>NC_072872.1:2486188-3086188 GCF_028858705.1 Grus americana | reverse complement strand
GCTGAGAAGTGTTTTAATGACTAGTTTTGGAGTAAGATGAACCATTGTAGATGCAATTTTGATGCATATATAAATATATATATAAAAAAATCCAGTAAAGGATTACTTATTGCAAGTAATCAAAAAACCTGTAATGATTTTTAGTTTGCTTTTAGACTAGCCACTTTTCAGCAAACATAGTATACTGATATACTGTCACTGATAACATGGCTATTGGACATCATTCAGTAGAGCAGACACATTATTGTTACTTTTAAGTAGTACTGCCTGGTACTGCCCGCTGCCTTGTGGCACATCATTATCACCTGAAGTGACAGAGGGCAAAAGCAGAAGGATGCAGGGTCACAAACGTTGAGCTGAGAACAGAGCTTCCTAATTCCTGAGGAGTTTCCTGGAAGATTTATGTGCGCACAGTTTTATGCAACATAAATAAAGCAAAAAATCAGTCTAAATCCCAGCGTTTTACCTTTACTCACACTTACAGTGTCATACCTCAGGGCCTCAGTTTCCCTTTTTGAACAGGGAAGGGATAAAACTGCTATAAGACTTAGGGATATACAGTGTATAAGATATGTGATCTAAATCCCTTAATTTTGGAATAATCTTCTTTGATATGAAAGATGCTGTATTATCAACAGTGCTTGCAGGCGATTAAAATTGTTAATATTCTTTGTATTGTACTTGGTGTGCAGCTGCCTACGCCTACAAATACATGAATCATGGTCCTCTAATTCAGTTTCCTGCAGTGAAACTAAGAAGATATTAACATTCCAATAAAGAAAAACCCTCTTAATCCATTACTTCTATTTAATGAAATAATTTATAGAATAGAGACAGGAAGAATCTGCAAAACTTATTTCCACTCCTGATCTACTGTGTAACCTTGGAAAAGACACTACAGCACTAGGTGCTTCAGTTTCCCCACTGCTTCATATGGAAATAACTAGAAGCAGCAACAGGATGGAGCTTTAAAGTGAAATGATATTCACCTCAAAAGCTTTCAGCATTTCCATTTTAAAAGGCATGGGCTTTTAAATATTTATATTTTAACAATACAATAGTGCCTTGATCCGAATACGCCTGTAGATGGCTTGGGGCTATTAAAGTGGTGAGCAGGCCTCCAAGAGAGCAACTATCTCATCCTCCTTTGTGTCCTAGAATTAGTTTATGCAAGACAGGTCTTGTAAATACAGAGCAAAGCATAAAACATTTATTTCCTAATTTAAAGCATGAATTAACTTACCCCTTAGATAGGAAACTCCTGCATTTGAACTGGCTTACCTTCTCTCCCCCAAGTTATTACTGACAAGCTAATATCACAAAAAAGTGATATCATGCACTGGTTTGAGTAATGCAAAGATAAGGTCTATCTTTGTGGATTCCAGTTTAATCGCATTCCTCTAGGTCCACCTTCTACACTCAGACTGGGACTCCACCCCTCTACACATTCTCAAGTCATCATTTCATTTTATCCAGATATAAATGATTTATAGTGTAGTTCAGAGAATAATCAAGCCCTGAATCTAATAAATTTTTAACTACAATGAACATTCATTACATGTTTTTGGTGTCCTTTGTTGGTCTTTTTTCCCTTGCTAAGATATTTATTCACTTTATTTTTCAGGAAAACAATCCAATATTATAAACATTTGGCAAAAATATTCGTAAAGCCATGCTATTAGTCTAGTACCTCCTAGACAAAGCATTCGCAGTTGCAGCTGAGACCCTTTATTAAATTCAGTGCTGTAGTATCTCATTTTAAGAGATTACAGTACATGATTCAGCTATATGTCGGTGGCATAATATGTGAACAAATTTAGATTTTGGAAAATAGATGAAATATCCATGATCCCCTCCTGATTTCAGTCCCTGGTTTTATTTTCATTTGAAGGTAGGCTTTGCCCCTTAATAAAATTCTTCAAATTACTGCTATCTGTTGAATTTGGTTGCTAGTCAGAAGGTGAGCTGGGGTCACCACAATGCCTGTCATTTCAAGATGACCCGTGGTCTCTACTGCTGAAAGATTACTGTGCCTTATTTCTCTCACTGAACCCTTCACCAAAGCATGTATTTTCATAGCCATTTGGATGTGTAGCCAGGGTGGAGAAACATGCTGCTGCTTGAAGATGGGATAAAAAAATTGCAGCCCAGAACCTTATGCGTCTGGAGCATATTTCCCTGCTCAATTTCCCCACTGGGACTAGGGAAGTGGTGGAATCCAGCCCTGCAGTGAGTGCATTTTAAACAAAACAGTACCTGTGAACATACCACTCCCTCTCGTGGCTGCAGAGCACTATGTAGATGGTCTCTTCCTGCCTGTTCACTTCTATTTATAGATAAATCCCAGTTATATGAAATGTGTCACAGAGTCAGGCAAGGCTGCTGCAGAACATCACTCTGCGCTCACTCCTTACCCACAATCAGCCTGCTTTTCTGCCCCTGCCTGCTCTCCCCCACTTTGAAACACAACTATTCTTTCTACCAGCTTTTGTTCATCTTTGCACTTCCTTTGTGAAGCCGCTTATTCTTGGGAAAATGCTTTGTATACAAAAAGGAAAAGAAACCACATTCTTTTATATGTGATTCCTCCCTAAAATCAGAGTTGAAATGGGAATTTTGTCATGGAACTTAATGGGGGTAGTATTTCTCATTTATTCATCCATGTGCATTTAATTTCTTCTAGAAGACACACAAGCTTATTGAAAGAGACAATTACTCATTTACAGAAAAACTGGCTGCACCCACGTGCTGTGAGTGCCCTACTCTGCCCATAGCCTTGTAAACCCAGGCAAATCCTGCCCCATGTGAAGATGCCCAGAGAGCTGATGGCCTGGCTACTGGGACACAGTATGGCTTGAAACAGTACAGGAACTGTGCTGGGTTCTGCCCAACTCCAAGCAGGTGTGATCTCGGCCACGTTGTCAGGATTACAACATTTCTTGGTGCGTTTTCAGCACACTCACACAATGTGTATTTAAAAAAATGAGGACGTGTAAATTCCTAATGACAGACACTTGCTTTATCTGTATAAACTCCCTAGAAAAGCAGTGAAAGTCTTTGAACGTATTAAGCAGCAAACTTATAGAACCATTCCGTAGTAAGTGAGAGACTGAGTACACAATACGTGTGTTTTTCCCCCCTTTTGGCTCCATTGCTATGTTGCTTTCCTTATATAACTGTTCTAGTTAAAAGAACACTCCTGACCTAAGAAAACCTACGTCAACCTTATAATTTTTTGTTAAATACATGGTGGTCATCCACAGGTTTAAAAGTAGTAAAGAGTGGGCATTCCATATTTAACTCTGAGTCACTCCATTGTATGTCACGTAGAGACAACTGCTGGCAGACTTTAGACTAAAGACTTTTTCTGGATAAAGTACTTACTGACAGAAATCCCAACTCTGAGTCCTCGGGAACATGCCTACTTCCTACAATCAGCTCTTACACTGTATGTAACCTGTTGCATTCAGTAAAGTTTATGTTTTCAGGTCTGTGTCCCCAGAGAACTGCACTCTCTTAGAAGAAAGCTTTATCCAGAAAGCAGCTGAGCAGCTCTACTCCAGGGGTCTTTATAAGCCACCAACACACATGGCCTCTTGAGAAAGGCAGTGTAGACTGTCCACTACATGTGTCCTACTCCCTTCAAACCAGTACTTTGCTTCAGGTAGGCAACAGTGTTACTTTTAAAAAAAAGATTAAAATTCATGCTTTTGTGTTAAATGGCCTGAATTCATCTGCTTCTAATGAAGAGCCTTACAGTATGAACAAAAAAAATTCAATTTTGAATTTATAAAAGCAGGAAATAAAGTCACCTCAACACCAAACCACAGACTTCAAGACACCATAGAGAAATCTTGACATTTTACATAGATCAACTCACTCTTACATAAAAATACTGTGCAGCCCTCTTTACCCTTTTCTTCTCCTAGTCCACCTTAATCAAATCTTTTTAGAACTGACCAAAATGACATTCTGGAGAAAAGCAGCTTGTACAAAGAACAATTGCCCATAAATCTAAAATGAAACTATTGCAAGTGTAGATGCATACTTCTTTTCCCTTAAATAGTAGTTTATTTTGAGAGTCAATTCAATATATCTGGATTTCCTGGCTAGGATGGAACCTGACTGCTTCAGAATTGCTCTCTCTACCAGACTGCTGTGTAGCCCAGAGGCACTGGGTCAGTGTGTGCCCATTTATCAGATCATAAAATATTTCAGGCTGCCTCTATGCCCCACAGATTGCAGTGCTGGATTGTGAACACTGGTATATATTGATTTCAGTGAAACTGAGTTATATCAGCTGAAAATCTAGCCTCATCTCAAACTGACTGATAAATATCATTACTAATCTAGCTTAAGATCTCCAACTTCAAGTATCGTTGCAATTTTCTGATTCAGTAATCTCTCTTCTCTACATCTGACAGCTAGGGTTACTCACACATCTGTGCACATAACATTTTACAGTCAGGAGCACAGATGGTCAAGGAACAGGATTTGATTTATAGTTGCTTATCTTCAAAATAGTTGCATAATATGAATATTCGAGTTTGTCAATACTAATACCAATCCCGCTCTATAGGACACATTTTACTTTTCAAGCAGTGAATTCTTCTTCTGTTTTATATCAGCTGCAAGTCTGACTTCACATCAAAAGCAGGGTCCCTGTTAGACAGGAAAGGCTGCCTGAAACAAAGAGCGTGAAAGCAGCATCTTCTGGTTCTCCCATTCCCTGATAGCTGCCCAGTGAAAAACTTCTGGATTGCCATTTTAAAAGCTAAATAGAAGGTAATATGTATTCTCATATCTTGCACACAAAATGCATTTCCAGAAATCAGAAACTAAAAGCACAGGGACTCAAAACCAAAAGCTACCACAAAGCCATAGCTATTTAAGGCCTACGCAAATCAATGAGGAGATATGATGGACTTCAACTTTAACAATTTGTGAATAAGGGAAGGTTAAAGCCATTTCTGAGGGCAAGGATCCATCTGCAAAAGCCTTATAAGAATCTTTGACTTCCATGTAAATAACCCCAAAAGATGGGAACATAATCATCCATGCTCTGTTTAACATCCGCTATGTAGACCTGAGTATGTGCATGTACAGGCACAGATGACTTCTCTCTATATACACACCTATAAAAAGGCCACACAAATGTCTCATCTCTTGAAAAGGAATATCCAAATTACCCCTCTACTGTCCCACAAAGTCCCACAAGTTGTCAGAGCCCGTAGCACCATGACAGATTTGAATGTCCTGGCTTCTGCCTGATTTACTACAGAATTCTCCATCAATGTACAGCTCCATGTGCTGCTAGAATTTCTCTTTCCACAGTACCATCTCCAGTACAAGCAAAATCTTCACTTACAATGTCTCCAGTACAGAGAAAGTAAATCCATATTTTCCCTTCCTACTCTTTCACTAAAAATACACTCCAAAAAAGTGTAAATTAAGCATCCAATTTGATAATATCCTTTGCTAATCTGGTCTGTAACTTAAAAGATTCTGTCTGTTTCTGTTGCCAAATTTCCTGTTTCTGTACCCCAGGGGCAGCTGTGGGCCCTGCAAAATTTGGTCAGAAGCATAAAACCTGTTTTCTGCAAGCTTTATTAATTTTTAAGCCATTTCCTGTTTTTCCTTTGCAGCCAAACCCGTCCCCTTTTGGCAGGTAGTGAAATACAAAAACCACGCAATTCAGTTTGAGGAAACGTTCTATTACTTGAAAGAAGAGACCCAGAATGATAGTTACATTTTTTCATTACCTGCTTTCAACAAGGCAACATTGCTTTACTGTGAAGTAATCTTTCAGCAAATCATGCTGTATAGAATTGGCCATCTCAGTTTTTGAATCCTTTATATAGATTTACTCTTAGAAAATATTGTGTAAGTCACAAGCAGAGAGTGTCCACAAAACAAATTCTTCTGGAAGTGGAAATAGCAAGTGAATTCTATTCATAGGTTGCATTTTTCATAACTGATGTTTAGGCAGCTTCTTTTGATATGTAACCCAAAACTGTACAAACTATTTTCTGTCCAGTTTGAGACACTAGAGCCTCGGTTCGCAGAAGGGACAAGCATGCACAGGCTCAATTTACAGGAGCTCTGTGTGTTTGGCACTCCTGAACATCAGTTCTAGAAGACACAGGTGTCCTCAAAGGGTTTCTAAAAATAAATCAAACACCAAAAAAACAATCAAATATCAATTCTGGTAATACGGCCCTAAAAAGTTTAGACCTTGAAAATCAGCATTGTCCCCAGAGTTCATTGTCACACTTTGTCCTACGCAGTATTCCTTACTTTCTGGATCACAGTAATGTTCACTTGCAGGGAAAGGAAATCCAGAGCTAGGTTTTTGCATTGTAAATGAATTAAACGTACACATACAGTTTATTTCATTCAGCAGAGAAATGCAATCAATTCCAGGATAAACTGCCAGACAAATTGCCAATTATAAGGCCAAACCAATACCAGAGATCATCATAAAGCACTACACTTTCAGAAGAGTGTACTTTGGCAGACTGACCAACCCTAACACTGCAAGCAACCGTACACATAGTCATACAGTCACAGAAATCAAACTGCCTGCATTTATCCCCTGCACAACTTCCCTCTTATCAGCAGTTACACAGAATCAGCAGCAAGGCTGCCCTTGCTGACGCTGGAGCTGCTGTTCAAAGCCTGTTTATGACAACAGGGAGTCTTCCATTGACTTCAGTGCTCCCGGGTTCGTATTGCAACATCGATTCAGGGGAAAACACATCATCCTACATGACTTCAGCCACTGAGGCAGAACACTCTGCAGGATATAGTCACTATTTTTCTCCTCCTCCGGCTATGTTTCATTCTTTGCTCTTACTGAACTAGAGACAGCCCAAGCCTCTCACAAGGCTGTGCAAATGACTGACACGGTCAGATGGAAAGAACAGATTATGAAATGAAAACGTAAGGGTTGCTGGTACTGCAGACCCTTTCCACCTCCTCCCTTAAACCACTCTGATTAAAAACACACAGAGCTGTCTAGCAAAAAAAAAAAAAAAAAAAAGGTGACCCACACACTCATATCCTGGCAATTTGTGGGAATTGTCATAACACACCCAGAACAAAAAAGACCAAACTCTCTGCATAGACCTAAACCTCATTTCATTACAGCATTTGAGCCCATTCACAAGTTCACTACCAATCAGCAAAGACAGACGCTTACATATAGGTATGCACTTACCTTCTGTTTTGAAACAAACAGCCCACAGTATTAAGTGCTGCTTCAAACATAGACAGACTGTTAAATCAGAACCTTAGAATAACTCCTTTATTTTCTCAAAACTTATTGGCTTATCAGACTTATACTACAGTGAACTATAGTTTCATTAAAAAAATGAACTTAATTTGGTACAGTTCAGAAGAAAACTTATCCCTCATCTCTCTCTGGCTCCATACCCTGTCCCAAGGGTATATTGGCTCTTCTGAAAGAATTTTGTTGATCATTTAAATCACAGGGCTCAGCAATGGCTCCCAGCCTTAATCTCCCTACTCAGCAAGATGCTGTCCTCACCAGAAGGCAAGTTCCTGTCATGGATGTCCTTAAGAAACTAATTGTCATCTTGGGATGAGATTGTAAGACATTCCTAGCTTTTTCACTAACTTGTTTTGCATCTGTAGGCAAATTTCTTTCCTGTTATTGCACTGTGATAGAAGCTGATTTTATTAAATTCTTCATAGTTCAATAAATGTATCTAAAGAGTTTTTCTTTGAGGAATAAGCTGGAGCAGGAGAAATAAGCTGGTATAGGAGAAACTATTCCTTATTGAAAAGAATAAAAAAGTTAAGAAGTGTTGAACTAGCTGCTGGAACTCTGACATCTTCAATTCCTGAAAGCCTAAGAGGTCCAGTTCTATACCCAGAATACAGTACAGTTTAAAGGAAGACATTATTTAATTCAGCAAATAGCTTATCCTTCTTCAGAAAGTCCTGAGACAAATTTGTTTACAGGAATATTCATAAAGATGAAAGGTCTTTGGAGTAACCTTTGAAGAAAATGGAATGAAATTCTAAAAATATCTTCTGTTACAAATGAGAATTTGTTAACATTAAAAAGTCACTGTTTGTTCCAGTTTGTCTTTCATAGCATACTACATTAATTTTTTGTTCCGAAATACATATAGAAATCTAAACATTCCATTCTGATCAGGTAAAGAATGATTTGGTTTGATTTTTCAAAATAACTTTCCTTACAACTGAAATTGTCCCCTAGCAAATTTCAGTTTCATATGAGTGGCATTTCCCAATAAGCAAACATTCCTTTAAATAAATTTGAAGCAGCATTACTGAGAATAATTAATCCCAGATTTTAAGATTCAAGACATGCTGAAAGTCAGTATATGGGAATATTTATTTTACTGGTTTTCTAAAGACAATAAGCCAATATTGCCTGTTGTTTCTTTGCATTAGCATTGGCTGTTTTCATCCTACTCCTAGAGATCTTCAACACTAAGAACATAAATTATACCTACAGCTAACAAATTCCTTTGGCACCTATCACTTTCAGCAGTAATGAAAACCCTATGGAAGATGTTGCACTTCCCATCTGCAGCCCTCTTTACATCACTATCACTGCTTCCATTTAGACTTGCTTTGCTTCCTTATAGCACAAAATGTTGCAGGGTCTTAATGAGGGCTCTGACTCACATTCACAGACCAAAACACCCTAGCCATGGTCAGGGTTTTTGGTTTTGTTTTTTTAAAAAAATAGAAAACTTTTCCCACAAGTCTGCCCCACTCCTCTGCAGAGGTTAACTCCTCCACAACTGCCAGCAGAAAGGAAACAAATCCATGCTTCTGCTGCTATGCTTCAGGGTCTGATGTCCTAGCAGTGTGGGACTTCAAGGTACAGAAACTGAGGGAGGGAAGGAGGTCACATACTTCCTCCACTGGACTATGTGGCACAGTGGTATAGTTAGTTCACACGTGAGCAATGAGTACAACTCACCACATTCCTAAATAGATGTAAATCAGTAGATTATTACTTGCTCAAGACAAGGGAAGATTCAGAAAAGGATTAATATAAATCATTGCTGTAAGTCCTGCTTCAGTCCCAGTTCCTAACAGCCATTATTTGTGAGAAAAAGTATCTGTTACAGATGTTGGCAAGAGTGTTAATCTCGTCTTGCACACATGCCGTGCAATACTGATGTGCAGAAACCTATACAAGAAAAAAAGTAACTGGTCTTGTACAGACCATTGTACAGCTGTACTACTAATGGTTACATACAAAAAGGAAAAATCCTCTCTGTAGGGTGATATTAGCACACTGAGGCCAGCAAGCCTGTGGGCAGAGATAAATGCTAGAGTACAGTTAGGATGTCACTTGAGGACACAAGCTGAGCCTTAGACACATAGAAAAAATTCAGACAGTATTTACTGCAGAATTAAGTAACCTGTCCTAAAATTATTTCAGTATCCCTAAATGCACATTCTCTACCACACTTGCTCAGATAAACATGGGGGCTCACTTTGAAATAAAAAAATCATCAGTTCACTGCTGGAAATAACATGAAAAATGTCCTTAGTGTTGTTCCTTAAATATTTTTTAAGGACAGTTTGCAGAAGGGAGGGAACTCCCTGAACACCTCGCTCTGTCTAAGCACACTTTCCCTTTTTGCTAAATAAAAGTCTTCTGAAAGCCACAGCAGCTCCTGTAACTTTAAACCTGGGCTGAGATCATAATTTTAGTGCTGACCAAACACAGTGCAGAGGGCGGGCCTGGCTCTTCTTTGAGGACCACCTTAGGCATGCTCCCACCCCTTGGCTAAAGAAAATAATGCCGACTCCACTCCGTTTTCTTTAGCTGTAGAGTTATCATCTGGGAAAACCTTCCCCCTTTAGACTACAGCAGTTAAAGGAATATTTGGAATAGCAAAGTAATTTTTGCAGTGATTTCTTTTCGTGATCTCAATTCTCCTCGCCTATTAAAAAATTAATCAGAATTTGAATCCATCTGGTCTCAGGATTGGAAAGCCATTCTCTAAGCAGACTAAAGATGTTTATTAAAGTTCAATTCTTCATCTTCGTTCTAGGGAGCGTGCCTTTCATAGCACTTGCTGAAGAAGGTAAGAAGAAACTTTGGTTAAAATTATTTCCAGTCATTTCCTGTAATTTAACAGTTTGCGTGCTTACTCATAGCCAATATAGTTGCTCTGTCATGTTTATAAAACTTTCTTTTGAATGTTTAAGCTACTACTGGGCACCTACTATGGCTGTAATCAGGAAAGATGGACTGAGTTATGCTCTATTAGAAAAGAATTTTCTGTGTGTGTCTGTGTAAGGGAAGGAGAAGGGTGCAATCAGGGAAGGCATTACATCAACAACCCTTGGAAATGTCTTCACTTTCACTGTAATATAGGCAAAGGAGACTGCAAGTAGTAATTTAGTTGTAACTGACATTTAGGTGGTGAAACTGTCTATGAAAGTCACTTATAAATCTTTGCATTCATGATTTTAGCTTCTGTACTTAGAGGCATTACAACGGCTTAGAATTTGAGCCTTATGCAGGGTTTTACTTCTACTAACTTTGCCATAACAATATATGCAAGTGAAGGAAACTAAACCAGGAAGCATTATTACAGATGAAGACAGATTTGAAAAGTGTTATATGTATCTACCCAGAAAAAGTTTGTTTGGCAAACTATTTGAGTTTTATAAGAAAAATACAATATACACTTTTAGGTAAAACAGATGTTTAAGTCTTTTTACAGCTAAAGGAGAAGAGTGATTTATTAAGAGTAAATCAGAAATACCCTGAGCAGTACTTGATTCCAGGAACATCACATTCAAATTCAGTCTTTCTGCGTAGTATTTGACTCATGAATGAATTGGCCATCAGGCAACGTGCCTGATGTATGCACAAACAAAAGTATGCCTGTAGCAGTGAAATACAGCTACCATTGCTACAGAACATGTTCCAATTACTAGTGCTCCGAAAACAATAACCTGAAACTCAACCCACTAGTCTTCCAATGCATAAATGTACTTGTCTGACTTGGGGACCCTAACTGAAACATCTGACCTGATTTTGGCCTGCTGACAGTCAGTATTATTCTGCTGGAAATAACAGAGCTATATCAATATACAGTCCATGTGGATGTTGGCTTGAAACTTCTAATGGGAATTCCTGGTGTTCTGCATGTCAGAATGAGTCCCAAATATTTAGCATGCGTATCACTGCTGTTTACTGATAACCATCAGCAATTACAAGTTAGAACAGACTTAAAACCCCAATGCCACCTTCAGCAATCTGTGACTGCCCTGACAGTGAAGATGGAGAAATTTTTTTGGCTTGTATAGTACTAGGTGGAGTGAGTATATTCAGATACCTGAACCTCTGGGGTAGACAATTTGGCCTGAGGGCTTTAGAGAAAAAAGTTTCCTTATTAGATTCTGATACTTCTTAATACTGATCAGGCCATAAATAAATCTGCAGCTACCCTTTTGTCATACTTGGGCACTCCATTTTCTGGATTGAGACTGAATTAAGCAGGTTTGTTTCAATCAGGAAGCACATTTTCAAAATTATTATTATCAGTTCCAAATTCCTACTTGAATTACCAAATAAACTGAATTCAGCTATTGATTCTAGTTGTAAGCATAGCATTTTTCCCCTTCCAGGCAGTGATCCACAATTTGAGTAGTTTCATTAGTATCTGCTGTCTTTGAGTTGCTGCAACTTTACAAAAAAGCCAGAGGTGTAGAAACCATTTCAGGACAACTGTGAATCAGAAATGTGATTGAAAAATAGCAGTTACCGCTGATCCAGTAACATAGCAGCCAACCTATGAAGAACATTTCAGTGAAACCTGTGAATCTTAAAGGATAAGTCAGAAATGCTTAAACATTCTTTGCCAATAGAGAACATGCAAATTACATCTAACAATAGCGAGTTAAAAATCAGCAAAGGTTTCTGTTAAAATTTCCTGGGTTTGTGCTACTCTTAACAGGAATATTTGATCCCACACTCACACATGCTCTATTTGTGTTATCCATTCACAGTTTAAATCCTGCCTGAAACAGCCAAGCATTTTGTCTTTCTTACGGCCCTGAGCTGATGAATTTTTAGACTAAAGCATTTCCTATCAAAAGATTAGCAGATAGATTTTTGTCCTTCTGCAATCCTCTTCAGTATGTAAAAACTCAGGCAAATCTTCGCACACAGGATTAGACCAAATGAGTTGAAATGGAAGTTAGCGTAATTTTTTTTCTGGGCACAGCATTAATAAACAATTAAAAGCACAAGCATTCAAATAAGTGCTTTACAGAGGCAACATATTTCCTAATTTGAAACCTTTCCCATGGTGCAAGTGTCATTGCAGAGAAGGAGATTACTCTATCGGCTGTCACATAACATGAACAAAAATTAATATGATTGTTAAACAAGTTACCACATGTCATTTGAGCTGTATCAACTGTCCACATGCCTGATCTCACCTGCAGGCAAATACTAGATTATAACTCCTTATGCAAGTCTGAAAATTAAACAGGTTTATACTAGGTCATGTTGCTTTACATTTGTTTTGGACTAAAAGTTAAGCACATGGACAGGATAATTCAGATGAAAAGTGTTTGTATGTTAAGAAAGGAAATTGAAGTTTACAGTCAACCATGAAAGACTAAAAAGTTTCCTATATTTTTCAAAATCCTAAAAACCAGTATTGACAAAGTTACAAGAAAGGATTTTTTCAAAAGTATCCTGATTTACCCAAACTCTGTTGCCAGCTCAGTGGCAAAACTAAACAAGAGAGTCAGGCAACTCTAAACTCTTCTGAAAAAAATCAAATTCTGTAACTGCTGGTAGTAAATAAAACGAACAACCAAAATGAACAATCACACTTGACTCCAAAAGGCAGCCAGTTTTCTGCCAAATAAGCAAGACAAAACCTTTCACCCTGCAACTGGCTGCATCATGAACGATGAGTGCACTTGCACACGTGTTCCCATAGATGCTTCTTGTAAGCTACTTTAGCATGATATGAATCTAGCTCTACATGTCCAAAACCCAAAACTTAATTATCAGAAAAAGGAGAAAAACATCTTACTGGATCTGTAAATCTGTCTGCAAATCAGTGAGTCCATTTTGCAGTGTCTTAGTAAAACACCAGCAGAGAACAGATAAAATTTGCTGTCTCTTCACTGGGAAAGCAGAGGCTTGCCCATCTGTATCTCAAAAGTTAGTTTTTGAATCTGTGTAACTTTACAAGCAAAGGAAATAGTCATATTTAAAAGCTCACAAGGGGACTTTTCATTAACACGGGCCGCACAGTGAAAACCGGAAACAGAAAGGCCAGATTCTCAGCTCCTGTAACTCAACAGTTTCTACTGAACCCATACATTTACCCCAGATCTAGTACTTGTAAATCATCTGCAAATATAAGCAGCTGAGATCCTAGAGAGATAGAAGAGCATGTTAATAGATAATAAAAAACCAGTAAAGGAAGGATAGCCCGCAGCGTGCAGGCTGTTGGGCTCTGACAGAAGCACACAGTGTTTCCTCCTTGTGTCATTTGAGGCAAACCATACATAGATGCGTACCACAGAAATGACTACTGTTTGCTCAGCTCTAACATATGGTCTGTCTCAGTTGCACGTTTGTTTTGTTGGTTTGTTTGCTTTTTGTCTGGATGCAGTCAGGGACTACAGGATAGAACCCAAATGCTGCCAGGTCCTACTATTCACTGCATCCCAGACCCACGCTGCAGACAGGCAGCCTCTAAAAGGGCCTCCTCTGGTTTGCGTGTGCACATACCGTACCCTCAGTTTGAAATAATGCTGCGGCAAAGCTCACATAGCTCTGTGGTGCACAACTTGCCACACAGCATTTCAAAAAAAGATGGAGGATTGGGAGTACAGGTATATTGGGACGTTCTAAAGACAAACAAATGAGAAAAATAAGAGACAAATTTACTATTGATTTCCAACTCGCTGTCTCAGAAGCCTTGCCAAAGGCTCTCAAAGAAAAAATAGAAACTGTGATGCTGTGTGCATTCTCATGTTGCTTTATGACTTCCTCGTGTTTTTCCATCTTTGTATTTGTTGATTATAAGTACTACAACATCCAGCATAAATTGCATCAGAAAAATCCTTCGTGAGTGCACAATTCAGCTGCGTACACCATTTCAGGTGAACACGTACTCTCTTAAGAGGGCTTGAGTAGTATATGAGATGCTGCTAAATCTGTAAAGGTAACACACTTAATTCCAAATACACATAAAATGTTTTTATGGCTGTGAACCCATCCAAATATTAGCTAGTATGTTTTAGTTAGTATGAAAGTCAGACTAAACATATTTGAATGGAACTTGCTCACTGTGTGGCAATATAAAGCAGCTAGCCAAAAGTCATTGTGTGAACAAAATGAAAGCCTAACCAGTTTCCAGCTATAGCATTTAGCATGCATATTTCAAACAAATGAGTTAAGAAATGATCATGCAAACATGTCCACTGGCAGATACAAGGGGTTAGTAACCTTCATCAAGGCAGCTGTGAAAGGGCATATGGCTACAGCCTCAAGAGTTTTGGGAAGGAAGTGATTCAGGGAGAAGATCAGTTTATTTCTGTATTTGAGGTCATTTCTTAATTCCTTTCATCTGCATTTACACATCCCTATATTTGTGCACAGATTGTCTCTTTTCTGCTGTACATCCCGTAAAATTTGCAGATCCATTACATGAAATTTTGAACTTTTCTCCTTGTTTTAGCTCCCACGCTCTTTCCCTGTCAGCTATGCAGTGATAAACATGTACTGTGATGCTGCAGTTTTAGGTGTCACTTACAGAATGATGCAAGAGAGACATACACCTTGATCACAACTACAACCTTGTTGCCACAATCAAACCCTTACTGTCATTGCCACAGGGTCATGGGGCAGCAAATATCAGTAAGGAAGTGGTTTTATCCCACATTCATGGGATAGCAACTCTGAGGTCAGTGTAGTTATCAGACAAGAAATCAGAGATTAAACCAGCAACATTATTATAAGCATAAACCTTAGAAGACTCATCTCTAGTTCTACAAGGAGTATTTTAAAGGAATATCCCATAATAGAGTTAAATAGTCTCTTCCTTCTTAATGCCCGCAGCTCTGTGGCCAATTTTATCATGCATAAGAGAAAGCTTAGTAAGTTACCACTTTTTCCTCTTGTGGCTTTGTTTCATAACTTTGGTTGTGGGTCGCATACATACAGCAAGCACTTGAAGAGTAGTTCTTTTTCTCTGTATCTGCCCAGTTTTTTGTTTTCCTTTTCTGTGGGTATCCTATATATGGGTAATGTAGAATATTGTAATATTCAGAAGACATGTGATTTACTTTAGAAGTAGCCAAGTGGTTCTTTGCCACTTGGCACTGTAGTTTTAAACTCTGGCTTTGTTCCTTTGGCTAAGCCAGCTGCCGCAATAGAAACCATCTGTAGTAGGGTGTGGTGACCAAAGGAAATGTTTCTGACAATTCAGCAAAACATTGTCATCATGAGCTACATGGAATACCTGAACAAAGTCAGTCATACTCTAAATAAGGCTGAGCTAAATCCTTCCTTGTGCATCATGACCATTTTTCAACTGGCAGATACTTTCCAAAGTTCATGGCATTTTGTCATCCAGCTTCCTTCATTATATAAAGCAAAGCTGTCAGTCTTTGTATAAGGAAACTGCAGTATGCACTTCAGGCTTTAGACAGTGCATACTTTCTCCTGAACAACAAGAAGTCTAGATGCTTAAACATGTGCCAGGGCATTTTTTTAATAATGGCATGATATATTACTCCGACATCCAGAAACAATTAACAGAAAAAGAGAAAATACCAGTGCTATGGCCCCAAACAGGCTAAGGATACTGCACATCATGAATTTCACAGGAGCTACAGGTACAAATGAGAATTTCAGTTCTCATCAAGAAACTTCCTTGCCTTTCTAAAGTCTGAAAATTTTAACTGTCCAAAGGCTCAAAATCCAGAAGGCAAAACCCAAAATCCGCTATGTTATATTCTTCAAAACCTCAAATTTTCAGAGTCCAAAAAATTTTGTAGCCTGGACTCGGGCAGTGTTGAACTATTTCACAAAAAAGCCCCGAAACACCTATATGATTTTTTTATATACCCAAAAATGTTTAAACAATTATAGAAAAAATAATGGAAAACTACTTTTGGAGAAAAATAAGCTGATGAGGTAAATTTTGGACCTAACTCTGGAATACGTTTAAATTGAGGATGAAGCCAAGTAGCAGACAAAATTGTATTTGAAAACTACAGAGCTGCTGCTGATACACGGTGTATTCAAAAGGCAGATACCTTATCAAATCATACAATTTTGTTAAACTTCCACCCCCACGAATAAAACGTTCCACTGAACTACAACTAAACGAGATTCCAATAATGAGACTCACTTTGCTCACAATCAAATTCAGGTCTGTTAGTGAAGAATGCTTCCTCAAAAAGGGAATTCCTGTATCAGGACATAAATGCTGAGTAAAATATGACCAAAACAGGATGGCTAACACACATGTACATACACAGTCCTTCAAACGCCACCACTTGGTCTATAACAATTCAGGAAGCAGACACTGAAAAACATCAGTCAAGTCCAGATAGTTAGCTGAGTAATGTCTCAAACAGAAGAGTGATATCTCCCAAGTGATCTGTCCCACTAAATTCTTTCTTCCCTTGCTTTGCTAGAGAAGCGTTCCACAAAGCGCCTATCTAGTACAGCTGGATAGGATAAAATACAATATCCATAAAATAGAGATAAAAATAAACTTGAATTTTAAGATCAAAGCTTTTGTTTGACAGTTAACCTGCTAGTTAATCTTTTTAGCTGTTAAAAATAACTGAAGCTGCTTTTCTTTTTAAATAGGAGCAGAGGAGCAATAAGCAATAAATATTATTTCAGTTCTTGCTAGAGGGAATCCTCTAGCCATTTTTACCTACTGGTCTCTTATCGCAGAGATGGAAACTCATTCGATTTTGAGGGCTTCCTATTTCAAGGACTACGCTGAAATACAGGCTTACAACTGCCTTTACTCACTAGTGTCTGTGTTTATTCAAACTGCTGGGAAAGAAACAAGATCCTACAACATTTTTCATCTTCAAAAGTATCTTTGTTGGTTTTGGAGATACCTGAAAGAAATGCTAATGAACAACAGTTTTACAACTCACTTTCCTTTCCAACACAACCACTGTGCTTTGAAAGCAACTCTAAGAGGTTTTTCTAGTAAACTGTCACTCCATGCATAACAATGAGTAGTGAGCTCATCTTCCCCTAAGTGGGTCATGGGATGCTTAACCATGGGATGTTTCAAAGCAGTATTAAACTTTTAAAGACATCAAATTTTCTCCTGGTGTGAGAAGTTGCAGCCTAATAGCAGCTGGGGACTTTGAACTGAAACACACCCAGCTGGAACTCTGGGAGAAGGAGATGCAATGATTAATTCACATCTGCAGCAATGTATGGCTGCTAACAGAAGAGGCCATAGTGCTAGTTGGAGACAGTCATAGCACTGTGAGGCAATGTTTATTTACAGCCTCTTCTAAGATAATATTAAGAACATATGCAGAAGCACTACTTAACCCAATGGCTCTTGCTACATTTGACCCACATCAGATGAAACCAACAATTACAAATGCATATACACCCTTATACCCCATTTACATTCTTTGATGTCAGTGGTATATGGCTTTTACTGGGAACAGGGAGAGAAGTTTCATGTCCAATAGTTTATCTCAATTTCATTTCAATGTTTTTGACTTTATTACAGCTTTTCCTGGCAAAGAGTTCTCTAGTATCAAATAATCCTTCCTACAAATGCAATACACTGATAACAAATTACTTCCCAGTCTTTCTTTGGTCATAGTTCAATACTGTCTATTTAACTACCTGCAGACCACCTCCACTGTCTGTCCAGAAAAACCTGGAAATATAGTCCAGGGATCATTCTCCAGCAAGTACAGGACCTTAGCTTGAACACATTATTATGCAGATTGGATAGGGCTCGGATAAGACCTCCACACTGATAGAAATCAGTTTGATCTGTGAGCTTCAGGCAGTTAATATGGGAGCCACATTATTTTAGTTTCCCTTTACAGTTAAGGAAAGGCAGCACTTCCAAGGATGACTCAAATCTCAGGTGAGCTGACTTACCTTCTGAAAGTATTTATCTTTCCCTACAGACTATAAAAGAAGGTAATGGCAAGCAGACACCATATTTAGGCACCTTTATTAAGAACCTAAAATTAGGCAAGATTAATTGGGCCACCTCCTTTTGTCAATCACTCTACACTGAGGGCAAACGCACTGCAATAGATTTTCTACACGTCACTTGTTGCGAAGAATCTACAATAACTTTATCACACAAAGAATAATTATTTCATGTTTGTGACATTCACTAATTCTCTCCACCTTTGTTCTGTGACACTGTTTCCTATCCTGCCTTTGCTATCAGGGCTGAAAGGTACTGCAATGCCAAGAGTATAAGCAGCTTCTCTGAATAAGCTGCTTGTTGTTAACATACAAAACTTATTTCACTTTCTACTTGGGGTGTTGCTCTGGTAATTGGTTTTCTCCATCTGTGCTTATTTTACAGTTAGTGAATAAAGTTTCCAGTTCTAACTGAGATTACAAGGTAAATAGATCACACACAATTCATGTTGTTAAGCTCTATTGCTATTTCTTTCTTTACACTCCAAATTTACATAGCATAATCCCAATATTGTATTTTATAGACATTACTTTGCAAGCAAAAAGTAAGTATTAAAAACTAGTGCCATATCTTAAAATGCCCTGATATTTAGAAGGTGGCTAAATCAACACACCTAAAGTCAAGCCTCCTTTATGCTCTCTCAACAGAAAATTTTCAAAGGCTGCTCACCTGGGGTATTTCAGTCAAAAATGACCAAAACATTATTTTTACCATTTAACTTAGAAATATGATTTCCCCTGGCCTGTTCTAGTCTTTTCATGGATTTTAAGGCAATTTTTGGGAGACTGGCTGGCTTAATTAGCCACTATATTAGGTCTCATGTTGGTATAATGTGAATATACTTTCTTCATCTGTTACTGCCTAAAGTACTACTTGCACACCCTTTTGGCTCTTAAATAGAAAGTATCTATTCAGGCTTATAAAGGTATAAAAATATAAAATTCTATTTACTTGAGTAAACATGGAATTAGAAATCTAATTTTAGATCAGTGTTTAGTCTCTTGGCAATAGGACAAAGCTCTCAGTCTTATGTTGCTAGAGATGGATGAAAATTTTTACTTTTGGTTCAAACATGAGTTTTGGGAGCAAGAAAAAATATGTGCAAGTCTGCAGTAGAATTCAGATGAGTTTTGAGCAAAAAAGATTATTTTCCAATGTCAAATCATTTATCTTCTGTTTGAAAAGTTTCCTTTAAAGTACCAGTACTTTTTTTTTTTTTTTTTACTCATTTCAAAATCAAATATTGGCTTTTTCATTTGAAATAACATTTTTATTTTAAAATCAGCAGTTAAAAAGTGAATAAAAGTTAAGTGGAACTAACACGTAAAGAAAAATCATTTCCAGGTGATATCTGTGCAGCTGATCCAAAGTGATTCTATCCTTTTTTCAATTTTGACCGATATCGAGTAAAATGTCCATTCTTTCTAATGTCAGGCACAGAACAAAAATTCTGTTTACTTTCCTCTATATCATATACAACACAAGTAGGGTACATTTGGGACTATTAGTCTTATTCAGAACTAGTCTAACAATTCAGAAATAGTCTAACTCCAAATGCAGAAGAGATGAGATTATTATTAGGTCACTAAAAAACAGGTGAAATGAGTAGAAACAATGGTAAGATTTAATAAAACAAACACGTCATTAATATTTCTCTTATATAAAAATATTCAAATAGTACAGTAAATCCCTGTTTTTAAATAACTCATGTGAATAGCTGTCCTCCTTCCCAAAGAGATCACTTCACAGCACTACCAATTTACCAAATTACAGCAGTATCAAACTGTCTTGCAAAGGAAAAAAGGATTAGGTATTCTTTGTTCATAATTAACCTCTTAGCTGCTGACAGTTGTTCCCTTGCATACATCATAGGCAAATGATGTGTGAGCATTCCGGGTTTTCTCCAACCCCCCTAAAAATCTCTGCTTTTTGAAGAGAATGACATGGCGCTCATTCACATAACCTTCAGCTGTCATTGCAATATTTCTTAGAATAACTCAGTATTATGCTGAAAAAGTATAAACTGAATTTGAAAATGTTTGGACAAACTTTTGCCACTGAAATTGAAATTAGATGCAAAATTTGAATCCAGAAAAGAATTTTCCAGAAGTTTTAGGGGGTTTTTGCTTGAAGCTTTTGCTCAGGACAACGTCTATTATTAGCTCTTTGCTTAAACACTGGTATCTGGAATTAGCAGAACTCTTATGCCCCAGGCAACAGCAAAACAAGCAGCCTCATCTAGCTTTATAATCATGGTGAATTAGAAACTCCCAAGAGATACCACACTACATTAACATTGTATTTCGTATGGACATAGTTTTATGAATCAGCATGAAACTTAATCAAATTATATCTGTGTTTTCAACATTTTCTTGATACTGCCAGTTACCTTCACATATACATATCTTTCATGTACTGCCTTGTTCCACCTCATTTTTCCTACTGATGGAGTTTGACTGTATTTGTAAAAAAAGTATTGTGTGGGCCAAAATTTAAATGTGTCTTATACCACAGATGACATGTAGGTATAGTATAAAAAGGGAGACCTTACACTGTTACCTAAAAAATTCAAATTATGGCGAGTAAGGTTTGCAACTTCCAAAAAAAATCTCTGAATAGATTTGTGTAGGAATATTTTCTAAGCTATAGTGACACCCATAAATGTTAATGATAGTTCTAAAAATAAAGGTTGCAGCTGGGACTGAGCTGAAAGATGGGAGAAAGCTCTTACTATTTTAGAAAACGGAAGATGCTTGAAGTAATTTATCCAAACACATAAGCTAATGCTTAACTTGAAGTCTGAAGTAGTCACACCCACCTGGGGATGGTGGTGGGGGTGGGTGAAGGGGGGAATCTTTTCTTAAGGGAAAAGAAAATCTTTTCTTGGACCAAGTGTTTAGTAACCAATGTTTCAAGGTTGTGCCAGGGTTAAGTGATGTGTACTTAAGCTCTTTGTCCTGCAGCTTTGTACAAGACTAGAGCAGAATTCAAAGTTAATCCAAAGACTTTTGCAAACCTTAGTGTGCAGGGCCATGGATATTCAACACTATATCAATATCTAAATTGTTAAACATGACATCTAAGTAGCCAGAATATGTAACTACTAAGTAAAATCTTAACTCATTTTCTAAAATTTTATTCAGCAAGCTCAGTTCTAGAAGGAGAAGAAAGTACAACAATTGATTTCAGAGACAGAAATGACACAGAATTTGAAGAATTACCAACCCTGGTGAGTATCATTCTAAAGAAAGGTTCCTTTAAGTTACCCCTATTTCATATTCCTGGTTTTGTCTTGTGGCTGAGATTTTGAATAATCATTATAAAGAATAATCTTGAGTTCTAACAAAAAAAGATAACACCAATGCTTTTGCTTTGTGAGCAATCAGGTTGAAGGTGACAAAGTTAAAAATTTTTTATTTGCAGTTCTGTGCTGCAAGAAGTGTTCATAACCTGCTTATTCACTGCCATTTGCCTCTTCTAATTCTCTATCTCCCCATTAGCTTCAGTGAAACCAAACTGACAAACTAGTGTTAAAAAAACAAAAAAGGCAGGTCTGCAATATTCTGCAGTCCTCTCCAACACCTTCTGTAGTCCTACCAAGAGGTCATCCAATTGGAAAGCCTGCAGCAGGGAAGACAAATCAGCTTACTTCAGGTTTTCTTTTTGTCACTGTACAAAAGTCAAAGATGACAGGACATAGCCAAAAAAGCATCCACAGGGCAGCTGACAGACCAAGAAATTTAAATGCTTATTTCTTACACAGACGCAGTATACTGAGGTTTTCTTTTCCCTCTTTTCTCCCCCCCTCAATTCTTGTAGTTGCCTACAAGACTACACAATATAACAAATCTCTTGCAGTTTGGACAACTGATGACCACAGAAAGTGCCCCAGCTGAAGACAGTGACAATTCTACTGGTTACGAAGCTAACACAAAAAAGGATGATGGTAAAAACAATCTTTCATTTCTATTTTATTATATCAAAGTTCTACTGCCATCTACTAAACAGTATGTGGAAAATTCAAATACTAAGTTTAAGGTGCTCTCAAAAGTAGTATTGCTGACTTTCGAAAGGGAAAAGTAAGATTTTTAAAATTATTCCTTAATAATCACTCCACATCTTAACTTCATAACAGATGTGCGCTGACAAAAAGAATGAGTAGCTGTGTCATTTTGCTCACCAGTTGATCACAATCAGTCCCTTAGATTTTAATTTCTATTATTTCAGAGAGCTCTTTGCACTCATTCTCTCAAACTTTTCATTTGCTTACTTTCTATCAAAAAGAACAACCTATTATACAGCCCTCAAACCATTGTGACACAGTTGATAGAAGTTTATAATGTTATATCCAAGGCAAATTAGGCTGCAAAACTCTGTACAAAGCAGAATGAGTAATTAATTATTCTTTCTGACTTTACAGGTGGACTGAGTGGGGATCCAGAGAAAACTGAAAAAGGTATTAAACAAAAGAACTGATTATAAAGACAAGGGAGAACTGAACTGCCTTCTAGAGGGCACAAGCTGCACCCATGCTATTCTAAAACAAAAGTTTCAGGAGGAGCTACAACCTGCTCTGCCTCCTGTGGTTCACCCCATTACCATCCCCATAGCCACATCTACACAGAGCTCTCCAACCCAAAGGAACTCTTGCAGGCTACCAAGAAGCCCGCTGATCCTACCAAACCTACTTCAGAGTTCACAAGATAAGGACATTTTCCCCAAGGAGTGGGATGCAGCAGAACAGTGTCAGTTCTGTCAGTCACCTCTTACCAATGGTCTCCATGACAAACACTAACATTCCCAATTTTCTTTCAGGTGGTCTGGAAACAATTGCACTGGTTGGAATAATTATTGGAATCATAGTTGCAGTTGGAATCCTTGCAGGAATAATCATTGCTGTTGTAAGGAAGATGTCAGGCAGGTACTCGTAAGTAAATTGCTAATCAGGCTTTTCAAACAAGCATTATCCTGAGCAAGGTCACAGAAGTCACTTTGGAAATTTTCATTTTGACAAAATAACCTGTTTTCATGTTATACAGTGCCTATTGATTCAGCGAGAGCTGCCAATGTGCTGTGGGTGATCTAAACCCCCCCACATGCTTCAGAAAAAATTGTCAGATACTGAATGCATGCTCTTACAATATTCATCAAGTGCATGAGTTTTGGATTACTCTACTGCACAGAAGTAAAATTCACTAGGAAGTATTACAGGACCAGCTTCTGGAAGTGCTGGATAACATGCAAACACTGACAAGTGGTCTTTATCTTATTACTCCTGACATTTGTGGAAGCTGTTTTGGTACCAAATAGATTGTTTGGTGCCATGCGAATGTAAAGTGTTTTACGAACTCCAAAGTAGTAAGAGAGCCACACTACATTTAACAAATACTATTCACCCAGCATTAGGAGACAGCAAATTATGAATTGGGAAAAGAAATCAAGCAGTGGCAGGAAGGACAAGGAGAGGGAGAAAAAACAATCACATAACACATTTGACTAACTATGAACAATAAAATGTCTGCGTTTTGTTTTACAGGCCCTGAAAATAGTTGAAACAAGCAACCATGCCATTCTATGCCAGAAAACACAAGTGCTTCTTATTTTATAAGAACTAAAGACTATTCCTGTATTGTGTGAGAAGATGATCCATGGAAAGTATGGTCAAAGAATTCCAGATCTATGGGGATCCCACACAACTCTAAGGACTTCCCTGCCCCAGACTACAGAGTATGGAACATTTCATAGGATTTTTACTAACCAGGAGTTTATTAGAGGAAAGAAAAAGATTATGCAGTAAGAAAAAACCCAGCAGCAGTGAGATTTACATCTGAAATGTGATCTGCAGGTAATATATGCTAGCTTGATTTTAAACAGTACCAAAGATTATTTTGCATTACATTTTATGCATTTCTTTAAAAACACATATCCAGAATATTTTAATTGTTTTTGGCTGGTTAAGTGCTTGTGGCATGTTTATCTACCAAGTGACATATCAAAAAGGAGGAATTAGCTTCAGAGAGAATCAATTATTTACAAGTTTGAAAAATATTAGATACTGGAAGCTAAAATCTTCCCATTATTGATACAGATTTTCTGCTCTTGATACTTATGTTATGTGGCAAAATATGGTAGGCCCAGCTGGAACTGACCTACCACCTGAAAGCTTGCTCACCTCACTATTGCACCAGGAATTTCCTGTCTTCTCATGTTGCAGAGACATGCAGGGATTGAAATACACATCCTGAATTAAAGGATGCTTGGAAAATACCCAATTTTGATGGGTTGCTTTAACCAGTTACTCAGCACACTTTAAGCTGACATGTAGATGCTTTTAAATTAGCCTATACCATTTTTCAACTATCTCATTTTCTAACTCTGTAGTTGGCTTGTTTGAGAACACATGCAACACTAGACCATAATATGTTAAGAAGGTATAATGTATCTTTGGACTCTACAGCTTTTTCTACAGCATATTTATTGCAGCAGGACCTGAATGCCCAGAGTTCAGAGCAAAGGCTTTGTACGTCACATGGCTGCAATGCGTCACATTTGGTGTAAAAATCATGATAATCCATATGGTCAATAATTATTAAACGTATCAATTTATTTAGATTTGCTTTTCTGTTTCTTTTATCTGCCATGAACTATCATATCAATCCAAGTTTTGGAAATAAAATTTATAATGTAAATTGTCTTATTTTACTGCTCTGATAAAACACAATCAAGCTTGTTATACACAGAGTATGTAAACACCTACACAAGGATGCAACTAACATTAAGGAATGCACCATGTGTTTGGATTTAAGTACTAATCCCATGCAGTGCAACTTCAGATACCAGAGCATATGCACCCCAGAATTTGTCCACAGTAGTACAATACCGTGGAATAATACATTCATGTCTCACCTCCAGCATAATCTCATATGGTTTGTTTCTGCTTACATGCAAAAGCTGCATAAAACTAAAGAAAAAAGTTAATGACACCACTGTACAAAGTCATGTATCCACTATATAAAAAAATCTATAACAAGTTTAAGCCTAGCATATATCTTAAGTCAGTTCTTTTAGGTTAAGTTGGTATTGGGCATTTTTAAAGTACATAATCCAAGGCCCAGAAGTAGGCTGCAAAGTTTTCACTACCTTTACTGAAGCCATGAGATGTCAGTTTAACTTACTTTTAAAAAGGCATCTTTAACTTACGCATCAGCAAATTTTTTACCTATGACTCATTGCATTCTGCAGCATTACTCATATAACAAAATTATGCAGTTTACCCAATCAATTCTGAAGTTTCTGGTATAGTAAACCAGTTATCTTTCAAGAAAGCAAGTCTGCCGTCTCTTACAGATGAGCACATGAGGTCCCATCCCTGAAATACAATTCCTGTGACTCAGTTCAGTTGAAGATATTTGTCTTAACTAGGAAGAGTAACTTTCCACACTAGCATCCTTTACCCCTGTACTTTTAGGTTATAATACTTAAAGGAGGACAATTACTTCAGGTATTCTGTTTCCAAGTGTCCATACATCCCCCTGGTTTTTGAGAGAGAATTATGACCAGGTTTCGTGCATGACTGTTCTATTTGCTTGTGATTCGTATGTATTAGCTAAAAATGCATGTAAACTCATATGAAACTGGAAGGTTACAGCTTTTTCTTATTGTGGCAACATAAGAGAACAGTATTTTCTGTTACTCTAGATTTAACCATTTCTTGTCTGTACTGGAAAGTACCTTGTAGGATGCACTTGATGTCTGACCAAATGCATGCCATATGGAATTATGAATTATTCAACCATTGTAGGGAATAGCACAGATGTCACCAGTTCCTTCTGCACCAGCTCAGTTACTGCTAACTTGCAAATACCACAAGATGAGAAAAGCATTCTTATGCCTGTTCTGAATATTGGTTAAGCCAGAAGTAACAAGACCCCATTTGAAAAATGCACACCATCAGAGCAGAAAACCTTTTTGGGAAGTTTGGTGTTTTCCTGGATCACATACAGAACACCAGTTGAACAGCCTGCATTCTGCTCAAGTAAACTGTGCTTTGTTCCTACTCCAGAATATGTCACTAAGAGATTCTGAAAGAGCATTTTAAACTTCATATACCAACTATCTAAGTTTTCTGGTCTTAACTGTGCTTTTATATTCTGCTCTCCAGTTTAAAGAAAGTTTTATTAATCTTAGGTGAAACCAACCCCTAACGAAATGGCCCATGCTCCACTGAAACATGATTTGGGGGGCTTCTAGCACTGGATGCTTAGTATTAAATACTGTGCTATACTAAGTCTGAACCTGCAGAAATGTGAAGATATTAACCTCCTCCTGACTATCAGCTGGAATACTGGATACTCAGTATATAGCTAAAGAAAGCAAGGGCTCTGAAGAATTAGAAGACATCTGTTATTCTGTCAACATGAAGAAACAGCAACTGCAGCTACACTGACACATGTAATATTCTGATGATTCAAACTGCCTTGCTGCCTAGACATCTCAAGTGTAGAACATTCCATTCAGCTTCAAGCAAACATCAAGAAACAATTGCTTCTTCATGAAAATCTGTCATATTTGTTACATATTTATATGCTACTGAAGAATTCTTAATATAATTCCCTTTTGTAACTTCACGAAACAAGTGTTCTAGAAAATATAGACTGAAAATCCATGCAGAAGTCTATATTCCATATGCAAACTACTGCAGCATTCTGACTGAGCTTTCATTGACTTGTACTATCTAGCTTTCCATTACTAATTCAGGACTTCAAAGGTAGGTTGAACACGAGCAGTATGTTTTTTTGGTAGAATTTATGTGGAAGATGGATCTTTGCTGCTTTGCAAGAAGTCAAACTGCACATTTTCCTAGGGCAAATACTTCTGTAAGCTGAAATGAATGATCAGTATACATGCTTGCAGAATCAAGGCCCAAGGTCAGGAGACTTCCTATGCATGAGAACACATCAGGAAACAATGGCTCTATACTTTCACCAGCTGGCCAGGTTTGATTTTTTTATTCGCAGGGAAAACGGTCAATATATCAACACTTGCTTTTAACTTAAAGTCCTTACCCCCGATCACATTCATTCCTTTATCATTAGTAACAGTAATGTTCCCTTTTGCAGCTTGGCTTTGAGTCATGAATGTGGCTCTCCCTAACAGACAAGCAGGCACCAGGCTTCCTGTGAGAATGCCAGATGTCACTAAAAAATATCATAAACATAGTTGTCCCCTTGTATTTGTGTCTCTGGGGAAGATATACAGCAGTAGTATACTATGAAAGCAATGACTTGAAGCATCAATATTTATAATACTTCTAAGCATCAGTACAGCAGTTCTTACAACAGTTTATCTAAGGCATGTTTTCACTGTAAAACCAGAAAATGTCAGAGGACTGAATTCAATAAAAGTAGCAATAATTAAATATGAACCAGACGAATTAGGGAGATCAAGTTATTCCTTAAATTTAAAAAGCGTTCCTTTATAGTTAAATACCAATTAAAACATGTAGCAATTGCTTTTAAATGTAATTATTATTTTAAGAGTATGCAGTACTCTTGCAGCATGCCATTGCAAGTATCTTAACCACATTATTTCATTAAAAAGTAAGTACAACCTGCACATGAACACTTTCTGTAGAATTCTCAAACTCAAAAGCACTGATGTATCATTCACATGATGATTGGAAGTACTACCTCCAGTTCAAGAGAACGATACACAGATTAAGTGACTTGCAAAGGGTTATAACCACAGGTAAGGGAAAAGCCATCAACCCAGGAATATTTAAACATTAGTCCTGTCACAACTTCATATGAGTTCAAACAAAGTGATATGCCATTATGTTTTATGATAATGTGATCATTAATACTCTTTCATATAAGATGGTGACAAAGGACACAGGAAAAAGGCAACTCATGGAATCTACCAAGAACCCTCAGGTCAGAGGTACATTCTGATTGTTTTTTATGAAAAGCCATTCAATCTAAAAATAATTTATCTTCTGCCATCTGAAGTTTTGTAGTGTAGATACCACTGAACCACTGCAATTTAAAGCTTAAGTCATAACTGGCCTACACCATGCCTACAGACATTGTTATAGCTATTTATACTCATCTATTTAACTAGATGAAGTATCAGATCAGCCATATCCATCCTTTTCCAGACAGCTTTTTTTTAAACCTAAAGTATTACTCATACTGAAGTTCTCAGCATTTAGTTTTGTTAGATGACTACTAATACAGAAGGTAATAGTCAATATGTAACTTGACACTAGGTGCCATAATGAGAAGTTTGAATTAGTGCTTTGTACTTTTTTCACAGCTGCAGCACAGAGGCATTTACGTATAAATAAACCCAACATCACACTAGCCATGTGTCTTTGTCCAGGCCTTGTGGATTTAGGCATTGGACCAAACCCACAACTCCCCCTGCTCTGCAACAAACAGTTGGATTGCAA
Source organism: Grus americana (assembly GCF_028858705.1). NCBI lineage: Eukaryota > Metazoa > Chordata > Aves > Gruiformes > Gruidae > Grus > Grus americana. The sequence goes on along the minus strand of NC_072872.1, from coordinate 3,057,511 downwards.
CAAAGATCCCCATTCAGTCATGTAGCTGTTAGGCTCTTCCAGGCTGGAGAAGTCAGATTTTCAGACTCCGGTAAATGCTAAACTGGCAAGCATCTTACAGGCAAGGAGCGCTGCACATTCCATGCATTTTCAAGGTGGTGTTCTGTTTCCAGAAAGCAGTTGGGCAAGGACAATTGATTTTGAGTTCAAACCAAACAGTGCCATCCACAAAAATGAAATTTTCAGTCACATTTCCAGATTGAGCTAAAAGTGAAACAATGGACTTGCCCACCAGATGTTAAGCCACATCAGTATTCAGATAAACTTGCATCAGGGAAAAATTCTTAAAGATGTTTTGTTCTGACAGATTAGAAGTTTGTCTCAAAATCATTTGTCCAAGGTCAGGCGTACAGGACCTCTAGGTCAGTCTAATCTTTTCCTGGTCAACGCTTTAGATTATCATAGTTCTAAGCTGTTCTCTGGGATCTCACAGCACAAGAGTACAAGGAACCACTTAATTCATCCTGGGCTGCTCTTGCAGTATTAGGGAGGGAAGGAGGAAGTGTTTTAATAAGGATTTAGATTCATCCACTTCTAGTCAATTATTTAATGCAGTTGCTGGTCGGTATTGCCTTTAAGTTTTTACCAGATGGCAGTCTTGTAGGAAAAATGAGTTAAAGGCCTTACATAGTACAGAAATCCATTTTCTTAAAACATCAGTAGCTTCCTGTTCTGCATAGGAGAAGAGACAGAGGGGTTCTCAGAAGAATAGGAAAGATTCTGTCTGCCATTTTTCCCCCCTCAAAAACCAGAGGGAACTTCTATTTTTACCCAGGCTTTATCGGAATTGTTACTCCATTGCATCAGTATCACTCTTACTGTGCTCCCTTTCCTATTGGAAGACAAAATTGCAATTACTTTCTGGTACTCTGGAATGATTAAACATTCTCTAATAAGGTAGTTTTAAACATACTGATATTTGTCTTAGGAAATTAGTACTGTATGTCTCATTTGAGCTGGGAAGCAACCTCATTTCCTGCTTTTACCAACCATGTTATCCTCAACTAACACATTCCCTTTAGAGTCCTATGGATATTTTGCCTCATGACATTCTTTGATTCATCCTATGCAGGAAACAGGGAAGGAATTAGCAGGCTCAGTAGGTGTACTCAAGGGAAAAAAGATGGGAATGTCAGCTCCTCCTCATTTCCTATCTACCATTTTGCCAAAAAAACCCCAAACCCCAACCACAGAAGTTGAATAAGCAGTAATAATTGAGCATAGCATAAGACATGCTAGCTTCCTTCTTGAAGGAAATGTCCTCTCCTGTGCACTTAGCACTGATGCAATATGCTGAGAAATAGGGGACAGCCATTTGCAGAGCTGTCAGTGTTTTCCTGCCTACAGCCATACAAGCTATTTATACAAAGAGAATTAATATGGCAGGGGGGTTGGAACTAGATGATCTTTGAGGTCCCTTCCAACCCAAACCATTCTATGATTCTAAGAAAAGTCCACTTCTCAACTTAGACATAGCTTTAGAAATTCTGACCCAAAAACTTGCTCTTACAGGTAATTTATATAATAAAATACAGCTTGCTTTAACAGGCAGCCTTTGCTTTATTAGTAAAGTAGTGAAAGAATTTATATACTATAAGCTGCTGCATAAAGTTACCTCTGTGATCCAGAGCTGGACTTAGCCTGAGGAAACTACTGCTGACACTAAGATCTGTCTCTTTGTTTGAGACAAAATATTAATGAGATTATGAAAACAGACATTGCTATTAACCACAACTCATGGAGAAGCAAACCCTGCCATCTGTTCGTTTAAACCTAGAAGTGCTGAACTTAAGAAATGTTTAACTCATAATTATGAAGTTACTCCTTGAAAACAGTTTTCCTGATGCATTTTTCTAGCTCATTTTGTCACAATTAATAATTAGCTTACTTCCACAATAAGCACACTTGATTGACTGAATGGTATCTAAGTGAAGCATGCTTGCATTTCATGCAGAAAACTAATTAAGAACCACAAGAATGACTTAAGATTTGATACACCTGACAAGCAGCAATGTATAAATACATACACAGGCAGAATACTAAAATGACAGACTCCTCACTGCAGGCTAATAATGCAGATATACACCATGACTGCCCACTCAGTAAACTGTATCCTAGCACCAGCTAGTGGTAAGAATCACTGAAGACACTTTTATAAGAAAAATGAACATGTTCATAATAGAAAAGCTTCAGATTATTATATATTGCCTCCTAGCCATCAAGCCCGTTTTTTTTAAAAATGCTTCCAACCTATTGGTTTCACAGAGTATGCCTACACTATCTATACAGCCCCTCAAGCGTTTGATTGATCCAGTTGCTCAAATTGGAAGTAGCAGACAATTATCAGATGCTCTCCCCAGACTCAGTGCTATTTCATCCTCAGAGCCAGCTTGTTACTACACAAGTAGTAGGTACCCAAAACAAAGGTTAAATACTATTCTTACCACGCTTTCCCTTCCACAGAGTATATTGCCAATATCTTCTCTCAACATAAACCTACCTAAACACAAGACCTAATTAATGATTCATTCAGCTAAGAAACTCATGGTCATCCATTTTCTGGATCCAATCCTATAGTGTTTGAATCAGTTTACAGAGGCAGTCCTAAAACATCTGCTTTAGTTTGCAATGGATACCATCTAATGTCAGCTGACAAATTTAAATTTAGATAAATTTAAGTGGACCTCATCTTTATCCCTATGTTACTGTTGGTGTAATTGACACAGATGAATTTTAGCCAGTTAGTAGAGTAGTACTCAGGTAACAGCTAGTAAGTCCTATATAACTTACCTGATGGACTAAAGACCTCAGCAGCTATCAAGTTCAAGAAGGCAATGGTCACAAAGCATGCCTATTCAGTCTTGGGCTGAAGTCATCTGTTCTGTAAAATGGAGAAAATAAAGTCTTCAGTTCTACAGCCTGTGATAAAGAGACAGTGAACTGACTTCACTGACTTGACACCTTTAACCAGGATATCTGATGGGGCAGGGTAACTTTTTGCTAAAGTCAGTCATGTGGGAATTGTAGGAAGGTCACTTGGAGAATGCATATGGAAGCCAAATATCTAAGATGAACTAGGTATGACCATATCATTAATTCCAATAAGCTTGGATACTGCTTTAAGTTGTAAAAAATCTGCAAAGATGACTCAGACTGTAGAAAGCAAAAATAAAAATAAGGACTGTGAAGAACCTTGAGGCTAAGTTAGAAAGGATCACCTAAACCAGAAGGAAGTGAAAGCAGCAGGAATACTTAAGTACTTGAGTTTTAAGAGCCTCACTCCCCAGGACATTTCAAGCACAAGTTACTTAAAGAATTGGCTGAACTGCTAAAATATTTGTTTTATCTGTCAAAAATGCTCTTTTAGAAAAAAGCTGGTAATACTAAATTCAGAGCTATTAAGTAACCAGTAACCTTACCAGTTCAACTCTATCAGTCCTTCCCAGAGACATTATTAGTTTAAGCCATAACACACAGCACATTGTCTGCTATGTTTATAAGGACAATCTAGAATAGTACAGAAAGTTTTGATAATGGAGACCTTGGTCTAATTAAGAGAAGAACTGGCCATATTGGTATCACTTGGGTCTAGCTAGTTTCAAGGCTATTTCAGACCTTCTGATGACAAAAGTTTTTTCTAAAAATACTTTTTCCTACCATGGCACACTAAGACTCCTACACACAAGAAGTTCCTTGCCTCTAACTGTGTAAGAGTCACCTTTTCAGTTGCCCTGAATATATCCAGACCTCCAGATTTACAAAAAGGTTTCTGCTAGTATTTCTCTCCACTGTGTGCTGATATTACATGCCTGGGTGTACTTAAGCACACCCAGGTAACCTGAAAAGCTAATTCATGATTTTAGAGAGCACAATAACAGCAATACTGACATTTTCAGAATACAGAAACCGTGAAGTGTTCAGACCTTCAATCAACTAAAGATCTGTAGGCTTCTCTGACCACCAGAAGTAGTGCAAATTGAAGTGCAAGTCCACTGAAACACCACCAGGTGGTATATATTCTCAACATAAATGCAGGGAAAGTAAAGATGACTTGTACAGTCACAACCAGATCTACCTAAATTTCAAGCACAAATAAGTGACTATACAACATAATCAACAAAAGTAAAAACTTCCTGACAAAGAAAATTGAGAAGTCTATTTGGCCATAAACAGAGACAAGAGAAGAACAAAGACCTGCACAGACTACACCAAAACTAGACAGCTTGTTCCTGTTCAGCATGATTGAATGAAGCGCTCTGGAAAAACAGTATTAACAGTCACAAAGGTGCCCTGATACAAGCAAAGAATACTACAAGGAAGTGGCTGAGTTATAGAACAAGAGTGTTTGAGACAAGGTTGATATTGGAAGCTGTACTTTTATTGTAACAATGGATGTTTCCTTCATGATCTCCTCAATTAAGCAAAATCTGGCACCTGCCTTTTTACTGCTGCCAGTCTCTTAGCCTCATTGGGTTTAGATACCTCTGAGAACAAGGAGTGATTGGCCTGCTAAAGTTTTTCTCAGTCTGGGAAGGTAGCATGTCACAGTAAGCTTTGTAGAGACATTTATAATTTAAATGAGCAGCTTGAGAGCCCTAGGATTCATACATGGAAGACTTCTATATCAAGAGTAACATGCTAAAAGATAAGTAATGTGAGTTTCTACTCTTTATGACTCCAAACTAGCAATGTTAATCCCAGAGATAAAACAGTATCTTGCTTCCCAAAATCCTTTTTCACCCTTTGCAAGTAAGCATACAATGACACTCCTAAACTACAGATCCCTTTACCCGCAGAAGAAACTGCATTTGTGTCAGTACTTTGGTTATTACAGTTGAGATACACACTAATTATTTCCAGAAATTAATATAGCTTTGAACTTCAACAAATATTCTGTCCTGTTGGAGCCTACCATAGCTTTAAAAACATACTGTCTGTACTACACAGATCCTCAGTCTCCTTTCAAGTGTTAGTAAGGCCTTACAGCATTAACAGGAGTGAGTCTCATCCAAGTTTTCCCTTTGGCAGTGTTTTGTTTCAAGTGAAGTATTGAAATAACACCTCATATTCTATCTGTGAAAAGCAGCAGTTATTAATGAAAGAAATTAATACATTTTTAATCAGAAGGGCATATGCCAGATTCAGCTACCTCTTGCATTTCTTGAAAAGAAAGGTGTTGAGTACCAATGTCTTTCTAGTTCACTTTTAAAACCTAAATATTAACTGAACACAACAGCACAGAAAACTAAATGATTTGGAACTTAGATAATCAACAGGAAAAACATACTTGATTACAAGATTATGGGTCTCACTACATTAGAAGCATATGGAAAAAGTTGTACCAAAGGTACAAAGGTATTTCACTCACACTCAAAGCATGCAGACTAAATATATAGAACCTTGTTAATGACAGCTAGTTGGAAAAAACAGAGTCTATTAACACTTGAGCAAAGCACAGCTGCTTAGACTTAGAGTGATGGGATAAACCAAAAATACACAGGCTGGGAAACTACCAGTGAGGCCCCTAAGGCAGAATAATTGGAATCCCTGTAGTTCAATATATGTAATACTGAACTGAGAAATCATACCTTATGCCTCAAGTTTCTCCAAATCTTCAAGTCTACTTTCACAGGCAAAGTGAAACTTTCTGTTCATAGATATCGCATTACTCCCCATTCTTGCGTCTCAAAAGGCAGCAGAAGTTTGTGAAGATGACCATAGGATTTAATCCATTACAAGTTACAGCATGAACAATACAAGGATTCTACAAAACAATGTTACTGCCTCTTCTCTACCCTCTTTCAGTTTAATGAGTCCAGTGACACCTAAAGAGATCAGTATTACTATCAGACACTTAACACCACCACTCAAGTTATTTCAAGCAATTCCAAAAGCAAAGTATGTATTTTCCAAGTGATTTACTATCATACAAAACTAACATATTATTCAAGGATACACTTATAAAAGATTTACCAAGCATTTGACACAGATACTGTTATATTTACAGCGTGGTTTATTTGCATCCCTTGTGTATTCATTTATTCTATTCTGTAGAGTAGAAGTTCCCATACTAACTTTGTCAGGTTAGTACTTACTATTACACCCACAAGCTAGTATTCATCACAGGCATTCTCATCTTTACCCTAAGGAGATCTAGAGCATAGATGATTGGCTTGTTGTCATACATATTTTTATTATTAATTCATTACTGTGAGGCAGAGGCTGAGTTGTGGGAAGACAGACTTAGTGCAGTATTTTGGAAGGTTTTTTTTTTTTTATAAAATTTCTAGGAAGCAGAATTACCCTACCTCTTTCTTCTCATTCTTCTTTCATGCTTTATCTTTTCTTCATATTAGTTCTGCTGTCCTGAATTTTGAAAAGAAAAAGAACATCCTGTAAAACGACTAGAAATGCTATACTATGCAATACTAAATGAGAACCTTTTACTATATATATAGTAGTGATTCTTACAGTTTAAAACAAAGAGCTTTGGTCAGAAAGGATTTATTTAATGCACTGAGTATCCCTTTATTTTTTGAAAGGTCTTGGGGAATGTTTCAAACCAAAAATTGCAAATATCAAGCCTAGAAGGGACTGCACACCCATTTGCATAAGAATGGATGGTACAACAGTATATTTACTTCCAAAGAGTTGACAGTTGAGCAAATGGCTTAGGAAAGCAAATGGGAAGGCTAGGACTGCACACAGCTCATCCTGATAATATGTTACAACTACTACTTACCAGAAATACTGATAAATTGACAGCACCAGACAAGTTTTATCCACTTTTTTCGCAATCATACATATAATATGCTTATGACAGCTATATTTTATGCAGATCTTGAAATAATATTACTGTTTTCTACTCTGAGAATTTTGACTAAAAAAGGAACTAACACTTTTTTATAATGCCTATAAGCATGAGTTCCTTAGTTTGTAGATAAAGGAAGTAAGTGCAAATCTATTTTGTCTTAGAGTGACTGGCAAACTCTTCAACATTTAGACTCTTTGTTTTTACTTATTCTCATATAATGAAATCTTATTAACTGACAGACTTAAAAATAAGAATTGGAATAATATAGTTTGTCTTAGCATTCAAAATTCTTTTAACATTTATAATAAGCCTTCTAAGAAGCTATGAACTTGAACAAGAACTTTATAAAAGCATCAGCTTGCTTTTGTTATCTTAACATCATAACCTTGTATTAGCAGTAATTATATACACAAAAGCCAAGAGTTGGAACAAGCTACCCGAGAAAAGACTGTTGGTGCTTACTTCAGAGATTTAGCTTTTCAAGAGTCTCTTCTTCACCTACAATATAATAGAAGATAACAAAGAATAGTTAATAGAATAAGTACTAAGTGTTAAAAGCAACACAGTTAGATACTCTTGATAAGTGATTATACAGCTATAAAGAATTTCTTATTGGGCTAGCATTATACTTTTACACAACAAAAAATAAAGTGATGTTTTAGAGCAAGTAGAAACAAATTAAGGCTTAAGACCCATCCATTAAAAAGCTACTCAAAAAAAAAAAAGCATTTAATATTAAAACATATAAAAAAACTTTAGAAAAGTCTTCAATTAACCTAAGTATAAATCAAGAAAATAATCTCAACTACATACCATTCCAACTTTATCACTATACAAAGCCAAACAAAACATGTAAGGAAATAAAAAAAAAAAACCAGTAAGACAACCAGCCTTACTGAAAGTAAACTCACCCTCACACTGTACCCCTCAACCTGAATTAACTGTGGCCTTCCACCATGACTTTTAAAGTGACATCCTCCAATCAGTAGCAGGGTGAGTCTTCAAATTAAGCCTCTGAAGAGCCAGTCCTGCCTTTACCAGGAAGGAATAGAGAAGTAGTATCAGTATTTGATCAAAAGCTGTTATTCCTTTCAGCCTTAAGCAAGTGAGTAAACATTAATACTGTAGTAATGAAGTTATTAAAATAAAATAAAATTAGTAAACTTAAAGGAAGTGTTAAAAATGTCAGTGTTTTGTAGCTAGCACTATAAGCTTGCGGGTTAGCTTCTTGATACCTACCCTGCATGACTTACAATCTAAATACCAATGCCTCTAGAATACAGAAAAAAAGTTTAAAAAGTAAGAATAGGGTAATTTATTTTTTTAAAGGGCTGTGTTTTGAGCTCTTTTCAAAACTTTTTCTAGAGCTGTAAATATATTGAGGAAAATCATAATTTGTATTTTTTGTGATACTTCTGTGAAACCTTATACTTAATAACCTTGAAGGTAGAAAGGTTCATACTCTAGCTGATACGACATATATTTTGTTCTATGTTTTTGTTTTCTCTGTTTTAGGTATAAGGCTCTAACATGCCAAATGAGAGCCTTGATTTTTCTTAAAGTAACCCCAAAACTTACACAGGTGTAACTAGTCTAGCTTACTTATGAAATGAAATGTTAATACAGTTAAATTAGAATGAATTTACCCTAATAAAGTAGTTTAAACATATTTATATGAGGATTTGTTACTACTAAAATTAGAGTTTTCAAAACTGATTATGGTATACTTAAGCAGCATTTTAAAACATAAACACATCCTGAGTATTCCAGGTGGGAAGATCAGTGTGTCCTGTTATTTTTCAGACTGCTGTTGCTTGGCAAAGTTAAGCATTACCACAGAGGTATTCAAATCCTCTGGCTTCAGAGCATGTGTTTTTCTTAGAGTTGCAAGGTTATCTTTGTAGCTATGTTTGCTGGAAATATAGTGGATTGTTTCAAAAAGCTTCAGTTTGACCAAAGTGGGTGGCCAGGTGATTTGCTTGGCTACTTGCTAAGGAAACCTTCCAGCTTTATGGAATGGGACTCTTGTATCCTGGTACCATACAAGTACTTTGTGTGTCCGGGTTTATCACGAGGTTTAATGTACTCCTTGATGTACATGCACAATGAATGCGAAAGCAAAATATTTAAGAAATGTAAAACACTTTTGGACTTTAGCTCTCTAATCTGTAACTGTATTAATGACTCCCATCTCCTACAGGTTGAAGTCTTAAGGTTTTCCTCTGGAAAAATGGCAAATTCTTAACATTTCCATGTTAAAAATAGTCCTAGCTAAGGAGGATTACATCTCTTTGACAGTATAATGAATACAAAATTCAAGTGAGAGATAAAATTATTTTGCTCTTCAAATTAAAGAAAGGGAGACACTGTTACACCCTGCAATACAAACACAAACATCTCCCAGGAGGTGATTATGGTTTGGTTTTATTTTTTTCCTCTCGGGTACTTGCTCAGAAATTAGGGTGAAAAAAACCTTGATTTACACGGGAGAGCACAATTTATGTGCAACAAAAAGGGGTCTCAGCCTGTCAGGCTGCTGGCCCAGAGAAACTGCCCGCGCGCTGCCTCAGGGCGTGAGGATCTCTCCATACATCACCTCCTTATTCAAATAATTTTCCCTCAGCCACGGATTGTTTTATTTTTTTTTCCAGTCAGAGGCGAGAAAACCACCTCCCTTGCGGAGCTGCATTACTACGAAAAGAAGAAAAACAGACCAAAAAAAAAAAATAGGGAAAGAGAACCTGCTCTTCTCCACAGCTCATTGTCTGGGATGAGGGTGGTGGCTGGAGGCCGCGGTGAGGAGGCCGGCTCCGGCAGGTGGGATGAGCTGAGGCCGGTCCCGGGGCAATAACTGGGGGTGACACGGGAGCGGGGAGCCGGGGGCGGCGGGCGGGGGCGGCACCGCTCCAAGGGGGTCCCGCGGCGGGGGGGACCTGCCCGCTGGCCTCCCCCCAACGTCACTTCCGAGGCTGGAGACAAAATGGCGCCCGGATGGTGCCGGAGCTGAGGCCGCTCCGCGCCGCTCCGAGCCGGGCCGCAGGCGGCGGCAGCGGCTGCAGGTGAGAGGAAGGCGACGGGGCTCGTCGCGTTGCCCGCGGGCGCCGCCGCGCCGGAGGGCGGGACGGGGCGTGGGGGTGGTGGGCAGAGCCAGCGGCACGCCGCCGGGGCCGGGGGCGCGGCTGGGAGGGGGCCCGGCGCGGGAGGAGGGGACCGCGGCGGCGGCGGCCCGGCCCGCGGCGGAGCCTCCTTCGGGGAGGTGGAGCCGCCTCGGGGGGGTGCCCAGAGAGAGGTGGCCGCCGGGGACGAGGCCGCCGTGGCCGCGGGGTGGGCTTGCGGGAGGCGGCTGCAGGTGCGAAGGGTGGATGTGGGACCCGCGCCTTGCCGGAGAGCATCGTGGAGAGAGGGGGCCGGGGAGGAGGGTGGCGGCACGGGGCCGTTTGGAGGACGGTGCTCCATCCCTGGGCTGCTGCTTCAGGGTTTTTTTCTTGAAAATGCTGCCTCGGAGGCGTCAGCTGGCGAGGCAGAGCTCTATAACGGCTGCCAGCCTGACGTTGTGAGACAACTGTCGTCTTCCAAATAGTTCAGAATACAGAGTCTTCAAAAGTTTTGGCAATTCACACGCCTTAAAGCTTGCTGCACCTCTAGTGCCTGCCATGCTGGGTGAGAGGGGGCTTGGAGAAATTCGCTTCAGGTTTGGTTTCCTCACTGGAAATGGCCTTCCTAGGACGTGTCACATAAATAGATTTCTTCGTGATGATGCAGTGGGGAAGAATGTTTGGGGTAGGAGAGAAAATCTGCGTGTAAGACATTTAGAACAGTTCAAGAGTAGTATCTTCAAGTATATTTTATATTTGAAGGCAAAGGAGCATGTGGAGCATTGCTAATAACTGCCTCACAAGCGGGTAGCTCTTCAGCTCTTCACTAAAGTTTCTAGTGGTATCAAATTCATATGAAGCTGCAAAAGCTCCATTTTGAACTACTAAAGAAAACTTTAAATTGTTTTCAACTGTTGAAAAAGGAAGGGAAGGTGATGTGGTTGCACCTGCTATTGGATCGTTCAGTGGCAAAAGAAATATTTTTCTTATTTTGAGTAATCAACAGTGGACAGCTCAGGAAAACAAGAGGTCTTCTTGTATTTCCATGCCACTCTAGTTTGCTGTTCCCAGCGTGTAGATGAGAAGAACTGGAGATGTACAGCAGTGTACTATGGAATTATTATGTTGTTGTCTTTTGACACTTACCACGTATTTTTATTGAAATGATGTGCATGTTAAGAATTCAAGTATGCTTTCCTTGATATAGACAGAGAGGCATCCAGCTCTTCCAGCTGTTGAAACACGTGGTGAATCAGTGCTACATTGACACTCTTCAGATAGAGAACGGCATCGCTGATAGATAGGGGGGAGTGACCTTTAAGAAACAAAAGAACTCTTGGACTTGTAGAGACAGCAGTGAAAACCAGTTAGTCGTATCTGTTAGTTTTGAAAACAGAGGTTCAGGGAGATTTAGAGATGACTGGTGTGGTAATGTATTTCTGTATCGTTGGTATCCAGTTGCTAGTTTTTTTGCAGTGTGCTTGCAAGACCTTCGAATGAGGATCTTAACCAGAAAAAAAGAAAAAAAAAATTACTTGATGACATACAATAGCACAGTACCTTATCATCACGAGACATTTGCTTACGGGTGGAGATTGGAGACTGCTACTTGTATGATTTTATCAGGGATTTATAAACAGCTGGAGTTTATAAACTCATGTATTGGAACATCTGCATTGGCATACCTTTTGAATGTACTGCAATATATTTGCTGTTGAATTTGCAGGCATGTGAAAGGGCAGGTGTGATCCTGATACTTAACAACCCCCCCAATGAAATAATTTCTTTTACCAATGTATTTTTTCTCTGATTGTGTTATAAGCTGAAAAATATTTCTTCTCTGCCTCTGTATAAAACATGCCTGTAGACAAAAGTGGGAGGCTGAGTCTTGGTTTGTAAGAAGAAATTACTGAAATGGATGACATGATGTGGTGGTAAATCAGCAACGTACTGGTCTGAGAAAATTTTCATTTGAATTTACTGTCTTTGCCAGCAGAATTAAAGGTGTACTTATGTCTGAAGATTGGAATGGTGTTTCTGTATATTTGCAGTTGTTAGAGACTTGTTATTTTCTGTTGCTTCTCTTGACTAGTTGCTGTTTAATTAATAAACTCGAATTTTATTTTCGTGTTGGTGATTTCTTGGCATGGTTATCAGAATAAACCTTTCTAAGGTATAACAGTTTATTTGGTTACGTGGCAGTAAACAAAGCCTTTTTTCTTAATGGACAATAGGTAATAGATTTCAGTGTTCAGAAAACAATTGTTTGCCCATTTTTTCTCTGTTGTTATTCTGGCAAGTCTTGAGTAACTGAAAATGTCTTTGCATAGATAGTGCTTTTTGTTTCTATCAAATACGTATTTTAATCTTTCAGAGTTTAACATGAATTTTTTTTTTTTGCAAGCTTTGTTCCACCTAATGCATTGAAAATTTGTGAATTAGAGTATTTCAGTATTGAATTGAAAAAATGTAAATGTCCTGATGTTTAAAAAATATAAAAAATCATGTGCTGTGGCTAAAAAGTAAAAGCAAAAGAGCCCTGCAGCATCCCAGCCTGAACCCCTGGTCGTTAGGGAAGCAGACTGTTGAGACTTTTAAGTTTTGTTCCTGGTTCTCTAATGAACGTGTTTTTACCGGAGCAGTGACGTAATGCATGTCCCATTTTCAGCTTCCAAAATAGGATTGGGACTCTTATGCCTGGTTTTTCCTTTCTCTGACTCGAAAGCAACATTCTCTTTCAAAGTGCTTTTGATTCTGGCATGTGTTTTAAAAAAGCGCACATACAGAAATGATAAATATGGCTTATAAAATCAGAAGAGAGACTATTTAGTAAAACCTAGGAATGCTTGCTAGAAGTATACCATCTGATTGAGTTTGAAAAAGACAATCTGTAATGTCGGTTTTGTATAAAATTACTTGCTCTTCTTTGCAAACTTTATTCCCAGCAAACTACAATTTTTGTAAGGAAATACTTGAAATTCTTAAATGTAGAATTCAGAAATAAGGTCAAAATATTTTTTGTTTCAAGCGTTTTGTTTTAGAGTGACCACAGTGTTTCCTTATGTACGAATGCCTTGTATATTCTTATCTAAATAAATAGAATTCATTGCCTAACAATGAGCCTTTCTAAATGCACTTTTCTGAAACTAAGATTATATGATGCACTAGATATTCTTTCTCTTGTGTTTGTTTCCCACATGCTCTAATGTCTTGAGAAACTGCGTAGTATTTTTGTACTCATGAGATACAGTAGTAGTTTGAAATAAAGTAGTGTTTGAAATAAAGATGACTTGGCAATGTTTTCTGGAAATTAATTTAAAAAATTCAGGTTACTGTACGGGTGTGCGTACTTCATTTTTTGCATAGAACGTTTATTTATCTCAGGGACTTCAGCATATCTTCAAGTTTACTGTGGTAGATGTTATTAACCATATTCAAGTCTTTGATAGATGCAGGTATATGTTACTGTTGAGTTTGAAGGAAAACTTGAATTGAAATGGTTGTTACCTCTATTTGATGGAACTACTGATGTGACTGATTTAATGTCGTCATCATCACGTCTGTAAACTTAATATATCACAGTTCCCCCAATGACAAATCAGAGCAGTATCATTTTCTTTGGGGCTTTCCTAGAAAATTTTGCATTGGATTTGGCTGTATGTGTAGCTGAAAAGTCATCAGCGTATGAGGTGAAAGCTTGTTTCTGCTTGCAGTGACACAAGTAAATACGTTGTTGGTAGTCATTGATCATACGGGGAACTAATATGTGTGTAGCAGTTGTAGAATTTGTTTCATATTTTCTTGGTTTTGTTGAACTTTGTGTACTAGAAGTTAAAACTCAAATTCAGTGTTACAGATACTTTGTCTTCTGTTCTTATGCCATGTTTCATTTAGGTAGAAGGAAAACTAGTGACCTTATATAAGTCTGTATATAGGCTTAATTATTTTTTTTTTCCCAGTGCAATTAATCTTGCTTTCCACATAGTTGAGTTCATTGTTAACAAAATAGGTAACATGGAGGAAGGAAAAAATGGGGAAATATCTTCAGGCTTTTTTTCAGTTAGAGAGCTCATACATGTAACTTGTCAGAACTGCAGGTGTAAAATTTTAAGATGAAGTGTGTGTTTTAAATTAATAGCTTTATAAATACCTGTTGAAGCTTTTGGTTTACTGTAATTTAATTTCTTGTCTAATTGTATTTTATGGTCAAGCAGCTCCTCTGGTAACTTGCAGCTGAAAGAATAGAGTAGCGCAGTCTGTAAGGAATCTGCTTAAACTGTGTTATATGGATGTTTAAATACATCAGAATATTAAGATTTGTCATCTTCTCCTAAGAAATACCATTGAGAGGTTTGGATACAAACAGTTCTATAAAAGCTGAATAAAGCATTTATAAAATTTGTAAAAATACCAGGCTTATTTTTTATTTTGAAAATTCTTTGAAAATGATATTAATTCTAAGCAAAATAATTTTGACTTAGTATATGAAATACAAAAAAAGTGTATTTTTACTGCTCAAATGAAAGTAAAAAAAAAAAAGGTTTTGACTGCTTTTCACATTTTTGACTAATTTACTTAAATCGGGTAAGAAAGCTCAGCTTAGAGGAAATTTTCATCTAGACAGGACTTTCCTTTAGCATTGACCCCTTCAACCCATCGCTTCATTGATATTTACTTGTTGCCTCTCAAATTCTTTACATTTAGCAGCTGACTAGTGATGGTGTTGAATGGTTCCTTCTGTAAGACAGTGCTTTCGATCCTTATTGTCTTTACATATCTAGAGTTCTGGGTTAAATGCCTTCCCCATTTATTCAGTGTTGAAAATGATGTACGTACGTACTTCAGCTGGCTGTCACCTACAACAGTGTAACGCATGTGTGCTTCTTATGCTAGGTTTTCTAAATCACTTTGCAGACCCATGCTAGAAAATGGTGATGTGAACAGTTATTCCCTTGTCGTTGAGGGATTGATAATCTTCAGGGGGAGGGAGGAGGAAAGGTAGAAATAGGCAGCTGGAGACAGTAACCACGTAAATATGCTACAGCCATAGAACCTCATCAGGCTGTGCTCTAAAGTCATGTCAATAAAAGGTTCTTGCTTTTGTTGTCTGTGTGAGTAACCGTTGTTTGTTTTGTAGCCAAGTATAGAAAAACAAGACATTTGTTACTAAAAATAAGTTGGTTTTCACACTAGGAAATGTTTTGATGCCCCTCTTGCTATCCAAAATATTTCATTTATAAATTGACATTGTGTGGGTATTGTCCCAATGAACAATGCGTAAGAGCGCACTAGATTTATCCCTGTTATTCAGGCCTCATCTCAAGAACAGAAGTTTATACTGACTCCAACCTTTGCTTTTTCTTTAATCTGCAGTTCTGTGTGCTAAGGCGACTTTCAGCAGATGACAGGCAGTCCACGGATCAAATTTCAGAAACCATTTGCCTAAAGCATTTGTGTAAAAATGTCTGAAGTAGAAACCATATTTATCAGGAGGGATAATGAGTTAAGATACCAAGGCTGAGGGAAGTAAAGGGTATGTGGAAGATGTATGAGAAACAACTGCGTGCTAATGCATGAGAAACTTGGTGCCGAAGGGACATTATTGTCGTGGCAAGATTTAACAATCTCAGGAGTGACTGTAACTCGTAATGAAACCTGTGGAGTATTCCCTATTTGTCCGGTAGTTTCTTGGTGCTGGCTCTGTTCTCTGTCACAGAAAATTTTAGAAAATCAAATGCTTGGAATGTGTCATTCCTAGGAACCAATTTGTATTTGACAGATGTACTGAAATAAGTTAGAAATTTGTAATAGTGCATTCCAAAAGGAGTGTTTTTCTTCAGATGTTTAAAAGCTGTTCAGATGGAGCTCTTTCGCCCGTAACTGGAAATCCCACAGAACCAGTTGCAAAACTGGAACTGAAATACAGATGTTTCGGCTCTTTGTCTAAATGCTCATGTAGTGTTGAAATATCAGGACAAAAGGAGTTAATCCTGGGAAAGCTGTATACAACACAAATATCCTTTTCAAGGAAGTTTTTCCTTTTCTTCTGAATTTCTTAAGCAATGCAACATTAGTATGACAGTATTTTCACTGTTATGCAACATTAAGAATTCTTACAGTGCAAAGATGTGAAGGATTGTATAAAATTTATTTGGAGTATTTATTTAGAGTATGTTTTCCTTGAATGCATTTTAAATTAAATGTTAGTATTTGTACAAAGCACTTAGTAAAAAAAATCAGTTAATCATTGTTATAGTAAGAAAACTAAAGTCAGGGAAGAAATAGCAGTATTTGAATAAAGTGCTTTAAGTGATTGGGTACCAGTTAACCTCCAAAAAAAGGTGTGGTTCATACGTTGAAAATTCTGTATGACACCAGGAAGGATAGTGTTTCCAGCATAACTTGTAATAATGCTTTTTTGTATGTATTAAAAAAAAAAAAAAAGGAAGTGAGTTGATGTACTAGACACTTAGATATGGCATCATTATGATTAGTTTTGTCTTCAGTCATGAGTTTCCAAACTTGATGCCTACTTGGACTAGGAAATTTTGTTGGAAACCTTTTGAAATCTCAGGCTTCTGTTAAACAAGAATGCCAAATGTGTTAGTGTAATAAAATACCTTAATAAAAGGCCCAATTTTAAGGAAGAATTTCCTGTTTCTAATATGGGAGAGTGGAGACTCAAATGCATGCATTTTGTTAATTTGAAAACCACTTAAGGTCTTTCATAATGCCTTGATATTAAATTCTAGAGAGATCTGACTCTTGAAGTTCTTAAAAGTACTCAGTCTTGAACAAGCTGACTTGTTTTTAAAAGCAAATTAAACAATCCTCCTTGAGCACATTTCTGTTGCATCATCATTTAAAACTGGGAGAAAGATTAATGATAGATAGCTGCCTTGAGATTATTGATATACAGTTGAGCTACAATAGCAAAACTATAGCTTGGAGCAGATTTTTTTTTATAAAGTGATATGCTCCTTTGTGACAAATGCTTTAGGAAGAGAAACTACAGGTCTGTGTGTACTTTCAATTCAATGTAAATTTGTAGGTAGGTACGTGTTACAATTGTCTGTTTTTCTTTTTAGGGCTCATGTAATCAAAGGAGTTTCTTTGTTGTGTGTATCTTTTCAGAACACAACAGGAATTCAAAATGAATCAGGTGAGTATAAATGTAAGACTTTATCAAAATACTTAGATGTTAGAACAGTTAATTATTAATAAGAAAAGTAAATCATCCACTAAAAAAGAAATGTTCTTTAAAATCTTCGGTGTCATTAAATTTCATAATCCTTCTTTCCACAACATGTATGCTTGTGAGATTTATTTTATTTCATGGATTTAAGTATTTGTGTGTGAATTCCCTTTAGCAGCATGTAAGTTGTTACTGCTGGCACCTCTTATAAGAACACCTCTCCAGAAAAATCTGTTTCATCCTGAAGCTTTTGGTAATAAATCAACTCCTTATAAAAGTGGGTTGAAAATTGAAGGCTTCCATTATTTTTTTTTTTAACCTATTTTAACCACTTTATCATTTCAAATGTGCAGTGAACAATCTGTCACAGAAATTGATTGATGAGGAAGGTTCACGCTTTTCTGGAACCCTGAGCATTTCCTCTAGAATCAAGGGAAAAGACTGGGAAAGCACATTTCTTTTGTGATGCAGTACTCTGCTATATGGATGCAGGAATGTCCTGACTGCAGGGTGTACACTGCCAAGTGTACGTCATTTTATTTTGCATTTGTGTATCCAAGTAGGAATTATACATCTGCTTGTCTGTCACGCACAATTGTATTACTTAAAGACACTTACAGAAAAGGTACGTGTTGCCTTACATTTTCTCTTAAGTATTTCTCTCTTTGGATGATCTTACAAAGTCCCTTTGGCGTGGGAATGTGACCATAGGATATTACACTGAAGGAATGCCGTTTTTAAGTTGCTAGAAACATTGGCTGTGAACAGAAGCTTTCTTAACCAGAAACAACCACGGTACACAGTCATGTAAAATGCTTTGTATCCTTTTTTATTGATGCCTATATGTAATGAGTGCTTTTATTGCCCTTTATGCCCTTATTTGATCAGCAGCAGGATTGAATACAATTAGCACTTTGCTGAAGTATGTTCTCACTGAAGTTATAGAAGTATATACATAATATAAGTAATTACAGTGTGAAATGTGCCGGTGGGATGTTTCCTGTTGCTTTTTACCTCTGATTTAAAGTGAAAAATCTTCAATATATATGTGTGTATTTAAAAATCACAAAGCAAAATATGATCTCTATCAGAGCCTTGAAATATGTATTGTAAAAAATACGTATTTGTATTCTATCTATACACAAATATAAATTATAATATATATGTAATACAAATAACATTTGCATTAGCACACTGTGAAGCATTAGTAGTCTAGTTTGGGTTAACTAGGCTAACTATTGCTTCACAATTTATTTCTATTGAGACTTGACATTTTTTCACTGGTAAGGTTTGTTTTGAATGCATTCAGTGGCATGAAGCAAACAGCCTATTGCTCTGTCTGCTTGAGTAATAATCCTCCTTTATTAGTTGTCCTGATAAGCTTTGGATTCTGCTAAAATTCTGAAAGCTGTAGATCCTAATCTTTAATTGTTACCGTTGGCTGTTTCCTTCCCATTCGTGTGTCTGTGTACCCCTGTGTCCTGTCTGTCGTCATGTCCCCTTGCTCCTGATCTGTTCCCTAGAATTAAGTAAGATTTCTGTGCTGTACCAAAATAAAATCTTCATCTTTCTTATTGTGACTGCTAATATTATTTATGCAGTGCTGTGATGTATGTCATCTTCAATTAAATAATGAGATGACCCTGCCTCTGGGAATAGTTATAAGAGCTTAGAGTGCTTCTTAGTGTTTCTGGCTTTCACATTTCGTTTCCAAAGTGTACAGAGCTCATATGGCTTTTTATTGTTCAATTACCATTCGTATTAAGTGTGTATTTAGCATCAACCCTGTGGTGTTTTTTCTTGCAGTGCCCTTGTCATTTCATTCACTGTTGACAAGTTGTAGTGCCAGGTCTGTATAAGAAATGTTTTTGCCTGATGCCAAACATCTTTCAAATGTTCTGTTCTCGTATGTCTTTCATTCTGCTTCTCTCTGCTTTTGGTGTGACTTCAATGACCCTGAGACTAATTGGGCTAATGTTAACTTGGTTTATAAGAAAAGACAGCTAGTTTTGTTGTTTATCCCATATAAACTTGAAGTTGTGAAGGAAAACCTTTTCATAAATGCTTTGGTATGGCCTCCTTGTATTAAGGAGAAGAAGGATTGGAAAAAAGAAGCCGCACCTGTTGTTGGAAGTAATATTTTTGGGTTTCTTGGAAGATTGCTGTCTCAGGATAGACAGTATGCATTCTCTATATCTGTTTTAAAAAGAGATCTTCCTTTAATATGTAAACTACTTCATCAGAATATGCTGAATAATTTATTTTAAAAAACCCAAGCAGACACGGGGGTTTGATTGGTAGCATTGACTGCATCTCAGGCTGCATTGTGATAGAGTAGGAAGAAGGCTGCGTGCTACCTGGAGAACTGCAGGGACAGTTATTTAAAAATGGCGAGGGTGTAAGTTAACAAATTACACCTGCACTTGTACTAAAACTCCCTCCCTCACTCCCCCCATTCCCTCTGAATTTTTCAATTATTATTTCAGATATTTCTGTTACATCTTTAATTTTCAAGCACACACAGTGAAATTGTTGCAAAGAGGGGTAGTCGAGTGCAGTTCTTGGACAAGCAGAGACCTTTCTGCTTCTGACTTAACCTTTCTTGTGCTAGCTGGCTGTTCGTGTCAGCAATCTTCATAGTCACTTTATCTCCTTTTCATAACTACCTCTTCTAACTTCTCTGCCATGTCCTCCTCTCTTCAGCAACATCCTTTCATTTATCTTTTCCTTTATCTTAATCCTATTTCCACCAAAACATGATACTAACTGAATGTTTGTCATTCATCACATTGTTCAGGATGATTTTTTTTTCCTTTCACTCTAATCTCGGATCGTCTGTAAACATCTTGGTGCAGCTACTGTTTCTACTGTGCTTAAATACTGCTTGTAACATTATAGTCTAATTTGTGGTTCATCCGTAGGTACAATTATATTGAAAGTGGTGTCAAAAATTGCTTAATCAATGTGTTGAAAGGTACTATCAAAGTGATTGGACTCTGCATTCGATGCAAATAGGAAAAGGTAGTTTCAGTTAAGGCACTCCTTCAGCCCTCAAATGATATTTTTTATTGGTTTTTTTTGCGCATTGTTCCTAAGTTACTTCACTCCGACTGATTTGAATGCTAGCAATGTAATATTTCTGATAAACTTCGGTGTAAGCAGCTTAAAAGTGAAATAAGCTTCAAGTGCTTTTGTATTCAAAATTGCAGTCTTAGAGTTAGTAAAAAATACCGTATTAGGACCTCAGTTAAATGCAAAAGTTGGCTGTAAGGTGTGCACCGGTACACTGTCCTTATCAAGAGGTGAATTTTTTAAACAGAAAAAGCAATTTAAATGTGATTGTTAAGTGTTGGTGGAAGAGTGATTGAAATATAGCATTTCTTCATTTGCTAGACAGACATTCCTTGGGGACAAGTTGTGATCTGGAAAATGTTTTAAGTAGCTACATTTAAGTTGCAAATAAAATGAGATTGCCCTGATTTGACTGAACTAAATTGTTGTTTATTTTACTGTATAGTATTTGGTTACTTATTACCATTCGTTTGAGGCGTGAAAGGTATTGTTATGTACTAGGCCATATCCAATTTTCTGGTACTTGTGAAATCCATTAATTTGACAGGTGTTGAATGAGTCTGTGTTCTCTGACTGTAGCTGCTAGTCTTTATTTTGCATCTACCTACATAAATCAAAGTTCTGATTGCATATTACTCCATGCAAATATACTTCTTAAATGATAGAACAGTTTGGGGATATTTATGGCTAAAAGGAGGTGTGACTATTAAGGAATATGCCAGACACATCAGAGGATATGACACAAAGCTATATGCTTCTGTTTGAATCAGTTGAGTCTGATTTTTAAAGTTTTGGTAGGTTAAAATTTATTTGCAGGCTTGAGATTTTTACCTGCTCCTCCCCAAACAAACCAAACCCCAATGAAAAAAACCCCTTGTTTTTGTTAGCTTGAAACCTGGAGTGCCTCATTCTGATAAGCTGTCTTGTTCATTCTCTGTAGTCCCCCTCATCTATGCCTATATATAATTTGTTAGAAATCACTGTGAAAAATAGGCTTGGTTCTCCCCTGAGGAAATCGCAGGGTAATGTACTGGAAAGATATTTAGGTTTCTTTGTTTGATATACTGAGAAGACCGTGTTTCTTTTTTGTCTGATGAGACATAGCTTCTTGTGTATCAGCTCAAGGCTAACAGATGTCTGAAAATCAGACTTCTTTCATCACTGTTTTTCCTTTTGGATTGTTGGAAGAGCGAAATAAAACTTTGATCTGTTTTGAATAGACTTCAGTTATTATAACTAAAGAATAAGGATTTCCCCCCCCCCCGCCCTGGTGTCTTCACTCTCTTGGATGGGAAGGGATTTCTGGCATTCTAGTCCTTCCATGCTTTCCAATTTGGGGACTTTCTCCCCTACAAATAGCTCTCTAGGATGTGTCTGCGCAGCTGTTAGGGCTTACCAAGGCAGCAATAGAATAACCTTGCTATGACTCCAGTTTTATCATTTTTCTCATTGTTGCTGTGAAAGCCGGCAGAAGACATATTCTTGTAACTTAACTCAGCACGTCGCATTCATAAGTGTAGAGCATAATTGCCATACTCAGCACCCGCGCACAAAGAGTGGGTGCTTAGTAGAGAAGGTTGAGAAGCTTTATTTGTTTTGCTTTAGAGATAAAAACCTTAAATACCTTTGATAGTATATAGAGATGCATTTTAGAATATATTTCCAGTAAACTTTCAGCATAACGTATTTCATAAGTGCTCGATGGTAAATGCTCTGAGTATTACTCAGGATATGAAAACTACTATCGTATCTCTGCTTTATGGTTATATGTAAAAGCAAGAATCACGTCTAAAAAGTCAGGGTTTACTTGGACAACTGTAGTGTTGCCCAAGTCATTGTTATTTCTTAGTTTAATACCTCCTAAAGCTTGTTCAGAGCTTAACTATAACATCCTTCATATTAGAGTAGTTATTGCCATTGCTGCCAGTATTTGTTTCTGACCAGAATGATCAATGTTCGATGTCAGAGGGCAGGTACTTTTTTTTTTAGGGCTGTTGCTTGTGGTCCAACATATGCCTAGTTCTCACCAAGCACAATTCTTTCATAATGTGGACAGATTTTTATGGGAAACTGTGCATGATTGTAACTTGGAAATTCTGGTCATTTTTATCAGGAATAGTGTTTTGTTGATTATCATTAGGTAATAAAGAGCTAGTTGTTTAATGACAAGTGTGAATAGCATTTACTGTTGTGTTATACAAATAATAGTATGAATAATGTTATAAGCAGCCTGTTCAACCTTGTAGGCTCCATAAAATGGAACTAATCACTAGACATTCATAAATCATTTATTAGCTTTCTATTGCCTTTCAAACTTTAATATAAAAATACCTTTAAACCTTTTGTATTAATTATAGCCTGCTGGCTAAGGATTCTAAGCTGTTGATTTATTTAGGAATTATGATTAACATTTAGGATATGGAAATAATACTTTTTATTACATTATTTAAAACCCTTTATTCTCTCTAAAAGCTGCTTTTAGCTTACTCTGTTGGAGAGCAGTAAACTTGACACACAAATACTTTAAGGTCAGTCTTTGGAGTGAAATGGCATGTTTGTGGTTTGTAAATAGAGCAGTAGAAAGACAGCAATAAACCCAGTAGTAGCTCTGTGAAGTACATTAAAATACAAGCTTCATCATGTCAGCTGCTGTATCATAAGGGTATTATGCACATTACTAGTCCGCGGTATGTGCAGGGTAGTTTGGCTCTGTCTACTGAGCATCGAGTACTGGGTACTACAGGATATGTTTGTGTTTATGGCGGAGTAGATGGTGTATCCCAAGTGCAAGTTCTAGTATACACATTGGAGGAGTAAGTTTAATGCAACATCCTCTATTCAATAGATAAAACAAACAACTTTTCATGTTTGTGAACTCTATGCACTTCTCAGAACTTTGAGCGTGATTTGCTCCTGAAGTTACTGTTCAGTCTTTCTCACAAGTGATACGTTTTGACGTAAGGCAAATACCAGAATCTATTTTGTATTGGTTTTTTGGGACTGATTAGGTTGAGTATGCCTGGAAGTCATCACTGGAAAAGGGAAAATGGAGAATTGCTAATATATGTGAAATTATCCTCAGTGTGGTGGGTAGCTGATGTCCTGGCTTTGCGCTGTATTTCCAAAGTCATCCCTTGTGTATTTCTAGGCAAGTTATTCCTGTTACCGAAGCTTTACATCATTCTTTCCTTTCCACCTAGAGGCTTACACAGTTGTTTTGTTTGGAACCCTTATGTACATGTTAAGGAAATGATTGACAAAATTAAAATGGAAGGCTGCATGAGCAGGTCCGGACCCTCAGACCATAAGTGCTCTGGAGCTGGAATTGCCCTTTGCTTTGAAACATTGAGATGTCCTGTGAACACAAATAGTACGAAATTAGGGTATACTCAGGAAAATTGCAGTATATCTCAGTTTTCACTTAAAAGAGCCGAAAGATTCTTTTAAAAAAATATATAGAAAATGGAAAATGCTTAGAATTGTGTGAGTACGAATAAATATTTTAAGAACTTAACAACTTTTAGCATTTAATTTCCTACTTCTCTATTAATAGATGTGCCTTTAATAGTTAAATATTTTCTTTCCCTTGCTATTGGTCACCATTACTTTTTATGGACAGATATTTATGTTAAGTCAAACAGAAAGCAAAAGGGGTTGTTAATAAAGCATAAATGTTTTTCCAGTCATCCTTTTCATTAAGGCTGTCAATTATGATAAAGATAAGCTACTACATGCCACACATCTGAACCTGATCCAATCAAGCCTGTATGATTTTACTAACCTTTACTGACATTTACTTGCTCAGGGTCATAATGGAGAAACTGCTTTGCTGGCTCAAGCAGGTTTATTTGATCCACATTTGTTCTACATTTTGAAACAGAAGTTGCAGAAGTTGAGTGTCTAGGTGTTAAGAAAAGGTAATGGAACGCAGTTGCTGATGCTTTAGTGCAGAATCAATTTGCATTATACCTCTGTTTTAGGGGCTTTTACTGTTTTATTCTCCGTAGAAAAGCCAGGATTTAAAAAACCCCTGTCAATAGGATGGTTGCAAAATAAAATTGAAAAACTCTCCTATTCTTCCTGTGTTCTGGCTGTTTTGCTGCATACTGTTTTAATCAAATAAGTGTATTTTAGCACGGCAGTTCTCTTGCCTCTTGTTACTTTAATTGCCAATAACATGTTTCAACAATATAATTTGGACAAATGATGTGTGTCCTCTGCAACACTTCAAACAGCTTCACTCATCTTCTGACTATTCGGTATTCAAAAAGTACACAGCTAACAAAGATTTCTACTGAAAGCATCGTGTGTTGCTCTTAAATATACTAGCCTTTCAGAAGCAGTCAGAAACATTTTCTAGCAGAAGAGATCGTATTTAAGATCTAGTGTACAGCTGAAACTTAAAATAATGAAAACTTCTTGTGGCTTATTTTCAGAAAAGATTAGGTCTGAATGTTAGATTAGGTCTGTTGTAGCTGTCTGTAATTTAAACGGAAAACTAATCTACCTCCTTTACTTTTTAAATCGAGTTAGACTTTCCAGACAAGTTATGCAAGAGCTAGTATATTTTCCTGCTACATACTTTTTTGAAAAAATTGAGTTGTCAATTTTAAAAATACAATTAAACATATTGTTTACAAATATGTTGTGTAATCAGTAATTCTAATGCTTCAATAGAATGTTTAAGGAACTGGAGATTGTTATAGCAATAACTCATAGATACTAAAAGTCTAGGACTGTTTCTATGAACACTTATGTAAGAGTTCTTTGAAGAAAGTTCCAGCAGGTAGATCAACTTTATAATGTATTTTATCAGAAATTTGGAAGAACTTTAATCAGAAACAGCACAAAGGAATGTTGTCTCGACAGAACGTAGCATGTAACAATGCTATTACTGACCTAATTGCTTGTTAAATGTAGGTTCTCATGGCATAACTGATCAGTAAAAATAATGCAACTCCATGGATGAGTTGTAGATTACCATATTAATGAGCTGTTTCAAAGACTTAACACTAAGCCTGAACCATTATGAAAACTGTATTCTGAAAAATACAGATATTTTCCAAGGTATAGAACCACAGTACTTTTCTGTTCATTCATCTTCAGGCATAAAACAGTAGTGCTGTCAGGTAAGTCATATTCAGACAGGAAAAATACAATACTTTCAGCTCTATTCTCCAGGTAACTCAAGGGAGAATTTTGAATTTGTTTTTAAGGAGAGGCCAAGGAAAATGAATGAAATGGCCAATGAAAACGCTTTCAGTTAGATTTACTCACTGTATACTGCTTGTAATCAAAACACATGCATTAACTAAAGCAAAAGAATGTTTACAGCAACTTTAGTTATCAGTGTTTTACGTATCTCTCTAATGTGGTCTTAGAACTCTGCTTTAAAGCATAAGCAAGTGTAATGAAACTAATAGTGAAAACTTGAATGTTCTGATAAAAAGATACTTCTACATTAGCATGTTAATGGATGGAACCCTAGTTGAAATGGCAATTTGAAAATTGTACTTTAATTTCAAGTCAGGAGGTTTTGTAGCTTGTATGGGCTGTTCATCTGTTGTGCTATTGTTTTTCTCTGTTAATGATTGTGGCCCTTCTGGCTTTTTGACTTGTAGAACACAACTGAATCTGCTGTTGCTGTGGAGACCTTAGATGATGTACCTGAGCATGTGCTTAGGGGGCTTCCTGAGGATGTGAGGCTCTTCCCATCTGCCGTTGACAAGACACGGCTTGGTGAGTGCTACAACTGTGAAAAGAGGATGAAGATTTTTACGCCAGCTCACATAAATTACAGTGGCTGTGAAAGTTTGGTGCCCTCCTGTGCTGGATAAAGATGATATCTGGTGCATTTATCTGAAATAATTTCTGTTGGAAAGAGTGGACAGCTTCTAAGTTTCTCCAGCATCCCAAGATAATTATTCCTTGAACGTCAGAATTGGGGTCAAAGGAGGACCAAGATGCAAATAGATTAGGTTATGAAAATACTGAGATGTTACTTCACTGTTTTGTTTTCAGTTATAGCACTTTTGCTTTGGGTTTTGTGTTTTGCAACTATCTTACTGTTGTCTCTCTTTAGAATGCTGCCTCTCACTGTCCAAGCAATACAAAAAGAACAGATTCAGCGCAGACTTGAAAGATGCTGTATGGAGCAAAGTGTTGTTTCTGTAATACGTGAAAATGCTTGGCTTTTTTTTGACAGAGTTTAACATGGGAGAACTTTGATGGAAGTCAAAATTGCAGACTAGATACTTGATGTTGAAAGCTGGTAGTTGGAGGAATAAGCCTGACAATAGATGTGCCACTGTTAGTAACAGGTTATAAACTCCTTGGAGCAACGTTAATCTTTTCTAGTATGAACCTGATCTAGCATGGTCTGAATGAAAATGTTATGTTTAATTAGCAATTATTTGTCAATCTGTTCTTAGTTTTTGTGCTATAAAATATGAAATGCAGCTGTCCATTTTCAGTTTGGCTAAATCTTGTCAATAGATTTGTGGGCAGATGCATGTATTTTAACCAATCCTAAATGTTTTTTCCTTCAAAATATACTATTAATTAGTTTCACAACTTTTGTGAGGGCTTCATTTGCTTGGCATTGTTTCAGAAAGCAAATAGGATTTTTGTTTTAATAACAAGTTTACTCAGCAACACAGCTGAAATCTGGGACTTTACAATATAAAACCTGTAATGGTCTTATGGTATTTTGAATATCACCTGAAGGACAAGAAAAATCGAGGTTGTTTTTTGTCTTCAGAGCTACAGTAGCCCATGGGCAAAGAATGAAACCAGGTAAATGCTTAAACCTTTCATGATTGAAGTGAGTTTTGGGGAGAGGATTGTTTTAATTCTTTTTAGTAAACTTCAGTTTCCTTACTGGGATCTTAATGTTGTAGAATGCTCCCCAATCTGAGACAGACACATGTAATAATCTTAAGAAATATGAATTGTGAGTAGAAGATTTGCTTGAGATAAGTTAGATTAGTTTTAACTACTGATGTGTGTCTCTCTTCAGGTGTCTGGGCAACAAAATCAATTCTAAAAGGCAAGAAGTTTGGACCATTTGTAGGTGACAAGAAAAAAAGATCTCAAGTTAAGAGCAATGTATACATGTGGGAGGTAAGAAACAGCTTGTAAATGGAAAAAAAAAAAGGTCAATAATTTGTATTTAGCCTTTAATTTTTCTGGACATTTTAGAAATAGACATGATGTGAAATAATTGCCATCTATTTATGTCTACCATTACAGTTATTTATAGACGCTTGGATTGAGCAACCATTCTGAATTATAAAGCTTTAAACTATTGGCATTGTTTGAAATTGCTGTATTAATTTTCTTATATATTGTCTCTGGATCATACCTCCCCTTGAGACTCTATTGCTGATAAAGCTTTGCTTTGCTTTGTTGGCTTGAACCCTGAGTGATATCCCTTCTGCAACTGTGTACTGTCAGCTGCTTATGAAATTAGGAAGATATGGAACCTCTTAAAGAAGCCACAGCACTCCTCCTCACCTACCTCTTTGAAAACCAGCTTTGTTATGGGAATTGGTTTTGCATTTGGAATTCTTTATAAACCTTCTCAATTGTTGCAGTATTTCTTGTGCTGCTTGTGTTTGGGCTTGCCTTAAAGCACATGCTGTCTGGACAGCTGAATAGCTCTTTAAGCTCCACTGATAGTCGTAAGACCTTGGATATTATATAGATTTCAAAATGTAGGTGTCTTAATCTGGAGTTGAATCCTATCTACGGTGTCTTTAAGGCAGTTCATAACTGCTTCCAAAGACTTCTTCAGCCTTGCTGAAGACACATACAGCAAATAGCTTTAGCAAAGTAAATTATCAAGGAGAGGAGGGACGGAGGAACGGTGGCATAGCATGTTCTGGAACAGGATTTGCTAGTTTATGCATATTTAGGCTAAAGATACTGATAGTAGTTGTCTTTCTGGCCCCTGTCCTGCAAAAATTGAACTGCATAAAGCACTGGATACACATACAAAACCGAATCTTAACCCCTATCAGAGGAATTGATAGAGAACAATTTCCCATAGGTGCGAATTCACATTCAGGAAAGTAATAAAGTGTTCAAGTATAATGTTTGTTTTATTGAGCTAATATTATCACAAACTCCACTGCATAAGGTATCTCCAATTTTGATCTGGTACAAGAACACTTAGTGAGATTGAATCAGTCAAGTAAATTATTGACCTTGCAATTGTTTTTCTTAGTGCTGGGTTTTGAATGTTCTCAGTGGATACGTCTTAATATTTTTTAAACTTGTGTTGAGAAATGATAGTCGCAAACAAGCTGTTATAAAGTTTCTTAGTTTGCAATGCAGGCAATAATGGGAACCCTTGCTAGATTTGAAAGTAATTGTGTGTTGCTTTAATACTGATTTTGGAATTAGAAAAAAGCAGCTAAAATGAGACCGCAACAGTTGGCTCCATATGCTGATATCTGAAACCACTCCAGAATCTTAACTGTTAGAAAATACGGCTTGTAAAAGGATGATGGTGTGTGGGAGTAGTTAGGTATATGGACCTTCAGCTAGGAGAACAACCTTTTCCACAACAATCTCATTTGTTTCCTGAGTGAAGTTAATCTGAAGGAAAAGTAAGGCTCTAAAAGCTGGCATCTCTGGTCAATTTTAATAATTTTGAACTGTCATCCTGGAGGATCGCTCTGAAAAAGATTGAGTTTTGTGCGTCTGTGTGTGCTTGCCATGTCTGAGGGGAGAAATAGAGACTTGAACATATTTTCATTTTCTGTCAGAGAAAAGCCACAGACAGGAAAATGACGGCAAGTGACTGAAAACCGAGGGAAATGCTGTCTGCCTATTCAGAATGACTGCACAGCTGTGCTGAATGATCTTTCTTGTGGTTTACAGGAATCACTTCAAGTCGCAACGTTATATAGAGGAGTTACAGCTATTTCCTTTCTCACAGTGCACATGGCCTTTAAACAATCTTCTGTAAATTGAGAGCTTTAACTGAAAAATAATAAAGTATTTTGTTTTGTGCAAAAACCGTAATGAAGTAATATAAAAATGTAATAAAGTAATATTTAAACAAAGTAATATTATGTTTTGCCATATATTCTGTATCTGCTAACTCTTCCACAGCATTGTTCGGCTCTTTTCTTCCAATTTAACCAAAAGGATTGCTTTTACAGTCTTGGTCTGTGAAGCTGTTTATGCTTTCATATTGCAAGGGATGGGTGTGCTGATGAACATTCTTTCAAAAGTCAGCTGATGAAATCCATGCTGGAATAGTTTAAGGAAGGGAGATGTTTTTTCTTTGCTTGGAAAGAAGCTAAGATGATTTTGGTATATTTATTGGAACTTTACCTTTATTGATAAAATTCTGTTTTATTAAACCAACAGTGTATCAACACAAAAGAAATCAGATTTGTTAAATAGTTCTTGTTTTCAAGCTGTTGAAGTATACTTGAAATTGAAAACATAAAACAGTTTGAAAAGACTTAGAGTTACTTGTAAAGTATCAGAAAGGATAAAAAGTTGCAACGTTGCATAACAGAATGGGAAAGTTACGGTGAAATTGGAATTTTAGTTTATTCGTTACGTGCAGTGATGCTAAGTGAATGTTGCAGGAGGTGATGAGCTAAGGAGGCTGAGTTTTGCAAAGAGCTCTTCCAGGCAGAGGCTGATATTTATAGACTTGACCAAAAGGGAAAACCCAAATAATTAGATAGAATTAAATTGCACATATTTTTCCTCTTTTGTTTTTCTAAAAATCTGTGAGCTGCCCAGTACTTTTGGGACATTGTGTATCTGTTAGTATGCCTGTGTTCTGAGACAAAGTAATGTCTCGGAATAGTTCCAGTTGCTGAACAGCGGTGTGTTCTTCGGTTTGGAGAAAAAAAAGTATAGCATCCACTGATAGCTCTTCTTACAGGCATCTAACTTGGATTATAATAAGAAAAGTGGGAGATACGTAACATGTCTTCAAAGAGGAGCAGAGTTGCCTGTCATCAGAAAATACTGAAGATGTCAGTAACCTTGCTTTATTGCAAGCTGTCTGGAAATGTAAAACAGGAGTAGGCGTTAAACATTTTTTCTCCAAGAACAGAAACCAAAGAATATACACAGCATCTTGGAACACACAGAAATTTATTGCCATGGTCAACTTTTTAAGATGATCACAAGATTTCTGAAAGGTTAAGATTTTCTTTAATACCCTGAAAAAGGATTAAATATAAATTATGCTTTCCCTTATTGCTCCAAGTAAAGCAAATGCTTCTAACAGCTATATAGTTACTTTTCCCAATTCATCAGAGAGTAAAAAAAGCTCTATTGCCTTTATGTCTTAAAATCAGTCATTTTACTAAACACAAAATCCAGAGAATCATTTCAGGCTTGCCAAACTGAAAAGAAAGCATAAAATCTTTTAAGTATTTTGACTTTTGAGCCCAAAACCTTCAGAGAAGGGCTTGTAGGCCAAAAGTTGGGGCTTCCCCCCCCAGTTGTACCAGTTCCACTACAAAGATTGCAGACGACCAGCAACACTCCCCCCAGTACAACCCCTTCCTTTGCTCATATCCTTTGTGTTATCTCTGTCCTTACATGATAACTGCTCTTTTGCGTAGTGTTTTAGTGCATGGACACTTCAGTGTTAGCAGTTGTCCATTTGCGTAATGCCATTTTTGTCTCATAGGTATATTACCCAAACTTGGGATGGATGTGTGTTGATGCAACTGATCCAAAGAAAGGGAACTGGCTGCGGTATATAAACTGGGCACGGTCAGGAAAGGAGCAAAACCTGTTTCCTCTGGAGATCAACAGGACCATATACTACAAAAGTTTAAAGGTATCAATGTCTGAAGAATCAGTTACTCTGTTACATTTTATTATTAAGAACTTTCATTCCCCTTCATTCAAATCCTATTTTTTTACTATTTGTATTAAACAGATTTTGAAACATTTTACAAAATACAATTAAAATATTGGAAATGCTACATTTCATTGGTCTAAATTCTTCTGTGCCAATACAGTTGACGCTAAGATCTACTGTTAAAATATAGGATGTGTATGAACATTAAGTCTATCTTATTGGTTAATGATTTGCTGTAGTGCCAAATTCGATACAGACTAGAATGAAGAACTATAGCCAATTACATAAAATAAATGTTTTTCTATCTCTGTAGATACTGACACACTTTCTACTGAGGATTTTTTTCAGAAATCAGTTATTTTTGTGGTCTTTGCATCAGATGACAAAGATTGGTTGTCAAGACTCTTATATAGGTAGCTTCATGAAACAAATTTTCCTGGTTTTATACCATTCCCATTTTATTCAGGGAGTGGGGGGCAGGAAAAAGGGTGTAATTCCTGGGCATTGTATCTCCCAAACCAAGATAAAAAATTATTTAACTATAAGTAATGGTAGAATATGTTAGTGTTAGAATATTGTGGCTATATATTTGAATATCTGATCAAGGACCTACTAGCAGTGAGTATATATGGCTCAACTTTGTTTTTATTCAGAATGTTTTTGTGGTTTTCGGGTCTATGCAGCCTTGCTCTTAGACAATTGCTGTTCCTTGCATTTCCTTGTAAGGCCAACAACATCTATAAGTAACTGATCTTCACTTCATAAAAGAATGAGTTGATACGATGCAGTTTTGAAGTTTACAGGGCAGTATAGCAGTATGTAAAACTGTTATATTTTAGGTCACTCAAACTAGATTGAAAAAAAAATCAAACAAGTTCTAAACATTTTCTGAACTTTTGATTAGCTTTGAGGTAGCATTCAGGTAGAGGTTGACTATTGGTAGCCAGACTAGTGACTTTTCTTCAGTATTTATTCACTGAGGGCAGGCTCTCAATGTGAATCTGTAGCCAGCTTAGTTTTTGTCTAGACACTTGACATTCTAAATTTCTCTCTCATTGATCTTTTCTGCAAAGGTTTTAGTCCTAATAAAGACAGGCATTCACGTATTTCAAATTTGTTTTCTGATGGATAATATTGCACTTTGGAAAATAACTGTAGTGCT
Organism: Grus americana; assembly: GCF_028858705.1. Classification (NCBI taxonomy): domain Eukaryota; kingdom Metazoa; phylum Chordata; class Aves; order Gruiformes; family Gruidae; genus Grus; species Grus americana. The sequence continues at coordinate 3,025,285 of NC_072872.1, read as the reverse complement.
AAAAGAGGCTGAACACTGCTGACAGAACAGCAAATACCTTGCCTCAACATCTGAAATATCCTTTTGTTCCTTCAACTGTCTTCTCTTGCGACCTGATGAATTTTATCTTAGTAGGTCTCGCCAACAAGATCACGCTGCCAGGCAGCTCTTTCTGAAGATTGTTAGAGCAGCCTATAAGGATCAGTTCTATTGGTTTTAAAATCTGTCTGGGATTTGTTGCAGTGCAGGATTTTGAGGTTGGGATGCGAGGCTCTTCAAAGAGCCATCTTCAGCAGGGCTTATTTGCCCCTGCAGCAACCACTGAGATACGTGCTGTGGGGTTATTAGCTTCAGTTCAATGTTAGCAACACCAGTCCTAGGCAAGTTTCTGGAAACTCGTGTTGGTGTCTGTGCTTTATTCTAGTGAGAGGGAGTGTTACATCAGAAATGGCGTTACCTGCAGGCTTGTTCTGCACAAAGCCTTGCTGCTCTGTCTCTTAGGGCCAGGATAGAAGCAGCAGCTCTGAGTAGTTTTGGGCTTGGGCGTCGCACAAAGCAGGGTGCTGGGACCTGAGCTGGTATAGAACCACCGAGTTGTTTCTGCCCTGTAGACTTAGTTCCAGGAACGCAGTGCAGACATGCTCCAACTAGTTCTGCATGAGCCAAGTTGGGATGGCTTGTATTAGTAATCCCAGATTAGTAAATCCTGCTGCTCAGAAGTAAGCGAACTGTTTCCAGAACCAACTTAGTCCAAGCAGCATTGCAACAGGGGTTCAGTGGTTCGCTCCTGCTGTTCCTTGATTGTCACTACATCTGTGACACAGGTAATTTAAGAGGTGGCTGTAGGAATGTGTGAGTTGCTTCACTATGCAAAACTAGGTTATAACATAAACTTTAGCTTTTCTTCATATTGGGGGAAAACCCCTTACAAATCTGTAATAATGAATGTTTATTAAAAGCACATACTGATATTCCAGGGTTTTTTTTTTTTTTGAACCATCTATTTCAATATATTTTATTCTCTTCTCCCACCTTTTAGAAAAGTGATATGTAAGGAAAATTCTGATGTTGCTAATCTGTAATGATTGTTGAAGTGAAAGCTTGACATGACATTGGACAGTTTTCACTACCATTGAATATTCAGCGTTCAGTCAGCATACTGATAAATCATGACGAGATTTAGAAAGTCACATTTTGTGGGTTTTTTAATTGCACAAGTGGACTATTCTTGTAGCTTAATAGAAATATTTTAAATCCAATATTCTGTTTAATTTCTTGTCCATTCCAAGAATATGAAAACCAAAGGATTAAGCATTAAGAAAGCTTGTTTCATTTATTGTTTTGTAAACTTATTTTTCATTATTTAAAGCTATAATTTTACAGTAACCAGGCTTTTTAAATAAAGTTAGTGTGAAGAAATTGGAAGTTAAGCTGCAAGTGATTGACAGTGTGAGCAGACATTTAAAGTACAGGAGGAGATTTTGAATGTGTGGTCTCAAGGGCAAGTTACTACATTAAAGCATTTAAATATTGTCTGTTGTATCAGTTTTTACTGTTCTATTCCTTAGAAACTGCAGGGTAAATTCATACCTTGGAAAAAAATTGTGCTGTTTTCTGCTTGCTTTACAAAATACGGTTCCTTAGATGTGTGCATTTTATTTAAGGGTTTGGTTTTGTCTCACCTTCTGTATCAGAGGTGATTGTTGGTCCATATCAGTCTTAGATTCACATCACACCTTACTGACAACTGAGACAAAAGAAAGCATGTAATAAATAACATCTTAAACGTCCTTCTCTTTCTGCATATATTGTGTTATGGTATATACACTGCCATTTCAAAACTGTTGTAAAATTACCAGCCCGGCTATGTACACATGGTTCCTTCCTAGTCTTTATCATGATTAATAAATTTAGGGGAGTTTCATTTGGTGATAAACAAACAGTACAGTCTTTATTTATCCCCAAAAGAGAATTAGAGTGGCTTGTATGTCATTTTGTTCTGCTTTGCCTCGAAGCATTTAAAATGTTGTCATAGCTATTTATTTTTTTCCCAAGGTTTTTCTTCAGCTTTTTGTGGGTTTCTAATTTGTAAGTTAAACAGGGTGATTTCCAAAGCTTCACTGCTAAGATAAGCAAAGTCCAAATTTGCTTGGTGTAAAAGAACCTCAAAAGTGCACAGAGCTTTAACTTCCCTGTTCTCTGCTGTCAATGAATAGTAATAGGATAGAAATTTTAAGTGAGCACAAGCAAATATTTTTCTCTTCAATTTTCTCTTCATCTTTACTGAAGGACTGAGGATATTTGTAGGCTGCTTTGCATATGCTTTCCCCGGGATGCATATATGAGAGTTGTGATATTTCGATGAAACAGCTTAAACTCATTATGGGGTTTCAGATGTTCTTCCTGCCTCTCCTAATGAAATGAACTAGTTGGATAGTGTTGTTTTGCATATAGTACAGGACTTTAATTCTTGAAGAAGTAAGATTGCAGTGAAAACTCAGTTTCAAAAAGTTTTCTAAATAAGCTTGGCTGTGAAACTGTCCTTGATTAAGGTGAAATTAATTTTTTTATGGAAGAATGTTTTGTCAAACAAGTTTGTAACACCTCACGGACCTCGCTGTTACATAGGAATGCAATGTAACATCGAGTTATACAGTGTGAAAAATGCACACAAGTACTAATGCCACAAACTCTCCACTGTGGTTACATTTGGGGAGATAAGGGCACATCCAGGCGCTAAAGCACAGTATTGCAGTAAATTGTAGTGTCTGTGGTGAAAATATATGCTTTAATAAGGTCAGAAAGGCACATGCCTATCTCAGTGCGAGACACGTTGCAGTGCTTGTACGTGTACAACGAATTGAATTTCAGACAATCTGTGCTAGAACTTCTAGGATATAACTTGTTAGGATGTTAATCTTGAAAATAACAAATTTCGAAATTAATTGAAACCTTTTGAACAGAAAATAGTCAGGTTAAGGAATGCTAAATGTTGCAGTTAAAACATAAAACACCAAAAAGCATATGGGAGTTATTAACCTAATGAGCCTTTCCAAAATTCATACCTTTTTTTAACCAAGCTATCCCAGCCTGACACTACTACACGAACAATCTGTAGGTAATTGTTTGGAGGAGGTTGATTTTTAGTGTTGTTATTAGAAGGTGTTGTCAGTAAGAGATGGCTGTGTGTTCTCGGGTTGGAGTAGCGGTAGAAGTGGCGTTTGGTCAGTGTAGTCCTTTTCTTGCTCATATTGCGAGTGAGGGAGCCGGTTTGCTTGTCTGGTGTTGAAGCTGCTGCTGCATCTCACTTTAGAAGTACATGGTTAGAGGGCTTAATTTAGATTCTAGAGTAGGTACACCAAAACTAAATTCATCAAGTTGAATGTTAGTTGCAGCCATGCAGCTAACAAGTTACGTGCTCGTTATCATCCTGTGTTTGCATTGCTACCTACAGTTTTTGCCGGCTCTTTTCTCTGAGTTTGTATATTGTTGAGATAAGTTGTTTGCATCAGACAATTTCTTCATTCCTTGCTGCTAAACAGCTGCAAAATTGGGACCATGCAAATAGTTTTACCACTATTTATCCTATCAGGCCTCCAGAACTGTTAAGGAAGCCAAACCGTAGGCTTTGCTTATATTAAACTTAAACACTTAACGTAGTTGTTGGGATCTTGCTTCTCTTGTTGTTCCAGTGTCTGGGGGTATATAGATAACTATCACCTTTATCAAGTGCTGTGAGAGCTTCTTTAAAAAAAAGTGCTTTAGAAGAAACAAATATTACTATTGTTCTTGATACAAAAGTTCCCTTTGGCTTCAGACTTGAAATAATAGTGGAAGGATAGCCTGTGCTCTAACGTAATGGCTCTAAAAATAGTCTCGTCTCCACAAGCCCAATGTTCATTAAGCCCTGGAAAAAGGGGGATTTGTAGTTAAGGTAAAAGATGACGTTTAAGTTGATTTTTCTTGGTTTTGGATAGAACGCTTCGTAAACTGGAGAGAGAATTCTGAAGATTTAAAAAATGGGTACAGGTACCCGTGTAGTCTGCAGACTTGGGCACTTACTGGGTTGAGTATGATCAGGAGCGTGTGAAATAACCGGAGGAGTAGTATCGATCAGTTTGGTGACGGTGCTGGGAATATAAGTAGTAATTGCAGCGATGCCTACTTGACTAATTTGGTCTTTCCTGTGCATTTTTTGGTTGGATTAAAAAAAAAAAATTTGGAATGGGAGACAAATCTTTCATTATTGTGATTTAGTGGATCTCCCAAACTTGTCGTAATTATCTGTGTTCCTCTGTACTCCCTTTACTCTCAGCGACAGCTTTTCCCCGTGTCTTTAGATTTTTGTTCCAAATTCCAACTTTAGTGGATGCCTGAACAGTTTTACTCACTGTTTCATGCTTTGTGTGAGGTAGCTGTGCTGGCTCCCGGGGAGGCTGTGGATAGCAATGGTAATAAACACCGGGGAGCTCGCTGCTGTGGGGATGTAATCGATGTCACGATGCGAGGCAAGTCAAAACGTTGGGGTGTTTAGAGTGGAAACTTCAAGTCTGTTTAATAATCGTGTGTTACTGCGCAATCCATCGATAATCCCGGCGGACGTGGCCGCTTTCTCGGGGGCAAGGCCCCCCCCCCCCCCCGTTACGGTGGGGAAGAGGTTTGGGGGGGGGGGGGTTGCTCGGGTGCTGCCTGTCCACGGGAACCGGCCGCGGTTCGGAGGGGGGGTGTGGGGGGGGGGGTGCGGGCGTTGCGCGCCCTCCGGCCGGCAGGGGGCGCGGGCGGCGGCACCCTTCGCGCGCGGGGCGCCGCGGGCTGAGCGGGGCACCGCCGTCGGCGCCGCCGCGGCCTCTCCCCCGCCCCGCGGCCCGCCGCCAACAAGCCGCCGTCTGATTGGCGCCGCGCCTCTCTCTTCTCTCCCGGCAGCCAATCGCGCCCGGCGAGGAGCTGTTGGTGTGGTACAATGGGGAGGACGACCCGGAGATAGCCGCCGCTATTGAGGAAGAGCGAGCCAGCGCCCGGAGCCGGCGGCACTCCCCGAAAGCCAAGAAAGGTAGGGCCCTCCCCGCCCGCCGCGCCGCGGCCCCCGGCCCTCCCTCCGTGCCGCGCCGCGCCCGCAACCCCGCGACGGCCGGCCATGGCGGCGGGGGAGAGGGGGCGACCCGCAAACTTTTGCCGGGTGGGCGGGCGGCGGCCGCCGTGACCTTCCCCCGCCGCCGCCGCCGCCACCTCCTCCCGAGCCGGAGGGAGGGAGGGAGGGAGGGACGGCCGGGGGGGCCGCGAGGGCCGCGAGGCGGAACATGGAAGTTGCGGTGGTTCCCGGCCCGCCTGGAAAAGTTGGCCGGGGCGGCGGGAGAGGCGCTGGTCTGTTTTCCACAGCCGGGGAGGGAAAATGTCTCCGTCCGGAGCGGGGCAGGGCTGGGGGGGCTCCGCCGGGCTCGCCCTGGCTCCGGGAGCGGCCTTGCACGGGGCTGTGGCGGCCTCCTCAACCTGAAAACTTTGTGTGTGGGTGGGGTTGGTGCTAACATTCTTTGCAGGCGGTGTTAACAAGTGAAGTGTCGCCGAGGATTATGAATTTTTAATTTTTTTTTTTTTTTTTACTTTAGTCGAGCGCTGGTTCAAATGAAAACGTAAGGCTTCGTTGTTTTCTGTGGGGTTTAATTTGTGGTTATTTCTAGGGTTCTGGTGATCTCGTCATAAAATTCTCAGGCAGCATGAGTGATTACTTTTGGCTGACTTTGGTCGGGAGGAGGGATGGGAGAAGAATGTCGGGGGGTTCGCACTTTATGTAAACATGTATGGCAAACCGGGCATCCATTAGTTTTTCCATGATTAGTGCAGTAGCAATATTTTTTACAGTACGTGTGTCTCCACGCATGGCCTTATATAACTGACATTTTGACTACCGTTTTAGGCCAAAATCGCAACAGAAGCTATCACTTGCAGGGAGTAAATATAAAAAGGAAGTATTTACAGTTGTAGCACAAGGCTATTGATTCCTCTTTGTTATGTATCTTTTTGAATTCTCTGAAGGTGACAAACGAACCAAAGAAGGAAAGGAGATAATTTTAAATGCCATCACTGTAATTTTTTTTAACTTAAATTTTAGGGCCTGATCTTACTTGCAGTGCAGTTGACTGTGGAACTTGCATTAGGAACAAGCTAACATATTTAGAAGAATAGTTTTTATATATGTTTTTTTATTTTAGAGATTGAGGAGGGTACTGGGAGAAAGAAGTGGTGCAACACAATTGATTATTCTTTTGAACAGTAATTTGTAGGTTAAGCTAAACCAAACTGAAATTTTTATTTTGTTGCCCGTAATGAAAAGCATATTTAGCACATATATAAGTAACGCTTGGTAAATTAGAGGCTGTATTATGCTTTTTCCTAAATGTGCATTATCTTAGCAAATAGAATTTGTGTGCTTGTGATTTACCTGAAAGGCTAGAAAAACAACTTGAAAGAATTTGATTATAAATCAGAAAAGCCAGACAGAATAATTTCTAAGGTAGTTTTTCATGGCGTAGAAGTTTTTTATTTGCATTCGTAAAGTTATAGATAAAAATATCAGTAAATAATTTGGTGGTTACTGGGTTTTGGGTTTGTGCTATTTTGTACGTTTAAAGTTTTAACTGTTAGGGGTTTTACAGGTTTCAGACTGTCATAATTAGAAACAATAGATCTTTTCCCCCATTTTATAAAATAAGCTCCTTACCAGGGCTCACAAATATTTAAAAAACCACAAACCCTCCCCAAAAAACCCCCAGAAAACCAACCCCAAGCACAATATAGATGAAGCATTTGGAATAACTAAGAATTTATCTATGCAATTATACTCTTGTATCATGAAATAGAAAATCCAAATTTTCAGTATTTAGTTGCTTTGAATTCTTATGATTAGAGTTTCAGTGTCTATGTTGTAAAAGATAAGTCAATTCATAGTCTGTGCTTTATTCTTCTCTAATACATGCATCTTCTGAAATTGTATAGTTCTATTTTTAGTAGGTTCCATTGGAATTATTTTTACTCCTCTACATTTACTCTCAGTTATTCTGGTATTTGCAGTAACATCTGCTAATACTTGCAATTCACAGCAATTTTCGTATAAGAAACATAATATTTTTTCTGCTGATTTGATAGCAGTAGCTGCAGTTAGGATTCCAAAATGGTTTCTACTGATATCCCTTCTTCTGCAGATTCACCTGTATCTCTTGGATATGGAAGTTTCTTAGTCCTGGGATTTAAGTTTTATGGGAAAATAAAGTTGTGATGAACAGGGTTAAAAAGTTGTTTTTGTTTTTTTTTAATAATTTAACTATATTATAAAAGGAGGGTGGGAGGAGAAAGATGTTGTGACTTGACTTATGTCTGTGAAAAATTTAGAGTTAGTACAAGGTAATCTTTTAGATTAAATACCAAATTAAGAAACTTGCTAGAGTGTAGCACCTCTGGTGGGTTGTGAAATTTGAATTCATTAGCTACCTAAACTGATCAATTAAATTTTTTTTTATAAAGTTTATTTTGGCCTGCGTTGCAGGTTGTTGTCTTACACGTCGAAGAGAAAATAGAACTGAGTAAGAACTGCCAAGTTTAAACAACTGTGAATGAGTGTGTCCTTTAGAAACACATTTTCCAGAAAACAAAACTGACAGTTTAATACCTTAGAAATTACTAGACATTATTTGAGAAGTGTATTATAATTTATTCAAAACATGCAGTTATTAAATAGCTCATAATTATTCTATATTCAGTAAAACAAATGCCCTTTTGAATTTTTAATGCATCTTAGGCCTTGTCCTTGGACAGTTAAGATACCCGGCATTTGAAATAGTGTTGCTTCTGCAATTTATTTAATGAACTCTGATTATATCAGAAAAGGAGACCATTTCACAGGTATTAAAAATGCGATGTGTTTTGCCCAACCAAACAAGGTTTTCATTATTGTAAAACTTTTCATATTGCAGTAGGAATACTCTTTATTTCTGAATAAATCCTCACACACCATCAAGTCAGACTGTTTTACCATAAGAGGTAGGCCTTAGGAAATTTGTAAAGTTGAGATGGCATTTAAGAGTCAGCAGCTGACCAAGTTTAGGGTGGACACAAAGTACAGATTGAACTGTTTTCCTTGACCTTGGTCTGACCTCTGTTTGCAAGTGATTACTGACACAAGAGTCATAATCTCCTTTAGAGCATATTTAGGATGGCACCTGGCATTCCCCTCTATGTCCCAGTCTTCTCCAGCAGGTTTGCAGAAGGTGGGATCTTGGTTATCCTTCAGTCATGTTTCTCTTTACTTGCACAACTTCTTCAGCAGTTTGATGTCTTGCATAGTTTTGTTCTTGTAGTCTGCATTCAAAATACTTTACATCTCCCGGGTGTTAACGTTCAGTAGATACTGGCTTGGTCATAGGTTTTCATAGCTGGAATAAATCCTTTACGTCTTTCTTCTACCACACACAACAGCTTAGTAGTCTTTGAGGAAAAGAGGCAGTTCTTACTAATGTATTTTTATGCATTGAAACATTGCATGTTGTTGCTAAGGTGATGAGTGCGTTTGAGATTTAGAAAGAAATTTAGTAGGATAAAAGCGTATTGTGGGGAGGGAATACAACACCAACACCCCCCCCCAAAAAAAAAAAAAAACCAAAACCCAAAAACAAACCAACCACCCAACCACAAACAAAAAAACAACTTTGAACTTGGGTAGCATCAAAAATTTTTATCAGAGCCAACCCCAGTTATCTTTGACATGATTACTACATGGTTAAGAACCAGCAGCTGCTGGTGCATGGTCAACAACTAGCAAAAAAATGATCTGATATGTTTTTTATTGCTTTTGCATTTTCTGAAATTTCATTTATTTGTTAAGCATTGATCATCTGCATCTCCCAAGTTGTAGTTAATATGCTTCTGTCCTGCCTGCCAAGCTTGTAGGAAAATTTGTTCAAATCAAATGCATTAGCACAATATTTTTCATTAATTCCCTTTCTAAGGAAAAAAAAAAAAAAGAGCGGCTTGGTTTTCACTTTACAGTCAAATTCATGTGTCTATTAGAAGGAATAGTGTGGACATTTTTTTTTTCTCTCATCAGAGCATTTCTTCCTTTATATATGACAGTAGTAAGCAGTAATATTGAAGATGAATGTTTCCTTCAAGAAGAACTCTTTTGGAGTCTCTGGCTTCAGACTTGGTCTTCCTTTCAAAAGCAGCTTTTCACTAACTAAATAAAAGTATTAAAAAAAAAAAAAGGATGGTCATACATAAAGATATCCAAGGGTTTTATTAAGCTATAATCTGCTTTAAGGTGCTAAGTAAGCTCCAAAGTGTAATCAAACAATGCTAAAATAATCTGGGCAGTTTCTGTCATAGATTATGTGACAGATCGAAAGTCTGTTTGCAGAGGAAGAAAGATAGTGATGTTGCACAGGATAAAAGTTTCCTCTGCTACCTGCTTGTGAATAATACCTTTTAAAAAATCTCTTCTTTTCGGGAGAGGGGAGAAGAGGACAATGTTTTAGTTCTCCTGTGCTTATTTATACCTCTGTGGTAGTGGTTCTATGCTCTGCTGTTCAGCTGTATTTGTGTCTTAGCTGTGTTCCACTTAGCACTTTATCTAGGCAACAAACCCCAGTGGCATAATTCGTACTATTGTCTGGAAAGAATACTGCGTGTGCCTCTTTCATATCTTCTCTCTGTACAAAGTCAGGCTGTTGGGGGCGGGGGGGGGGAGTCTGTAATTTCATTTTACCAAAAGCACGTTCTGCATAAGGCAACTTGAGTGGGAGTCAGGAAACCAAATGACCTCTGAAAAAACCCAGTTGTGTCACCTCTTAAAATTGAGACTTCTGTTGTAGTGCAGGCAAAACACCTGAATGAGGCTCACCTGTATCTTGGACAGCCCCTGGTGATTATTTATTGTAGTACAGTTTTAAAGTCTCAAACCATTGCTAATAAATCTTTTAAAACTTTACTACCTTAAATGGCTCTACTGCTATGATATTGTTGCTATTTCCCATAGTTCTTATCAGATTTCAGGGAGAGCATGAACTATAGGGTAACTCTTAGTAAATAATACTGTCCCAGAGATAGTGTGAGATTAAGGTGAGTGAATTATGAATCAATTATAATCTGTTATAAATAATTATTATGCCTTGTTTTATATCAGTCTGAATGCAAAGTGCAACTTCAGGCTTCTGCTTCACAGATTCTAAATAAATGCTGTCATAATAAAAGTTAAACTGAATTTTCTTTTGTCTGTAAGTGTTACTGTTCCTGAAACAGTGTCAAATTGCTGCTGCAGAAAAGGGAAATGTAAAGATGAAATAAGCACGTTAAGTTCTGTGATAGTAGAAATCCTTGTGGGTTTTTTGTTAATACTTTCATAGGCATTCTCACTTAGTTCCAAATAATTAGCTGTACTTGAAAGTCACATAAATATGCATCCTGCTTACAAAAGGTAGGCTTTGGATTGCCATCTGGATGTCATCACAAATGGAAATCATGGCCAAATGATGCCCTGATTGTCTGTTTTTTAAGCTATGTGAATTTATTAGTTAGACTTGTACGTGGAATAAGTTTAAAATTTTATTTCCAGACAGAAAAGAGCTTGTGAGAAAAGTGATTGTGTATTACTTGGAATGTGGCTTGTAGAAGGATGTTAAAGTTCTGTAAGTTGTACATTTGTAGCAAGGATATAATGAAATGATATTCTCATCTAAGCTCTATTTTCCACAGTTTTAATGAAAAACACAGCTAGGAGCTCAAGGCTTCAAAACTTCCTAGCCAATGACTGGGAAAAGGCAAGGGAGGAAGGAAAAGGTCTACGGGATCATCTGGATCAAAACCTTAAAATGCAATTTACTTTGATTTCCCAAAATCACACTCACGTATGAGAAGAATTATATAACTCCAGTTAAAAACCTGCCGTTGTGCATTTGGGATGTCAGGGGAACTGTATCTCTTGTGGCAGCTTCTATCTGGTGAATATCTAATATATTTGAGGTCTTCTAACCAGAGGAAATTTTCTTTTGTCTCTCGTAAATGGGGTCCTTTGAACAGGAGTCTCGTGTTACTTTAAATTCCCATCTTCGTTCTTCAGCAACGCCCCCAGTTCCTATGATAGCTGCTGCTCTGAGCTTTCCCGAACAGCAGAGTGAAATTGGTATGATTCATTCCAGGCTTGTTTCTGCCTACGGGTTTAAGGATAGGAGAAGATAAGCCTTCATTTCAGAGGTAAAAAAATAAATTATCTGTATTTTAAAAAATAAATTTCAGCACTAAATTGCACTTAAACTCCAAATTTCTAAGTATAAACTTTTGGAAATACGTGGCCTTAGCGCATTTAGATATTTCCTAAGTTATTAAAAACCATCAGTTTGTTTGCTTTAGTCAGATTGTATCACGTTTATGTGAACATTGGGAAATGTGTTTACTTACGTGCTGTAATTATAAGGTTAGGGAAGGCAGTAAGATTTGTTTCTTCTTCAGAAGGCTCAGATGTGCTATTGTGTATACACTCCCTTTAAAAGTTTCCACATGTGCAGCTGGTAATGGAAATCCACAGGTGCTGTCAGCGTGCTCTTGCCAGCGTGGGGCTGCCGCTGTGTTCGGGGTATCGTGGTACGTATTTGTGCTGGCAGTGGGAGCAGATATCCTGATGTTCATAGCATGGGGGCCGCTAGCTTTCTCTATGCAGGCATCTGGCTGGCGATGCCACTAAGAAAGCAGAACTTCTTATAAGGAGAAGGATTTGGCAAAGGGCCTGAAGGTGGTCAGGAATGCAGTGTGAGGACTCTGTGCTGATTATCAGATCGTTGTTAAAACAAGTGCTACGAGCACCTCGCATGCTCTCTCTGTTACTTTATCTCTGTGTGTTTTTGTCCTTAACTTAAAATAACAGTATGGCCTTCATGATTGTAACAGGTTGGCATGTTTCTAGCTACTAACTTAGTTCTGGTTAGGGTAGATGTATATATTTGTCTAACATAATAAAAATATTTTTATTTGGTTAGATTCTAAAGTGTTCCATATTTTTGTTATACTTTTGCTCTTTCAAACCACACTTCCTTATACTATCTTTTCCAAGTTAAAAAAAATAAAATACATCTAGACCACAGTTGCAGCATTTCCTAGCAAATTTGGTAATGCTGTCTTCAGTTACATAACCTACAGTGGGAAGTGAAGTAAGGCACCAGACAGCTTTGCAGTTTTAATGAATTTTTTTTTTTCTATTCATCAGATTTAGTTTTGAAACAATGAGTGACCTGGAAGAGAAGCAGCTTGGTATTCCACTGCTAATTTTTTTTTAATTAAGCTTTGTTTTGAAATTTTCTCCTCCTTTCTTAAGAACATATTTTTAATTTTCCTGAAAATAAGTTAAAAATTACTGAGTTTCTACTGAAATATTACTTTCCTTGCAGAAATATTTTATTGTGTTAGGATTTTCCAAAACTTACTTAGAATATTCTCTTCTGAATCACAGAACAGTTTAAATGCTTCCACTTCAAAAAATGCAGGGAAAATTTGGTGATTGCTGTTTTAGGGAAGAGCTTCCAGAGAAATAGATTTGGAGGTTATGTTCAAAAATAAGAAGGGGATGAATTCCTGCAGAATAGAAGAGACGCTGTTTTCCAGAGTGAAACAAGTGCTTTTCTTTTTTATTCCCTTAAGTGACTCAGAATTGTCCTGTTGCTTATAGTATGTAAGAAAGCAAACTGAATGAGTTCTTGACTGTCTTACCTATATTAAAGTGTTTGGGTTTGCTGTCTTAAATCTGGATGACTGTTATTCCCATGAATAATCTTTTCTTAAATTCCTTTGCGTTGTCTCACATTTAGTTAAAGGTTTACCAGACACTGTTGCTCTTTCTATGGTTTCCTTACCTTCCTGTGCAATCTCCTCCTTAATTTTTTGTTTTATAATTGGAGACTCTGGCTTTCATGGTGGCTAGAAGGTAAAGTCAATGATTGACTTTCAGTGTATTCTTATTTTATTTGCCTCTAGCTTGAATCATGTCTTAATATAGTGAAGGCTGTAAGTTCTCCTTGTAATGAGAATCTTCCATATCTCTTAATCATTTTTACTACCTTTCTCTAGATGTTTTCTTTTTATGCTTCATCTTTTCAAAACCATTTGAACAATATTACTCATATTGATTCTGTATCATTAATGGTACTAAACTTTTTAGTGCTTGTTTTTATTGCAATTTACCATAATTTTGCATCAACCATTTATTTTGAATTGTTTACAGGGAACGTCTTACACTGAGGGCCTGTCTGTAGATGCCCTGTGTAATTTGTTATGCAGCATGAATTTATTGAAATATGTGCATACAAAGTTTTGATAGCTGGCTTATTTATGGGAAGAGGTGCAGACTCCATTAGTCTGTGTGGCTGAGCGCTTTTTTTTTAATTGAGATCTCCTTTGTAAGGTGATGTGTTTGTAAAGTCTCTCTGAAGATTCTCATGTCACTGGATTACAAAACTGCGAAATATCAAAGTAATTTTATATTCCACTTGTTAACTATTTAGTGTGTTTTCCAAATGAACAAAAAGGAAAAAGAGTTGTCAGACCAGAATGTATTTAATTTTTTTAATCTGTCAAACTTTCAGATTTATTTTGTTATTCCTGCCAAGAGCCATACACAGATTGACAGGAATGACTTCTCACTGAAGAGTTCTCACTGGCCTGCACTCGCTGTGTCAGGTTCCTCAAGGAAATGTTATAGCAGTCTAAGTTTTTACTTGGGTTTAACAGTTACAAGAAATAAGACTCACTGGTATTTCAACATTTGTAGCTAAGAAATTAGGTAATGTCTGACCATCAGGTATTCACTTCAGCAAATATTTACTTACCTTTTATAAACTTTTTCCCCTGGACCAAGCAAGTGCAATATTTATTTGGATTGCCAGTGCATGTAAGTTATTCAGGATGAAACCTTCAGCAGTACTTACGAGCTTAGCAGGGTTGCTGTTAAGAGTTAATTTTGTTGTCATGCTTTCTAAGAGAGTTCTGCAAGAGCATTTGATAGACTATGATTGATGCTTTAGAACTTCAGAGAGGCAGTATTATTAATGTGGTGATTGACGTAAGCTTACTCTAGTGAGAGTATTATAATAGCCGAAAATCTATCATCTTGATTATTATTACTGCAGAATGCCATGGAAATGGGTAGTCAGCTATACATCTATTTCTAACTTGCATTGAGAGCCAGATGCCTCGCTGGAGTCTAGTCAAATATGAATCTTATTTTATTTGGCGGTCCGTAAGAAACACTTCGATTGTTGAATGGGAAAGACCTAGTGTTTCTGAAGGTGATTTGATTCATATGAATTTTGGTAATTTTTTTCACGCAGCGCCCTTATTCAGAGCCAAGTCCACTGCAAACTTCCTTACCTTGCTGCCAGTAAAATTGGAAACTAAACGTCTAAGTAGTAACTAAGCTTTGGTGTAAAGCAGCTCAACTGCAATGATAGCTGACCTCTCTTTAGCAGTATCAGAATGTTAAAATACTCACCTTTGCCATAGAGTCATACTCTTAAAAGGAAACGTGTGTGATATTGCTGCCAAATATTAGAGTTGCCTTGGGCTTTTACCAAGGAGTAGGTCATGCGAAGTTTCAGTGAGTCGAGTGAAAAATTGACTTTACTGCAAAGTGTTCTTTTTCGAGTTGCAGGTAAAGAGCAGAGAGTCCAGTGTTTCGAATCTTACGGACCCTTGTCAGGGATTGCAAAAGCCAAGTGGACTTTGTGCTGAAAGTTCGCTCATAGCTACCAAATCCTTAACTGTTAAGTGTCAGTCTCCAGGCTCTCCTCTCATATACCAGAGCTAGGTTTTTTTCTGGTTCCTTCCCTGCAAATGTCCAAGTTACTTTTCAGTGACACTTTATTTCTGTATTCCATTTTAGTTGACGCTTTATGCTATGAAAAGATGTGTGCAAAAAACTTCTGCAACTTTAAAGTCTAATTTGATCTAAACAGGTTAATATTGAATGTAGCAGTTAACTGAGCAGAAGACAAATACCTTTGTGCACTGCCTGGGATTTTTTTTTCACTTTATTTGAAAAATGGAGGAAGTTGCCATTTCCTGTAGTGACTTTATGAGCCTATTGACCTTTCTTGATTTCATATATTAGGCAGATCCCAGTTTGCTGTCGTCTGGTTTAGGGCAAACTATAAATTTAGTAACTTCTGTTGTCAGTTCTGTTAATATGAGTGCCAACTGTTGCTGTTGTCCTGTAGTACTCTCCTCTGCATCTTGAGAAATGCACTGATTGGGCAAGTGGAGCATTACAGTTAGAGTACCTTTGGAAATATGATTCAGTATATCCTCTGTTATCAGAGGAGACGGAAAAGCACTTCTGTAAGAAAGTATCAATGGACTGCAGCTGAAATGAACGAAGCACAAGATAAAGCAAAGCAAATCTGTCACAATTTCTCAGCAGATAAAAATGATTTGGGGACTCTATTGTACATTAAAGTAATGAGTTTACATAATGTTTACCCTCCTCCTTTATCTACTTTTATATATTAGAAAGGACCTGCAGTGATATTTTGCCGCGTCACTCTGAAGTTGGAAAGAGATGAGGCTTTCCAAATTTAACAGATGCAGAGAAGCAAAGTTTTCATGCCTGCAAATGTGTCATGACAGTAGCCGCTTATTAACAACTAAAGATGTTCCATGTGAGCTGGAGACCCAGTTCCTAAAATGCTGTAATATTTTTAATGGGGACTAATGGAAACACACTATGTATTTACTACAGTACGTAGTTGGTAATTCCATTTTTTTCATCCCTGCTGAAGTTAAGAATGTTGTTTTCCTTACCTTGTACAAATATGAGTGCCTGTCATTTGACTTACATTGTTTTAATTTCTGTTCTTAGTGTCTGAGCAAAAAGCTCAGGGAAATTAATAATGCTGTGCTTGCAGTAAATAATAGCCTTTAAAACTGTACAGAAAAAAAGAAATACTGTTTAAGGCAAGCTTGCATTGCATGCCAGAACCAATTCCTTGGCGCTTTGGAGTGCGCTGGTAAACGGAGGGGAATAAGGGAGTGTGTGCGGTGGGAAATACTGCTGAATATGTTTTCCAAAGTAATTTCCCCCTTTTGAAATGCAAGATATGAATTTACTGCAAATCTATTAGATTGCTGTTAAGAACATTTAAAAAAAAAGATTTCAATAAAAAGGTGTGCTCTGTGTGTGTTTTCCCTGTTGAATCCCTCAAAGGAAAGATTACCTCTGCAAGTTGTACTGAAGAAAAATAAGAGAATAAGAAGGTTAAAGGAAAGAAAACTGGAAATGTGTGCCAGGGAGGGGGATGAAATACATTGTAAAACAGAAGGGGGTGATTTTACTGAGAATACTGTTTTGTTGGAGAAAAAATTCTCACAAATGTTGTAGGTATGGTAAACAAAAGGATTTAGTAGGGTAAAAATGAAAAACCGAGGACAAATTGGAGTGAATGTAAATAAAAAATGTTGAGTGTGACCTTGTAGCAATTCTGAGGGGTTTAATTTTATACATGGGAGATTTAATCTGGTGGAAGCAGCACTGTCCGGATCGTACATCTGTGAGAGGCTTTGCTCTTGTTTCCTCAGTGTTAGAGACTCCTATTACAGTAATCCCAGTGGTCCGGTTAGATACAAAGGCAGTCCTGTTTCCTGGGAATTGTAGCCCTTGTACAGCTGCATTCTCTGAGTAAAGCCATAGTCTGTGTCTGGACAAACGTTTGGGTAAACTCTGCATTTTTGGTCTTCCATGCACTTGCGGCTTTTCACTAACCTTTTGAGAGTTCTGTTTGACACAGGGCAACAAAATTGGTCCTGGTAGCAGACTACCGCCTTTCTCAGCAGTGTAGGAAGGGCATTAGCTTTTGGGTCTGCAGTTTTTAACAAAAAAAAATTTAAAAAAAAAAAAAATCACTTATCGATATGACCACTACTGAATTTGAACATACCAAGTTTGTCAAACAGCAGAACAGAATGGCAGGTAAAGTCCTAAGTAGTTACCTTTAAAGATAACTTAGCTAAAAACCCAAGATATTATTGATCTAACCCTCTTAGATGTTTAGTCATCCAAATAGAGCCATGACAAATGTTTGGGTTATTTATTACAGCTAAAGGCAGACTGATCTAATAGAGGTCATTTTGAACTTTGTGGTACAAGTAGTTGTGTGAGATCTTTCATTTGCATTGTCTTGCAAATGATGCTGTCAAAATGCATGTTATTTCTTAATTATCTGAATGTAGCTTCATTTCAGGGTCACAAAAACATTTCAGGGAGAGCTATAGTGAATGCAGAAGCAACATTTTCTGGATTCAAGTAAAAGCTCATATTTGTTAAAGTGGAGATGTAAGTTTTGACTAATTCTCTGTATTTAAATACAAAATTTGGATGCTCTCTTTTTAACCAAATTGTACATAAAAACTGTCTAAATATAGAGAACACCAGTTATTTATGGAAAATCTATGCCAGCTGTCCTTTCTTTTGCTGCTTCTTTTGTTTTAATACTTAGCAAAATAAAAGCTCATGGAATATAACTACAGAGAAGAGTGTTTATCGTATTTTCTATAATGGCTTGGCTGTGTCAATGGTAGCTGTGGCTAGCTATCAAGTAACTTGCTAGGAATTTGTAGTGAATGGTGGGAGGTTGCGTTATTAGGGAAGGTAGGAGGTAGAAATACACAACTACTTTGAGTGTTTGAGTAGTTCTAGAGCATGTTTGTGTACTCTGTATCTGCTGTTTTAGTTTTAGAAATATTGGCATGGGGCAGAAATAACATTTTTAAATCTTGCTAAGATAAAAGCTCTGTGTTTAATTATTTACACTTAATTGTTTCATCACAGCTCTTGTGTGCGTTAAAATTGCATAGAATTAAACCCTGTGGATGTTTGTTCGCCATGCTTTGTAATTGTTAGGTGATGTTCTGTACTACTTAAGTCATTATGGATGAGTAAGTCTTCTAGTCTATAAACTTAAGACTTCCTACAATATTTATTCGGGTTAGTCAGAAGGCATAATGTATTAAGGATTTGAATAAGATGCTGCAAATGTGGATGGCACACTATTGCAAACAGATAATACAAACTACTTCTTGCCCCTCTTTCTGTTACAGAGGATGATGGTACATAATTTAATTTACAAATTGTCCAAATTGGAGGCAATTCCTATTTCAATTTTTGTGGGCTGGTGTAATACCACACATTTAAGATAGGCTTCCTTTCCAGCCTAAATGGTCTTTTGCATCTGTTTATCTGAGTTTTGTGAATAGCTTCAGCTAAGCTTTTCTGAGCTCATGAGGAACTCCATACAATGGCAATATATTTACTTTTGCTTCTTGCAAACTGTTGCATCATTTCTTTATGTTGGCATGGCATACCGTATGATGCCATGCTAACATTTCTTGTACTGATTGTTATATAATTTAAGAAGTTTGTGGGGAGATATAGTAACATGATCTTCAGTGCTATCATTAAAGCAGACACTTTGCCAAACATTTGCAGAAATTGGCATTTTAAATAGCCCAGCTCAGAATTTTCTTACACTTTCCATGGCAACAAGTTCATCTGTTATGCAAATGTCACGTTAACAGTCTCTGTAAATGCATTGCTCTATTTCTTTTCTGCAAAATGGATATTTAGTGCTTGGTACAAACATATTTTAATACACGTATACAGTTAGGTGTATGTGCATCTGTCTTTAGGTGTATTGAAATACCTTCCCAAGGCAAGACTTTATTGCAACGTTTATAATCTGGTTGGAAAATGCAGTGATTAAAATGCTACTGTTTGTACATGAAGTAATGGTTAATGTGTAGCAATATGTTTATACAACAGGCAGTTTGGTATTAATAGAATTACTGTAGAGTTTGTCTTCCATGCTTATTCTGTTCCTCTTTCTCCTGCTTCTACCATGTAAGCTTGAAAGTGTCTTTAAGGAAGAGGAGATACAAATTCTGCTGGAAAAATTACAGAAGAACCTTTGCTCACTGCATTTGCTTTTATTCTTGACATCAAGCAGCCGTTTATCTCTGCTGCTGCTGTTTGTGGTCTTCAAACAGCCATAGTAGTACTGGTCATTGAGTTTTGAGGGAAAATACGTTATCTGAAACAACGGGGCATGCAGTTTCTCTTCAGAGACCTTGCTTCTATAACTTCTGCTTTTGAAAGATTCCTCCTGGAGACCTTCGGTGTCACTTGACACACGTGAACCTGTTGCCGGACTGACTGTGTGCATGTACTACTTCTGCCTCTCCTACCAGCCTGTGATGAAAGGATTCGGAGAGCTGAACCAAGACAAGGGTGGTCAGCCCCTGGCGTTTCAGTTATGTGGGGACTGCAAGCAGTTGAAGTGCAGTGCCCTGCCGAGGCTTTGTCGTAAGAACAGTGGCGTGGTTGTGCTAAGCGTGAGACCTGACGGATAACACGAGTATCCGGCTGTGGGAGGAAGCAATCCAGCAGACAACGGTGAGGCCATCCCCTTTTTTGCAGTACAGGGATAGGACTTTGACTGTAGATAATTTCCAAGATTTTTTCCCAGTTTTTTGCAAAGAATATAGCTATATGTCTTATCCCTCTCCACCTTTAAAATTATTTGGAACATTAGGTTTGGGCAGATTGACAATACAGAACTAAGATCTTCTGCAGCTCTAAATTGTTCTCAGGAGCCAGAAGTTAAAATTACGTTGTGATAATTTTTGTACACTGCGAAACAGCTCATGTCAATTTTAGGGCTTCAGTTGCTTAACAGTAGCTAACATTATGCCTGTGTAAACTAGTTGTATCTGGCATGGCAAGAAAAATGCCCTGCCAGTTATTTATAATAATGATGGATTGAGGAAAATGGCAATAAAGACATTTAAATGTTGTCTTTTTTTGCATGTTTTCATACATACTTGACAGCATTGTTGAAATAGGCCTCTTAATGATACTGTGTATGTAGCTGTTCAGATTTAATTGACGTCCCCTTTAATTAAATGTTTGTTTCAAAAATTGAGCTGTGCCTTGTATGGCTTGTATTTCACCCTTAGAATTACTGGGATATGAATAAAAATGTGCTGCTTTTGCATCCTTTTTACATCTTTTAAAATCAGTTTTCGAAAGATTGAGTCTTGAAAACGGAAAAGTCGGTTAATGTTGTCGTAGTCTGTATTTTTGAATCAGAGATAGGTACCTTCCTACCTAGGAGACGAATTTTGTCAGAGGGTGTTAGAAAGGGGTTTATGTGTGCCTGCACACCACCAAGTGGGGTCTATCTATAGTCGAACTGGAAAATACTCCTAGTATAGCATATCTTACACTAACAATAAAATAAAAACAAAAGGGTTTTTCTGGCTTAACTCATACCAATTCAGTACAAAATCTACCACCAAAGCTGTTCTGTGGTAGCATTTGAATATCTGAGTCTTGGGAGACATCCTCTTGGGTTCTGCCGTTGTTTTTCTTGCCAGTACAAGAGCATTTTCCCCCCCAAAGCATTTGGTAGGCAGTGGTTTCATGTTTTGTTTTAAGTTGGAAGCTTTTGAGTTCAAAAGACGTTCCCTCCCCAGGTAATAATGTAAGTGTGTGTTCAGAAGTACACTTCAGAGTTTTTCAGCTAAGCTTGCTCTAATCATGTTTCAAAGCAATGTTTTCAATACAAGTAGTTAAAAGCATCTTTGGTATATTGTTGTATTAACAGTAATGTTATGTAAGAAATATTGGAAGTTGATGTCGTAATATTTAAGTAACTTTATTTCAATAAAGCAGAATTGTTGAGGTTTTCTTTCAAGGTTGTCATCTTTCCTATTCCTACCCTAATATTTACTAGCTTTGTGACTTATCTCTGTTATTTTTACTCTTGCTTCCTCTTTCTCCAATAATTTGCAGTGTGACATTTTGAACAATGTAGGGGAATAATCTCACCTATCCTAGATCACTTAAAACTTTGTACGGCAATTTAAAAATGGTTTAATTACTATAGGCTATGAGATGGTGGATGCTGCGAGTCAAATATTCTTTGACACAGGAATATGATGGAGGTGTAAGTCTGCAGTGCTTGCAATGAAGCCCCTCTTCGAAAATGAAAGAATAACTATGCAATGAACCTGTAGTATATGCTTTGAAATGTGGCTGTTTGCTTGATCTTTAAATAAAATATTTGCGGAACCTCATGGGTTTGAGGTCATGTTTTAAGCAAATTTCTGTAATCCCATGATTATACAAATAATCCTCCTATATATGTATGTGTGTGGGTGTGTGTATATATATAAGGCATGTCATACCTACCAGCTTTCCCTAAATGTTAGGAGCTCTTAGCTGTTCTCAGGGACTGTAAGCAGCTCTTAGGTGCAGGTATGTTGCCATTTGTTTAACCAAGTGGTTTATGATTTGGCTTTGCTGTCTGAGCAGGAGCTGGTAGATAATAATGAAAGGTTTTGTAAACAAGATTTCACTGTGTAATGAACCATGGCTAATGGTAGAATAAAAAAAATAAAAAAGCAGAATGAAGATGCTTACATGCTAACCAAGAAAAATGTGTTAAAAGAACAGCCTTAGTAGTCACATCTTCATAATGGGCATTTTGAATTTGATACCTTTATCTTTTTTGATGCTTAGTTACTTTACTGTTTAATCAATTCCTTTTATTAAATATGTAAGATCTTTAACATTTATATGCTGTGACAGTCACAGTTGGACAAGTTTCGGAGAAGTCACTGCAATGCATTTCTGCATTTTTTCTGCTTTTCCAGCTAACACAACTTGTATTTAATTTTTTGGAGCAATTTATTTATGCTGTTATTTTGGATGTTACTTTTTTGTGTGCAAAAGGCATTTGTTTTTTCTAGCCTGTCTTCCAGAGCAAACAACTAGTCAGATTTTTACAGATACCTGAAGGTTTAAGGAATTTACTTTGAAAAGCATGACATCTACCAGTATTTTGGAGACAGGAACAGAGGAATTCTGGTGCACAGCAAACTGTTTCTTAAATAAAAAACCAAGTTGCATCAGTATTTTAGAAGTTGTTGGTCGGAGTAATGTGGAAATGGTCATGCAGTTGTCTTCTGAATTTTCTGTAAGGATTTTTTAGCTTGTTTATACACTTCTTGTAAGTGATAAAAACAATGTTTGAGGTCGGATGTGAGTGTCCTTTATGATTTTAACTAGGAACATGTTTGGTGCTGCACTTAAAGGTTATTAAAGGTAATAGCATCTTGTACAATTGAGCAGTATTTATAGAATTCAGCTCCAAGTGTATGGAAAGACTGTTTAACTTCTTCCGTCCTGGCACCTAAGCATGCTTATCCCATCCCACCAAAAATAACTCTGTTGTTTTACAGTTCCATCAGTATTTCGATTAACAGCAAAAACACGAGCACAGATAACTGTAGGTTGTTTTGAGATGTCTTGTTTTGATTGATATAATGAAATATGGGCAAATAAATATTATTTCTCTTTTTAAAACTCTTACTCTGTTGTCATCTGAAGTCCTCTAAAATAAGTGGGACCACAGCATAAGTATCAGCTGATTTTCTGGACGTCGGCAGTGGCATGAGCTCTCCTGTGCCTACTGCAATGTTTGTGCTAAATGTTAAACAGGTATTGTAAAGGTGTAAAGGCAGATAATGCTCGTGCTGGCCTGTCTACAACATAAGTGAAGGAAAGGGGAGAAAAAGGAGCCATATTTAAAAATTAACTTGCAAGACAAATTGATGCCTTCCTCTTTTGATCTTTGTCGCTATAGACAAGTAGCTACTTTCCATCTGTTTCTTTCATTCATTTTCCTTTGCATCTTTCTTTTGCAATTCTTTTAATGCACATACACATATATTAAGTTCTGCCCTTCATTTATTCTTTTGTCGTTGTTTCCATTTCACTTTCCCTGTGTTTCATTCCTGTATCTTTCTTGTTTAGACCAAGTGGAGGATCCAGCTGGCAGTAGAAGCCATGTAGGACCCTTCAGGAACCTGATGGTAAGTGCACGTGTGTACTTATACTCAGGCTTCCACCAGGTTCTGATTTCTGAGGCATTTCCCCGCTCCTGCAGGCTTCTGTTAGTTCTTGACATCTTCAGCTGTAAGAAAATTAATGGACAGACCTTGGGCTACTTATTGATATTCTTTATATCAGAATAGGAGGTTGCATTTTTCATGGAAAATCTGCAGGAAGAGAATGGTGCAAATCTTTCAGGTTTACACAGATTTTTTTAAAAAGCACTTTTAGAACTCATGGAGGAAAGTCTATCAAAAGTTATTCAATATATTCAGAAGTTCCTGAACTCTAGATACATGAAAGCTGGGAGAGCATACCAGTGAAGTATCACTTTATTCTTAAATTCTCTTCCTGGGCATCTGCTATCGAAGGTTCAGGGCCATGAAATGGATGCATCTGGGACAGTCATTGCCATGCTTGAGTGGAGTGGATTCTTTTAACTTTTACAAAGAAAGCTGCAACCTAGAAAATGAACAAACTAAAGCTGGTAAAAGGAAAACACAAAAAATCAGTTTGTATCTCTAGTTGATACGTGCCAGAAATTGATCTGATGCATCTAAAATGACGTATGTATGTGAGCAATTTTGCTCGCTAGTCTGAGTGAGGGCAAGTAGGTGCTGGATGAATCTTCTCTTCAAATGTGTTTATGCTTAAAGGCCAAGAACTTGAAACATTTCGAGCTGTATCAGTAAGCAGGTTGCATTTTTTTTAAGGAGTGTGGCAAGAGAACTTGGAAATGATCTTCTTTCCATCAGGAGCATAAGGCAATATGTGACTTAGGTACAAATCCTGCTATTCTTGTGACATACCAGATTGTAACTGGATTTGAGATACTATAAATTTTAGATTCTATAAATGGACGACACTTAGGAAGACTTATGCACGCTTTAGCATTTATGAGTGATTTTTGTTGTTGCTTTTACATACTTTCCCCCACACTTTAAAGAGCACAATATATTACTAATCTTGTTATAAGAAAGAATTAATTTGGTCTTGGTTTGAAGGCTTTTACAGTAACCTGTCATTATGCTGTGAAATTCAGTGCTGCTGTAGAATTACATGTAGAATTGCCCAGTGACTTCATCCGCAATACCATCATATGCTGCACCATCTAGTAAAATATTGTCTCTAACAATGGCCAAGCTTGGCACAGATGAGAGGGGCCTGTGGACCGCTTGTTTCCTTCTTGTGTCCAGTCTCGCCTGCAGAGGTGAGAGATAAATCTAGAATTTCGTCATTTAAATCAAGATACTGCATGTTTGGCTTCAAAAAATAATAAGCAGTCTGCAAAATGTTGATAGCTCTTAAAGGGTTCTAGCAATTAAATACATTTTTGTTATGTTGCTCCTAAGGTGTATTGTGATGCATGTTTGGTTCTCTTGGAATGTATTGAAACTTTACATCGAGACTTTTTACCTAGAAGTAGAGCTCTGTGTTGATTGTGTTACTGTACATTTCAAGAGGGATTTCAGGTAGCTTGGCAGATACTTCTGGAAACTTGTTTAAAATCCTTCATACTCGGATCTTGGTACTACCGGTTGTAATTACAAACGTTAGAGGTGCTGATAATATAAAATTATGTTCAAGCTGGATGTTCAGTAGCCTGTCAGGTAAAGATGCGCTTAAACTCCTTATGCCTGTGTGAACGCTAAAATATACACTAAAGTTTCTGACAGCTTGCAGGTGTTTGGTATAAAATACAATTTGGTTCATTACGGCAGGTTTAGACACAGGGGTTGTTGCAATATTTGAGGATGTGCAGAGATAATTGCTAGTTCACTTTAGGAAGGGTGCATGAGTGTTTTCCAAAGGTGACAAAAATTCATTCTGAGTGACTATTGTCACTTTCTCAGACAAAAAACTGTTAAATTGGAAAAAAAAAAAAAGGATAATTGCATACATGAAACTGAAACACACTGGAATTTGAGGAGAGCCTGTGAAATCTGAGCTCCTTGAGAGGAAATACAGATAATTATTTAGATAGACTAGAATGTTCAAATGAAAACAAGCATTTCCTTTTAAAGCTGACCTGTCTCTGATCTGTTCTGTTGGAGGGGGTACATACTTGGAAATTTTCAGTTTGAATAGAGGAACGTTTTTTTAAAAGGCATTTCAGTTTCTTGGCTCAAGATGTGAAAAATATTTTTGAGGAAAAAAGGAGGAACTTGTTGACAGGATTGTGAGTTGGAAGAATATGCTTCTAAATAAGAAATGGATTTAGGGCTGTGATGCGCTCTTCTGATTAGAGGGAAGGGTCAGTGCGTTAAAAACTAGCATTTAGTGTGTTAGGGGGAGCAAAGGAGGAATTTGGATTGCTGCTTCTGGACAGTTGTCGTTCCCCAGAGGTGATGTGTAGAACTGTGAAGTTTCAGAGGAGACTGGTGTCTCAACCACAGTGTTGTACGTAAAATAACCATTCTGTGTGGAGAATATGGTCTTTGCAATTAGTTGAATTGGAAGAGCTTAAAGTTTCGTTTGTTATTACACAGTCCCTATCATAATTTCTATCTATTATAGGACTGAATCTTTAAGATTAATGGAAAAATGAGCTGTATAACTTTGTAGTGCGTGGGTAAATGATGCTTTTGACGTCTTTACATCTTGTGTCACTGATTAGGTCTTCACGTAGTGCCCTAATCTTCATTGTGTTCATCATCCTGTGTAACTAATGCATGCTTCTTAATTTTGCTAACAGAAAGCGTTAGCAAACTTGCTTGTGTCAGTGGACATGATGAAATACCTTTATATTTTACTGTTACTCAGTTCCGTCTAATTTGGTTTTACTGTCTTTGCCTTGTTGGTCAAGATCATGCTGCTTTTAGTCTTCTCATAATGTTATTGCTTCATTGCTTTTATTGTAGCTCTCTTCAAGTCATTATTCAGAATGCTCACACAAGTAGAGAAGCCTCTATGGGTTTCTGCTTCATAAGGTCTCCTAATTAACATTAAGGAGTAATAGTATATGAAGAAAATTTGTATTTTCCATATACTTGTATGAGATACAGTAATAGCCGTATGAAGGTATTGGGTAACTGTATGATGTTAATTCTGGACAGCACATTTCTGTTACAGTCTGTTCTTGCTTTGAAAGTGAATAAAGTATTTTGGAGTTTTAGGTTTTTAGAAACTCATCGTTACATTTCCTTTTAATTTCTTCTGGTCTCAAGAGACTTACTGCTTTATCTAAATGCTGTCCTTTTAACTGATCTGTCATTTGTATCCCTCAGAAAAATAGGGTTTCTACAGGAGTGTGTTATATACCAAAGCTGGGTGTTTTAATTCTGCCGCTCAAATACGAAAAATAAAAATTGTTGAACATGAGTAATAAATGTTGGGTTTTTTCTCCCCAGGAAAGAAAAAGACTCAGGAAGGTAAAAACAAGGGAAAGAAGACAGCGGATACAAAACAGAAAAAGGCTGATTTGGATTCTACTTCTGCAGATATGAGGGATTCTAAAGAGGGTGAGTTCTCAAGTACCTTTTTTTTTTTTTCCCTTCTGACTATCCTTTTGAATCATAGGACACTTTTTGTCATGTTTAGTATGGTAACAAGTTGTGTTATTGTAGCAAAAAGTGAACAAGTTTATATTGTTTACCCAGACTTTTTTTTATTAGTAAGGAACTTGGATATCAGAAGTATGTCATTAAACACGCAACTCTGACAACGAGAAAAACTAATGCACCGTACAATTCAGACATAAATCCAAACTCCTTAGAAAAGCAGAGCAAAGTCCTTATTCTAAAATAATGTCTTTGGAGCTTAGTTATACAGTCATTATTTATTGCTATTTAACAGAAGTCTCTGTCAAGGGGGGAAAAAAAAATACAGTATTAATGCACTGACTCACTAAGCATGCTGTTTGTCCTAAAGATTATCCGCAAAGGTTGTTTATAAATTGGCTTGGCTTTTTTCACATGGTATGCATGTAAAAATGCCTGAAAGATATTTTGAATGTATAGGGCTTTTTGTCTATTGTACAAGAATGTAGAACTTGCCACTGCTGTGTAACCAATAATGTTTAAAGCTCTGTATAGGTACTGATTTCTGTCAAGCTTCTCTTCTTGAACTTCTTTTGACCTATAACTCTTCCATTCCTTCATTGTGTTGTCCCTTCTGCTTGCACAACACGTGCACCACTGTTCCTGGTGTCTTATGCCCCAGCTAGGGAACGGAGAGGACCTTCTTGCTCTATACATGTAACCACCTATGCAACATTGAGTGGCTAGGCAATGACGTTATTTCTTCAGCAGTGGATATAACTGACAGCAGATAGGTCAAACTAGCATGCAGAGATGTGAATAAAGAATCTGCTGACACCAATAAATGAGATGCATGCAAGCTGTGATTCAGAAGTCTAGGAAATAGCCATTCCAGCAATGGCTAATAGAAAATCTGATATGAAGAATGGAAAGGACTATGCCAGATACAAGGTACACTTTGCTATGCATTACAGTACAAATTCATATTGGTTTATTGTTAATAATTTGGAGAAAATGGTCAAAATGCAAAATTTGCCCGACAAGCTTCCTATATACTTTGTGTGTGTGTATATATCTCTCAATACTTTCCTGTCACTTATTTGCTGTAAGAAAAGTCAGTGAAAGTTGTTTTTTTTTTTTTGAGATTTCTTGAAATGTTCTGAAATCTGCCTTGAAATCTTCCGGTACTCTTCAGGCTGTTATGGGTTTCTTGGCCTCAATGTTCAATTCAGAGGTTCTCAGTTAAGTACAGGCCTACGTTAGCCGAAGTTCAGGAAAGGGAATTTTTGAATACAATTTACTCTCAGAACTGAATCGCAACAGTGAGAAGTAGTAGTATTCTGTTGCATGATAAATGTTGGATATGTTGTGTTACAGGAGAAGGTAGAAGAAAGACGTAGCATACTTTGAAGTGTTTGGTAAAAATGACTCATGCTTTTCTTTTCATACTTTGTTTATCAGGTCATAAAGAGGAAGATGAAACGCCTTCTGTTTCTGCTGTACTGTCCCTGGAACAAACAGCAGTGATTCAGGAAATGGTAAATCAAGATGTACTTCCAAAGCTGATGATCCCCAGTCCTACCAATGAACCGCAAATGGTGACTGAAGACAAACAAGGAGAAGCAATAAACTGTGCATCAGACGATTTAGATGATGATGAAGAGGAGGAGGATGAAGAAGAGGAAGATGAAGAGGAGATGGAAGATACCAATATGCCTAAAGAACATGCTGAAATGCCTTTGATATGTGAAGAAAAGTTAGACTCTATGGAAGAGCAAAAGAGCACATCAGAAGAATCTCCAGAAAGCTCTCCAAAGAAAAAACTTGTTGTGAAAATTCCGAAAGCGAGAGGTGAATCAAATGGTGATGTTCAGGAAACATTCATGTTTCCCTGTCAGCATTGTGAGAGGAAGTTTACAACAAAGCAAGGACTTGAACGCCACATGCACATCCATATATCTACTGTTAACCATGCTTTCAAGTGTCGATATTGTGGGAAAGCCTTTGGTACTCAAATTAACAGGCGAAGACATGAGCGACGCCATGAGGCAGGGCCAAAAAGGAAACCGTTCTTAACACTAACGTCATCACAACACTTGGATAATGTTGCTGATAACCAAGTAATTGTGGATGATAGTCTTAAAGATGACCTGAATGTTTCCGGTCTTGTGCAAGACTCTGTTGTCTTGGATTCTGAGAAAGTTTCCCAAGAAATGTCAAACTCCGCTTTTGCTGAGGAAAATAAGGAGCCCAAAGAATTGCATCCATGCAAATACTGCAAAAAGGTTTTTGGAACTCACACCAACATGCGGAGGCATCAGCGTAGGGTTCATGAGCGTCATCTTATTCCCAAAGGTGTCAGAAGAAAAGGATTCTTTACCGAAGAGCCACCGCTTCAGACAGAGCAGGCCCCACCAGTCCAGAGTGTATATATAGCAAGTACAGAAATAGAAGAGGAAGGTGAAGTAGATGATGTCTATATTATGGATATTTCCAGCAATATCTCTGAAAATTTAAATTATTATATTGATGGTAAAATTCAGTCCAACAGCAGCACTAGCAATTGTGACGTGATTCAGATGGAGTCCAACTCTGCAGACCTCTATGGACTAAATTGTATAATCAGTCCGGTCACAGTGGAAATCTCCCCAAATTTAAAGGTTACACAAACACATGTGAGTGAACTTCCCAAGGAACCCTCTAGCAGTGGGAGCAATGAATCCAAAAAGAGGAGAACTGCCAGCCCTCCTCTTGTACCAAAAATAAAAACTGAAATAGACCCAGAACCTATAACTCCAACTAGTTCTTTAAATCTTCCTCTTAGCATTTCAACAGAAAGCTTACCTTTTCATAAAGAAAAAGGTGTTTATTTGTCATCAAAATTAAAACAGCTTCTTCAGACACAGGACAATAAGAAGATAACTCCGCCAAGTGAAATCCCTAAACTAGGACCTTCTGTTACATCATCGCCTATTTTGCCTCCGGTATCCAGTAGATTTAAAAGAAGGACCAGCTCGCCTCCCAGTTCTCCACAGCACAGTCCAGTACTTCGAGACTTTGTCAAATCAGGTGAGGGAAAAACTGTGTGGAATGATAATACTCGGAGTTCAAAAATGCCAAAGTTAGAAAGCCACGGCAACTCACCTGCTTGGAGCTCGACTGGAAGGGAGGAAAAAGAGGCTTTGAGCCCTCTTTGCTTTGAAGACTATAAAATATCAAAAGACTGGACAGCAGCTCCGACTTTTGGCAACGTGTGCAACCAGCAGCCACTGGATTTATCTAGTGGTGTGAAACAAAGGTCTGATGTCAAAAATAAGAATCAGGTTCCCTGGGAATCTGTTTTAGATTTAAGTGTGCATAAGAAGCCTTGCAGTGATGCTGAAATTAGGGAATATAAAGAAAATTCCGCACAGCCAACCTGTAGTGGTGTTAAAAAGAAGAAACCAACCACTTGCATGTTACAGAAGGTTCTGCTGAATGAGTACAATGGAACGGATGCAGCCACAGACAGCACGCTCGGTGTAAACAGGAGCGCGAGCCCAAGCAAATCCTTGGAGCCTGAGGCAGAACCTGACATGGATCCCAGTCTCTCTGCATCGTCTTCTGTTGACACTCAGCCCCTTAGTTCCTCTGTTTCCCCTGTGCCACAGGCTTCTGCTGTACCTTCCATGTGCCAGCTGCCTCCTTTGTTAACACCAACCAATCCTCCTTCCCCACCGCCCTGCCCGCCTGTGTTAACAGTTGCTACATCCCCTCCTCCCCTCCTTCCAACAATGCCGTTATCAATTCCAGATGTCTCTGCCAGTGCCACTAACACTTCTTCTTGCCCATCGCCGCTTTCTAACACTACTACCCAGTCCCCACTACCAGTTCTTTCACCTACGGTTTCTCCTTCTCCGTCTCCTGTTCCTTCTGTTGAACCTCTTATTTCTGCTGCTTCACCTGGTCCTCCTACACTCTCTTCCTCGTCTTCCTCCTCCTCTTCCTCCTCTTTCTCCTCCTCTTCATCTTCATCATCTCCATCTCCACCTCCTCTTTCTGTAGTTTCTTCTGTTGTTTCCTCTGCTGATAATCTTGAAAACACTCTCCCAATAATAAAACAGGAAGAAGCTGAAAATGAACAACAGAAAGCAAGAGAGGATCCTCATACTTCAAGTGAATCGGGAGTAGTGCAGGAAACATTCAGTAAAAGCTTTGTGTGCAATGTCTGTGAATCACCTTTTCTTTCTATTAAAGACCTAACGAAGCATTTATCCATTCATGCTGAAGAATGGCCCTTCAAATGTGAATTCTGTGTACAGCTTTTTAGGGATAAAACAGACTTGTCAGAACATCGCTTTCTGCTTCATGGAGTAGGAAATATCTTTGTTTGCTCGGTCTGTAAAAAGGAATTTGCTTTTTTGTGCAATTTGCAACAGCATCAGCGGGATCTCCATCCAGACAAAGAGTGCACACATCATGAGTTTGAAAGTGGGACTTTGAGACCCCAGAATTTTACTGACCCCAGTAAGGCGAACGTGGAACACATGCAGAGCCTGCCAGAAGATTGTTTGGAGCCTTCTAAAGAGGAGGAAGATGAAGATCTAAATGATTCCTCCGAAGAGCTTTATACTACTATAAAAATAATGGCATCAGGAGTAAAATCTAAAGATCCAGATGTTCGTATGGGCCTCAATCAACACTACCCGAGCTTTAAACCACCTCCATTTCAGTATCACCATCGTAATCCTATGGGTATTGGAGTCACTGCAACAAACTTCACTACCCACAATATTCCACAGACTTTTACTACTGCCATTCGTTGCACAAAATGTGGGAAAAGTGTTGATAACATGCCTGAGCTACACAAACATATATTGGCCTGTGCGTCTGCCAGTGATAAAAAGAGATACACACCTAAAAAAAATCCAGTACCACTGAAACAGACAGTGCAGCCTAAGAATGGCATGGTTGTTATAGCTGGCCCTGGAAAGAATGCCTTCAGACGAATGGGTCAGCCTAAAAGACTTAATTTCAATGTTGAGATTAGCAAAATGTCCTCAAATAAACTAAAAATAAGTGCATTGAAAAAGAAAAACCAGCTTGTCCAGAAAGCTATCTTGCAAAAAAAGAAATCTGCCCAGCAGAAGGCAGAACTGAAAAATAATCCATCCGAGTCAGACTCTCACATCTGTCCGTACTGTAATAGAGAGTTTACTTACATTGGAAGTTTGAATAAACATGCGTCATATAGCTGTCCCAAAAAACCCATCTCTCCCTCCTCCAAAAAGAATTCTTCAAAAAAAAGTGCAAGTTCTTCTTCACCCGCAAGCAGCGAAAAGGGCAACAACCAGCGTAGGCGAACGGCAGATGCAGAAATCAAAATGCAAAGCATGCAGCCTCACTTGGGCAAGACAAGAGCACGAACCTCAGGACCGGCACAAATCCAACTTCCCTCTGCATCCTTCAAATCAA
This sequence comes from Grus americana, assembly GCF_028858705.1. Classification (NCBI taxonomy): domain Eukaryota; kingdom Metazoa; phylum Chordata; class Aves; order Gruiformes; family Gruidae; genus Grus; species Grus americana. The sequence goes on along the minus strand of NC_072872.1, from coordinate 2,993,401 downwards.
AACAAAATGTTAAATTTGTATCTTCCATTCGATCTAAAAAGCCAAATTCATCTTCATCGTTGAGGAACTCTAGTCCTGTAAGAGTGTCCAAAATGTCCCACGTTGATGGGAAAAAAACTAAGGTGGTCGCTAAGAACAATTCCTCTGGAATCTCAAGCAAAGCGTCCCGGAAATTGCACGTCAGAATACAAAGGAATAATAAAGCTGTTTTGCCAAGTAAGTCTGCTGTGGCAAGTAAGAAAAAGGCAGACAGATTCACTGTAAAATCTAGAGAGAGGATTGGAGGACCTATTACACGAAGCCTGCAGCAGGCGGCAAATGCAGAGGCAGCAGAAAACAAAAGAGATGAAAGCAGTACAAAGCAAGAACTAAAAGATTTCAGGTAAGCATTTAATTTGAAGTTGAAACAACACAGGAATACGTTGCTTGCTGTTTTGCCAATTTTTTTGGTCTTTTTTTGAGTTTCTCATACTTAAATAAAAAAAAAAGGTTGCATTTCCTAAAACGCGGTTAAGTAGCTCAGTCATGCTGAGGTATGATGTACATACTTGATGCATTTTGTCATGTTGTCATGAAATAATACATAGTTTGTATAGAGAATGTCTTTAATTATAAACTGAATTGAAAACTCTGGGGGGAAAAAATGTCAGTGCCTGAGTGCGAATAAACTTCACATCATTAAACTTAATGTTATTGGAGACAACGACCTTGTATTTGATATCTAACGTGTATGGTGGCCCAAAATCGTTCTCGGTTTAGTTTATGGCGGTTCGCTAAGCTAAAAATCATGACTGCATTTTTTACTCACTAAAATAACTTGCATTGGTTTTTAATAAAAAGCATTCTCTGCATACACCCCCCCGTGACCAAATACCAAAAATGGATGTGCATACTAATTGAGTCAGATCATTAAATACTTAATATAAGGGAAATAGATGTGTAAAAGATACATGAACATGTAAATTTGTTAGAAGTATCATGCTCTTATGTTTCAGTATAAAAAAAGTTTTATAATTGAAGTTCTATTTCTTTTTGAGAAGAAGCGTTTTAATCACAAGAAAGGGTAATACTTCAATAAATAAATAAAATCTTAATCTACGTGCCTGAGTCCCGACTTACGTCTTCCTGTAGTCTCTCAGATCAATAGGATATTTTGCAAAGTGTTTATAACTTTTATTAGCGTGCTCTTGCCCTGTTACTCTTGGAAACAGGTATCTGATTTGCCCAGTAACTTTCACAAAGCTCGCTGGTAATTAAGAGTTCTTTTTGGTTTTGGTAATTGCAGTGCATGGCTGTGATTAACACCAGATTTATGGCTGAAAGCAGTATTTTTTTTTTTTTTTATCGAAGTAATTGATAGTGGAGGAGGGGGAGGAACTGGCAGCCTCCTTCAGAACAAGTGTCCCCTAGCTGAATTTGTCAAGAAGTATCAAAATCCAAACTGTTTGCAGCTTGTGTGTCTTACTGTGAAGACCTCCTAGGTGAAAATTTTGAGGAAATACTTTGTAAACAGAACTGTTTCAAAGTGTTGGAGGGGAATTTGACTTAAAATAGTCAATATCCAAATTAGGACGTGTTGAAGGAGAAAAATGTTACTGGAATTTGGAGACTAATGGTGTAAAAAATGCCTTTAAGGATCAAGGACTGTCTACCAGGCCTGTTCTTTTGTGACATAAACATCTTCGTGTGACTTAATTCTCATCAGCTGCTTAGTGTTATGTGTGAAACTATATTTTACATGATGCCAGAACAGACCAGTAGAATTTGAAGCCAGAATGACACATCTTTCCATCTGAATTAATAATTTGACCTTATGCAAAATAACCGAGTACTTGGAAATCTGTGCATATGGAAATTGATTACTAGTATTTGGGGTAAATAACAGTTTACCTAGGGGTAAGATTTCCTTGACTTTCTCAAATACTGTTAGTTTACTTTGGCAGCTTGCAGTCTTTACTGGTTTAATGAATAGTTATGCTAGAAGAATTCTTGCTTTTTGTTTCTGAAATGTTCATAGATCTAGATTGTCTAGTCAGCTTTTTTATATCAAGTACATAGTATGAAGAATTTTTTTACCTTCATACGCTAATGTCAGCACAGGCTAACTTCGATTCTACTCTGTAGGCACTGTTGGTTTTGGGGTTTTTGTGTTTTGTTTTTTTCTCCCCAGGAAATCTCAATTCTTAATATTTTTTCAAGGCTTGCTTCATGTAATACTTGTCTCCAAATTTGTTTTTCACCTTTCAGTTTTTCTGTGTAAACATACTCCGTTCACAAATAGTTTGTTTTGTCATTTATCTTCAGTTTTTGTTTTTTATTTTCTAGGAATCTTCTGTAAAAACAAACCAAACAAAAAAAATCCCTTAATGACATGGTAGAGCTGTTGCATGCTCAACTTTAGGATAAGCACTACGACAATGGATGTGAAATCCACCAAGCTTGCGAAACCAGCTGAAGCTGACTCACAATCATAATATTGCCTGCAGGCTTCTTGCTAATATTCAGTGTCAGGCACAGATTTTCTTATTTTGTGCCTCACACACATGCTGGGCTACAGGATGATTCAGATAAGAGAAGGGTACTATTAAAACAACCCCCCCCCCAGGAAACCATGACAAGAAATAGTGGGATTCACTAAACCAAATCTTTTGCTCTCCTGTTTGATTCGATCCTGGTTTTGTCCGTACCTTCATGGGTGGCGTATGGGCAGTTCAGTTGTATACTTGGCAAAGCAGGTTCCCTAGTTTTGTCAATAATTCAGCGTAGATTCAGGGACAACAAATGTTGCTGCACTCAAAAGTATTTTTATCATGTATTAAGTGTCTCTTAAAGCCTTTTTGTCTAAATGAATCAGTAGAGGCCAACCTAGCACGACAGAATTTCCTTTTCTTCCCACCTTCTCACTTTGAGTCTTTTAGATGGCCAGCATACAATGGGAAAAAGCCTGATTTGGATGTTTTATGGATTTTCCAAATTCCTATTTATACATGCAAATGAAACTTTATATAGCAATGAAATACCGATATCATTTTCTAAGTACCATATATATAATGAATGCAGTGTATCTTTTTATCGATAAGAAGGCTAGACCAGGACTACAGACCTGTATATTTTGAAAGTTAAATATATAATTGCTCTAAAGGTCGTACACCTCTATCTAATAACTTAAGACAATAAATTGGTCTTTGTTCATAACAGCTTTTTATGGAAATACCGTTTGTCGTGTGTTCATATAGCTTTCAAGGTTAATGACAGAATTGATGGAAAGTGACTAGTTTCTTTATACAGCCACCCCTTTTATTTTTTGTTCTTGACTTAAAAAGTAATCTACCTCTTAAAATTTGTAGTTTAATACTTGTTTGGTGAATTTGTGCCACTTTAACTTTCACTTTCACTATCATTCCCATTTTGTTACATTTCTGTTATGGGGACTTTATGTTGAAATATTGTATAAAGCATTTGTAGCAAGTTTAAAAATAAAATATTTAAAATTATTTAAATTGTTTTGGACACTTCAATTGTACTATATGTGATTTTACATTTTACATTAATTTCTTTTTGTTTTCATTTTGGGTTGTTAATCTTGGAGCATGTTCCTGTATTAAACTTTGCTGTTAGTTATATTGTTTCTTCTCTTGGAGAGTGATACAAAGACTATGCCAACATTAAAAATTACAATTTGACATAAAAGTGGGGTTGTCATTGCTTTTGAACACTGTAGCCTTGCTGAAGATACTGTAAATGCAGGTAAGCAACTGAAGAGGGATTTTTTTTCTCCTCCAGCATGCAATGCCTCCTGTAAGTTGCAGATGTATTAAAGAGTTTCCGTGGTGTTGCAAGCACTTAATGACCAACTAGATGGAACTATCATGACACATTTTATATAACTGTAACCAATAAAGTAAACTTTTTAAAAACTTGTGGGAAACTTGCCTTTGTATGGAAACCAGATGTACCAGGAAAAATGAAACAATGTACATCTAGAAGGAATTAAGTGTGCTTGCATCTTTTAGTTGTCTACACCCAGTTCACTGAAACAAATTTATACCAGTTTGACACTTTTGAGTTAGATTTTTATATTTTTTTTAATTGTGGACACAGTTATTAAAATTTAACTTTTAATTAAAACTGCACATACCATTTCAACTTTTTCTGATATCATGATGCTTCATTTTATATGCTTTAAACTTGTGGAATAGTTTAATTTAAAAAAAATACGTGTCAAGAGCGTTGGCTCTGAGGATTTTGAAATGTTGCATTCCACCACCGAGATGTGCATTCTGCCTCCTCCAGTGGACCTGGAAGCATCTGTGTCCGTATTAGTGTGGCAGTTGGGTGGAATAACCTAACATCGTTCACTATTACAGTAGCCCATTTCTTAGCATATTCATTACTAATCCAGTAGTAAGTTAGTATTATATGTAGTTGTCTATTCAAATTAATACTTCTGTTTGAGTAAAATTCTTTGGTAAGGACACCCTGTGTATTTTCCCGTGTGATATGTCATTTCCCGAATGTGTTTCCTTTCCATAATTTTTCCCTGAATTTTAACTGATAGGGAAAATCTGGTACAATCATGCAGGAGTACTAACACTGTTCACTGAGTGTTTTTGCAGGCACATTGCACTGTGATAATATACGCTGCAGTTTGATAGTTGCACCATGATTAAAGAGGTGAATTCTTAGTCTAGCTTACAGCAGCAATTATATCAATTAGGTGGTAGCACAGCCGCACTGAAGGTTTTTAGTATTGATTAGGTTTTATTATATTTATCTTATGCAAAACAAAACGTTTTCATTGCCCATAGTTGCTTTTGGCTATTTTATAAGAATTAGGAAACATGAAAAAAAGGTAAAAACTCTCCTGTAGCTTTGAAGTCACTGAGGGTGGGACACAAACTTAACTAGTCGTTTCGCATCTTCTGTTACAACTGAACCATCAGTTAGCGTTTGGTCTTACTGCAGTCTCAGAATCTTGATTGCCTTGTAAGGATTTATTAGACATGTCTAGCATTGAACTGATCGTAAGTAAACCAGCTTTCTCCTCGTTCCTTAATATTACGGCAGACATCCTGTTGCCATTTACTGTTTCTCTGCTGTGATATTAAATCCTGTTGTGTCCCAAGGATGTTGCCACCCTGAGATGGTTCACACACATTTGTACACACCGGTTCTCAAGTGAAGTGCTGTGTGATGGAGATCTGCATTCCAAAATGAGAACTAATTATCAAGGAAGAAGTTTCATTCCTGAATAGGCTACTCATCACAGATAGGAAACGTACAACTTTTATAGTTACTATTACATCTCATCTGCATAATTGAATTGCTATGGCTTTTATAACTGCCTCTTTATGATCTGAATGCAGCAACAAAGCTGTAACCATGCCCGCAAAGTGCTGACATTTCTTGAAATGCATCCAAACAGGCGATGGAGATCTCACACATTGTTTTACCTTTTTTTCATCATTATCTAGTTTGCTAGGAGGAGTTCAGACCAGCTTGTATCAGAGAATATCTTAAACGTGTTCAATCCTAGGCATTACAAGACAGTCCAGGTGATGCTCTGTAAGCTCCTGACCCTTTGCATAAGCTACCTGTAGTTGATTTAGGCTAGTACAGTTCTGGTGCTATGCTTTGCCGGCATTTTGTATTGTAAGCCTTTTATTTAAAAGTGTCCTAGTTCATTTCCTGATGATTTTCTTTATGGAGATGTCATAAAACACTAGATCCTGGTAATTTGATGTGTATATCTTCAATTTCTGATGTAGAAATGACTAGCACTCCCTTCACTTACTGAGGTTTGTGACTTCAGTTCCAAAATTATGGGGCCAGTTCCAGCTTTTACTGGAGTCAAGTTCAGCTAAGAAGCTGAGTTGCAAATGATAACCTGTGAAAGACAAATAGCTTGTGAATGGCCTTAAAAAGGCAACTTGGAAGACCTTACATACTACTTCTAGCTTTTATTTACTGAATGTGTGATCTACGAGCCACGTGATATTCTGCTTCTATTCATGATGAAAAGGAGCTAAAGGATAGATTCTGAACAAGTGCTTGCTGTTTCGGATCTGAGCTTTTGTGGTAAGTGAACTGTGAAAAAGAGGTAAACTTCCACATCTTCTGTTTAAACTGGTAAAGAATTGGAAAGAAACTCTTGGGACTAGCATGAAATGTCATAGCAGTCACTGAAGGTACTTTGATACCAATATAGGGAAAAGCTGATTTTGGGTTACCCCTACACAGTATTTAAAAATAGACTATTAATACTTGTAGAATTAATACTGTATCGTGTTTGGTGTTTTTAAGCCATAAACTGCAGTTTGGAAAAGCACTTGAGTTCGATGCACAAATCTTGGGGAAGTTCGATGGGAACTCTGTAAAGCTTCACATAGCCACAATAATCTGAATTAATTTTTAAAGTGCATTGTTTCATTTAAACTTTGTGGACGGACGGTTATCCAATGTCCAGTGAACTGAGAGCTAAAGGCTGCTTAAAAGAGATTCTTTAGAAGACACTTGGGAATAAAGTACACATTCACATGCACAAGAGATTTCAACCAAGCTCGTATTCAGATTGCAGTAAACCCCCCGTAGTTTGTTTCCTGTGTACGCTATGTGATGTATTTTAATTCTATAGCTGCATACTGTATTTTTTTGGTAGAACCCGTGTAATTTAATTAAGGTGGAGCTGCTCTAAAAGTGAATAGCAGCTCTTTAATGGAAGAGGGTACGTGTAGGGCCTTCCAGTGTTTTTTCGAGGAGTGGGAAGGTGAGGGAAATCTATGTCGGAGCAAGATGCAAATAAACGCTGTGTATGGTTAATGGTCCGTTTTACACACCAAATGAGACAATGAAAAATGTTATTAAAGATGGGTCTTTATTGCCTACGTGTGAATGACTTGATGTCATTTCCTAAGCTTGCTTTGGGATCTTGACTTTGCAGTTTCAGTAGTGTCTTACAGGGGTTTTTTGAGTGAAATGAATACCAAGGTAACACTCAGGCTGTAGCTGAAGTCGGTGCTACTTTGCGCTCACCGCTTAAGCAGGGGCCCCTGCCCAGGTGTTTAAAATACAAATAGGTTATTGGGCCAAGAGTGGGAAAGGGCTGTTGGTGTAAAGCATCCAGTGCCTAACAGGAGATGACAGGCAGAACTCGGGAAGGAACGGGAGGTACTGGAGTCCTGTTCTGTCTCTGGACCACATGCTCAGCCACTAACTACTTTTAAATCTCTTCCTCAGTTAAGAGAAAGCTTTATTGCTATTGAGTCACCTCTCATTACTGCTCCCCTTGCATGCTTCATCGCTTTTCACTCTCATTTTGCTGATCCTGCACGTTTACTTCTCTTAGTAAGTCTTTAAAAATGCTTTGGGTCCAGTGTACTTTTGAAAGCGTGCATTTGAAAAAGAGCATTGAAATACTGCTGGGTTTTTTTAGATACAAGGCAGTAAAACACTGAAACTCAAAGGGAAGTTTGAGTGCAGGCATCAAGTTGGAGGGAGGCTTTTTCTTAGGAGATAGGTAGCTGCTTCATTTCCTAATTTGTTCAACGCTCGAGCGGTTTGTGGAACATAGTATAGTAATCAGCAACGTGCACTTTGTTTGCATATATCTCTCTGCTTATTTTTTTTCCACGACACTTCTGTTTCACGAGCCAAACAGGGTCTCTGAGTCATGTCTTGGATGACAGTACTCCCAGAAACTGCCAAAGGGTTGTGAGAAACAGCTTTGATTATTCAGCGGGTGATGTTCCATTTGTCAGAACGACAGGCTCTCCGCGTTCAGTCTGTACGGCGCGAGGTGGCGTTACGTGCTGGAGGTGTGCTGCCTTTCAGATGAACGGCGAAACTGAGACTTGCGCTACTCATAGTGCCCTGTGTCGGTAAAAAAAAAAAAAAACAAAAACCTCTCATGTGGGCCTGTTTCAGCAGAGCCTGCCTTGATAACTTCTGCGGTTTAGGCAATGCTACTCAGCAAAGTGAAATGCCTACGGTAAAAGCGAGGATTTTTTTTCGGGGAAGTGATTTTGTCGAATGCAGGGGACAACGCTTGCCTGCTCAGGGCATTTGAAGGCCTGGCAGCAAGTGGGAACGGAAGAGCTCAGTGTGTTCCCCTGCTGATAGCAGAACCGCGAGCACTGCCGCTGCTCCAGTGCTGCTCTGGGAGGGAATGGGCGTCGGAAGCGCTTGGGCAGACAGCGCAAACTCACGCTCTTGTGCAGATCGTGTGTGCGTAGCAGTCGTGTCCCGACTGTGACTTGATGGTAGGATTTATTTAGCATTTCATTGAGGTACCGTGCTTCCTGCTAAACGCTCCAGTGTGGAGGGAGGTGGGAAGATGAGAAATAATGAATTCTTCCATCATTGAGCTGCTTTGAAGAGTTGCACACTCAGACTCCACTGTCACTGGAGCTTGACTGGAGTTGTATTCTTTGTTCATCAGGGCAAATGCTTTCGCTCATCTGTCTTTTTAAATCAAAAGCACATTTCGTTCTGTGGTTTCTTTTTTATGTAATGAGACGTGCAGGACTGAGGGGTCATACTAGTTCTGCTAGCCTTCAGTAATCACTTTGAACTCACTTGGAGTAACTGTTTTGTATAAAGCTAAGTAAAAACCGACTACAGTCATCCCTATGCCCGATAAAGTTTTCCCATTCTTTTCCTCTGTCATGAATGTGATTCAGTAGATACAAACTTTTTATCAAATTATCAGTGTAGAAGATGTATTTGAGTACTGCTATTTTTAATCCAACGTTCTTCACCTTTTGGCTCGCACAATGCTCTGTGCTTCTTTAAAAGGGCAGGGAGACAAATTGCAGATGTGATACTGTTCGTCTAAATTTATAGACCTAGACCGAGATTTCTTAAAGTGGCTAATAATTTCTTTGAGCTCAATTTGAAGTACCAGCAAGGAGGCTGATTGTTCCGAAAGAGCTCAGTAGCCATCCTCAGTGCTGAATCCCTTCAAAGGGGCTGCTTTAGATCACTAGTTACTTTTGAAATATCTAGTTTTGTTGAAGTAAAACGGTAGTGATACATTAATTTTAGGCAGTTCCCCGGTGAGTTGTAGGCATGGTGTGAGATGGGGGTTTTTTAACAGTTCTCGGTTTGGTGTTCATCGCTGAAGTTAGGAGTGGTCTGAAGGAGGATTTCACTGGGGGTGGAACTAGGTCAGCAGTGAAGAAACTTGAACTCTGGAGCACAGGCATGAAACACCACATTTTTAAGTTGCTGTGGGGGAGCAATGCTACTTTAAAGGTACTAAGTTCTTTGAACCGCTGTGGTTAGAGAGTGCTGCTGTGTGTCTTCTTGAAAGTTGAGAACGCAAAGGATCTTGGTAACAGGTTTTTCCAGTTTAGATTCGTGAAATAAAATCATAATATTCGTGTTATGTCCTTTAGCGTCACGTGAGTGCAAGACCAAATCCCGACGTGTTCCAGCTTTTTTACTGCTTTCATAAATAAATGCACGTAAGTCTCGAAATAGCTGCAGTGTACACACATTAAGATCCTTTTTGCTTTCTGCTGCTCCCCCATTTTTTTACACAGAGGCAAGTCTTTTCTGCAGAAAAGAGACATCCTCCTCAACAAAATTCTATCCACAAACCTTTTTGTCCTGCTAAATATTTTGTTTCACTTACATGAACAATTTTATTTTTTTTAATTGGCGGTTGATGTTTTTCCAAGTCCTTGTTTTGTGTGTTTACTTTCCCATTAAGCAATATGCCAGTGCAAGAGAGTACATGCCAGTTAGCTTAGCAGCACGATGTTTTAGTTCTCTCTGAGAGCAGAAAGCCCAGAAATCTCATTTATCCACACCTCAAACCCCCTCACTTGCCTTCTGGCCTGTAAAATTACCTTGCCTAATTCTGCAAAGCCAGGAATTTAGGCTTAATCATCCACATCTCTCTATCTTTTTTTTTTTTTTTCTTCCCCAGGCAATCAATTATTTTAGAAGTCAGTCTGTGTCAGCTCAGACATTGTTTTATTGAAGAAGAGTAAACGCTTTTGATAGGATATGTCCCTGACGTGTCTATTGGTAGGAGATACTTTGGAGAGCGTGTGTGTCTGAAATTTTGGACCAGATACTTGGCATTTGGGAATTTTATTTAGATTAGGACCATAGAATTATATGCCCTGCAAGAAAAACACACTTTAATTGAAGTAAAAGTGTGAACTTAAGTTACCTGAATGCTTTATCACATGCTGCGATGCCTTTGCTCTATTGCTGTGGTTTACTGGTGTGCCCGGCAGCCGTAGCAGCCCCCTCCACCCTTCCTTCCCACGAGGAACGCCGCTTAGTTTTCTGGGACGTTTCTAGTGAACTAAACTAGCGACTTGGAAGAATGTTAATTGCAAAGCGTGGTAGAAGACAAGGTAATTGGCGTAAAAAATACCAAATGTATTTTGAGACTGTCTGAGGGAAGGGGGCGCGCCAGGATCTGGGATTTTTACTAACCTGGTTGGCGCGAGCTGCTCGTTTCCAGGCTGCGTGGCCCAGGAAGGTGTGTGGAGGTAGGGGTTTGATTTAGACAAATAAGGTGAAAGTTCTTAAGTATTCAGGAGGGAATTTAACTTGGGGAATAGTAATGCAGCGTGATAGGGGAAGCTCTGCCCTTGTTCCTGCCTCTGCTTTAAGAGGGCAGATTTTCTGGGTGACCGGGGCAAATCGCTTTCCTGCTCAGTTCTGCATCTGAAAAATGGGGGTTATGGTGCTGCCTCACACCGCAGAGCACTTGCAGATCCGCGGATGGAAGACCGTAAGACCTGGGATTTAGTGTCTTTCTATTGTAGTGAGTCTCACCAAATGCAGTGATTTGTCTCTCTTTTGTTGGGATGTGTTTTCAGTTGAGAGAGAGAGCTTTAGGCTCTGTCTATGTGTAAAAAAAAAAAAAAAATAGCATCATTTAACTTTTGGTTTAGCTTTAATTCATGGTATGGCTAGTACATTTCCCTGAACTGTTTATCCTGATTTAAAAGTCCTAGTTGACAGAGAAAACTTAATGTACACGAGACCTTCCTCCTGTCCAACATTCGGTTTCTGTGCCCTTTTTTTTGCAGGCATAGTATGTTTTCTGATGCTTTTCTTTTTTTCCCCTCTCTGCTTTTTTTTTCTTTTTCCAGCTAGGGCTGTCCTAAACAATGGACTGGAGAGGGCTGGGTGTAGTGCAGGGTGTGCTGTCTGTCTGTCCGTCCACTGGGTGTAGCGCGGGGTGTGCTGTCTGTCTGTCCGTCCACTGGGTGTAGCGCGGGGTGTGCTGTCTGTCTGTCCGTCCACTGGGTGTAGCGCGGGGTGTGCTGTCTGTCTGTCCGTCCACTGGGTGTAGCGCAGGGTGTGCTGTCTGTCTGTCCACTGGGTGTAGCACGGGGTGTGCTGTCTGTCTGTCCACTGGGTGCAGCACGGGGTGTGCTGTCTGTCTGTCTGTCCACTGGGTGTAGCGCGGGGTGTGCTGTCTGTCTGTCTGTCTGTCCACTGGGTGTAGCGCGGGGCGTGCTGTCTGTCTGTCTGCTGCTGTTTGGTCCGGAATGCGGACGTTGCGCAGAGGTGTGATGGGGCTGGGGTACGGCCCCTCGCCCCTTCCCACGGCGTCCTCGCCGCTGGGCTGCATCGGCACCGGGTGCCTAAGAATTCCTTTTCTTCTGCCTGTCTCGGGTTACCCCAGCAGGGGTGATGGTGCAAGCAGGTGCAACGTGACAGCGCTATAAATACTGGTCTCACCAACTCTTCCTACAGGCGACGGGGCGATTTCGGCTCCCCTCCCCCTCTGAGATTAGACCCAGGGAGTTTCTCCGGAGACATCCCCCCATCCCTGCATTTCGTTAAACAGGCCCTTTAAAAATTGAGCTATCAGTCCACGTCGGTGTTATATCGGCACGGATTTCCTCGCTGCTTTGGTGCAGCAAACATCGCCGCTCTGCCGTATGGTTTCGATGCGCGGCTAATTGAGAGCAGAATGGAAAGGCGACAGTGAGAACTCCAGAAAGAACTCAATTTCTAGCTAGAAAAACAATCCCTTTCTGTCTTGTTCCTCTAATCCTCAACTTCTGAATTATAAGCCAATGATCGATTAGCTTTAAAGCCAGATAAAATTAGGGGGTGAAAGATCCCGTTAGCATATAGTTTCTGGGGGAGGATGAGGGGGGTGCGTTTGAAAATGCAGGTCAGATTTCCTCAGATATTTTGTCTCTCTGGATTTGAAGCCTTTTTTTTGTTTTTAAGTTTCCCACAGGATCCGGGCATTGGCTCGTTGCATGCGGTAACACATGTGTTATTGATTACAGAAGAACTTTTACAAGTCATAATTAATTTTTTGACATTAAACATTCTTAAATGGAAACATTCTGAATAAGAAGAAACTAAAATTTCTCTCTTCTAGTTATAGTAAAGAACTGAAGCCAAACAAACTAAACTTTTTTTTTGATATTCTGCTGTTTCCCTTGGTAACGGTCCTTATATGGGACAACAAAATCTGGCTTTTGTTGACTTCCTCATTACCACTTTCTGATTCTTACTCACTAGATGAATGCTTCGCTACTAAATTCACAAAGGCTGGAGAGTATGAATTACATATAACAATAACAGAACTTGGGCAGACTATTTTAACCACGGTTTTTAGTTTGGAAATAATTGAATTGCTTACTTGTCAAAATTTCTGTGGTTTTGTTTTTCTGCTGTAATGGAAAATTTTGCGCTTCTCTGTGTCTTAACTTGCAGTTACGCTGCGCTGCAGAATCTGTATGTAAGGACAAGCTGTAACCGAAATCTCCTTTAAAGGGTGCATATTGAACTCTAAAAATAACCTGGAGAAAAACCGAACTTTTAACTTTTCTTAGACGCGTCGTTATGTAATAAAATCAGATTTCAAAAGATGTTCCCTTGGAAGAACATAAGTAGTTGGTTTTGGTTAGACTTTTGAAGCGTTTGCGTGCACAAGGTAGGTGCGTAATTAGGGCGAGTTTGGGGGGTGCGCAGGTGCGAGGGGGGCAGACGTGCATCTGCATGCACCAGGGAGGCACAGGTACGTGCAAGATAGCAAAAGGTGCTGAATCTAAAAACAAATAGGGGATTTTTTTGGTTTTAATCTTTTAGTGTAAGGAAGTTTAGCTTGGGTATACATTTGAACTGAGATTGTATATTTGGAATATGGCATAAACGTTTCTGCTTCCCTTGCTTTGACTCATGTCTTCAGGCTTGCTTCTTGACATGTCACAGAGATGTAATACCGTCAGTCAAAATCTCTGATTTTCACTTTCACTTTGGGATTCTTGGGCTTAGTCTAAAACGTGAAGTGACATAACGGTTCGTCTGCAGTAACGGCGCTGTCGCAGTGCTCGCTGCAGGGACCCGCACGCCTCCTTGTCGAGTCTGCCAGTGCTGTAGTGGCAAAAGTGTACCGCAGACTTGGACCTTGGGAAGAATGACCAGATGTGGTATTGTGCTTATATAAAGTAAAATTCCTTTGCCAAAAATATGTATTTTAAAACCTGATACGGACTGTCCTGAGAAAAGAGACCGTGGCCCTTTCAGTTCTTTACGTGACTGTGGATTTGTCTGTCCCAGTTGGGGGGTCACTTAACTGGGACATTGAGTGGGAGGCTGGACGCTGCTTCCAGCTGACATTGTCTGTTTCCTGCTTAAATAAACTAACAGGATAAGTTCAGAACAAGGCAAAAACCCCTTCGTGCCTTCAGAAGTGGCTCTCAGTACTTGCAGTGTGGGCGGAGTGTAAGGTTTCTTGCTCGTCGCTTACTAAAGCCCCTATAGGGCCCTACAGCATGTCTCTGCTTTTTTTCCCCTGCTACCCCAACGCATGTGTATGAGTTTCTTCTGCCTCTTTGTACAGTTACAGACTCCGCGTGGCCTCTAGATGTCCCTCCTCCTCCTCTTCGCATAACACCAGCACCAGGCAATGCAAGAAATCCAACTGCACCGCATCCCACTTCTTCAAGGAATAGACTCTTCTGCATGTCCAACCAAACCAGGTACAGCGATGCAGTCAGGCGCTGCCTCGGGAGGATGCGCAGAGCTTACCGAGCTTGTGTTGCCGTGGGCAAGGAGTGAAAAGCACTTTAGGGATACTATCCGAAACCCCCCAGTGTCGCTGCTCTTGTAACTGGTCGCTGATAAGGCGGCGGGTGTGGAGGGGGAGCGAGGTGCCCTGGGTCAGAAGTAGGAGCTCTCAGTTAAATCAAGCCCGAGGGACGAGGTTTCCTCTAGTGACGTGTACTTACGTACTCGCAAAAGTATCTGCTAGGGCAGAGTCAGCTCTTCAGCCTCATGGAAGATGTAAGGAGCGTTTTCCTTTGTTTATGAGCTTTTAAGACCTGAGGGGTTGCTCCTCTGGGTCCTGTGGGGAGCTTGAAGATGGTGGTAATTTTTGTAAGGGTGAGGTTTGTCCCCATCTCAGAAAGCAGTGCTGGTCTGTGTCTGGTTGTAGTAGTGGGCAAAGTCCTTTGGGATCTTTTAGGCTGAATGGGTAAAAAAAAAAATGAACAAATACTAACTGTGACACAAAAAAAAAAAAAATAATTGCCTGGGAATGTGTCTTGCTGCTTTGGTTGAATGCCAGAAGCTCAAAGACCAGTATTACAATGCAAGTTGCAGTGCCAGGATAACATACAAAAACATTAGTTGGGGTTGTGGCGAGATAAACTGGTGTAATGAAGCTATACGGGCTTGGACAAATTAATGATCTGGTCCAGTGTTATTGGTGAAGCTGAAGTGATTCCCTGTTGGTTGACTTTAAACAAGACCCTGTCTTCTGCTCCTTCATTTCCCCACCTGTAACGTGCAAATAATCACCTCCTTTCTACTGATGTAACAGCTCAGGACTGTTATACTTACATCTGTAAAGGTAAAGGTGAGAATGAGTGCCAGCAAAATCAAGACGCTGCAGCCTGAAATTTATTCTTTGTTAAATATGTTCAAAAAGTAACATTCTGGGGAAAAGTTAGTAAAATTCTGAAGTTTGCTACCTCCCACGTAATGGCAGTGTTTGCTAATGAAATGTTAACATCCCTAGCTGCGGCATAGACCATTTAGCTGTGGGAAACCCAAGCGAAAGTTAAAATCTTCCCCGTGCAGCGCTTGCTGAATGACTTGTCCTGCTTCCAGGTAACGGGGCAGTTACTCTGACTGCTTGATCTTAAAGCTGACTCTGATTAAATGCAACTCTCTGTGTATTTGCAGGTACTAGGAACTTTTGACTGGAAAAGGTGAGGTGAATTAATCCTCAAGCATTATCCTCTCCTGCTTTTTCTCAGATGAGGTGAGACCGGTTCCTCCGTAGATGACAGGGACAGCGGTTTCTTCTGCTGGAAGCAACGGCGCGCTTCTGTCGTATTGTCCTTCCTTCCAGAGGGAGAGGGAGAGAGCGCAGAGCAGGGCTCCTGCCTTCTCCAGAGCGATGAACTGTGGATGCTGGTGAGAGGGTGATCTCAGGGTCCCCTGCCGCGTGGAGTCCACGCGTCAACGGCCAGTGGAATAGCACGGAGAAACATTCAGACAGTTGCAGGCAGATTAACCGTGTTCAGAGGGTTGATGGGTCTGGATGAGTCTCCTCTTTCTGGTAGAACACAGAGGGGTTTAACATACTATGCAATTAAATTCTGAAAAGACTGTTACATCATTTTAGTTTCTACTTTACATCCTAACGGGTAAAGAACTGGGCGTCCCACAAAAATCCACTGAAGGGAGTGGTAGGTTTTGCTGAGGTTTCCACATCTGAAGTCTGTGGGTACCCCAGTCTCTTGACTTTGTACCATTAGCTTTAACGGGCATGATGCCATTGCTTCCGAGGTGCGTCAGCACCCACATTTTTTTGGAAGGCCACCTGTTAAGTGATCTCTGTGAAATGCACTGATAGCCCGGTTTCATAAAGGGACAAGCATCCATTTCTCAAAAGCTGCCATTACATTTGTTGCCAGCCTGGTACTCTTGTTACAGTCAGGATTTATTTCTTTAGTGAGACATCAAAGATGCGTGTTGCCGTGCAGTATCAAGCGACGCTTTTCCTTAAATAATACGGAGCTTGTGTTTGCGACTGTCAATACAATTCCGTGGTCCTGTAGAGAGGGCATCCCTGAAGGTAGCTGGCAGCCAGTAAAGCCAAGTTGCAGAAACATCCAGGTCAGTTGGTAAAATGCAGTGCAAAAAGATCTCTTAGCTCTTGCTCCAAAACGGTGACAATCACAGACAGGTACATCATCTGGCAGGGGCGCTTCTCCGGGCCCCCGCAGGTCTCACCTCCGAGATGAAGGGTTCCTTCTGTCAAGACAAGTTTTTGCAGGATCCCCGCTAACGTAGCGTCTGGGTTTGGGATTTTTCAAGGAGGCCGAGGGGGTCGATTGCCCTATTTCCCCCTTGTTTCGGTCAATTTATTCCTCTCCTTGTCTTTGCACTCCACACAGATAAGCGCGCATCTGTGTACGCACATGTTAGTTGAGAAGAAACAAGTGCCCGGTTGAGACTCCTTCCCACCGCCCTGAAAAAGTCAAAATAAGGATCGATTTTATATATATATCTACATATATATATATATATGACATATATATTAATATATATATATGTATGAAATTGCTGAAAACAGTTAATTTTTTATAGTTTTGATTAAAGTCAAATTGTTCAAAGTGAATACAAAAGCTTTAAACAAGAAACGTCGGTTTTGTTCACCGTAAAAATGTTTCAGCTACACGTTGTTTGAGCCGGAAAGAAAAGATCTTCAGGGTCTTGTATTATCTAGCTACAGATTTTTTTTAGATAAACCCCTGTTGGAGGCTTTCTAAGTGCAATTGTGGTTTGGGGGAAGGCTGAGATGCTTGGAACTAGATGAGCCATAAGAAGCTACGTCCCCTCCCGTGTTGGAAGTGATGCTTCCAGTTCAGGACTGTGAGACCGTCGAGATGCAGGCTTTGTGGGGAGAGCTTGTGCCGTCGCTGGCTGCTCGCTCTCTTTCCTGGGGCGGAGAGTCTCTAGGATTTGTCCCCTCTTGAGCTTTTTGCTAGCAATAATTTCCTCTTGAAATATGTGATGTACTAGTTCCAAACGAAGGCCAAATTTTTTCACAGCACCCTTGGAAGACTGAGAGTCGCATTATTCATTAAAACTAGTCGGAAGTGAGTATCCAAATCTGCTAGGCACCTTGGTACATCTTGGTCAAATAGCACAGAAATTCAGTTTCCTGGCCTTACGTCTCTCTCAAAGAAGCTGGCGTGCACATACAGCTCTCTAATCAGTTTGGCTCACTTTAGTTATGCACATTATTTTTATTTTCTCTCCGCATTTTCTCCTTCCTCTCATCACCTAGTATTAGTATGGTAAACCCTGTTCTTTCAAACAGGAATTATCTTCCCGTGTGTCTGGACAGCATCTAGATCATTTGACAAATGAATACACAGTGCTAATAAAAACCAGCTCCGATATACTCTGTCTTAAAGCAGCGGTATGATACGCCCTTGATTTGCCCAGCGCAGCTTTGTGAGGCGTTTTGTCGAAAATCACACTTACTGTAGAAATTTTCACTGGTCACACCAGGGTTGTTGCTCAGGAAGAGCTTTCTTGCCGTGCAGCCCAAATCCCGCTTTGAGCAATCGGTTCTTCTGAGACCCACTCAACTTCCAGCAACAGTAAGTACAGAGTTTCTGGCACGGATGCTGCTGACTTTAGTGCCTTTAAGGCATACCAATGAGGTTATCAGAGGTCACTTTTGTGCAATTTATTTTTGCTGCTTTTTTTAGAGTGGTATTAACTGTAATAACTGACAAACTCAAGGAGAGAAGTGTGTAAATTGTTGTGATATACGGACGTTTTTCCCAGAGAAATTCTGGTTTATCACACGAGCCTGTAAATATGTATTTACAATTTTAAAAGCACGTCTTTATGTCCCTGGTTGTAAATGCTCCGTTTTTAAAGTTTTATAACGTGTGTTACTCAACCAAGAGACCACAGCACACAGCTTTATATTGTACTGGTCTATTTGAAGGATCCATTACGGTCTAAGCTGTGGCAGAAAAATTTCCACACCACTGAAAAGAAATAACCCGTGGTTGCACCAAACTTTTCATCGTTTTCTCTCAATAACAAATACAGGTTTTTTGGGAGGGTGGGGGGTGTTGATTTTTCTTGCAGAAAAAAGAATCAGTTCAAAATGGTGTCATTTCTCTAGAACGATGAGGATATTTTATTCATGGTAAATTCAGGAAAGTATGCCTTTTTTTTTTTTTTTTCCCAAGGCAGAATTTCACAGTTTTGCAGCAAATTTTTAACCTCCCCGTGCCTGCTGATGAAACGTGAAATTTTGCCCTTGACTAATATCACAACTTCTTGTGAAAATTCAAGGAGAAGGGTGGGGAAAAAGCTCAGGTTTTGCATGAAGGAATTTGCGAGGCTGACACGGTAGCTCTGCAGTGCTCTCGTGACAATGCTGATACTGAGAAGTTTATTATGAAATAAACCCCGTGGAGATGTGGTATAACCTGGTTGGTGCTTGGGTTCTGAACATTGCTCTGGAAGACTGAAAGCTCTGTTGTCTGTCCGCCGTGTAAAGAAAACGAACAACAATAAATTAATGTGACAAACCGCATCATGGAAATATTTATTGTTATTTCAGCAAAGGAAGTCTTCGCAATGGAGATCCGTGGCGTTTTTCTGGTGGGTGGCAGGAGAGGAGGAAGGAGATAGAAATGTCACCTTGGTCTATCAAGCTCCAGGCGTGCTAACGGTAATTACCGCAGACCCAGCTCTCCTGACGGCTTCAGACTCTGGGTCTACGCGCTTGGATAAGCAGCACGCAAGCCCTTTGTAGTTCGGACACTCCACTCAAAGACAAACCTCTCGTGGAAGTGTTGCAGCGTTGTGGAAGCAACACGCCGCAGAGAACTTCAAGGGCTGCTGTGCTCTGTAGGAAGGTGGAAGTTTGAGCAGGGCATGAAGTGGGGAGGGGTTGCTTGCTTCCTAGAAATGGTCCCTGTTTCGTTCATCTCTTTAAAAGGATGGGCTCCGTCAAAACACCTTGAGGGGGAATCTTGTATCTTGTCTGGGTTGTGCAGGGCCGTGGGACTTGGCACTTTTATTAAGGGAATCGCCAAGGGTCGGTGGGCAACCAGTCACGGGCAACCGGTGCCTAAATTCAGCCGCGTTCTTTAAAAACAAGAGCAGATACAACAAACAGGTTTGGGAACAGTTGAAGCGTGCGTATTAATATTAATTTCACGTAGGCTAAAAATGACTCTGTCGCCCCAGAAAATCTGAGGATTCCTTATGCATTATAAATCTGACCCGCTGGTAAAAAATCAGTTGTCACCGTTGCACGTTGTTGCCTTGCCTGCAGCGGCCTAACAGTCAGTCACCCTCCTCTTGCAGTGTCGCAGCCTACTTGGTTTTTATTAAATGGCATTTGGTTTCGGTTAAGTTTTCCGTGATCGTATTTTGCTGAACTGTAATTCTCTCCCTGCACGAGAATCTTCTGAAATACTCTTTAACCGAATAGCTACACACTTTCTTTCATCTGTCCGTGCTGTCACACGAA
The DNA here is from genome assembly GCF_028858705.1 of Grus americana. Lineage (NCBI taxonomy): Eukaryota > Metazoa > Chordata > Aves > Gruiformes > Gruidae > Grus > Grus americana. The sequence goes on along the minus strand of NC_072872.1, from coordinate 2,973,882 downwards.
GCAGCGCTAATTCCTCCTTTTTGTAAGAGCCGTGGCTTTTTTTGGAAGAAAACTGCCTTCAAAACCAGGTAAGGAGAAAAAAAATTCTAACAACTGCCTTAGTAGCGTTTGCTGTAGCGCTGCGTGTCGTGCTGTCCGCAGCTGGCAGGAGGGTGCAGCCAACAGGGCGCTGCTGGTGGCACAGTCCCCTCACAAATCGTGGTTAGGAAAACCCGTTAGGCTGTTCCAGTCTTTGATGCCGGTGCCAACTGTAAAGAGTCTTTCAAGGCTGTAGGACAAACAGAGTATTGTGTGTTCTTGAGGAAAAAACAACCAAACAAACCCAAACAAACCTGTAGTGGACGTGGAGGACACAAGTACATCCCACCTGAGATCCCCAACAGCTTGTCATCTCCTGTGCGAGACAGGTCAGCTGTGGAAGAAGAGCAGAAATAGAAAAGTACGTCAAGCTCTGCTGAGTAACATTTTCCTGGGCGATGAGCAATGGAGCCTTTCACCTCTGGGTCGCCGGCTTGCATCGAGCCAAGGTCACGGCTTGCGGCTGATGACTCGCAGCCTGGGTGAAGCGAGCGGCGGATGCTCCCAGCCCGGTCCCACAAGGGCATTCAGAAATAGCGCTGTGCCTTTTGATGCGAGAGACGTTTCTCTCGGTTTAGGGATGAGCTAGCCTGGGAGGTTGACAGAGAAGCACGTTCTGGCCTACTGATCGTGAACAATCGTCGTTTATTCTCCAGTGAAGAAAAGGAGGGGGACAGACAGGTGCTTGGGGGTAGGAGAGAATTTCAAGCTGTGCTGCATTTGGTTTATGACTTGCTTTGCAGCTGCCTTGGAAGAAGAAGAGGCAGTTGTTAAAGATTAGACTGTTCTGGAAATATTCTTAGATATGAGATGCTAATGCAGATAACCCCCCCTGCCCCCCCCACCCCCCCGTCCTTTTACTGCTCTGCTAAGTTTTGGGTCACCTTGGCTTTAGCAGGGCTTCACCAGGTTGGGTTTTTTTTTTCCCCCTCCTTTTTTTTTTCCCCCTCCTTTTTTTTTTTTCCCCTCCTTTTTTTTTTCCCCCTCCTTTTTTTTTTCCCCCTCCTTTTTTTTTTCCCCCTCCTTTTTTTTTTCCCCCTCCTTTTTTTTTCCCCCTCCTTTTTTTTTCCCCCTCCTTTTTTTTTCCCCCTCCTTTTTTTTTCCCCCTCCTTTTTTTTTCCCCCTCCTTTTTTTTTCCCCCTCCTTTTTTTTTCCCCCTCCTTTTTTTTTCCCCCTCCTTTTTTTTTCCCCCTCCTTTTTTTTTCCCCCTCCTTTTTTTTTCCCCCTCCTTTTTTTTTCCCCCTCCTTTTTTTTTTCCCCTCCTTTTTTTTCCCCTCCTTTTTTTTTTCCCCTCCTTTTTTTTCCCCCCCCTTTTTTTTTCCCCCCCCATTTTTTTTCCCCCTCCTTTTTTTTTCCCCCACCTTTTTTTACCCCTCCTTTTTTTTTTTCCCCCCCTTTTTTTTTTTTCCCCTCCTTTTTTTTTTTTTCCCTTCTCCTTTGCTTTGCCAGTGTCAATGGCTGCAGAGAACTAGGCGAGGGGGTGTTCTCTCCAGGCTCATCTCCTCCTCGCCTCTCCAGCTGAAGCTCTGTGGACTAGACTGTTTGGGGAGCAGCATTACATCAGAAAATTGGTACTATAAACCATCTTGCTCATTATTATACTCGCATCCTGTCATCTACCCACTATATTTACTCTCTTACACATTGCGTCCTCCTACAGCCGGAGTGCTTAACTGACAGACTCCCTGAACTTCGCTCTTCGGGTTCTCTGTTAAGTGCGGTGATTAAGGCTTACCCAGGGTGTATCGATTTAGGAATGCATCTTAATTTAACCTCGAAAAGTGAAATATCCAGACTATTTCCTTTGGTACTCAGTCCCAGTAGATAATGTCTGTATCTGAGTTCAGCTTCTCTTTGTGCCTAGCACCGACTGATTAGAGTCCTTTCATAGGTGGTATTTCTTTTCTACAAGGATATTTATACATTAATTAAGCCATACTTCAGTCTCACTTTTGACAAACTACCCAAAGAATTCTTTAAGTCTTTTAGAGCAGGGCTTTTTCTCGCTGCACCACTTACATCATTTTCCTCTGTGGCATTCAAACTTTTATTTTTTGAAAAGAATAAACCCCAACCGAATGAATTTCTCTTTCAGCCAAGAATCGATGGAGATGTAATTTGAAGGAAAGGAGAAAAATGTTTAATTGCTGTCTCTCGGGCCAAACCTTAAGTGCATTGCTTCAAATGCATTGTGAGTTCTACAAAATACTCAATTTTCCTTGCATGACACAGGCAGCAGAATTGCATAAGCGTTCCAGGACTGATCTCAGTAGCGTTGTCTGCAGAGGAATAATCGCATCCATACTTCCCTGCGCATCCAGCCAACGATTTTGCCAGCCCTCCTTGTGACAGAGCTGTGCTGGAAGCAAATGCAAAAGTCCTCATCTTGTTATTTTTTTTTCAGAGTCTCTGCCTTGTCACAGTGAAACGCTGACTTCTGACACACACGAAAGGAGTTCTCACTTGTCCCCATTCGTTGATGACATCTCATTAAGGATAATATCTGAATTTTTCTGCGTTCTTTCCTGAGACGTCCTCCGTTCCGGAATCCTTTGCTACTAAGAACGTTGTTGTGAATAACCCTCATTTCTTGCACAGAGGATTTCTAGAGATGTAAAATGTCGCTGTAATGCAACGCCTATTCTATTGATGTAATGAGTTTAACCGGGTTTCTTCTGTCCCTTTCATACATATTCACGTAGCACATTGTTCAGTGAGATAACGAGATGTGGAGGAGAAGCAGACATCCGTTAAACTGGTGTTTCCCAAGGTTCTTCTGTCCTGATGCACGCTGCCGTCACTGGGACGGGGTGCTGGAGGTGCACAGAGCCACTCCTTTGGCACTCCAGGGCTTCCGAACGCCCCGTCAGATCGACTGAGCGTCAGTGTGGAGAACGGGAGTTGCTACGTCCTCGTAAAATGTCACCGGGAGACTTGTCAGCACAGCCTTCAGTTGTTCCTGACCCAGTGCTAATAAAAGCGCGTTAGGTGGACTTTTCATTGCGCTTGGTGATTTGATGGTAACTCATCTGCGGTGTTATTAAGCTGCTTGTGTTACTGCAGCAGAGTAATTTTCCCGATGAACAAATCTGTTTGGCTCCATCGGCGAGCTCCGTTGCTAGGCAGAACTGCGATAACCGTATCGCCTCTGGCCAGGGGCCTGACATCACCCTGGGGCAGAGCAAGGCTCTTCAGAGAAGGGATGCCACACAGTGGTCTGGTAGGTCTGAGATGAAGGGAGTAGACCACTTAAAGTCTACTGCCGTGCTATTTGCATTAATTTTTCCTTTGAAAAGGAAGCAAATGCCCAGCCGAGATCACGTCTTCCTTTTTCTTGGTAATCGAAAGGCACGTGGGACCAAATCTGCCCCTTAGCTGGCTACGGCTTTATCCGTGACAAAGCTCACAGGAAGCAAACGCAGACAGAGTGAGTGAATTTTCATTTCTAGAGATGGCTGTCACAAACACAAGCTTTCAGAGCCAGTGATCATCCGAAAGCCGTAATGACTGCACAGAACTCCCACGGAGAAAGTGAATTTCCATCAGAGCAACACTTCCCCGTGAGAGCTCAGCCCGGGGCGGTCGCAGTCACTGGGCATCTGTTGCGTTCCCTTGCGGTGGCCACGGGGCAGCTGTCGGGGCCCTGTGCCCAGACCTGCGCTTTGCCGTGTACGGGATGTCCCAGGCAGGTGACTCGGGTCCGGCGAGCCCTGTGGGCGCTGGCAGAGCGCAACGTAAGGAAACGCTTCGTGTTTTGAGAAGGGCTGGCAGCGGTCGTCGAGTTACCTGGTTGGGGTTTTTTTACCAACGGAAGTCTTTTCATACATACTTGAGAATGCTGCCGTTGGGTTTGTGTCTCGTTAGGCTTAAAAGAAGCCGAAACTGCCCTGTTTAGCGCACAGCTTGCGTCAGGAAGTGGAAGAGCAGAACAAGCTCCCACTTACTGATGGGTAGGGATTGACCCTCTCCCCTTCACCTTCCTCCTGCGCTGCCAGCGCAGCGTACGCACGTGTCATTCGCTGCGTGCAAGCGCAGCACCTCTTAAATTGAGCTCCAGTGCCTTAACAAGGGTGACATTATTCCTACCCCTAATATTTTTCCTTTTTACCTAAAAATATAAGCTTTGGTCAGGTTATCTGTCTGTATTATTAGCCGTTATTTTCTGTGCGGGGTCAATCGCTGTAGCTGGTGGAGTTAGCAGTGACACCTGCGGAATGGGGAGGACCTTAAGGACCCTTGTACACGTCACATAAACCTCGGGCTGTTGTGGTAAGCACAGAAGCCCAGAGGAGGAAATCTGGCATTGGATCCTGTACGGGACTGGGAACAGCAGTGCGGTTGTCAGCTGTGTGAGTAAAGTTCAGGTGAGCTGCAGTGAAGTAAGTGGAAAATATCGTAGGAGAATTTCTGTACCTCGTAGAGGGTAATTTCTCAGGAGCAAAATGTGCTGAGCTAAACCGGAGCATCCCTGGGCCTGCTGCTCAAAGATGAGGCGCCGGCGTGCTCCTGCACTGTTCATCTGCTCCCTGCGCCTCGCTGGGCGAGAAGGTAATCGATGCTGAGCAGGTACGCAACGAGCCCAAACGAGAGGCCTTGTCTTGCTTTCTGGTTTTTAGGGACATGTACCGACTTGATCTAATGGCTGCAAGCTGTGAACAACGGTGCTAAACGAAGCGTGCCCGCGCAGCGTGTTGTGTAACCGCTACGGCACGCTGCGCTGTACACGGCGCCCCATATAAAACCGTCAAACCCCGCTCCTGGGAGCGGGAGGTGGTGCTGAGCCTGCGTCTCCCCAGCACCGTAGCTACAGGGTGTGCTCCAGAAATCACAGAGCACGCAGGCTTTAATGCTTTCCCGCTTTCTCTATTCCCTCTCCTGGAAGCTTTCTTATACCCAGGGGTCCCATCCTACCCGTGACAGAGTCCTTAGCATCTGCAGAATACAGATATTCTAAGACTTTTGGGTGGGGTTTTTTTGCTTTTGAAGAACCTTCAATACACTTTCCTAATGTGTAATGGAACTAGGAAGGAGGAAAAATATATTTGTGAAATGCTCTGCAACACTAAAACCCCTGAAATCTTAAAGAGCTGGAAAAGTTTTCTGAAGGAAATAGGGGAAAGGGACTTTCAGGTAGCCTCTTGCATAATTTTTTTTTTTTTTTAAATTATGCTTTAATATTTCAGAACTGGATGCAGTTGTGCAGTGGATTTTGCAGAGAAGTTCCCAAACAGCTCTGGGAGGGTTTCCTGATACGTGTACATGTTGCACAAGGGGATGCTGGAGGTAGAACTGACTCTAGTCCCTTTGCTCTTCACTTACCCTTTCCAACCAACTAAACACCACTGTTTTTATATCAGCTTTCCTGACATTTTGCGCAGTTTTAGAACATGCTCTTGTAGGCTTCAAATATCAGCAGGCTTTGCCCAAACGACAGTTTGCTCTGGGCCGCTGGGCATGGTCAGAGAGAGCAAACAGGCGCCGGAGTCAGAAAGGAAGAAAGCAGCCACGGCAATAAATACCTGAATGTTGAAGACACCTGGACTAAATGGGCCAATTTTTGTTTTCCTCCATGTAATAGACAAGAAGGTCAAGTTAAATCTCTGTCTTCTTGTGAAGCCAGAAATTGTTCCTGTGTCTTTAGCAAAATGAACGTGCAAAGATGTCTCTGTTTTGTTTGTTTGGACTGTATTCTGCCACAGCTGATCTGGGCCTAAAGCCATTTAAATCATTATAGGAAAGAGCAGCCTCACGGGAGGCGATAGCTTTCACCGTACGGAACCAGTTTAGCAGCTGTTGAAGTGCTGAATCGGCCGGTGCCTTTGGACTAGCAGGGAGAGGGAGTAGACAGAATGACACGATAAAGCTGGGATTTTCTGGGCAAGACTAGCAGGGAGAGGGGGTAGACAGAATGACACGATAAAGCTGGGATTTTCTGGGCAACGCTGGTTCCTGGCTGTGCAGCTGTATTGCCGGCGGAGCTGCGCTGCCTGCAGCACAGACCAGGGGGACTTGACTTCAATTCCCTGCTGCTGAAATTCCTCCAGGTGCCCCCTGGGCAAGTGACTCTGCCCCAGGTGGCTGCAGAAAGGGGCTGAGAACCCCCCCCCCGCCTCGCCGGGTGCTGGAGCTGCTTGCAGGTGACACGCTCTGCTGTTTTGGCTTTCTGTCGCTATAACCTGGCAGGTTCGTATTTCCATCTAGGTGACAACGTGTGTTTTCCTAGCCGTGCGTAACCTTTCTTCCCAGCAAGCTTCCCAAAGAAAACCCTGATGACTCACGGAGGACAAAATTACGCAGAGCTCCTGGAGTCAGCACCCTTTGCGGTGCCAGAGCGAGTTTTTAAAATGAAGATGAATCAGCTGTGTCAGACTTTCCCGGGAGTTAACTCTTGGCCCCTTCTCCACGCAAAGGGCCCTGGCTGGTGTTTGCGCTGAAAGAGTTACAGGACCGCAGCCCTGGGGGGGGCAAAGCCCTGGGGGAGGCAAAGCCCTGGGCATCACCTGGGCGGGTTTGGGTACCAACCCTCGCCGTCTTTGCCCCCCTTTCCCTGGAGCATCCCGGCAAGCAGCCGTGAGGGGGTTAAGGCTCTCGGCTCTCTGGCTGAGTTTGCACTTCCATGTGCCTCCAGGAGAGCTCCCGGGAACAGCCGCTGCATCAGGGCAGGGGGAGAGGGAGGGACACTGCAGCAGGGCCGAGGAAATGTTATTTAACGGTGGCTCCAGTCTCCTCCCCCTCGCCTGTTTTGCTGGGGGAAGGGGAGAGAGGGCTCTGAGGAAGGAATAAACCGCGGAGGGGGCGGCGGGAGCCGAGCTCTGCCTGCTGCAGGCTGCTGCCGGTGTCGGGCGGGGGGGAGCCGGGAGCCCCCGGAGCAGCAGGTTCCATCTTGGGCACGGGGGCTCCTCCGCCATCGGCTCCATCCGCTGGCAGCTTCCCCCGACCTCCTGACGGGAAGCTCCAGACCCCGGAGGGAGGTAGAGATCTTTGTGGTGCTCCAGCAGCTTCGGGTGCCCTCGGCAGAGGGGCGGCCAGCAAGGACGGAGGTTCAGCGTCCCGGCGGTGCCCGGTACCTCGCACGGGGGAACCTCCTTGTGTTCCCGGCGAGGAGACGTGCCCGAGCTGGTGGACGAGGTAGCTGCTGGGTTTAGACGTCTCAGTTCCAGGAGGAGAAGAAAAGAGACTCGTAGGGTTGCAGTAACGATGGCAGGTGCCCCGGAAGGGGTCAACCCTCGTTGCCTAACGCTAATTTGTGCCTGAGGCCACCAGACCCGCCTGGGACACAGCACCGACCTCCTGGAAGAGGCAGAGACGGGTCTCAATGAAAACGTCAATGACGCTCAACTGAAAACACGTGCGCTCCTACTCTCCCTTGAAAAGAGAGGAAGGAGCATCCTGTGGGCGCGGGAAGAGGCACGGTTCCTCAGGTGGGGTCTCCTCCTGCCCGCTGAGGGTCTGTGGGGGACGGGAGGCTTCTTGCAGCTGCTGGGCTCTGCCCCATGACTAACGCAAAGGATCCGAAGAGCGCTATGGACTCCTCTCCGGTGACCTCCGGCTCTGCGGCAGGCCCCGTCACCTTCTCGCAAGTGTTCGGGCAGCAGTGCCAGCTGATGGAAGCAGGTAAGAGAGGAACGCGTGCGCGTACAGCCTCAACATCCTGCGTCGCACCTCCTGGTTTGCAGTGTCCTTCACCTCTTCCCTCCCCTGTCCTCTGTGCTAAGTTTGTCCCCAAGCCTGGTGTTTTCCGGAGGGGAAGGTGGAGTGAGCCCTGTTGCGTTTGCATACCTGCCTCAACTCGTCACAAAACTTCAAAGCTTTGTGTCTAAATAGTTACAAATACGAGGCCAGGGTTGGGATGGTTGCCCATGTCGGGTTCATGTGGGCTGGGACAAGCTGCTCCTCACCTGACAGTGGAAGTTACCATTTGGGTTAGATGTATACACAACACGTATAGCAATTTTTCCAATTTCAGAATAACAACATTCAAACTGGAGGTTGATTTGCTGGTTTGGAGGGTGACTGTTGTGGTAAAGAGCATCTCTAGGTGTGTGGATCTCTGCGTTGGTGTTCAGTTCTACGAAGGACAAAATGTTTGGGGTTTTTTCTGGTTGTTTGTGTTACCGTAGCACCTGGAAGCTCTGTTCCTTCTCCCAGTTGTTTTCACACATTGTAACATCTCCACAGATGGGCCTGAGTGTCTATTGCCCGCACCTTCTGGCGTTAAGGAGCAGGTGTGTAACACAACTACACCCAAATTTTCTGCTTTTGCCTCTTGCTTTTCCTTACTTGCTCCGCACGGGTGCCCTGAAGCATCGCTCCGTTAGGCGCCCCAGAGCTTTGCACTAGCATCCTCCTTCAGCCCTGAGTTCCCAAGACTAATAGATTGGCATCATGAATTTTATATGCCTCGCTCTCTTTTCCTACCCCAGCTTAGAGGTAGCTCTGAGAACGGATGTATTTATTTACTCACGGCTGAGGAGAAAGCCTGGGGTTTTGCAATGATACCGTAACAACATTTGCTCTGAATTTCCAGCGCTTATTTTGCTCAAGCCTACTGGTATTTTCTTATTACTGGCTATGATGGTGCATATACCTTAGCAAATATGTCCTCCAAAGTGTTCCATCCCCTCTTTCTCCTGCCTCTTTTCTCTCTCTTCTCCCCAGCCAATTCTGTAACAAATGTCGTTTGGACTGTAGCGTTTCTATTTACGCGGTGAGATCCAAAATATTGTTGTTAGGGTTTTGCTGCAGATCTCTGTGCGACTTTTGCTGTACCTCTCGTAGTACTTGTACAGGTTGAGCTAGGAGAATGACTCGTTAGCTGACTACTCGGTTAATCAAGCCTGTGATCATGCTGCTGCCTCCAAGGAAATGTCAGGCGGTTTTTCGAGAGGGTTTGGTATTAATCTTTTGTATTATATGGCCTGGGATCAGTCCAAGGGCTCTGGATCCATTATGTCAGATGTTACACAAAGAGGAGATGTGTGAGAAAGCCCCAGTCCTCTGTGAGCAATTTGTTTTCCAAATGAGTAAGACCAACCAGGTGGGAAAACACAGATGGTAATTTTAGTTGTGTTTGCTTTTCCTTTCCCTTTCTTACAGGGAAATGCCAGGGAGGAGGCCTGCGAATCTGGGGCTTTTGAATCCCACCTCAGTAACTCAACACTAAGATTTTCTTCCTTCTGATGGATCATTTCTGTAGGATTTTCTCGATGTCTTCTCAGGCACAAGGTGAAGTGCAATATAAGGACGGCTGCCGTGAACCTCGCTGACGTTCAAAGCGAACGAGTAGATTATATGCGTGTGTGATTTACATCCGCACGAGCTTTCTGCTCTTAGGGCAGTAACAATACGTAGTCAGCATACCTGAGAGCGGAACTTAGCTGATGCGTTTGCGGAGGGGTCTGTGTTTCTAGGGCCTTACAAAACTTGGCTACCCAAGCTGTCGCCGTACTCTGTCGCTTTAATGTGGGCAGGAAGGATGCACTAAGGAAACGGGAGCAGACAAGGGTTTGGGACACCAAGCCCCAGTTGTGTGAACAAATGACATTTGGGATAGGGCCGTAAAAGGGCTCGACCTCACGTACGGCTGTGCAAGTGCCTTTATAAACCGCAAATCCAGACCTCGCCCCCGGTGATTCTTTTGCAACAACGATTTTGAGGAGCTCTGTGGAGCCAAGTTCTGACTGGCGCAGCCCAAATTTCACAGGTAAGGCTTGTAGACACCCAGTACCGCATCGCCGTCGCTGATGACATTTGGGCTTTTTTCACAACTCTGTGATGTGCTTGAATGATAAAGGCCCTGGCCTTAATTAAATGTCAAACTATGTGCCTGGAGAAATGCCAAACTCTAAATAAATCACAGACTTGACAGCACAACTTCCATGTACCACCTGGAAGGATCTCGTGTTTTCTCCAGCTTCTGCCTCCGTTACAAGGACTCTTTTCCTCCAAAGCACCCGCGAGAAGAGCTGGGGTCTGCTTGCAGAACGTGCCTTAGGTTGTGAGTAGTGGTACCTGTCCTCGGGGGGGAGAGCGTGGCACCCTGTTGCAAACGTGTGTCCCCTCTCGCCTACTGCTGCTCTGGCGTAGCTTGCTCTGAAAAACAAATACTGAATGTCTTGAAAGTTAACTTTTTTTCTCCTGCCAGCTGCACGTCTTCCCCTTTGATGGAAGACTTGAAAAGTTTTCTGTGCGGCTGATTCTGCATAATTGGCTGATTATTCATGCAGGGTTTTGTAGATTTGCATAATACCCTAGGACGTACTATGGTAATCGCAGCATTAGTCTAAAGAGCGCGTTGGCATATGGGAGCCCTGCTCCAAAGCTGTTTTGCCCTTTGCACAAGTACTTGATCTTTATTTAACCTCTGAAGCGCTGTTTCTTTGTACATCACATAGGATGCTCTGTTGAAAATCAGCTTTCTGTCTTCCTGTTCCACCCCACTGTACTGCTGCTGCTTACCAAGCTCACTGTGCCTCGATGAAGTGGCTTCCTGGGATCTGTCCCTCCCAGTCACCTGGGATTTTTTATTTGAACTGAACACGGGGAATGGTGCGGATTGGAAGACGGCAGCTGGTTTAACTCCCTGGTTTGGGAGCGCGCTGACAAAGCTCCGGCTTCCCAAAGCAGTAAATCCTTGCTGTTGCAGGCGTTAAATTTGCCTGATGCCCGAAAGATCCGTTAGCGTCGCCTGGGGGTACAGTCACCTCTCAGGAGAGTGTAATTTCCAAAGAGGGGCTGTAATTCCTCTTTAGGATTGCTCAGAGAATAAGGTTTTCATTTCACGGACGAGTCCTGCAGGTTGGTTGGTTTTTTTCATCTGGTCCAGCCTAACTATAAGGCTGGTGATTTCCAAAAAGAGTAATTGAGAAAGGGGCTGGCTTCATAACCCAGTCCTAAATCTTCCCAGTCTCAGCTGGAAGTCCTGTCTGCCAGGCAATGCTGGAGGATCTTTCTTGTTTGAAGCACGAATTTGAATCTGGCACAGATTCTTGCTGTAAATTTTGCTGAAACCGAAATGAAAGGCTGTAGGTTTTTTCCATTTGACAGTTTCTGAATTTAAAAAAAAAAAAAATTGTCTGAAAGATTTATGATTGGCACTATCAAACCTAAAGATGAGCGAGACTGAGAATTTGAAGGGTATTTTCCCCTGCCCTCCCATGAAACGTTGAATATATGGAGCGAGACCTGATCTCAAGGAGAGTCGAGGGCTCTCTTCAAGAGTAAGGCTCAGCCCAGAAACCACTTCAAACACGGGCAAATTCCAAGCAACTTGTCTGGCATAATGCAGTTTTCTGGACTTATCGCTGTGTATTATTCCCTGACTCACTGCTCCATTAGATAAATTGTCATTTTCCATTAATTCTTTGGCTGACAGATGCTGCTGATTCGTTAGGCTCCCTTTTTTTTTTTTATATCTTGCCAGTTAATTTTCCATTGGTTATGAAATAAAGAACTCGGTTCAAGACGTGACCAGAATGAACAAGACAGATAAAGTAATTTGAAAATCAGCCAGACTTTAAGATGTTGCACTGAAACTTTTACGTATTATCTTCCAATTACATAGATATTATCCTGTATGTGTATTTTGTATCCCACTCGGATGGTTGCTCCACAAATGGATGTGAGTTTGGTTTGGCTGCCAAGTAGAAAATTAAGGACACGATGCAAAGTTCTGAGGAGTTCTTCTATGGAAATGAATGTAATTTTTTTATTTTTTTTTTTTTTACTGGAGAAGGCAGCAAATTTTCCTTGAGCTAATTAGAACATTGCAGACTTCCTTGAACATTTCTGCAGGAAATGCCGCTATTTGTTGCACTGGACACTATGGGTGCACTGATTTGCTTTTACGCCATCGTAAGGTGTTGAGCTGGCAGCAATGCATTGCCTGATGAGAAAGGAAGCAGGGAGTCACAGAGCAGACAAATTTCTGGTGCACAAGTCGGGTCTGAGGGAAACCCGGCACTGAGAGCTTAGTAAAGGAGCAGAGTCACACAAGAGCAGGGAGGGTTTGATATTTTTTTTTTTTTTTTTTTAAATAAAACCACAGGTCAATGCTGGTCCGTAACTTACGGCATTTCTACGTGGGACGTTTCTCTGCCTAATAACTCCTTTATAGCCAAGGCCTTTGCTAAGAAAACTTGACTGATGTCATTGCTGATCCAAAGCATGTGTCAGGCAATTGAGGAAGAATTTATGGGAAAATCTTGGCCCCTTTAAGATGCTGAAGGAAATCTCTGACCTTTCAAAAAGAGGCTGAGAAGAACATTTACCATCTGCACTCTTATATTTTTTTGTCCTTTAGTCCCTTGTGCATTTTTCCGTGATTTAATTAAACACCAACCAAACGGGATCTGGTTTCAAAGCTTTTACCTGGAGCTGAAATGGAGCACAGGCGATAGATACGGTTTCACCTTCTTCCCAAAAGCTGAGCTTAACAGTGCCCATCGAGCGCTTCGGGAGCCGCGTCCCTCTCTTCCGCCGTACATATGTGGCAGAAAAATGATTTAATGGGTTCACATCAAAGCTGCGATCCTTTCCGGTCCTGCGTTTCCCCAAGTACGCCACTTCAGCGAGGTCGGGCTCCAGCTATGAGAGCGTTTGAGCAAACCTTTTGTGACAGCTCTTCTTGCCTCCCACGGACAACAAGAGAAAACAGCATAAAATTTGCTGGGATCGGCTGGTTTGGGACCACACGAATCGGGGCTGGAAACGTGTTCCTCGGTACTTAGCGTATTAGGTTTCGTGCGTAGATTAGTCAGTAATAAATTTTTCATGGTAACAAGTTGTTCCATTTGCTCTCCTAAGAGAGGACCGTGTGTGCGTGTGGTGTATGGCAAAGAGACTTTGTTTCCAAAGACGATTGCAGGAGTCTCGGTTAATTACCGTGCCACGGGTTAGCTCTGTGCAAAAGCAGATTTCCTCGTGTCGGGGAAATAAAGCGCGGGAGCAGGTATCGGGTGGGTGAGGTGGGATGAAGCCGGAGATGGCCAGGATCCCGCTCCTCCTGGGCAGCAGCGCTGTGATGCTCAGTGCGGGTCCCAGAAGCTGTTAGACCGCTGGCCAGCCCTGCAGAAACCCGGAATACAAAATTATTTACTGCAGCGTTCCAAAATTAGGGCCTGACCGTTTTTTCACAGATATTCAATGGCAAGGGTGGGAATGTTGCTTTTTTTTTTTTTTTTTTTTTTCTTTTAACTGGATCTGCCCGCCCTTGGAGATTGCTGTTCCCTCGGGGTGGAGCTATCATCCGGGTCGATGTCCTGGTATTGTGGCAGGCTTCAGCAGCTCGAAAGCAACCGGCATAAATCTCTGTGCTCGTCACTATGGTGCTTGAGAACATGTGGATGAGATCCCTGCCAACTTCCCAGGCGTGATATTGTCACGCTAAATAACGTTGCGTGCATTGGTGTAGAGAAAGAGGTGTCATTTCTATCGAAAACAAAATCCTATTTTTCTGAGATGACAAGAAATGTATCGGAACTGAACTACTCCCAAAGCCTTTTGAATTTTGTGTTTTAAGGGAGATCAGGATAATTTGATTCTCTCCAGGGCTAACTCCGGCACTAGGAGGAAAAGTCATTTACCTCTCCCCAGAAAAGCAATAAGTAAAAGTCCTCCTTGACAGATGACATGCTCCTGCCTGAGCTGGATAGATTAAGGGGCCACAGAAATGAAATAGGAAGATCACTAATATTTTTCTTTTCCACCCAGTGGAATGAGCTGTTACTAGCCATAAAAAAAAGAAAAAAAAAAGTGACATTTATCTCTCTTCACTTTGTTAGGTAGTGCTGTGCTCCCCAAGAGGCAAACAGCGATCGGTGCCCTGTGGATAGAGCGCGCTTGCTGTTTATACCTTTTATTGCTTTACAGCGTTCTCCTTTTAATCGCAGAAATATTGTGCCGACGCTGCTGGCTCGGGAAGCCGTAGGTGACCCGGGGGTGCTGCCCAGGGCTGCGACGGGCAGGGGCGCAGAAGGCAAGGGCTGACTGATACCCTAGCGCTATTGTTGGGGGGTGCGTGAGAAATCAATGGAGACCGCGTTTCAGTGAGCAACCCGGGGCGTGACAGATTGCAGGGCTGCTTATCCGTGAGTGGTTTTCCCGCTTTATGGCTTTTTGGGATTTTTTTTTTTTTGTTTGGTGGTGTCTCCCCCGCCGTGCCCCAGACATGAAAAGCTCACGGGAGTTGCGGCGCGTGGCTGAGGTGATGGGCCAGGGGTCTCTTACAGCAGAGCGTAGCTCTTTGTGATGGCCAGATAGCAGGTTGTGTCCAAGGGCGATGGATTGTACCTGCTTGGAAGAGGGGAGGAAAAGAGTGTTTTCCAAAAATGGGAATGTGGGGTGTCTGGGTACTAAAGAAGTGGGGAAAGCAGGACTGAGGCTGGAGCTCAATCCACATTTCCAGTGATGGATCTGGAGCTATTTCCCCAGAGCAGTACTCTGGACTTCTGGCATCTGATTAAACGGGCGCCAGCAGCCCGGAGCGAGCCGGACGCCCGGTGCTGGGGGTCTGGTTCCCACCCTCACCGTGGCCCGGTAACTCCCGTGTCACCGCTGTGCCCCAGGACGGTGCCTCGTGCTGGGCGAATCCACGCGGATGTGGTTAATCTGCTCAAAACCAGAGCAGGCGCTGGAGGGAGGAGGGGCAGTGAAAATTATGTATGTGTACATACCTACAGCTATATATAGCACACCCGGCAGGAGGGGTTTATTCTGCAGACTGGGAGGAAAAGCTCTTCCAAAATGTTAGGACTGCCGCATGCCATTAAGTGTCTGACAAAACCCCCCAACAACAGAAAACAGAAAGAAAACACTGAAAATATTTTTCTTTGCATAAATTAAATATAAATTGCTTCCTGTCGTCTCGATAGAGAGACTTAATTATTACAGCGTCTGTGTAGTAACCACTTGCCAGCTGATTTACTCCTGATTAAATTATGGGTAGTGTTCATCTGCACTCCTGACGGACAAATTTGGTTTTGTCAATTAATGTTCGTGAATAGCAAAGTATAAGGATATAATAATTCCTTCAAATTGAAAGCAACCACCATATTTTTATGACACCAAAATAATGAACTGAAAACACGCGTATGATTAGATTTGCAGCTACAAACACGAATTAGTTATCCTTCCTTTCTTTGGAGGGCTTTGAGGCAATTTTAATGGCCATGCATTGTTAAAAGGAAAGTGGAATGAAAGACATTAAGCAAGGTTTTTGCCTTTACTATGGCTTTATCCTATTTTATGGAAGGTGGGGATTTTGATATAGCTAGTTGAGAAATGTGTAAGTAGATATTTTAAAGCTGTCTAAATTCTGATATGAAATAATGGCAATATTTTACTGGAACGTATTCAGGCCATCGACGTGTTAATTGGGAAATCGGCTGAACAAAAAGCTGAGGTATTGTCTTTGTGCTTTATCATTCTGACTAATGCAATGGCTGCAATGATGAAATCAAAAATGTTTGGGTCTTTGCAAAACAAAACATTTCTACACCCCCAAAATACAATACTCTCGAAATAGCTATACATTCTCCTGGCTTTGAATGAAATAAAATATATGAAGTTGGTTGAGACGAGGAAGCCGTGTTTGAATTCCATTAGTTTTGGGAACGAAAGTCTAGTGCCGTCGGAGCTCTGCGTAAAGAGACACCAGGTGAGGATAGAGAAACTGATGGTTTTTCTGGAGAAGTGAAAGGAAATACTGCCATGTCCCAAGGGCTGTGGGTTGCAAATGAGGGCTGTGTTATCGGCTGACGCAGCCGAGCATTTTTGCAACATCATTCTGTACGACTTGATCCAAAAAGCACTTTTTAACAGTTCCCAGCAAAGCAGCTAGAGAGGGTGACCTTGGAGCAAATTGCTGCGCGCCTGGTTAATTATACAACTCATTCCTCTCGGTACACGCTCGGCGTTTGTGCCGCTCCGCCAACTGGGCTTCGCTGCCTGTTGTGTGGAGAGTAAGTTCCAGGTAATTAAATTTATTTGTATTTCTACTATTCTCTTTTTTTTTTTTTCCTGATCACCCAATTCCTTGAGCAATGCAATTACGCTGCGCGGTCTCCTGTACGCGTGCTTAACGTTCAGCAGCGGCTTTCGGTGCTGCCATCCGCTGCCGGAGCCCAGGACCGAGGACCCTCGTTCCCACTGTCTGCAGCACGATGTGTCATGTTCGGCGGGCACGGTACCGATTGCCACTCGCCGAGGAGGCCGGACCTGCCGTGCTCATCTAAATGGTTAAAAAAAGTAAATAAGTTGAATTTCGGGAAATTCGGGGGGTAAAGGCTTGGCAAAACAAAAGGTCTCTGCTGCTCCGAGTGTATGCAGAGCTTGCAGCACAATGAAACTTCATTCTCCCTGCATGGATAAAAATAGTTTCTGCCCCTCATTTAAGCTGTTCAGGTTATCTTCGAGGTGCTTATTATTAGCTTGATTTTGGAGACACCGAAACAAAGGTGCAGTGTGCTTCAGCGGCTGCAAAATTAAACAGCTCAGCCTCAGATTTGCTCAAAATAGCCCTGAGGATTGCTGATTGATGGTGCACGGTGACTCTGACACCTCCAGGAAAGGTGAAGCGGGGTGAGCGGGCCGTGCAAAAGCTCGCGAAGCATCGGGCCGTCCCGGCGCTTCCCAGAGCAACGGGATATTCTGTTCTGGGCAGCCGGGGAGCGGAGAGGAAAAAGGGTCAGCTCTGCCCTTCCTTCGAGCGTGGCCTGGCCTGAGCTGCGCGAGCAAGGGAAGTAAGCCTGCAGAATTCCTAGGAATTGCTCTCTGTTCAAACACCGTTCTCCATCTGTCCCGCGCCTCCAGTGGATGTAATTAATTTTTGCGCTCTGTCGCCGCAGAACCCAGTTACGTGGTGGTTTCTGTAAGGCTTGATCCAAACACAGCTGTACCTGGGGGGGCTGGGGGTGACAGCGCTCTGTCCCAGCGGCGGTTTGCCCGAGCAGAGGAAGGCAGGACAAACCCTCTGTACCCCCCCGCCCCAACCCTGCGCGGATCCGTCAGGATTTGCTGTAATACGTGGGAGATCCCTTGGCTTTATTGGTCTGTGTTCAATGTTCGAGGCTGCTTTTAATAAATGTCTAACACAAAGACCTCGTGTTTCCGTGACAAACGTTACTTGTGTGCTTAACTGGGAGTGTCCGGGTAATTTCTGTGAGCTGTAAATAAGGGTTTAATGCTTTCCTGAACGGGCCGTAAGCTTTGCGGGGCAGGTGCAGTGTGGTGCAAAGAGATTGCAATTCCCTTAAATGAGTTGAAAATATTAAGAGTGACCTGACCGTGGCAGTACTTGGGTGCTGGGTTCGGTTTTGGGCCCCTCACTGCAAGAAGGACATTGAGGAGCTGGAGCGTGTCCAGAGAAGGGCAATGAGGCTGGCGAAGGGTCTGGAGCACAAGGAGCGGCTGAGGGAACTGGGGGTGTTCAGTCTGGAGAAGAGGAGGCTGAGGGGAGACCTGATCGCTCTCTACAGCTGCCTGAAAGGGGGTTGTGGTGAGGTGGGGGTTGGTCTGTTCTCCCAAGCAACAAGTGATAGGACAAGAGGAAACGGCCTCGAATTGCTCCAGGGGAGGTTTAGGTTGGATATTAGGAAAAATTTCTTCACTAAAAGGGTGGTCAGACACAGAAACAGGCTCCCCAGAGAGGTGGTGGAGTCACCGTCCCTGGAGGTGATCAAAGAGCGTGTAGACACGGCACTTCGAGACATGGTCTAGTAGACATGGTGGTGTTGGGTTGATGGTTGGACTTGCTGATCCTAGAGGTCTTTTCCAACCTTAAAGATTCTATGATCACACAGCTCTGGGTAGGTTAATTTACTCTTTTTAGCCTTATTTCCCAGGTGCAGCAGGTGGAGCTCTGAGCACCCATGCTAGCTCCGGTATTTCCCCTGCCCCTGACGTGCAGATTTGCGCTCCAAGTGAACCGCAGTCTGTCTGCAAAGTCACCTCCTAATTTAAGGGTAGCAAAGTCCTTCCGGGCATTTCCTGGGGATATTCCTTCCAGTAACTGTTCAAAAGGTTTTTGGCTTCACTGGGTATTGCATTAGCAGGTTGCCAAGAGAATTGTCTTATTTTCCCTGCCGCGTTAGCTATCTCCAGCACAGCGTGCTTGAAGGGCTCTGGGCTGGGAAGGTTCCAGTTATGCGTCAAACAACAGGTTAAATTAATACGTCATTTTTATGACTTCAAAGGAATTGGGCTTCCTCTTCTTTCTTTCACCTGTGGGTAGGTAACGATGGCAAAGGGCTTTTTTAAAAATAGCACTTTAAAAAAAATAAATCCCATTGAATAATCCAGCCCCTCTTTCAGACGCAGCACTCCTCATCAATCTGTACATCGCTGTGGCCGGTACCCACAACTTGAATATTTCATTTTTTTCTAGAAAAGCTGGTATTTGTTAAATAAATGTCCTGTTTGCTGTGGTGCTGACCCCCGGTGGCCACTGTGCTGGTGTCTCCTCCTGCGGTGAGGGGGGAAAGGGCTCCTTGAGCGGCCAGCGAGTGGATCCTGATGGCCTATCAAGCACCTGGTCTTTAATAAAAGAAGGTGGTGTTGGGGGGGGGGGGGGGGGGGAAGAAAAAAAAAATCTGTTTAATATATTCTGAGAGGTAGTGCAAATGTTATCAAAGAAACATAAAGCTTTTTTTGGGTTTTGTTTTTTTTTTTTTTTTTCTATATATATTCCACGCGAGGAATATATTTCCAGTGGCCTATTGCAGAACTGAGAGCAGTTTGTTTTTCACGAGCTTATCGTTCAGTTTGCTGTGTGTTTATCAACATGCTGATAACATACTGGCCTGAAAACCAATGAGCCATCGTCACAAATTCCTACAAATTTGAGTCAGGCTACTGGTATGGGGAGTTCCAGATGAGTTGGTTGCTTAAAAAAAAAAAAAAAAAGGTGGAAAAAGACTTTTTTGGGCTTGGATTTATGTCTCTAAATGTCATCTAAATATATACAATTTCTTAATTGAAAGATAAGAATTTCTTGCCCCCTTCCACAGAAGAACCAGGGCTTTAATAAATAATGTAGTAAGTAGAGCAAATACATCAAGAGTTATAAATGGCTACTACTTGAATTGCTAAGCTAGGATTTGTTTTCTCTAAACAGTGAAGTGCTGCTTTTGCAGATACAGAAAAGCTTTTATCTTCACGGCAAACTGTAAAGGAACTAGAAGGGTAATTTAACATTCACTGTTGGTTAAATTGGATTAACTCCTGTAAAGATTTATAGACATGTAGGAACCCCAGAGAAGGCGTTTCAGAAGTGAGATTTTTCCATGAAGTTCTGGATTTTGATGAAAAATCTGATATTCCTTAGAATCAGAGGTGGCTGACGTGAGTGCCATCATTTCATGAGGGTCTTTGTGCCATTTAATATTTATTGTTCACCATGTGGAAAAGAAACCCAAGACAACATAATCTCTGGCTTTGATGGCAAAATACACACAGGAAAGTTTAAAAAATACAAATGGAATTCTTAAGAATCAGATTACGTCAATCTAATTGCATCTAATGCTAATTACCCTATTGATCTTGAGCACCTTCCCGTATTCGAGGTACATCTAGAAGTCTGATACTTCAAATGTTGCCAACAATTAAGCATATATTTATCCATATTAAAAAAAAAACCCAACCAAACCCAAACCAAATGCAGGCTGGAGCTGCTGATGTGTCTTATAAGTAGAACAGGGTTTTTGTTGTTGTTGTTTGTGGGTTTTGGGGTTTTTTTTTTTCCCCCCCTTCTAGCTTTTATAACCCAGCTGAGCCCGGTGACCTGGGAATGCCCCACTGCTCTTTGCACTCCAGGAAAGTTCGCGTTCCCCTGTGGAGAGAGGGATTTTGTCACGCTTAACTTTCATTGTGCTTCATAATGTTTCACTTGAGGTTTGCTGCTTTTCTTCTTGGGGATCGAATTAAGGAATCGCGGCTTAAGATTGATGCTCCCCCCACTTTCCCCTTTGGGGAGTATATTTTCTAATAAATTAATGAGAAAGTGTGATTGCAATTGTTTCTTTTAAGAAAGGCTGAGTAGAAATTGTTAGGCTTTGATACCCGTGCTTGTGATGTTAAACAGGGATTACTGGTGTTTTGGCTTGTCTGTCATCTTTTCTTTTTGTTGGGAATTTGTTTCAGCTGCCAGTCTGTCGCAAAAATCTGGTTTTTTGCACGTCTTGATGCAGGGTCGGTAGGTTAATGATGAAAAGGATGTCCTCAGGGCTCCGCTATTTTCATCTACAGGCTTTGGGCATCTTAAATGGACAAATATCCTCATCTGGCTAACGCTGCTTTCATTTAAGATGCCCCAAAGTTTTCAATTTATACAATGCCTGGGAACAGGCCAGGAGAGGGAGGCAGAGTACGCTGCAAAGCAGAGCTCCCGTCGAGTCCCATTCAAATCAGAATTTATGGATGGAAAAATGTTCGTACCGCAGCCAAACCGCATCCCCGTCACAGGGAGCAGCGCTGGGGCTTTGGTAGCTCCTGGTTCTCCAAAAGGTGAGGGGGGGGGGGGCTCGTCGCAGCGTGCAGATGAGTCCGGCAGATCCCAGGCTGAAATCTAGTTCCATGAGATGATAGGTGTTTCGGGTTAGCTCATCTGTATGGATTTAGGTTCATTTCGGGGTAATTAGGCTAATTTAATGTAATTTGATGATTACAAGCAGCAGCATTTGGTTTATCAAATAGGGCACATTTGGTATAAATCAAGTGTGTCCTGAGAATTTGCACCCGAGAAATGATCAGCTGTCCGAATCGTGTGGTGGTGATCTCAGCTGCAGCAAAAAAATTTAAAAATAAATCAGGATTTGAAAATCAGAGCTTTTGTGTCTACGGCTTTTTCTATTGTGAGAATTTACTTAGTTTCATGTGTCGAAGCCTCCCAAACTGCATAATGAAATCCAAAAAGAAAAATTAGTCTTCTCTTAGCAATAGTCCTGCTCTCTGCCATTTTTTCTGAGGTTTTTTTTTTTAAAGTGTTTCAAGGAAATAAAAAATATTTTGGGAAACTGTAACTCTTACAAGAGTCACATTAAGGGCCTCTCATGCTTCTGGGGATCAGTCCAAATTCATCAATGAGTTTTTATATAATTGTGCCCTGTATAAAAGCTTTATTTGATTACCCAGGCAACCTTGAAAATTCTTCTGGACTGCACTGATTTAACTCAGCTTCGTACGAGAGTATTGGCCTGGAGTAGATGCACTGTGCTTATTACAGGGTTCTGCCTGGTGCACGCTAGGACGGTGTGACCGAGGAAATGACAAAAGTCTTTATGTCATGGGTAAGTGCAAGGAAAACGAAATTACTGCTTGGCGTTGCTTGCAATACCCCAAGGAAGCAAGGAGTTACCCAGGTCAGAAGTAACTCACCCTAAAATAATCATGGGATGGAAGCTTAGGGCAAGATGCACATAGAATTTCTTGCCAGAGAAGAGGTTTTAGCTAAATAAAGTTCTGGTGAACAATTACTCTCATAATTCAGTGGTAATCCTGTTGGGGAATTGCTCTCAGTAACTCTTATATTATTAATTAGTTCAACTAACATGAGGGATTAATAAATATTGCAACACTCTTGATTAAATGTTATTTGTTTATTCCCATTTTACACATGGCATACCTGAGCAATAAAGGTTGTTTCTCATTTTTGGTAGGTACAGAAATACCGTTTCACTTTTCAGACACGGCTGCCAGCTCTCAACCTGAGAGATTTTCGCACTTGTATCTCATCTGGAAACTTCTCCGCTCCCTCCTTTCCCATTTTGCCAGCACAGAGCATGGCTTCTCCTGCAGTTTCTCATCCAACGTTGTACTCTGTCCATCTGTGCAGGAGATACTTGGGCATTTAGCTGGCTGTGATAGCACCTTGATTTTTTTTTTTTTTAAATATTTTTTTTAATTGGAAAAAAAGAATTAGGGAAAATGTCAGTCTTGTGTGTGAGGAGGCCTTGATGTCTTCTGGGTCTGGACCAGCAAGGAGCGGTATTGGAGACCTCTGAAGAAAGGACTCTTCCAACTAGCTAGTGTATTCCTTAAAATCACAGCAACCTGACCCCAAACCTGAGCGTCGGGAGGCTCCTGGGGTGCAGGCTGAGGGGTGGGTGTCCATGCAGCACGCTCCGGGGCTGCTCAGCGTCCCGGGGGGCAGCATGAGGGATTGTGGTGGGATCAGCCGGAGAGTGAAACAAGCTGTTCAGCCGCTGCTGTTTTCACCTGCTGATTTTTTTTTTTTTTTTTTTGTCAGCAAATGCACCTGAGGCTGGGCTAACCTTTCTCCATAAGCAGCCCGAGAATTAGTTATGACATTTCTTGTTAGGAAATAAACTCCATGTGCCATTTTCTGCCTACCTTACCAGGGTTTTTTTCCTCTTTACAAGTCTAAACCATTAGCACTCCAATGCATCATCTAGACGATGATTTTGCGTGGCTTGATGGTCCACTCAGTCCTCTCTAGTCTTGTCACCGAGACGTGGCAGCACTTTTATGGCTCTCTTGCTAAGAACAGCTAATCAGAGTGCCAAGCAATTGAAAGGTCAATGCGATAAGGAGCAGCGCTCAGCCCGTGTTTCCCTTACGTTCCCCTGCCAAAGCCTTCTGCGGGGAGGGAACATGGCACGCTACGAACCCGACCTAGTGACGGACTACAGCGAAAATGAGGAACGATAGGGGTTTATTGGAAGTCACTCTTGTTACAACCTCAAACCCATAATCTTCTGGATTTTCTTAGATGCTGGAGGGGTTTGTTGGGCTGATGAATGGCTCCTTTTGTTTGTTTTACTGCATAGAAAGAAGTGTGTCCACTGTCACGGTATAGTTTTTTGCATGTGTTGTGAAATGTTTTTCAAGTATCTACTGTGGTGCCGTTATTTCCTTTAATACACGGAAGTAAGCATACGATGAGAAAGAGGTTGCTAGGGTTCTTGCATTGTGGTAAAGAGTAACATTTGTGAAAAAGAGCACTTGTCATATTGTCTAAGGCTGGTGTCATTAATAAATGGATGAATAATTAAGTAAACTTATACATAATTAACTCAGTCTGCAGGCATATGACCAAATTGGACAGACCTTTTTGTCAAGGCGTATATATTAGCCCTTGGAAGAAATCTTAAACCTTTATGGAAGAGCAAGATTCTCTGAGCAAGTATTAACTGTTTTCTTTGCTGAATTTCCAATTAACTTTACCAGGTCTTCATTTGTTTGTATTTATTTCACAAACATCCTTTATTGTTTTACTGCCTATGCTTCACCCCTACAGCTCATCATGTGTGGAGTGATTTATGTCTTTCTGTGCAATGCTTTAGGCTTCACTGTGTTGTTGTGTTCTGTATTATTCCACATAGAAACTGATGTAGAGAGTTGCAAAACTACTTGATGAAATTTAAATATGTAAAGCTTACTGTGATTCAGGGGAAATTAAGGGCTACAAAACTTGAGTTTCTCTTTTTTTTCAGCCTGATTTTTTTTTTTTCTCCAGCTTTGCACCTAAATTTTCTATTTGGCTTTTACAAGCTTATGTTTTCATTCATATAAAAAAAAAAAACCCCAACCAAACCCTAAACCACTTAAATGGATATTGGATGAATGTAAGAGTTATTGCGGATGTATTTCATTCTCTGTGAGACTGAGTTATTGGGTAAAGATCTGGTCCTTGAAGATCCTGAAAGTATTTTAGCAGATCCAGTTCCCCTCTGCTGCTTGGGTTGTAAATGAGCAGCGAGTGTCGGTGGAGCCATCTCCTCTGTTGTTATGGGAACACGATCGGTGGGGTGCCAGGGAAGGCAGCAGAGATGTTATTTGTTGAATGACACACAAAATCAGAGCTCTGGAAGGAATGGCTCTTTCCTCCTTAAAGAAATTTACACTCTTGCTTTTGCAGCGATGCTCTGAAAACAAGCTGCCTGGAAATAAAGCGGGTTTTGGAGATGTAATCCATGCTGGTAAAAAATACGCTTTGTGTCCACGCGGTATTGCTAAGAAGCCATCTGAATACTGTTATCTGTGGATGTGCATCTCCATCCCTTTCTATACTATCACAATAACTACTCATAGCCGCTCAAGACGTGGGAAATCACATTCACAGCTCTCCTGAATTCCTTTTTGCAGTTTATTGACTTATCGTGTGCTTCAGGTCCTGAGGTTCAAAGTAGGGTCTGTGGTGCTAAGCTACATCTATTTCACACTGTAATAACAGAGGCTGTACAAGTGTTTAATATAAACCAATTTGCGTTTTTGAATAGTGTGTCCTCTTTGAAGCATGAATAAAAAAGACGAGGTGAAGTCTTGAGGGATGTTTCAGGGTGAGACGGTGCAGACAAGCTGGCTCCAGTGCAGCTGCGCTTTGCAGCCATAAATATTCAGAGACCGGTGGGTGAAAACCCTCACCCATGGGTGGAGAGAGACTCTCTTCTGGATCTGCATAAACCATGGTGCTTCCTTCTTTACCCAACAAATTTGTCCCAGCAGACCGTGCTTGTCTTTTGCCATGGCTGTGTATCTGGCCGCAGGCTGGCACAGGAACATATGCGATCGTGAAACGTTCTGGCAGTGACCGTGCAGCTCTCAGTCTTGTAACTTTTGGAGGCTACTTCAGTATAAATTCATTTTAGGCTGTTTTGGGTGGAGAGTATGCAAGCTGCATAGTTCAAGAGCTTATTTAAAATGATTTTTCCTACTTTAAGACAGGGCGAAGCCTTTTACATTTTGGAGCCCATTCAAGCATGAAGTTCTGAGCTGTAGCAAAGTATTTCATTTCATTACTTTTCACTCCATCTTTCTTCCTAAAAATGTCTAAAACACACATAACATTGGAAATGCTTGAATGCGTAACAGTAAAACTGCAGAAACTTTGGCGTTATATCTGATTGGAAATTCAAATGGAGTTTGCTAGTGAGACTCTAAATCCGTCTTTGTGTACTACACATGAAAAAGAAGGTGGGGATGATGTTACTAGAAGTTAGCATTTATGTAATAATTTGCATTCATGATTTACATCATGGAGGTTTCTAAACAGTATTAAACCTCATGTTTTAAAGAATAGAATCAGGAAAATTGAAGGTGATTTTTTTTCCTCTCTTGAAAAAAGTGAGTTGCATCTCGCTACCATGCTTTATTTTCAGAAGCACTGAGAACCCTAAACTCTAACACTTCTGGAAATGGCTTGCTGTGCCTGTAGGCACTCCGGGAGTAGCACCTGGATCTCTCTGGTCTGGTCAGTCCATGGAAGAGGTCACCAGCAGCGCAGCGGCTGGAAAAGATGTGTGCGCTTTTTGGGGCCCGCAGAGCGGCTAGGTCCTCTGTGCCCCCCAGGTCAAAGACAGATTACGCTGAACAAGGGATTTTATGCTATTGCCTATTCCCCCCAAGATGCACATTTTGCCCTTCAGGTGTGTGGTGTTTTTTTGTTTTGTTTTGGTTGTTTTTATTTTTTTTTTTTAAATTCAGTAGATAATTTCATAAAACTGCAATTAAAATCAATAAAGCAACTACCTCTCCCATTTTTTTTCTTAAACATCATTGTTGTTTTTTTCATTCTCCTCTTCCCTGCTCTTACCTAGCCAGGGACTAGAAGCTGCTGCTCATTTTATATTTAGTAATACCACAAGATCTCCAGCATGTTTGAGAGAGACCCATGAATGAAAGGGAAAACCCAACCCTGTGTTTTCAGTATTTCTAGTCATTCCAGGAGAAAAAAAATATTGAAATGTTGCAAGCAAAAAAATGCAAATATGTATTTTGCCAGCTGAGGAACTATAGATAATTTTGAACTTTCATCTTGTTTTTTTTCTACCTGACTCAAATTCTAATTTTTTTTTTTTCAGTTCTATGTATTGCCAATAGAAACATATTGGGCACATTGACAGCAGTAGCCTTGTAACAGACGTTAGTTATTACAGGAGATAAGAAAGATGTGGAATAATTATCTGTGACTTATTTTCCAACCAAAAATAAGTGCTCTTCAATCTAATCTTCTAGTCCTCTTGGAGAAACTTTACAAATGTACTCATGCCTTGGTTTCTTGGTTTTAGGAGGGAACAAATGAGATGCCAATTAATAAAAATCAGTAATGTAATATTTTAGATAACTTAGTTTGTCAAAGACGCAAATGCCTGATACTCTGCTCAAAAGCTTATCGGAAGAAATCTCCTTCATGTCAAGGAAAAATTATTCCATATGGTGAAGCAATCACAAAAGAGAAACTTTCTTATATTGATTATCCCCTCCAGATATCCCAGTAAAAGAATCATTATATATAAAAAAAAGAGTTTTATGATTTCTGCTTGCAAATCTGATTGACTTTTGTTTCTTTGGGATGATGCAATATTCTCTCCCCCCCCCCCCCCCCCCAAGAGCACTTTATTTTTAGGGTCTGTTTAGTAATTCTGAATTGCAGAGAAGCAGGTGTAAGAAGTCTGAATAACATCTGCATGGCTACAGATGAAAACATTATGACCATTACAGCATAATAGGCAATAATATCTTTTGGTTGATGTGCTAAAACAGCGGGCATGGATCTCCCCGCGTATGTGGCTGTGCATACATTCCTCTTTTTCCTTTCGACAGCTGGCCTGGGAATTGCGGTGTTGGGTTTTGGCTTCTTGAAGCAGAACTGTAAATCACAAAACAACAACGTAAAAAGGCACCTCCTTGTTCAAAAGTCGCTAAGCTTTGGTAGAGATCTGATCTGCTTGGTTTACCAACAGAAGCTGCTTTTTTTTTTTTTTTTTTGTTGGCGCAGCATAGCTGTGGATAAGCAAGCTGGGGCTCTTTTTATTTAATGTGATGGATAAACCAGAAGAAAAACCCCAAACCCACCCTTGTCCGAGGAGCTTTGAACACTAAGACCTTTCGTTCACAGAATCACAGAATGGTTTGGGTTGGAAGGGACCTCAAAGCCCATCTAGTTCCAACCCCCTGCCATGGGCAGGGACACCCTCCGCTAGCCCAGGTTGCCCAAAGCCCCATCCAACCTGGCCTTGAACACTGCCAGGGAGCCAGGGGCAGCCACAGCTTCTCTGGGCACCCTGTGCCAGGGCCTCAGCACCCTCACAGGGAAGGATTTCTGCCTCACATCCCATCTCCATCTCCCCTCTTTTAGTTTAAAGCCATCACCCCTGGTCCTGTCACTACACTCCCAGATGAACAGGCCCTCTCCAGCTTTCCTGTAGGCCGCAGTAGGTACTGCAAGGCCGCATTCTGGTTTGGAAGTCAGAAAAAGGTATTTGTGGGATCAATTCTTTTAGTTTGGAAACTTAACAAGTTTTATTTGAAGGTTGGGGAGAATATATGTAAAAATGGCCATCATAATTCTGGTTGTATTTCCAAATTTAGCTACACATTAAGGAGAGGTACTTGTATCTGTTGTAAAAAGCTTCTACATCCAGGCTAATAGGTTAGCTGCAAAAGGAAAAATATTTCTGAAGATGATAAAAGGAGATTTTTCCAATATTAATCCTTGAGAAATCACCAAACATATTTCCTTCTGTATTTACCAGGTAACCCTTTAGATCTGACGCTCCTGTGTAGGAGGCATTTATGTATTTTACACAATGCTTTGAGATCAGTGGGAATGAAAAGCAGTATAAATACCCTCTGGCCTTTTATCTTTCTGTGGTGTCATCTCTAGAGAATGCAATGGTGGGGCAGAGAAGCCTTCGGACAGTGGATCATCATAGCCGTTAGAGGAAACAACACTAACTTAAAAATAACGGTGTTTTTCTCAGTAAAACGTTGATATCGGAGTCTATGTTGTCCTGTCACTGAAATCATGCAGCCAACCAACAGCCACACTCATGGAAGGACCCACGTGTAAAACTAATTGCTGAATATTCCAGTAAATTCTTAAAATGTTCAAAGGATCGGTGTTTTAAAATGGGGGGAGACAACACAGAATATGAACGTCTGCTTGAAGTGCAAAATACGAGTCAGCCTTAATTACAAATTTGCGATCAATGCTGCTGTGTTTTGAATGTGTTGGTAAATAATTAACGAGTGAGTGCAGCACAACAATGAAAATTTCCTTTAAAAACTGTATCTTGAGTGAATGCTAGTGCTGGTGCTTTTTAAGAGGGGAAGGACAGGACCAGATTTATAATATAACTGTAATTTAAAAGGTGAAGTAGCAGTTTGATTTGGTAGTTAAATGCAGGCGAAGCGTTTCACCCGCTCCAGTTTGTCATTATCCCTGATCCGGGAGCAGCAGCTGAGTGAGTGGGATCCGTAATTGCGTGGGGAATATTCGTGTGTCAATAAGATCTGGACTGAATGTCACATCCACTTAATGGTATTTAAAGGGGAAAGGAAATCACTCCATCCTGGACCCCTGAGAAAGGTCAGAGCATCAATTTATCTGTTTGTCTGAAACCAATTGAAAGTACAATGCAAGTTTGTCAGTTAAGGATTTTTTTTTTTTTTACCTCTGTCTGGAGGTAACTCACTGTTCTGTAGGCAAAATAAGGATGATTATATTGTCCCATCTTAAAGACTGGTGAAAAAGTCAATGCTTTTGTTTTTATTTAATCTTCTTGTATGCAACTTTGGGCCATTTAAAGGGAAAGAACATTGTGGCAGCAGTACTATATATCTTATTTGTGATACGTATGGAATCTTTTTGTTGCATAAACATTTTTACTATCGCATCCTTCTCCCCAGTGTGAGAATCCTGAAATTCTGCATTTACGTTCCCCTCTCTGGGGCCGGCGTGCCTGGAAGGCAGCAGCTATGCACTGTCATGGTCTGCCCAGAGCTGGCTGATCCGGGCTCGGGATTGCTTTGGGGGTTCTTGTTTGACAGGATTTTGAGCCTAAACCCGCTGTGAGCTTTTCTGGGTTTGCGGAGGGATTGTGGCGGGGCCTCCTGAGGTTTGCATTCGGAGGAGCAGTAAATGGAACACAGCAGCTCTGCTCGTTAATAAACACACAGTGTTTGCACCAAGTCAATTTGCTTTGCTCTCCTGTTAATTAATGTAATGCTACTGTTGCTCGAGAAAGGAATAAATGCAACAAGTTGTTACTTAAAAAACCCAACAAACCCCTTCTTTCCTGCCTGCCCTCAGTGGGAAAATGTTGCACGTGTTTCACCAGTAGCGTAGGGCTCTTGTGTCAGCAAACCGCCCGGTTGCATAAACAGTGTGAAAAACCTTGTCTGGGTCATCGCTAATTCCCGGTACTTTCTTTTTTTCAGGGGTAAAAACCAATTCAGTGTGTCTCATCTTCTGGTCAATCCCTTTTTGCTTACTTATTGTGGATAAATGAAAAGAAATCTTTCTCAGCAAGGTGTCCCGCTCCACCACCCAGTGCCATCCCCTGGCCACAGGGTCAACAGCTAAAACCCAGCAACGGCCCGAGAGGATTTGGGAGACAGCGGTGTGATCCCATGGGCTCTCTGCATGCCTCAGGGCAGGATGTTTTGCTGTTTCACTAGCAACAACTGCTCTTTTCTTGTCTTGACCTCAAGACAAAATCAGTGCAGTTTTCTTTTAGGATTGAGTGCTATGCAGCTGACCCTTTGGTATTTGGAAATAGTCGTTCACTCATTTGCAAAGGCAGTGGAAGGAACACTTTCAGGGTTAACAATAACATTGTACCACCTTAATTTTATGGCAGACCTGGCTCAGATTTTGAAAGGAATAAATGGTCTTAAACCTGGGAGGGCTGCAAAGGTGCTGTATTTACCAAGAGAAAGGGGTAGCTGTACAAGAAGAGGCTTGTCCCTGGGTTGAAGTAGCACATCCCTCTTGAGCTCAATTCATTGCTGTCGGTCCAGCTTACTGTTCAATGAGGCTGATGAAATTTTGTCCAGAACGCATAACATGCAATACTATTAAATTCCAGTTTAATCTGAGGCAGAAAGCAGCTACCAGTGCATGCACAAATGCTGCAAGAATGTAAACTATTGCATGGTTTTGCAATGGGAGCGGAGGAAGTTTTGAACATAAATACACGGGCAGTGCTCTCTGTGTTGCTTTGGTGCAACAGAGCATGGGACTGGTATCCGCATCGCACCAAATGCCACCCATAAACCTTGGTAGTTTGACCGCTTGTCTTAATTTTCATCATTCCTAAAATGCATTCCTGATAAACTGTTGATAAATCAGGCTGGTACCATCAGGATGATAAGTAATCAAGCATAAGTGAAGCTGTTTTAAAAAGAAAACAGGCCCACACACATTTTTCTAGATTTGCTTTTGAACTGGTATATGAAAGTGCCAAGATGATAGGATTTTAAATGTTCTGAGATGAAGTGACCTGATGATTTAGGAAGAAGTTGGTTAGTTTCTGAATAATAAAGGAAAAACATCATAGGAGAGGTTTTAAAGCATGTGTTAACATTGTAGAATGAGTTACACATGAGATGCATCATCAAGAAATGCAAATATTATCAGATTTGTACAATACTCAAAGTGATGAAGTGCTCATCCGGTGAGAGCCATGCTGCCACATTGACACTGATATTGTAGTAATTTACCAAGTGATAAAATGGAAGCAATTTATTATAATTTTACAGTATTTTTTTATATGGAATGAAAGGCTTGATTGCCTCCAGTTTAGTCCATTTCAGTCTTAATAACATTGATTTTACCGTATATTTTTCTTACATTTTTAGAGCCATTTTCTGAACTTGGCACAAGATTTAAATTTTAATGCAGTTGACAACATAAAAGCCAAATTTTAAGAAATCTTATTATGGTAATTACATTTCCCTGCTGGAAGCTAATGTGTATATTACATGGAAAAATACTTTCTGTAGCTGGGGAGCCAGTATAAAGGGACAGTCAAAAAAAAAAAAAAGTTATGAGCACACTTCAGGTCTTTGGTGTAAGGTGATTT
Organism: Grus americana; assembly: GCF_028858705.1. Taxonomy (NCBI): domain Eukaryota; kingdom Metazoa; phylum Chordata; class Aves; order Gruiformes; family Gruidae; genus Grus; species Grus americana. The sequence continues at coordinate 2,942,983 of NC_072872.1, read as the reverse complement.
CAGTATGTTTGAAGGACTTGAGACTAGTACGTGCCTTCCAGTGCTTTTCTGTATTTGCCCCCATTTCTAGCGATGAGAAGTTTCTCCTAGAGATGCTTAATACAGGACTAACTCTTCTCAGAAAAGTAGTTGAACTATCGTAATTCCTAATCCTGGTGTATACTTTATGTATAATGTAAAATATCAGACTGGGCAGAACAAATGCAGTGTTTGAAAAGCCCTGTGGACTGTGAAATTTGGATGTGGTTGTAAGAATCACCCAAATTAATGTTTTTAGAAACTATTTCCTAAGCATCTCCCTAGGGGTGGCAGAGTTCAGGAGAAATAAATTCATCAAACAACTTCTTCTGCTTTATCTGCACAAAATATTTAAAATAAGATGACCTGGGGGAAGTCCTGGAGAGGTCCCAGAATAGATACAGCTAGCTACTGAGGATGAAAGGTAGATTGGGGTCATCTCTCTAGAACGGGTGAAAATGGGTTATAAAAAGGCAGAGTGAGGGAGGTGGGAGGGAGAAGGAACTCGTTTGATAGTCCCGGGGAGAAATGGGAATGGCTGAAGCAGCATTGCAGACTCAAACGTAGACAGAAGGAAAAAAAAAATATAGATTAGGGTTAATGATTGTCCATCTCCCTTCTGCCTTGCAGGTAAGAGGCAAGGGCAGAATGAGATGATAATGATGCATGAATAATTGCAGTGACAAAACACCTGCCTGCTGATGAGAAGGAGTGAATGAATTCTTTATTCATCGTTTTAAAGCCCACATATCTAGTTAAAGCATAGCTGAGTTTGGGGAATAGAAGTCAAGAAGATGAATGGTTGGGCCTTACTGAATTAAGAAGGAAGAGAAATAAAATAATGCACGTTGTGTATGAACACAGTAGCAAACAAATACGTTATGTTTCATAGATTATATGAAAATATGGTGTTCAGGAGAGCAGGACAGCGCACACTGCCCGTTCATTATCCTCAGCGGCAAATTAGAGGGTAGTCCTTTGGGGAAAAAGAAACTTCTTTCCCCATCTTAAGTTGAGGAAAATCTAGGTTCACATCCTGGCTCTGTGAATATTAAATTATTTATAGAAAGTGGAACAGCTCAAGGAGGAATGACTAGGAATAACACACCCAGACTGGCTGGTAGCCCAGTGTCTGAAGGATCAGCAGGATATGGGAGAAAAAGAGAGAAAAATCTACACTTTGTCTCATTTGGATCAGCAAACTATAAGTTTCCCTACACTTAGGACTTTCTTTAGAAAGATAAAAGGCTCCTGTTACTACTTGCATAAAATTAATGCATCAACAGCAACCCAGGAAGGCAAGAGATTTTCAACTGCAGCCAAGACCCGGCAAACTAGAAGTCCCTCGGGAAAGCAGTGTGGCCACATTCAGGCTCATGTCTTACCATTTGTATTAATGCAAAGGAAAAATCTGAGGAGGCAACTGAGTTTAGTTGCTTGCCAGCATCCCAATTTGCTGCTTATTGAGAATAAGAGCCTTGCCTGTTTGTGTTCACGTCCCAATAAACAGAAATTTACTGCCAGCAGCTCAGGGTATCTTCTCAGCAGAAAAGCATCAGTCCTGAGGGAATCAGATTTGTGCCCTGCTGAGGGCTTGGAATAAAATATCCAAAGCAAAGGTGGCATTGTAACTTCTCCTCAGGAAAAGGTAAATGAATAAATTGCAACTAAGTCTTAGGTTTAGATGAACACTCTTTGGAGCCAGAGGTCAAATCCTACCCATTGGCCTCAGCCTGCTATTTTTCTATGGAGATAAACAGAGGCCATTCAGGGGAGACCTTTGAAAGACAACTTGCTAAAGGTGGCCCAAGCATTTAAAGACTCAAAGGTGCTTCCCATCACTCTGGTGTCAAAATTTCTTTTCATTTCTTGACCATCGTTACAAATAGCTTGCTTGTTTTCCGACCTTCATTCCTCAGTGCTGTTTCAGAAGCCCAAGTGCATGCAAGTGGTTAAACCCCCCCAACATCTAAATCTCTAAGTTACCAGAAGTGGAAGGTCTACTCAATTCAGGTACATTGCTGCATTTTTGGTTTCTGCTTTGTTCCAGTTCTGATTTGAACTGGTTTGGACACTCACGCCAGGAAGAAGAACAAGCTGCACTAGATAGGCAGTGGCTCAGGTACTTCATGGGACTCCTGGATCTCTGTTAGCATCCCTCCTTGATCTTGCACCTCCTGCTTCACTCAGGCAAACTTTTAAAGCCATCCTGTGGCTCAATGCCCAACCTATAAAATGACATACAAAGAACATAGTATCTGCTGAAGAATAAAATCTACATGCAGCCTTCTCTGAAGAAAATTAATAATATCCGAGTTCATATGTACCGGGATTCCTCATCTTTTAGCAACAGTGTTAGACAGGCTCACTGAAATCCATAAAAAAATCATAGCAATGACTGATAGATTTTTTTTTTTGTGCTTTCTTTTTTTTCTCTTATGAATGAAGCCCAGTCATTTTAAGGAGGACCTGTGAACCTTGGCACAAGACATTAGCTGGCCTTGGAGCAGCTATGGATGCAATCACCTCTGTCTGTCGGTGTGGGATGTTAAAATCTGCTATGGCTGAGCTGTACAGAGCCCACGTGTGGGCTATGATATAGATGCAAGTACTGATGCAATGCAGTGCTGAGTTGTTTTTGCAATTACCCACATTAGCACCTGCATTTCCAGATTTAGTTCAGATTTCACTGCAATACCTTCCCAGCTCAGAGAAGGAAAAGAAGTCTTCATATCTGTTCTTAATTTCTTCAATTTTTATCTCAGTGGTTTGAATGCTGTTGGTGCAGTTATCATTACTCTGGTGGATTAAAGACAAAAACACATCATCCTAAGTATGTTTGCCTTGTTTCTAACAAATATGTTGCTATGGGAACTTGATGTTGCTCTAGCTGTTGTGCCAGATGCACCAGCTATCTGTCCCTAGACTGGCTTTTTTCTAATAAATTAATTGCATTTAAATTAAACATATGAAGTTATTTCATGTCAATTAATTTGAATGTTAAGCTGGGTATTTGCAGAGCTTCTCTCTTCCTACTCACCCCACAACATTAATTAACTCTAGATACTGTAGTCCATCACAAAGCTGCGGTCTTTCCCGGCTATCTGCAGTTATGATGCTTGCTGCCTGCATGGGAAGTAATCAGCGTCCAAAATAATTGCTTTTCACAAGCCTGTAGTCAGCTGTCTTGTCAGATATTTAAGCCGTAATGAAACTGTTTCGGTTTCCAGGAAAAAATATTCAGCCGAAAGGTACTGTAATTACAGGTGGAAAGCGAAGCTGACGATGGAACTGTTTTTGTTTAGCACATCACGTTTTCATTTGTTGGTCCTCTTTGGAGGCATTTCTTCCAGCGCTGGCACCGTCGTGCTCTCCTCTTCACCGTTCTGCTGTGGGGGGAGGAGGTTTGGGTTCCTCCCAGTATCGCTGTTTTGCATTAAGGCAATAAAAGGTGGAGAAGAATTCATGCGTAGCGCAGAGTGGATGAAGAGTATCCTTTGGCACAGAGGCAGACAGATGATACAGGATTGCTCTGTACTTTGCTTGTGTACGTTCAGCCAGCAGTGGGGACTTGTGAAAATACTTAAATTTGAACTGCTCACTTAAGTCTATAAATAAAATTATCCAAGAGTTGTTTCTAAATCTAAACTTTCTGAGAGCTCAGCAGCAAATGAATCCATTGCTTAGATTTGCACCATACAGTAGTAGGCTTTCCCCTAAACTTCAGAGTTCTTGGAGCACGGTATTTGCGGTGGGTACATGTGCCCAGCATTAGCCTAAAGGAAGACAAAGAGGAAAAGACAGCGAATGTACATAGTAGACTTAAACAGTTTATACACAGCTTTCTGATCTGTGGTCATAAGCTGTAGACAAACTGGCTGATAAATTAGTAGCCCACAGGGAAATCTTATTTACAAGGAAGGCAAGAGAAGCACATTAATGTATCTTTATTAGCCTTATTTAGACCATATGCTTTCTACATGGTGGGAAACTGCACAGTCCCTGCAGTAAAACAGCAGTGGGTATATGCTGAGTTACAAACTCTTTCTCATTTGCATGCTTTCGTAGACCTCTTCAGCTGCTGTAACTTTTTGCTGCAGTGAAATGTAGGCTGATAATCCACAAGCGAGGGGAAGTGGAATTTTCTTTGTCTCCTCCAGGATTTCATCAGGTACCAAAACTACGGAGCGTATAGCAGGAGAGAATGCCGATTTTTACAGAGGAGGGGGGGTGCACAAACTGGAGTTAGTAAGCTTTTGTGAGAACAAATACAGGGAGGTGTTTCTGTTTTCTCTCACTGAGAGATGACTTCTAGCCTCCTTGTCCCCTGAGGTTTCCGCACGCGAATAACACGAGCTATGGTGCAACCTGGGACGTGCCATGTTTATGGGGTTCTTTGTTGTATGTTGCAAGATAACTCCTATTGGAGTTAGGAAATGCCGTCCTGCACCTGCAGAGTGACAGAGCTGTGCCTCACGCATCACCGGGAGATAGGGTAATTGCTTTGGCGGAGGATATCATCGACAACCATGTATTACATGCAAACTTGCTTTGTTCTTGTCTGATTGAAACAGATGCATTTTCTTTCTCGTTACTTATCTTTGACGTGGATTTTGATAGGCTTTAGGGGTCAATTTGCCGCTGAAATCACTATAAACCAAAATTTAATAGCAAATTCTACACTTTCAAAACCATTCATTGGGAAGGTTACTAGCATTTTTGGATTAAGCTATAGGTACTTGTTTTTTAATGCATGCACACATTTTTCTGCATATGTTTAGATAAATCAAATGTAGCCCAATGAAAAAGAATTAAAAAGTTGATTACTGTAATTTTGAATTATATTTCCTATCTGGCTTTTCCTATTCCAAGTGCGTTTCACTTTTTGCAAATTGTTTTGCTTGGTTCAGCCTAGAGCAATCCTTGCAATTTTTCACTGAATACAGCGAACCTGGGTTATCTTGCTGCTCTTAGTGGCAACAGTTTCGTTGCCAAACTTCCCTTGGCAGCTTTGAAGCATTATTTGTTTATTTCCTTTTTTTTTAAAGGAATGAAAGTCCACGCGCCATGGTGATTTCTTGCTCTCCTGTTGAGTCTGAATTTTTAACTGAAACGTAAGCCTAAGCAAGCAGTCTGGTAATTCCTAGCTAACCTTCTTGCAGCTGGGGAATGACAACATTCCCATTTTGTTCCTTGCCACTCACGGAATAAATAAATCAGGAGAAATGTATGGAGGGAATCTTGGGGGCTGTATTAATGCCAAACACATACGGTCCTGCTTAGATTGTACTTCTTTGATTACTCAACTAAGTTATTAGATACATGAAGAACACCCATTTAAATGTAAATCCATTCTCCTCCTGTAATAGATAAATGTGCTTTGCCTTGAATTTGTAAGCAGAATACATCACTTTGATATACTAACTGGAACTGAATAAAGCTAGTCAGTAGACCAAGGGAAGGATGCGGATGGCTTTAAAGCGAATGGAACAGAGGAGTCCATCAGTTAGTTAATTAACTTCAATTTCTATTTTAATGAACTTTCTCTGGTGCTTATTTAAGCATCCAGATGCTCGCAAATGTTTTTTCCCAACAACAGGCTTTTGTTGGCATGTGATAAATTATAAATGGGGGATACTAATCTTCTATATCCCAGAAATACTGTTTTAGTATTTGCACCGCGGCAGCATCAACGCGCTGGCGGTCCAGAGCTGCGCTGTGCCAGGCATGATGCATGTGTATTGTCAGCCTTGGGGCCAGCAACAGCACGAGTTTAAAATCTGAAAGAGGGGAAAAAACCCCAGTGATTCAGTATCTTGGCCTGTTCTTGCGACTCTTCTAGAAGGCAGATGATCAGAGCTGGATGTTCACTGAAGGTGACTGGTCTGGTGAAGCTCGTCTTCCCAGGTTCATCCTGAACAAGGGGCACTTGGGCTAAATCAGGTTTCTGCTCTGAATTGCTCTCTGGATGACTCTTGTTGGCTATCAAGAATAGAGGTGTTGAGAGAACCTAGTCCTACTAGTTGTCCAAGGTGCATGAAGGTAACCTGTCCCACAGAGGTTATCCTTCCTAAATCCTCAAATGTTCTTCAGGAATTGGCCATGCTTACTAATGCCAAGGAAATCCCCTTTGCTACTTGTTACAGGAAACTCTGGAAGAAACTTTAATTTAAAAATGACAGTGCGGCAATTTTTCAAATCACTCTTTGCTTCCAGAGAGGGGTTGAACAAACCCCTGGGTAGTGGCACTGCCTGGTGACAGCTGACAGGGGAACATAAAAAATGACAGTTTTGGTGTCGGATACCTTGCCTCGGGTGGTATTTCTGAGCTCTTCAGCAGGAGCAGAGCTAAGCAGATTCACAGTGCCTTGGAAAATCTCACCCAGCAGCAAAGCTGGAATAAGCACATCCAAAGTTAAATAAGCGGCACGGTCAGATTTCTGTCTGAATACAGTAAAAAGAGGGATTGTCCCGCAGGTGAAGACCTGGGCTGGGATTTGGGAGAGCTGCCTGCAGGGACAGACTTCCACCCCAAACCAGAGGCAGATGTTTTCCTCTTGCTGTCTTTCCATAACTCATCCTGCCAAGGACTCCCTCTGTGCTGTTGAGCAAATCGCTTGTTCTCTCTCGCATCCAAATTCCTTTTTGCAGTTCAGCTCCTGCGCTCTTGGCTTTTGTTTCCTTGTAATAGAAGCACTCTGGAAGAGAAAACATATTCTGTATTTCACACACCAAAACAGGGCCGTGTTCTCACAAACAACTACAAATGTACAGTCAGGAACCAGGGAAACAAGTGGCAGAATTTCACCTTGGTAGTCTGTAAGAAGTTTTCTATTTTCTTTTTCCTGGACTACTTGTATTATAATTGTAGACGCAACCGTCCTTGTTAAAGGAGGAACTTCAGTATTCCTCCTATTATTGGATATTATTAATTGGATGCTTAATTCTTTCAAGCATCAGTCATCTGCAGAACGAAACAGATTTAAAATCTAATAGTAATAGCTGAATAAATGCATCTGCCAACCATAGAGTTTCTCAACTATTGCTCACTGTAACTGTAATTAGTCAGTTAAAGCCATCAGACATCTGCGTGTTAAGAGATTAGGGCCATCCTGCTGTTTCCATTAGCTCTGTGAGAAGTGGAGGGTTAATGAAACTCATCTTGGGAGCATATTTGCAGTAATGGTGGTGACCAGATTTTGTAGTGATGGCCTCATTAAAAATGCACTGGAAAAAAAATATATTACAGACGGATCTATTGCTGTTAGTTCAGGTGGTGGGAATAGTTTCTGGTTGTGCTCTGTGTGAGGAGTCCTGTACGCGCTCGAATTAAAAGTTTTCTTGCAATGGACCACTTTTGCCATAACACTTTAAAATACTTGTTGCAGTTGTTTCGGGTATTTTTTATGTTTTGTTTCCCCCCAGCACCTGAGACTGGTTATGAAAACCGCAGGCTGGGAGCTAAAGAAGCAGAGCCCTGCTTGCAAATAAATTATAAAAGGGGAGTGCCTGTCTTTTATATATCCCAGAAATATCCTTGCAAAACCTGGCAATTGGTTTTGGAAACTGCCCGGTGCTGCTTTTATTACTTATAAATGCCAAGGAAGAAATTAAATTGTGTTTCATACTGTATCCCTCCAACCTGGGGAAGTTTCTGTTGAAATCTCTGGAGGAGAGAGCTTTGCTTAATCCTCTTAAAATTGGTGCGAGAGCTCCAGGTCGTTCTGTCCTTAGAGCCCTGTTTGTCCTTGGGTCTTCTCTTGCTGCTTTGCAGATGGGGGAGATGGTTGATTTTTCTGCCGGTTTATTCTGAATCGCTGTGGTGTTGGTTATAAACTGACTCTGACATCACAGGGTGCCCCGTGTAAGCACCAGCACTCGTCCTATGCGCTTCTTGACGCAGGAAGAGCATGGGGCAGCGCTCTGACGCTTCTTGGGTTACTGGGAAAGCAAAGGCTTACAGTCAAATTTCTACACACCAGTTCTAATGGTCAGGCCACAAAATCAACTTTTTTCAGATATAATACAGCAGAACACCTGCTGCTACATCTGAGATGTAGCTGTGTTGGGTTTTGGTTGGGTTTCGTTGTTTTTAAGCTCATTTTTGACTTCTTGTACTAGAGAATTGATCCTGGCTCTCTGAATTACCTGCTCTTTAACCTGTTTCCATACATTTCTGATTACTTGTTTGACAGAAAGGGATAATTAAAAATTATGAATCTGGAGATACAGTGGGGACAGTGGGGTGGAGGAAGCTATTTTCTTTGCTGAGGTTGTGCTATAAACAAAGCCTTTTACACTTTGGACAAAACTGTGTCTGGCAGAAAGAAAATAGGACAGTTAACTTGATGAGGATTTATGTCTGTTGGGTTTCTCTGTCTTTATATACTCTCTGCCATGGAATCGGAGTTATTAAAGCTAGATGACTGATGTACCTATACAGACCAAGGAGTGACCCTGAACCTTTGCTAAGCTTTGGAAACCTTAAGTTCATTTATTTAGATTTTCTGTCTCTGTCTCTAAAACTAGAATGGAAAAAAGGAGTTTAGGGCTCACCTGAGAAGGTCAGTGAAGAGCAGCAGTCCTCAGAGGTGACAGAGCTGTTGTGAACGTAACGTTTCTACAAGTAAGACTTAACTAGCAGGCTACGTCTTCTGGAATTCTGCTAGAATTACAGACAGCTTTGTACATTCATCTGCCATTTTGGATGCTTAGCTGACTGCTCCACACCTTGTGTTTTGGTAATTGCTACTCAGTATTTCATCTTAAATTGATGATGCATAAGCTAAATATTTTCTGAATATGAACAGTTGTGGTAAGACATCCTTTGAATATACGACGTACAGTGTTAATGAGCTGTGTGTTACCTGCATCGTTGCTGGTTTTCCCAGTGCTGAGAGCCTGGAGGGAGATAAGACTTCGAATAGTGATGAACTTGCTTCCTGAGGTTTTGTAAGCTCTCAAATTTGCTCAAGGTTTTGTGTTTGAAAGACATAAGAGAAAATAGACCATCTACAGCCACCTATTTTAGTCTTCAGCCAGTAAAACCCCCTGACTTGGCTTTCTTCAGGGATGCCATGTGCTGGGTTTGCAGTATCCCACATCTTTGAGCAGTACTTCTTCTATTTTCTATATCAATTATTCCTCCTTGATATCTCAGGACACAGCCCTCCAAAACTTTTTTAATGCACTTTTGAACTTGCAGCATTCAAGTAGGCACAAAGTAATGGAAGAAATGAGTTAATTTATCCCTTGTTTCCAATTAGGTTTGCATACGAAGTAGCGTGTGCATCGACTTAGCTCCACGCTGAAGAGTGATACTCTACTGGGTCAATGATTAATAGTTAAGTAGCCCCAAGATACCCTCTAAGGCTAATAACAGCCTCTAAGTAACAGCATGGATCAGTCTGCCAGGTCAAAAGCTATTTATTGTCAGAAACTGTGGCATTACAGCATGCTTTCACATGCGTCGCCTCCCTGTGCTGTTTTCTAGACACAGTGAAGTGTGAGCTTACTCAAACTGATATTAACATTTAAATTTTAATGGGCTAATTACACCGACCACTGCAAAACCTCAGAGGTCAAGCGTAGTTTTGGCTTGTGCCAGTTAATTCTATTTTTCAGTAGGACGCTGACAAAATGCTGAGAAAGTGTTTTCTTCGTGTGAAGATTGCACTATTCACTTCAGTGTCTCGTGTATTTAAACTTCTGTTCAGTACTATAAATACCACCTTATTTCCCAAAATTTTCCAAGGGATAGAAAGCTTATTTAAGTTTTTAAACTGATATAGTAATATGCAAACATGTAATTAAGATCCTAATCAATTATTTTATTGTGCAAACTTGGAGTTTTAATAGAATTAAAAATGCAATTTAATTCGAGTCCCAGGTAATGTAATCCTCTCTGTGGTTCTGCTTATTGGAATTTTAAATTCCCCACAAGAATATATGAACATAAGTCTCTCTTGCAAAGCACTGTGATGCCAAAACGTGCCATCTGTAATGAGATGCTCATCAGATTTGGCTGTTTAATTTGTGCCATTAGTTTATTGGGCAATAAGACTCTTAATATGTATTTTATGTGTCCCCAAAGGTTTTATTTGGCTGTCAGCCTGAAAAATATCAATTTTGTAAGGATTAAACAAACAAACAGAAAATCAAATAATCTAACAGAGACTAAATCAATACAAAAGAAATGTTTGGGTTGCATAGACTCATTGGAGAAGGCAGAGAAATATAGCTCTGGAGAAATCAATGTGCCAAAGGCACGCTGGAGCAGGACGGGCATTTAGAAACACCTTCTTCATCTCAGCTGTGGTTCTGCAAGACTCAAAAAAACAAATGGATGGTCTGCAGTGATGAGGTGGGCGTTCGAGTGTCGGCGACTGGCTGACCTGTTACAGCAAACCCTCTTTTCCAATGTTTGTCTGTTTTCCTGCCCTGAGAACAGACTGTGTCAGCGACGCGTGGCTCGGTGGTATGAGATCAGCTTTCACACCAGGTGAATTAATGATATATGGTTGTGATTATGTGGATACAGAAAAATTCTGAAGACAATAAAATGTCTTGAGAAGGAGGGGGGCTGAAAAGGTCATGGAAAGCACAACCTATGTCATTTATCACAGACATCCACAGGATGGGCCAGAAATGGGATTTTGGGTATAAATCTGTAAATAACAGCCCTGTAATTGACTCATGGAACCATCATCTGCACAATTAACTCCTTTCCGCTGATGTTGGACATACATTTATTTGATCTGTACAGTGTTTGTAATTTCAAATCTATAGCTTTTAACTGAAAATCTATGCAGCTGAAGAAGATTAAAGTTTCCTCAAGGAGGACACTGCCAGTGCACACAATATTTCTATCTGATTTAAAAGTTACAGGGTCTTATACCCTGAAAGTGGCATGTTGTGTGTCAGACATGAGCCAAATCAAAAGCTGAAGCTATTATAGTTTTCAGTGGGTCTGTATGGCTTCTCATAATTAGTGAATAATCTCTGTGAACGTGAAGATTTTGGAGATCTGCTGACTGTGAGCTCCCTGGGGCTGGCTGCGAAGGCGGGGTTTTTTTCTATGGACTCGTGGATCTGATCCCATCGGGAAACCCCTGAAACTGGTAGATCAGGCAAAGAAAAATGCATAATTACTTTCTATGATCCATTTTCATGCATTGCACAGAGAGACCCTTAGGTATGCAGGACCGTTTTATTTTTGCATCTTTAACTCCTGTGCCTTTCAAAGATCCATCTTTCCATGAAAATTCATGGTGGATAAAAAATTTCTAATCTCCCAACCAAACCGAGTAGCTGGAAAGGAGCAGACAATTAAGATGCACGATGCTTTGCTCTAAGTGACAGACCATAAATCACAGCCTGTGGAATATTGCATTTTAATGCACTGCCCAGCCCTCGTGCTCTCCGCACTGCAGCGGAGCCCCCACCATAGCTTAGAAATGAAGTCACTGTTTGAGGGAAGCGAGGGAGGTCACGCTGAAGCTATAAAAAGGTGTCAGGCCTTTGGTATGTTGTTTGCAAAAATAAAAGAAACAAGTTTCTGGGCGTCTGCTTGCTCTCACTTTCAGAGGAGGTATTTAGGAACTTAAAGTGGGTTTCTTTCTTGCTGCTCTTTAATAAATATAATTTATGGCAGGAGACTGAGAAATGCTGTTAGCAGAAATGTTTGTGAGAAAAATTAACAGAAAGCAGGACTTGGGGCAAAGCTCAGCAAACTCGCTTAATTTTGCAAGGAAAATATTAGCTCAACAATGTGCTTGAGCACTAAAAAAAATCCCTATGGTCAAGCAACATGGTCAAGAAAAACACCCTTCTGAATAGAAATGGATGTTATAGCCACGCGCAAGGCCAGATTCACAATTTCCACAAAAAAATAACACAAGAATGTTGCAAACTAGCAGCACAAAATTTCCCTAAACTTTAATTTTTCTCTGATTACTCTTTACATACGCTGCCCAACCAGCCATTAGGACAAAATAAACGAGGAAGGGGCTATCTGGAGCAGTGCACATTGACTTACCTGAATTATGAGATGATTCACTGCTTCTTTTTGGGGGTGATCCCCAGCTGAGCCTGCCCTGAATGTGGAGGAGACTCCCTGTAGGAGCTGCTGGGCAATTTGGTGGGGGGGACACACACAGGACCTGCCCTTTCCTTTCTCTTTGACTCCATCCATAAGTTGTTGTGAAGCTGGTTGCTGCTTTGAGGAGATGCTCATCTCTATGTGAATTCCTGCTGTTTCACCATCCTGTCTGAGCTCCAACGTCTTCTCTGTGCCTGAGGTATTCTCCAGAATCTGACAGGTTTTGTTTCTTTTATTTCTGAGGGGTCAAGTGCATACAAGGGGATAAATCAAAGCGAAGGGAAAAAAATACCCAACCTCAAACCCCCAAAAATGTAGAAAGAAAGAATTGACATTGCCTGTGACTGCTGGCACTTCTTACCTTCCAGTAAATGAATTCTTTGCAAGTGGCAGGGGGATGGAGGAGACTGTTCCTGATCTACCACTCCAAAGGCCAGAGCATCCTCTGCAGAAAGGGAACCCAACATGCTCTGACCTCCAGAACAGCTTCAGTCTACTGCAGGTTCAGACATAAATATCTACGCAAGCATTGAGTGCTACACAAATAATTTAAAGGAGAAATACCTATCTTTGAGCTACTTTCCTTTGTGCTGGGGACAGCTTACGTACTTAAAGGTAGGATGATTCAGTCCTATTGACTCCGGAATGATGGTGAAGATTGGTGAACTGATGCCCAGACATCAAAGGTTGTGTTTGTGATTCAGAGGAACAGTGGTGTGGACCGTTTGCATGCACTAATTTAATATTTGCTCTGGATATATTAATGACCTCCAGATGTTATGTACAGGGTGATATTCTTCTGCTAGTGAATCAGGTGTGCAGGCAGGTCTCAACACCTGTGCTATAGACAGTCTCAAATTCAGCTGGAGGCAGGGACCATCTGATAAACCCTTCCACAGCACCCTCTTCCCCAGTTGAATTTCCAGTAAAAACCTTGCCCTTGTGTTTGGAAAACAGCGATACAGTCTGGCGTGCTGCCACTGAAGGTTTGCTGATCCCTAGTCGAAACAGGTCCTCTCCACTTCTTTCAGGATGCAAAATTGTGTCCTGCCTTTCAGTTTCCAGCCAGAACTGGTGCTCACTTCCACCTGCACCCATTTATTTATTTTTGTCGAAACTTAATGATCAAAGCGTAAAATCACAAAAAAGGCACCTCCCCCCTTAAAGATTCTTGCATGAATAGTAATTTGTGCATGCGCGTGCGTGCATCACTCATTGTCACACACAGCATCCTACATTTGGGACTTGGCAGGTGAAGAGGTCATCCCTTGGCCTACCCAAGTGTTAACTGAGAGCTGATTTTTTTTTTTTGTTTGTTTCCTTTTTTCCTCCAGGTTGGCAGCCCTTTATTTAAAATGAAAATGCCTCTAATTCTCTTTAATTTATTAGGCATACAAATACATTAATGATAAGGCAATTTTAAGCTTGTTTGACCTCAAAAGGTGTAGGACTTAGAGTTTTCTATTTGCCTGAAATTATAATATAATATTCCACACCTTGCAACCATGCTATGCATTCTGGAAAATAAACCTACCGACTGAGAAATACTCAATCTCTGGGTTTACACCAGTTAACTGGGAAGATAATTTCACCTATTTTGTTTTCCCATCTCGATACCACTTGAAAGTTGCATAATTAATTAAGCCATATGAGAATTGATATATCTACAATGAAACCAAGTTACTGAAAATACCAGAAATTGGTTATACTGAGTATGAAAAGAACCTGATTTTGGCTAAGCCCATTGGAGTGTTTTTTATGAATTCATGACTCCTCCTGCTTTTTTTATTTCCCCCCCTCATTTGAGGCAACTTCAGAAGATATAGTTGGAAGCAGAAGGAAGCCACATTTTCAGATTTCCAGCCAAAAGAGTGCCCTTCTCATTTTTCATCGCATGTTTATTATTTTACCGCATCAAAGGAAAAAAAAAAAAAGTCAGATACTTCTGTTACAGGAAAAGCAATGTGTAGGAGTAACCAAAGGAAAACAGGCTGGAACCCTTCTCAAGAAAGGAGAAATCTCATTGTTCGCTCCTTATCGACAGAAAACAATGGCCACATTAAATGGAGCTGGGTTAACGGAGTAATTAATTCCTCTGTCTGAAACTCTGTGTCATCTCTGCATGTGATTAGGGGAGGGCAGGGATGAACGGGTTTGTCTCTCAGGCTGCTTCTCTGTTTTATTTCTTAAGGGTATGGTGACAACATCCTCCTGCTTGTGCTCAGGGCTGTTGTAAAGCTTTTCCACACCTTGCTTCCCATCAATGACGGTCAGACGCGGGTTTTGGCACATCTGTGCTTCACGCAAAGCCAAAAAAAACCCTCATGCCCATCAGGCAGATGTCAAAACCACAGGTCTGAACTAAGTTGTGTGGACGGGATGATGTTTTTCCTCTTTGTTTCCCTTTCAAAGGGAAGAAGGATTACCTTGGCCTGGGAACCAAGTGGGGAGGGAGTGGATGCTCGTGTGCTTTTGTAGTCTTCCTTTGCTGAGCAACAGCCAAAAGTGGGGTTTGCCAACAGGCAGGGAGACTTCAGTGCAGGAGCAGAGCACTGGTTTGTCTTGTTCAGTATTACACATGTGTGGATGGCCAAACCCATGTGCACTAAGGGAAGAAGCAGTATGGTCTATACTGCATGTTATATAAAAGCTTTAGTCATTTTTTTTCATGAATGACCTCATTTGAATGTTCTCTTGTTTTTCTTGTGATAATTTAGACTATGGCAATAACCGACATAAGGAGCATCTGCACTTCTGTCTTGTATTTACCTTTTGTTTCCAAAGTGTTGGGTACCTTAAAGATGTACAGGACAGGCCATGCCCCCCAGGAGCTCATGTGCTAAGTTTGGTTTTATTATAATTAGCATCATTCCTACAAACACCCCTCTTCCAACCTGCCCACACCTTTCTCCCCCAAATAAAAAAGAACCACGCCGTGTTTTTTGGTACATTCCCCAGCTTAAGTGCAGCGTCCAAATTGCACTGTCCATTACATGCTAAGCACACACAGACTTTGCAAAATGGGGATCGCTAATCTTTGCTTTTATTAGTTTTCCTCAAACCATTTTAAGACCTTGTATGAGGTCAGTGAGAGCTGTGAACTCTTCAAATTACGTTCTGAATAGCTTCACATTTGCCCTTTGTATTCATTTGTGCTAATCAGTCTCTTTCCTGTTATCGCCAGATGAGTCACTCGCTGCTTCCCCACTTCACTTTTGGAGTTTGCATAGCATGGTCGATTATGACCCAGTTTGGGTAATTTGTCCTTGTAATGATTCATTTATCACTATCCAGAACCCACTTCAGCTAAACACTTAAATGTGCTTTAAAATGCTGTACTTATGAAGAATTAAAATAAGCACTTGCTGAAATGGTCTGGAGGTGGGGAAAGTTGTGTGCGGATCGTACTTTTCCCTTACTGATGTTACTGACAAATGTTCCCATCTTACAGCGTTTTGCAAAAAGTAACAATTGGAGATAAATAAATTCGATAAGCAGAATCAAATAAAGGCAGCGTGTCATTCCTGATTAGATCTGACATTGTGCTAACATCTCTCTTCCAGAAACCGTTTTGCATTGACGCAAGTCTTTTCTGTTGGAATCTGGCTCTAAATTATAAAACTGTCCAAACTATACAAAGATTTATTTCAATTCAAAGATCATTGATTTGCTAGAGAACAACAGAGGGAACCGTGGTATTTGGTGGATACTTTCAAAGCACTCTTTATTTAGTTGCTTCTTTTGCAACCAAATGCAGAAAGAAATATTAAGTAGAATTGCTTCAATCTGAATGCTGCTCCACATGGGGAATAGTGCTGCAGCCAGTACAGTTGTTCTTATGAAAAAAAAATTATATATACACACATACATATGTATATATAAGCTTTTACCAGCTGAGTTGTGACAGTGAAAAATTCTACCTGGGTCCAAGCAATGTTCATATGTTATTACTAAAAATCTCCTATACATTTTTATTTAAACCACGCTGGAAGTTGCATCTTGACTAAATAGGTTGTGGAAAGTTTTTAATATGTTAACAAGTTGACTCTGCGTACCAGTAAATACTTTGTTTAATTTGCATTTGTGAGAAAATTTTCCCATTAAAACTGCCGCAGAGTGTGAGCTGTGGTATGGCGTATAGTTTCAGGACAAGACTTTTACACCTTATTAGCACTGCAGTAAGGGAAAAACACTTTAAAGAGCATTAAGGAAAAAAAAAAGTCATTAAAAACATATTTGTCAGCTTCCAGAGATGCTAATGAACAGAAACATAATGACATATTAACAGCTTGAGATCCTCTCCTTTTCCAGGGAAAACTTTGGCCTCCCATACTTTCATCTTGGTATGGAAACGTACGCTAATGAAGGCTCTTTTCAGGACGGGAGCTATTTAAGAGCTTAAGATGTGGCAAAAAAAGCCTTATGTGTGTAGCTGCCCCTTTATTTCGTTTAACGTATACATAAAAGACATTACACGGTACAACAAGAGGAGGCTGTGGAAAAAGACGGAAAATGGAGGTCTTATACCTAAACGTTATTTTTTGGTGGCGGTGGGAGCGCTGTCACATGTCATACGGGGAGGAAAAACTGCAAGGAGGTGTCTGATATTCTCCTTGCTGCAAACATTCCTAAGGCTGAGGAACAATTCTTGGGGGAGGGAGGTTGTTTTTGCCTTTCATTAGCTTAATCTCGTCTGAGTTTAATAGCGAAAGCATGATAAACCTCATGTTCTTTTCATTAAAACGCCCTGTATCTGTTCTCCTCTAGTTCAGCGTGTGCTATCTGTTGGTGTTATTAAAGAGTTTATCATTTTTTGACTCCTCATGTAAATCACAAAGGGGTTGGAAGGATTTGATCCACAGCCGAAGAACTGATTAGGTGAATCCAGTGGACCCGTGCACCGTAATTGGCACCTAAATGTGCTTTAGACAGATGGTGCTGTAGATTGTGCAGGCAAATTACTTCTTGACCACAGCTTCTTCTCTTCTGTGTATTATTTCATAGATTTCAATCTCTCCTTTATTCTTGTCAGAATACCAGTGGAAGTATTCTAAAGTGTAATTTTAAGCTATTTACTTCTGAAGATATTAATACAGTAAAATGAATCAAAACCAGAGACGACATAAATTTATAAGGTGTTTTTGTTTGTCTCAGTATAAAAGCAGTATCTGTGTGTAACTCGGTCTGAGAACTATATCTGATACAGGTTTCCCATTTGTATCAGAGGAAGAACGAGGGTTGACTGCTGAAAATTTATGCAAATAGACTATCTAAAATGATCTGACCTTTTCAAGCGAGGGAACTTTCCAGTGCACTGATACAGCCTATAAATGTACTTATCTTGCCTTTTTTTTTTTCTCACATTAACTTCATAACCTCTGATGATAACTTCATGATCATCAGCAAAGGGGCCCTTTTAATGACAAACATGCAGATTACATGTAATCTGGATAGGCCATGAAAATGTAATGTTTAAAATACTGCATACAGCTAACTTGTTTGTGCTATACGTGTGAGTGCAGCGTTGCCAGCTCCACGCATTCAAACACTGTGATGGTTCAAACAGCATCCGTCTCCCACCTCTCTGACAGTGTCTTAAAATCGTCTTTGAAATGTGTTTAAAATACACACTTTGATTCTCACCATGGCATTTTCAGTCTGTGCTCAGCTGCATTTAAGATGTAGCTTTCCAAAACCGAAGCGGAGCTGTTCAAACCATTGCGTGTTTCCAAGAGATGGGCTCTGAGAAAATAAAGAGCTACTTAGGGGTGAAATAAAGTCACAGTTGCTGTCAGCTACAATCAGAATAGAAATATTGCGAACAGTGGTTAAAAAGGAAGAGGAGGAGCCTCCTGGCCACCTCGTCTGGTCTTGCTGTTGTTCGGTCTGCTGTGCCACCAGTAAATCAGGAGTAACGCCAATGAAATGAGCCCATGGAGTCCCACAAGCACGAAGCACTTTGCAAGGGGAAAATCAAACTGCTATAATAAGTGAATCACTTTTTGCCCTCTGATTCTCTCTCTCTCTGGTTTTTTTTGTGTTGTGTTTTATGAGCTGCTTTTCGGTTGCCTTCTTGGCCAATGCAATCCTCTTGCAGAAATTGCAAGAGAAATTTCTACAGCTGAGGTTTTTGTAGAGACCCACCATGGCAGCTCACCATAACCTAATTATGAGCCAGCTGCACATGCAACACCTCTAAGATGTCCAAAGAGTTCTCCCCAAAATTCAAGTCATTTCTGGTCTTTGCTTTTCAATGGCTACCTTTTATTTCCCCTGAAAAACTGACTGAACAAACCACATGCTTTAGCTCACGTTATCCATAAGCGTCTGAAGATTTTCCTAGCTCAGGATTTTCTCGCAGAGGAATTTGGTGTTAATGGACCCGTATGCAATGCTGTTGCTAAGAAACCCTGGCTTGCCTCTGTAATGTCCTTTTGCAGTTTGGCGAGTGCCTCCTCGATGGAAACACTTTGTGTTTCAGCCTCTCTGGCTTGTCCAGAGGAGGGTGTGCTTCGCTCGCAGCTTGCCCAGCTCAGCCCGTAGTGCCCATGACAAAATGAAATGGGAAGCCAACGTCCCCTATTTTCTAACCACCTCACTTCTTGTTTTCTGAAGTCCCGAAACTCCTGCCTGCCCTCTGCACGTGCCCACGGCTGATTATGCATTTACTGTTTGGGATTTACTGTGGTGCAGCTTTTCACAGTAGCAAGCACATTGCCGGTCTTGCACGTCTTGTAGCTAGGAGATCTCGTAACCTGGCTTGAGACAGAAGGACGATTTAAAAGCATAACCCATCCATTTTATGCCGGTAATACGCAGTTTCCTTGTTGCCATGGCAAACCTGGAAAGAAGAGCAGAGACAGCCGCTCAGGTGAGGGAATGCTGCCTCAGCAGGGAGGCAGAAAGTAGGTTTGGGGTCATTTTCTTTTCAGTGGGATGCAGAAATCCATGGGAATGAAACCAGAGGCCTCTGCTATGGGAGTTTCTTTGAGCCATCACCATCTGTTGGTCTGCTATTTGTATGGGAGAGTCCAGGAAACCTGCACTGAGTCCTTATAGGCTTCAAGAGACTCCATTCGAAGGGATGGGTTTTGTCCCAGTCTCTGCTCTGGGTGTACTGTTTGACACTGAGCAAGCAACATAGTTCCTCTGGCTCTCCCTTTCTGTCTGTGATTTCTGATTCGTGGGTGGAAGGGAAATGTTTGAAACGGTAGAAAATGAAGGGGTTTCAAAAGACCAGATTTCCTTTTTGTGGTCCTTCCCCAAGCTGACAGAGCAGCCCCTCAGGTAGCTGGAGCCCAGCGCTTCACCCAGCCATTGCTGACTGAACCCTTGTCAGGTTGGTCTGCTGTGAGCCTGAAATCACTGCAAGACATTCAGAAGAAAGTAACGCAGAGGGGAGACATGCCGTTTTGCGTTACCTGGCATATATAAGGATGAAGTCCACCAGAGACCTTGAAGTTGCTCTGGTGAGAGTAGAGGTGGCCTCTATGCAGCTGGAGGTTGTTTCTTATGTGCACAAGTCCACGTGTATAATATTTTACATTGCTGTTGAACTCTAGCAAGTTTGATACTGATCTCACCCTGTCTTTGTAAGAAGTAGAGTAAATAAAGCTCTTGTGCTGTGCAGTCTTAGCTCACTCTACGCATCTTCTAAGAACCCCCAAACTATGACACCAAAATTAGTTTATGGAGCTGTATTATCATTTTCCTCTCTGTCTTTTTGAATGAAACTAACAGGGACACTTTCTGTCAATCAAGTGTCCAAATGAAATGCTTTCCTTTCATCCATCAAAGTGCTTGTGCCAACGAGAATGGTTGTTCCCTCAGGCAGCTGCCAGGGGAGAACACAGAGTGATGGGCTGGGCTATTAGCAGGGCGAATTAACTTTTAATGTTACTGTTGTTGTTTAAGCATGTTCGGGAGCCTCAGGAAGATGAAAAGCTCTCAGAAACCCTAAGTCATTCTCACTGCTAGCCGAAAGAGATTCTCACACAGGGAAGGACATTTGGAGCTAGAGCTGCTCGGCATCCAAAAAGTGAGACTGTGGGATGCGTCGATCAGCTCCAGGGGTTTTGCGGGGTAGATGGGCTATCAGGGCAGAGTGGTCATGATAGCATAAGGTTCAGATAATGCTACCCACATTCCTATCCAGTGAGGATCTCAGGTGGATTCTGCAGGTGATATCCAATTTAGGTAGGACGCTTCTACACTGGTTACATTTGCAGCTCAGGCAGCAAGTAAATGTGCTTCCAGGCCTCTCGTTTTGAGGCATCTCCCACCCATCGAGGGCTGGGCGACCCAGAATCGCTGCCCTCCTTGACCTGCACCTTCAGATATATTGAAGCTCCATCCTCAAAAGCAAGTTAGATGCCAAAATGCCACAGTTACTCCAAGGCTCAGGAGTCAAAGAACCGTGGGCGTGTTTGAGAATGAAATGAGTCTCTGAGTCACTTCAGGGGTTTTGAATGTTTTAATCAAAACCTTTTCTATTTACCTAATATTCTGTGTTACAGAGGAAAGGAAGGCATTTTTATTGCTGCTGTTCTGGTTTTACCTGCTTCCCACACCGCTGGGGTATTGCAATGATCTCATCTCTCCAAGTGCCTGGCTGCAGTCCGAGCTCCTCGCTTGGACTTGGCACAGGAACGCGACTGATGGAAAATCCCACTCCTTCCAAGCTTTGTTTGCAAAATGCTGCTTCCCCACTTTCATACTGGTGACAATTACTCCTCTTGTCCTTTATTAAAGTTTAATTTCATTGCCTTGCCAAACAATCTTGCTGCAAAGGCTACAGATGAAAGTGAGGAAAGGAGGTTAATGCGGTATGTGTTATCCCTGTCTACAGGGAAATTTGGGTTTTTTCCTGCTGAAATAAATGCCACCAGTGAATGTTTACAAATGTAGTGTTGAGTAATTTAGATATAAAATGTGAGGTCAGCCATGAAGTCAAGGTTCAAAGCTAAATCACAAAACCTAGGAAAGGCAAAACAAAGAAGGTATTGTCTTCTGCAGTTAGGGAAATTTAGAAACAAATTATTTTCCCACTGGTCACCAACAAGAAAAATGCACATAAACTCTTCCATGAGGCTTTAACACATAAAAAAAGTTATGAGGTGCTCCCTCCCTACTGAAAATCCCATTGATTGCAGCAGAGGTAAAAGCACCTTAGCAGGAGCATCTAAAAAACCTAATAAATAAAAAAAAAATATTCCAACTGAGACAAACATTTGAATACTATGTAATTAGTATTGAATGCTCTACTTGTTCTTTTTCTGCTGGAAATGTCATAATTTTGACAAATGATCGTGCTCAAGTAGAATGAAAACAACATCAGTGAAAAGAAATGGAAAGTGCACACAAAATTCTGTTAAAATACCATCCTGAACACAAGAGGAGGATGTGCTGAAACATCATCGAGACTTGTGTGTTTTCTAAATGAAACCTCACAATTGACATGCCTTTCAAAATTAGGGATTTTTTTAGTGAAAGAAGCATTTCTGTAGGAAGAAAAATACCAACGAACCCAAGAACAGTTTGACACATTTCCTGCCAAGGCTTTTTACCACTGACCGTGTCAGAAGCTATTCCAAAATTTCTTGTTAGGTAAGATGAGAAAAGGCATAGCAATTTGCCCGTGATCTGGGAAACTGCTCCAGAATCATCCCTCGTCCGCTCTGAAGTATGGGAGCTCTAAGTATATTTATTTTGACTGTGAAGTACGAGCCTCTCGCGAACCTAAAGCAAGACTTGCGTTATCCTGCTTCTGGCAACAGAGTGTAGCAAGAGTAGTTTCCTTCACTAAAGCTTATATTTCCTATTTATCCTAAAGATAATTAAAACCCATTTTCTGGAAAGTTAAACCTGTCAGTTTTTCTGACTGCTTGAGAAAAGGCTGGTGCACTGTTATATTGAAGAAACAGAAACGTGAAAGTTTTTCTGAATCTGCTGCTTGAGCTTCTTGCTCTTACTTATAGGGAGAGTTAAGTTTGAAGCTGTGGATACGGACATAGTTGATCACACAAGAACATTCTCTTGCTGTGTTTTATAGGCATAGTTAACAGAAATAACAAGTTTAAATACTGGTCTGAAAAATCTGCTTTGTTTTAGGAGGAGTTTATTCGGTTCTGTGCCCATAAAAATAAATGACACACTGAAGAAGTGTCTTGAATGTGAAGCTTTTGCTCCAAAGAGATAATTGTGGCAGGGTTATTAAATGCTGAATATAGTCTCATTTTAATTTCAATTGCACGGATATATTCCTAGATGCTTATTTTTGTTCCACATAAATAGGGTTGGTGATATTGGATGTAATGGTTTAGCAGGTACAAGTCAGAATTTGGCAGTAATTGACACAGTAATGTCAAAATTACATAAATTACAAATAAGCCAAAATATCCGTGCCATTGTACATCCACAGATGACATTCTCCCATGAGCTGAATAGTTTACATGAATTAAAAAAGGTCTGGATTTCTCAGTCCACAAAATGAGGTACTACTGCCTCTGCACATAATGGATTATGGGTCTTGGATGAGAAGGAAATGCAGTAGAAAAACAATTAACAGGCAGGAACTGACAGCGTGTGGCTCCGTGGGCAGTATCAGTGCAGATGTAGCATCTGGTGTGGTCCTCGGTGTCACCTTTATCTGCAGCAGGAACCAAATCCCCCTCCCAAGGCTCGCTGAGACAGCCGGTTTTGTGCGAGTGCTTGATAAAACTTGACCCTCTGATCCGCTGTACTCAGCCGAGGTTTATCAACCTGTATGTTTCCAGTGTGTGAATTTTAGCTTTTTATAATGCTCTGCCAATATAGGGTTTGTTTTTTTTTTTTAAAGACAGAATTGCTAAGCCCTGCATTTTGTTAGTGTCACATCTTACGGTTTTAGGCAGTAGAGCTGCTCAAGAAGGTGGCGCCCAAGGAAATTTAAATACTTGCTTTAACAGTATCCTCCATCCCTTCTTTCTGCTACGAACAGCAAATATAGACATATTCAAGGAGAGATTTGCAGGTTGCCAGTTTTCATGACTTTATTGCAAGTCTCATAATCATTGACACTTTTCTTATGTGGCAAATCTGATGTGTTTTTATTTTTATTTTTTTAAGTTTCTAACCCACCTGGTTAAAAGAAGTGCAATTCTAAGGGTAATACAAAAGTCTGAGGAGCTGATGTGAACAAGACCAGTTTGTTTCATTTTTAAATCTTGTTCTTAAAGCTAGTTTCAGGATTTCTGGTGACCCTCTCTGATTATTGCAACCCCAGCAGGTTGGCAAGACAATATTCTTTAGTCTCTCAATGTTCACAACAACAGGTAACTCTGCTTCACGCTCTTCCAGATGTTTGGTGGGAAACAAATACAAGCTCAGTTGTCTTCTAACAATTTCAGCTCATTCAAACCCCAGAAAAGCCTGTGATTTGTTAAATTCCCTTCATGAAGTGTTTTCTTCCACCTTTGACACTGAGGAGATGGAGTATCCTGTTTGCACCAGGAGCTGCTCGTTAAACTAGAACAATTCCTAATCTGTAGTTGAATAGCAGGGAAAAGCCAAACGAGTCCCTCACCAGTGGTGGCATCTCGTGGTTTATGGTATTTCCCGTGGGCTACGGACTTTGTATGTACAGATGAGAAGCTGAAGCACTAAGGCTTTAGGTGACCCATCCAAGATCCTGAAGCCGCTTTTGGGCAAAGTAGGAACCAGTCCTCCTGTACTCCATCCAAAGCCCAGCAACACCATACCACTGCCCGAATGCAAGCACAGATGGACATCGCTCCTCTGAAATCAGCTCATAGCAGCTGGCTATCTGACCCATGCTGTCTTTGGGTTGGCATACGTGATTTCTGTTGTTCGCTTCCTTTTTGTCTAAATAAAGTAGCTATTGTTTATGAAATACAATAGTTGCACAATTAGCTAAAGAGGCAACAAATAAAAGATTACCCAAGAGAAACAAGAAAACGGCAGCTGTAAATCTGGCTGCCACTATGCCTTGACCGTCTTTGGAAAGGGTTTTTCGGTTCTTGGCAAATTTAAATGGAGTTTCTGTTGCAGACATTAGATTTACTGCTTTGGCATCATGCCTTCTGTATTTTTCAAAGTTTGACATTGTTCCTGGCCTGGAAGTTTGTAGCTCTCTGGGGAATTAACCGTCTCAAATATTTCTGTAAACAACAATAGTCCAGCCATGAAAGTTTGGAGTCCAGTTTGCTGGAGGACTCGTGGGCTCTTTCGGCTCAAAGCGCTCCCAAAAGCAGCAGGACCTCATCGCTGGGTGCTTCATTCTGTGCTCTGACTCAGTCTCCCCAGCGTAAGGATAAACACAGCAGAGAACTTTATTTTCACTTTGGGTTTTTCTTTTAGAGTGAACGTTAATATTATTTATTAGTCTAACTAATACAACTCGGGGGGAATAGGCAAGTGTTTAGGCATGGGATCACTTCTTCAGCTCACTGATATTCTTGTAGCTCTAGTGAGGCTATTATCCAAAGAGAAACATATTGTTTATTTTCTAAATGACCCCTGGCAGTATTTTAGCTAGAGAAAACACTGAACCTTTTAATTTTTAAATTTTTGGCTAAACTCTAGTGAACTTCAGCTTGCTGCTGAGAGGCATTAACTATAATTTACAGATGAAGAAACTGAGGCAAAGAAGAAAAGTCCTTTCCAAAGGGCTGATAAAAAACCCAGACACAGGAAAATACAACAGCTCTTCTTTCCCTCCTCAGCTCAGGCCTGTCTTGGATACAGAATCTCTGGAGATTTTGAGCAACAGGTGGTTTCTCCAAGGAGAATATGGCTATCTGCCCTTGCAGCGTGGTTCTGAAACTCCCATCCATCCTTTTTCTACCGTCTGCTAACATATGTGTTTTTCGATGGAGGGGGAGTGTAATGAGAAATTACAAAATTTGTTTCTGTGTTGCTGGATTCAAAATATATGCGTGTTTTTAAGACAGTTTAAAATCAACGTTTTAGTTGAATTAGTTAAAAATTCAACTTTGCAAGAAGCTTCTGCACCATTAAAAAAAGAAAGTGTCAATGGAAAGCTTTGATTATTAAAGAGCTGCCATGACTCCACAGAGCTCCATTTCTTGATCTCATTTTTCATTTCCAAAAAGGTCAAATTTGTAAGGAGAAACTAATAAGCTGAAAAAATGACCAGCTTCATTTCTGAGCATGTTTTCCTCAGGAACTATAGGGCCATTTATTGGTCTGATGGCTTTCTTTTGCATCTGGGAAGCTCTGAATGCAGCTCTTTGCCAGTTACACACAAAACATTTACAGCCCAAAGAGGCCAGCTCGTTAGTAATTACTGTAATGAGTTCTTCACAGTGTTTCTCTGAAAGGTGATTGAGCCCCTAATGCAGACACCAGATATTTTTTCTTCAGTTAATGGTGTGGTAAATTATTCCTGCGAGGGGGCTCATTGAATGCCTCCTTTGAAACAAGTTAAAGACCACAAAGGAAAGAAAAAGCTGTAAGTCTCTTCTTACCAGTAACAGAAGAAAATATTTATGGAGTGTTTCAGATCTAGATCTTCCCACTGTTTCTGCAGACAGGTACGAGCGTAAGGTTGTGTTGTGTAAACGGCGACCGGCACAAGCGAATGGATGGGGCAGATGCTGCAAGGTGTATTTTCCAGTTGTGAAGATTTGGGACAGCTTGGGTAAAGAAATAACAGGCTGAGTTTGCTCAGACAGAGCTACTGCCTTGTGATCCCGACGGCTGTGGGCTTTGCAGATCGGCTTCTCATCTCGGTGGAATTGAAAGGTCTTAAACTGGTGCAATACTGGTACGGGAGAGGGGGGAACGATTTTCACGAGCTTGGCTTTTACAAAGGGATATTTCTTCTGCTGCTAAGTGAATAAATTAATTGATACGTCCAAATGCAATTAGCAAATGCTACAGTGGGAAAGGCTTCCTAATCAGAATCATTAATCGGGCAAAAATGAACTGTTGCATGTCCTCCCCCCCCCACCCTCCCGCCCCAGTAAAAGACCCAACAGCCAACCTCAGTAATATATACGAGGATGGGAATTATTTATAAGTTAGCTTTTTAGCTTTATAAAGATCATCTTTTTATACATTGTGTGTGTTTACATGCCATAACCCCAAACAGCCTTGAATTTCTGAGCTTATACCCGCAGGGCTGGCTGTGTATCGGTCCCAAAGTCAAGATTTGGACCTTTCACAAGAACACTCTTAATTTCTCCCAAAATGCGTGTGGAGAGAAGCAGTCATTGCCAGGGTGATGAGAGAGTATTTGGGAAGTGGCTGTGATTTAGAGGAAGGAGAAAACCTGCTGCTGATCTGCATGCAGTCAGTCTCTCCGTGCCTTCAATGCCCCGAATCTGCAGGTTGCGAAGCATCGGAAGGGGAAGCCTTGTGCTCGGTGGTCTCCGGTGTGGCTGTTGGTATCACCTGGCTCGTTGCTGAGAGCATCTCATGAGGGTTGTGGCCAAACAGCCAGGGAAATGAAACCTCAGAGCAGCAACAACCTGGACTTTCCTTGTCCTGTTTTGGTGAAAAGTGAGTGTATTTGGAGAGCATCCTCATTGCGAGTGCGGTTGTTGTTTTTGGGACTGAAGTTGCACAAAAGGTTGTTTGATTATAAAAAAAAAAAAAAATTAAGAAATTTAGTCAATCAGCTGAGCAAATCAGCTTTAACTGCTCTTCAAAAAGAGGGATCGGCTGGGACTTAGAATGTGGGAGATGCTGAGATCCTCTGCTGAAAGTCAGCCGGGTGTTTCGGGGGTCCCGCACGTTACCGAAACCTGTGGCTGACTCTGGTGCGGCAGTGCAGATAAAACAGGGAGAGCTCATAAAGGAAAGGCCTGAAGTGCTTTGAATGTGGTTGGGTTTTTTTTTTTTTCCTCTTCTCTGCAAAAACAACACCCATAGATGTTATTTGAGAAGCTGTTTGGTAATATTAAGTGATAATGAATTGCACAATTTGCCCACACACATCATTGCCTTTTGCTGGATAGGCAGAAACGCTCATTAGCAGGCGAGGTTTCCCTGGCAGCCCGGAGCTCTAAAGACTGCTCCGTGCCCGGCTGGGACGGATTTTCAAAGGATCTGTGCATGCAGTGTGGCTTTTTGGCTTTTCTCTCTGTGGGAGCAAACCTCCAGTCGCGGTGGCAAGTGCTGACTGCTTACAGAGAAGTCCGACTTAAACATCTTCTCTAATTTTTAGCAGCAGAGTCAGCCGATAAGCCCAGGAATCTTTATACCGCATCCCTTGTTAAAATTATGATAGTGTCCGTCCTCTTTCATTTAGTCACTCCTGCTAGTGAGAATTAAGTTTAGACTCTGCTGGCTTTTGCCAGTAGATCTCAGGATGCGTTATCTACAGTTTATTTTATTTTGTACTCATCTGGGCAGTAGCTGGAGTATATAAAATGGGGTCTCCTGGAACAACTTTATTGCTTCAGCCTCTTCCTTGAAGTAGTCTTTGGCGCGAGTATATTTTTTCCTTCGTCTCTGACAGAAAGCAATTTCCTTTCTGCCCTGCACGTCCTTCAGTCTCCGGTGATTCACACCCCAAAGCGCCTTGCAAAAAAACCAACTTTGTTGACCTGTTCTTGCTTCTGGGGGTGGCAAATGGTCCTCACCTGAAAAAAAAAAAAACCCCAACGTGGCACATCATCTCTGATAGCAGCAAAAAACACCGCTTCCAAAATATATCATTTTCTCCCTTCTCATAGGTGATGTCAAAGCACTAATGGAGGATTGCTATGGTTCTTCGCCTCTTGAAATTGTTCCTTGCAGTGAGGAAATGGTGAAATTGGAATGGGAAAAGCTGGGAAGCCGATGGGGCTTTGATAGCTGTAACTTTTACTTAGCTGGTTGTCTCGCTTGCAGCATTACCAATGTGTTATCAACCTGAAGCCAAGAGGACTGATATAGCCAGGGAAAATTGTCTTTTTCTTCCTCTTTTTTTTCTTTTAGGGGATCAAGAAGTATCTTTTAATCTGTGCTGAACCTAACTGTGTTTATACCTGAGGTCCATAATTAATTTTTTTTTTTTAAAGTGTGTTATGGATTTGCAAAGCAATTGCGGGGTTTAGTCGAAGTGTTGCTCAGCAGAAATGTTTAAAGCTTAACGTTGAGAGGGATGGAGGGCTTGCCTCATTATCCTTCTCGCTTAGAGTTTTAGTGGGCACAAGGCAGGAAGTTCCTCTTGATTTAAATGAGAAATATCAAATATCTTCTGCTTATGAGACGGGCTCTTTGGAGTTGTGATGCAGACTGACACAGGACATCCAGAACACCGGTGTCAGAAAATTGTTCAGTTTTTTAGTCTTCCTTTGTTTTTACTGTGTGTGTAGGCCAGAGGTTTGGAAATGTATGTTTTACTTTCATGAGGAAGACTCAGATGATTTTATTTTCAAATACAGTTTCCATTGTCTGCATGGAAAAAGATTTGTTCTGCTAAGCAGAGTTTAAACATAGCGCTATGACAGATGCTTATAAAAATCAGTGCAAGTCAAATACTGATCTGCTTTTTCCTCATTCTTACTGGAAAACATTTCTTCTGATTTCTCTGGCATCTCTCTAAACCTAGAGAATTACAAATGAGAGAAGCATTTGCCCCCCAGAGCTTAACGTGCCACATATTGCTGAAACGACACTAAACTTCCCAAAGGGTAAGAGAAGAAATAGCAGAGAATATAGAGCTATTGCTTCAGATAAGGAGGTTAGAATAACTTAGGAGAATATAATTTTGTTTGGTTTGAATTACTTTAAAATCATAAAGCCTGGGAGAACTGCTCCATGTACCAGTTTCTGATCACAGTCAGTGTAAATCTGGAAGGAAGCCATCAGCTCGAGGAGGAGAACTCTGCTATACATTCATATTACTAAAAGCAGATGTGGGTTTATGGCTCAAGCCAAAATTTTTGAGTAAAAAAACCCCCGATCTGTCCTCAATTCTTCATTGGTCAGAAAGGATGGGATGAATCAATACTCGTGCATTAGCACTGGGAAGATGGCTTTCAGGACTGACATGTCTGATAGAGATGCTAGTGCAGCCTAGGAGTGATCAGAAAATCAAACCTGCTGCTGCCTATGCGCAGCCATATTCCTGCTGCTGTTCTGTGTGGAAACCCCACAGCTTCCTGGGCTTTCAAGTGTCGGTTGGTGTGAGGACATATGGTTATAAAACGATTGCTTCATGGTGATTTGGAGAACCTTAGCTACACGTGGTTTCCATCACATCTATGTGCCATGCTGTTCCCCAAAACCCAGCGTCCACAGCAGAGCATCGCTCTGAGATACCTCTGGCGTCACGCACATTGACCCGCGAGAAGGAGACGTTTGGTTCACAAGCGTGATGCTGGCCTGGGTTGTGATATACAATAGGAGGTGACATACCCAAGTCCCACCCCTAAACAAGATTACTATGTAGTCAAGATAGGTGTAAGCTTTTGCTTGCAAGCCATCAAATTTTTGGTAAACTGTTTGGAAAGTGATATGGTGCTGGAGAAATCCTTGTGTGCCTGTGAACGGAGGGATGCTAAGCCCTGATTTTCTTCCTTTCAAGAAATAAACTTCTCTAAGGAGGCAAAAGCTCTGTGTGGCTTTTAGTTCCTCACTTCCATTTTTGTTAGAGGGTAAAAAAATAAATCACATCAGCACCACACTCTTTGCTAGAATGAATCCTTCTGCCTGACTTGCAGAGATTTATAATAGAAATGCTGACAGAACCTAATTTATAATAGTGTGAACAAAGCCATGGTAATGGGCCTCGGAAAAGAGAAAGTGCTTAAACTTTTAGATGGGTGAGTATGGGAAGTGGATACAGAGACTTTCCAGAGGACTGTGGGTAGAAAACTAAAAATGTTGTCCCTGGCATTGGTGCAGGACATGCACATTGTCAAAATACAGGGAGGAGGAGACCAGAAATCAATGGGCAACGCGTGGGCCTCACCAAACATTTTGCACGCCCACGTCGCAGTTTTATGAGTTTGTTAGCAAGAAGCGAACACCCCCGAATCCACCTCTGCCTCCTCCTCTGCCGACGGTTCGTGCCTCTGCAGTCAAAGCGGGGTTTGATGGTGGGACTGCTGCCGCCGGGAAGGCTCCGTCCCCTGTGGCTGGGTCCTGCTGGCTACAAGGCGAGGGAGGATTCGTGGTGCAGGTGACTTTTGTCTACGTGTTATTTGTGAGTTTTGCTCTGGAGAGAAGCACTGAAATGTTTTGGCCGCGGGCAGTGTTTCTCGAGGCTCCTTCATCTTCTTCTTCCGTTCATTGTAAATGAGGTATTGACATACTGAACTACACAAACCCAGACCGTACAGAATTGCCAGTAACAGCTCTTGATCTTGTCTCGTTTAACCTCAGAGTAGCAAAGCAAGAAAGAAATATATTTGTAAATTGTGGCGGGGAGAGTGTGGGAGGAAAATGCAGCTTTTAGGCCCCCAGTCTGTATTCGCTGTGGTGCAGAGGGAGGGCAGCAAGAGATGCATCAAAGCCCTCAAATCTCTTTCTGGCAATGACCAGGACAGAGCGCGATGGAAGAAGGCCCAGATTTTGCAGAATAAATATGATAAACTCTGTTGTGCAGAGGGAAGAGAAACTGTGATGCGGCAGAAAGTTCCCAAGCATGCTGAAGGTCGTGTATGAAAACTTAATTATGAGAGGAGCTGCTAGTCTATCACATGACCAGCTTAATATACTACCCGCCCCAGTGAAATACTTGTCGTTATGCTGATTTGGTGCTTTTCCAGCGAGCACAGTGCATGTGCGTGACCCACTGACGCCCAAGCCTGTGCTGTTGCGTGCTTGTAAATACTGGGACTGGTTCAGTTAGTTATTCCTAAGCCCTTATCTTGAATATGATTTATGTCATGGTTGGAAATCACCATCCATCGTGGTGAGCCTCAAATACTTCTATAAACAGTGAGGTACGTGAATAGCCTGAACTGGGGAATCCTTCCAGTCCCCTCAGACTCTCCCCAAGGCTTTGTAAGGCACAGATTTTTTTTTTTTTTTAATTTTTTTTTTAAAATAAAAAATAAACAGTCTTGGTAAGGAGGAATCTGTTCTTTCACTCCTGCATTTTGGAGACCTGCTATTTGTTATGGACCTTTTGTCTGGGGAAGATTTGTTCCTTAATGAGTATGGTTTCTGGCTAATCTTTGCTACTTCAGATTTTGTGGTGAGATCTTCTTTGGACAGAATTAGGTTGAGTATATTTCAATTGCGTCGTGTTGTGGTCTAACCCAGCAGGCGGTTAAAACAACACCTCCTGTTCTTAAAATCAGCTTGTCAGAGAGTCTTAAATAACACGTTGCCTTATTCATAAACAGCCTGAGCAAATCAGGATTTGCAACGTGTACGGCTGAAGCACAGTTCAGCGTGTGACAGTGATGTGTTACTCTGAGCCGCAAGCTTATCAAAGGGTTTCGCTGCGTGAACCACCGGCAGAACGAAATACGTCGAAGAATTATTTGAGCCTCATTTATTTAGTGAGTCTACGGTAAAAATGAAAACTCCAAACTTGCGACGGTTTAAAAGCAAATTGCATCGCAGACTTTTCAAATCTGTAGAAATGCAAAGCTTTTCATTAGGCAGAAATAAATTTTGCCATTACCTTGTGTCATTACAGCGTGAATAAATTGCAGCAGTGTAAAGTGTGTGAAATTGCTGGGGGACTTCTGTGAGCCATGGAGGTGGAGATTTCTGATGTACATGACTGGGAACAGAATCCCACTTATAATACCTGGGGTTTGACCCTGTGATGGAGAATTTAAAAGATTAATAGTGTTTCAAATACCAATAATTGTGAAGAAAGAAAACGAGCAATATTTTAATTGCTGGTCTTGCTCTTTTCTACCCCAGCTAATAAAAAGCCATTTTTTCCTGCTTCTGTCCTTCATGTTGTCTGAGTTCTAGGTCCCAGCACTTCGTAGGGAACAGGTCTCTCAGCTGAGAGTCAGGAGACTAATTTTTTCTTATTTTTACTCTAGCAATGACCTGTTATTTGACCCTGGGCAATTTGCTTTCTTCACAGCTATCCATTACTGCTGTTTAGATTTGCCATATCCTAGGAGATAAGGCTTATGGCTTGTTTCTTAACAGAAAAGATCTTCACTTTCAACAGGATTTTATAAATGCTAATATCAGACAAATCTATGAAAAGTAATATTTGTAACCAAGTACTCTTCCGTTTCAGAATGTTTCAGCGCATCTTTTTCCCACCCATATATTGCTGGAATATAACTTTAAACCTTAGATGAGTTACCTATAGATGCGTTACCTATAGATGCATGCATATCTATAGGTTATTTATGATTATTGATACTTATAGCCATAGCTCAGTACTTTCATAACCCTCCTGTCGGTTGTGGCATGCATTTACTATCAAAAATACAACTTTGGTGATGCAAAACCTTATCGTATAGGGAAAATTGGGGGAGCGATGAGATTGCAGTGTTTAGATTCTGCTTGAATCTGGTTGATATCTGGAAGTAACCAAAAATTAACACTATAGTGTTAATTTAGACTGCATCAGCCTGTTGCTATTGCTGCAGCTGTCCATCAGCAGTTGACTTTATGGTAGTCACCAGTCTGTATCATGCCTTTTCTGGTCCTCTCAGCAGAGAGGCCAAGGGTGGTCATGGGGACCAATTTCCAACTACATTTTTCAAAACTGGATTGCACTCCATAGCTCATCTCAAACTGCCAAAACGGTCTCAGCTCCCTCCAGCTTCATTCCCGTTTTGCTTTCCTTCTCTGTCTCTGCAGCCGTGGAGTCGCTGCATTCCTTGAACGACCAGATCTCCCATTTTATCGTCAACAAGTCAAAAACGCTGGATGAAGACGAAGATGCCTTTTTGCCCAGCGAGAAGGAATCTCTGAAAAATGCCATGATGCTGATGAGGCACCTCCTCATGGACGCACAGGTACGAAATCAATAAACTTCCATCTGTTAGGACACTTGTTTAAAACAGTCTTTGGCTTCTGAAATCCGCAGCTGCGGGAAGGATATCTCGGTGCACGGAGCGTGCAGCTTGTGATGGGGCTGGATCTCAGATTTAGGGATGAAAATTACCCAGAAGTTTCAGGAGAAAATGAAGTGATATATCCGTTGATGGGAATCCAGCATCAGCCCTAGCAAAAGAAAATCATTTTGCCACTAAGCATCTGTGCTGAATGCCAGTTTCAGAAGTGCCAGACACATAACTGAGCTGTTGGTTTATGCATGGTCTAAAATGCAAGTTAAAAGCCATGAAACGGTGTGCAGATGTTTCTTTGTGCCTTTGCTGCTTCGACATAAAATCTCTCACTCTGTAGTTTTACTGCGTTACAGTGTGCTTCCTTCATCCTATATAAAAACAAAAAACCTTTGAAATATTCAGTGTATTTATTTTTTTATATGCCCTTTTGGTCTTTATTTGTAAAGCCTGACTGCAAAATGGCAGCTTGTATTGGAAGGTTGTTTTGAAAACAGGGTGGTCTCCTCTCCCTTCTCCTCTGGCAAGCCCTAAAATCTGGCAAAGCAGGCTTGAGACGGTCCCGAGCACTTCAAAGCTCTCCAGGGGTGGGGATCCCACAGCCTGGGCTCCATGCTTTGACCACTCTCATGGGGGATTTTTTGTTTTTCTGAGCATCTTATTGGTATTTCCCATATTGTAGCTTGTGCCTATCACCTCTTGTTAGAAATCGAACAAGAAAATAAGAGAGGAGGAAATTATTCCTTTAAGTGAAATAATCTTATTCAGGGCTTTTCCTGATTGCTATCCCATGCTAAGCCCGGGTTGCCATTGCAAGTACCAACATGGGTCGGTGCCGATAGTGTTACTGCAATTACCCAGCACTGCGTTAATCAACTGGTCCCCAGGGCCCAGGTTCCTGTGACTTGCTGGCAGCATTTTCTAAGTGCCTAAATGGCGAATGTAAAGAGAGAAAGCTACACGTTTTCGTGTTTTATTCCCATATTGTCCCATGTGGAGTCTGGTGGTTATCTTATCTGTTCCTCTCACTTTCAAAGCCTTTGGTCCTAACTACTTTGGCTAGTAGGGATCTTGTGGCCTGGGAATCCCTGATATTAGTGATATGTGTATTTTCACGTTGGATATTTTTGCACAGGGAATCAATCCACGCTTTGGAGGCTGTGCGGTGCATAGCGAGTAAATCTTTACAGCTGTACTCCGGATTTCATTTCTGTGAGTGTGGTGTTCATGTCATTTCTGTACGTCTTTAGCCAAGGCACCTCCATTTACCCCAAATCAATGGATGAGACACTGCTGCAATGTCATGGAGAATGTGAAGGGTTAGATTGTGCGTTTGGATTTGCTCCCATAGCCTGCGCTGCAGGTAGGAATGACACCTCTGGGGAGTCAGGCATGAGAGTAGGCAGATGCTTACAGGCATCTGCGTGTTGCAGATTAAAATAAATATGGGGTAAAAAGGTACCTATTGATAATCCCCTCGTGCAGGAATTCTTTTTTTAGCACCTGAGAATTGCTTTACTACTTATCAGTTGTCCTGAATGCATATTAAGCAGTGCCTGTGATAGAGTGACTGATTAAGGAAATGCTAATAACAATGGGGAAATGTCAAGTGCTCCTGCATCCTCGTGATGCACCTGGATCTCTTCCCAGAAAGGACAGGACAGTTTTTTTTTTCGCCTGGGATTTTCAGGTTGGAAGGATGACAAGGTGGGAAGTGGTAGTGGTGAGTAAAAGGATGGAACTAAACGGGTGACAGCATCAAGTACAAAAAACCCCAATAAAATAAATCCTCTGAGGAATGAAAGAAACATGAGGCTGGCAGCAAGCTACCTAAACAGGAATATCACCGCCAGTGTGTGCATATAAAGTACGTACTAACCCTGACTGCAGAGTGCCCTATGGCTCTAATTACACAGGAGGAAAAAATATCACCAATGCAATTATTTCCCTTTCCTTACCTGATCTCATTTCTTCCCAGCTAGTGTTTTTTATGGGAAGATGGAGCCCTGCAGCTCTAAATGAGATTGATTGTGCAAGGCTCTGTACAAAGATAAGCTGAAATCCAGTGCTTGGCCCTTTTCTTGCTCTCTTGGTATGGACCTGATTTTGGCTAATGGATAATTTGAAGAGAGAACATCCAACTTGAAATTTTGGGTAGAAATTAGCTGGACTGCTAACTCACCAGAAGTGACTGATCAAAGCGGACGGTTAATGGGCATTTCTCACTTCTCTGACGCTATTAATCTGCTTTGAAAACACAGCCTGTGGGGATGATGTCTCATGCCTGCTGCCTTTCTGGTGTGGAGAGAAATTGTACAAATTTTAGTAACTCTGCCTGCACGCCGGCAGGCCAGGAGATGTGGCCAAAGCAAAGGCTTCGAATCCACCACGGATCTAACTTTGATCCTGAGTCATTTCTTTGGCTTAAGATGAATCACGAAACCAATCAAACAGTTTTTCACTTTGGAAAATGCTGTACGCCTTTTTAGACCAGGCTGTGCTGGGGACCATGTGCATCTGTCTGTGAAGGTGCAGGTCTCCACTCTCAGCAATGTGTCACTGAGAGGACAAAATAACAAGGATGCTTATCAGCGTGGAGAAGAGGAACCACGGCAGAGAGTCACTGGGGAGTTTGTTCAGGGTTTCACAGCCGTATTTTCTCATAGTGAGAATGTGGACTCCAAGCCCCTGAGCATCAGCCCAGTCCTTTCATTAGACCATATTTATTTCTCCCTTGGCTTCTTGGAAGAACCTCTTTCCCCCATCTGTTTTGTCAATTTACTCTACTTTTCAGTGATTTTCATGCCTTGGTTTTTGCAGTAGTGGTGTACAAGCAACTGTGACAGCAGTGACTGTGGCTTTACAGGAGAAATTTGCCGTGCTGGAGGTCACCTGTTGGTAAACACAGAATAGAGAAACAGCCGTTGAATGGGGGGGAAAACAAAAATCACCTCATCTCCCATATGCAATAGGGCTTTCTCCATGGAGAATGGGGCATTACCTTGCATATTTTGCACTCCTCTTGCCTACAGAGATGTCGTTGATGTCAGCTGAAGCAGCATAGGCATGATGAGTGCAAGCACGGTGCTGGGAGCTGCAGTGCAGGCTGGCTGAGAGGTGGCTGCTGATACGTCAGCCCCGTCAGTGGTATTAAACTGCATGTGGGGATAGGTAATAAGCTGTGTGGAGTCTTTCAGCAATAGGCTGTCAGCTCAAATTCTGCCCAGGGAAGACAGTGATTTAATGAAAGTCATTACAATCTGCAGGGATCTCTTGACCCCGGTGGTCTCCATCC
This sequence comes from Grus americana, assembly GCF_028858705.1. Lineage (NCBI taxonomy): Eukaryota > Metazoa > Chordata > Aves > Gruiformes > Gruidae > Grus > Grus americana. The sequence goes on along the minus strand of NC_072872.1, from coordinate 2,906,616 downwards.
ATTACACACCCCGGACAGGATTTCCTCATCACGAAAATACCCCGTCAGAGGAATTGCTCACTGACCTGCACGCTCGCTGCTGGGCTGGCAGAGCTCTGGAAAGGGAGCATCACCCTCCCTCCAAGTGAGGGTTGGGGCTTTGCATCCCAATTGCTCATTTCTCATATTTGTTCAGGTTTGCAGCAGTTTCCCGATGTTGGTCTGGAGGTATAAAGGCATCACGTTCCCCTAAAGAGCGCTTAGCAAGTCATCATCTGCATAGCCAACCTTAAAGGGGGGAGACATCCGAGAAGAAATTGAAATAGTGTTATATGAACTAAAAGATATACTTAGATAATGCGGGTGCATAAAAGCAGATGGAAAGAAAAGGTGCATTTATTCTATATGACACGTTCCATCCTCCACATAGTATAGGAATGAATAAACAATTTCATTTCTGCCAGACAGCCCCGTGCAAGATGCTATCGCAGGGATACGGCAGCCTATGATAGATTGTCATTGTTGTCAATCATTTCTGACAGTCCTATTATGCTCGGAAAGGATGTTTGCTCTGTGCGTGTTGTTTTATAATCCTCAGAGGTGGAATTTTATAGCCTAGCAGTGGTTTTTTTCCTCAGACATTTCCCTAAGCAGGATTTATTGCTTCTGAGACACACGTGACGTGAATCCATTATACCTTCAAACTTTAAATCTCCCCCCAGCTTTGCCTAAATTACTTTTTGTTTTGTTTTGTTTTACTTCACTTTCTGTTTCTAATTGCTATTGTAAGAGACTTAACTGGCGTGGAGCAGAAGGTGCATAACATCTAAGGGCTGAGTCATATGCGTCGGCTCTAATCTAGCAGTTTGCCGGAGCAATTTGTCTAATGAATTGCAAAGGTGCATCCAGGCACCAGCATCAGCCTTAGACGCAGGTTAATATTCTCTCTTATATGAAAGAACACATGTAAAATAAAAGACTTTTTTCCAGATGCCTGACCTTAAAAGCCAAGCTTTCAGAAGTTCAGTACATTTAGTTACTTCCATAAAGTGTTTAATTGACTTGGAGTGGATTTTAAGTTCTTTGGGAGAAATACCATCTTTTCATCGAGATCATTCCCCAGAGGTGTTGTGATTATCGTCAGGACCCTCTTAGGTGGTGGTGTAGAAGGAATAAATAGACATAGAGACGTTCTTTTGGTTTGGATTGGACTTTTCAGATGCAGTCATACCACAAATGCTGACTTAAGAACAAGATTAGCGTAGTAAACTTGTGGAGCACCCGGCTTAAATTTGATTGGATTTCAGTTGTTGACTGGGCATGAAAATGTGAGGATGTAAAGATATTCAACTGCTGCTCTGCTGAGGGGTTTGTTTCATTCTTAGGTAAAAAAAGAAAATAAACCTGGTGGTACTTCTAGGCTAAGTTATTAACAAAATAATATGGTTGTTGCCCAAAAATCATAGGGGGAAGAACCTTTTAATTTTATTTTTTTTCCCCTCTTTAAAATCTGGTATTCTAGCATTTTACCTGAATAAAGGGTCTCCTGCTCTCATTAACTAGTGGGACAAACTTTTAGCAAGTGTTTACCAAGATAGGTCTGTAGATATTGCTGAAAGTTGATAGTAGTTTGGGTAGAGGATTTTGCCCTGTTCGTCTTTGGAAAATATTGGAGTATTTGAGTTGTCACCACCATAAGCCTCTTACGTTTGACACCGGGATCCTGTGAATAAATCATTTAGAGAGTCTTTCAGTTTTTTAAAAAAAGAAAAACCCACTTGGCATGACTTTTAGCCATTCATCATCCCATCAGCTGTTTATTTTTTGTTTTTTGTTTTTTTTTTTTTTTAAATATTAGCCTCCATTCCCTTCCTCACCTGGAAAAAAAAAAAAATTTCTTGAGCTCTTTTATATTACAATCTTTTCTTTGGTAGTCTCTGTTGTCCTTCTGAGGCGGGCTGTTACGGAGACAACTGTGATAATAGCTGCAGAACTAGTAGTAGAGTAGTGCTATTTCATTAACTGACCTTTAAAAATAATTCTTATTTTCTACAGAGGTCTGTGGTACAAAACTGACCGTGTTGTCGCAATATTTTGCTTGCTAGTTAAACGCTTTCCACCAGCTGCTCTTCAAACTTTTAGCAGATCGAGTTCAGGGAACAAAACCCCAGGACCTTTATTTTCATGCAAGTGGTTCGTATTGGTATCAACAGGAAGAAAAGGGAAGGGAGGATTTGTTCTTTGTTTCACTAAACTTACATTATTTGAGTTCTGAAAGCATCCTCGCCACACTGACGTGTTTTGGAGGATGCCAAAATAGCTATGACGCTAATTCTCTATTAAGGAATATTATCAAAATGCAATTGTAAATTGGTGTTCATATATGTCAGCGTTCAAAATTTGTGAGTTGGTTCAGCTTGGAGAAAAGCTTCAGGTAAAATCAGGATGTATTTAGGGGAAAGCCTGAAAAGCAAACTTGTTGCGCCACACCCTCATACTTTTTCTGTTAATCTTGCCATCCCGTTTCCATAAGAAGAAATCTTCTTAGCCACTTCCAAGCCAACAGCCCATCTTCTAATGATCCCTCTAGGTCTAGTCTGAAAGGGAGCACAAAAGACTCTCACTTCTCTTGAAGGAGGAGAAGATAAAACGCAGAACCTAGCAAGCTTCGTCGAGGACCGTGTTGTGTCTAATGACATCATTAGCATATGTTACACGAGCCTGGTTTGCGGCGCCTGTCCCTAAATGTGTACCTGACAACCCGCTGCCTCTCTTCATGGTTGGGGAAAGGAAACATTGATTTGCGGACTGCCTCTATTAGTCCAATTTATTTGAGAATGATGTGCTGTATAACGAGGGGAGATCAAAGATACCCTTAAAATAGCTGTGCTGTAACGTGTGTGCTGCCGTCTTTACCAGCACAGCTCTGCGCATCGTTAGTCATCCACAAATGGTGGGGCTTGGTAGGAGCTGTGATCCTCTTGAATGTTATACCTTGGGCTCACTGATTATTCATCACTTGGTTTTAGCCACCTGCAATTTATTGATTCATATGGGGGGGTTAGGCTAACGTTCTCTGTCCTTTGCTTTTCGTATAAGGGAGAGATTTTCTGAAATGTGTGATGACATTTAGTTGGTATTGAGTTAAGTGACAGAGGAAATTTCCTTACTGTGTATAAATGGAGGAAAAGATGGGGTTTGCGCAACGCTTGATGCATGACTGAAGAAGGCAAAAGGCCTGTATGCTTCAAACCAATCTATCTCAGGTGTCTTCTGCCAGTGGAGGAAAAGCTAGTCCAGATTTGAAGACAGTTTTTCTCTGAGTATTAAATTTAATTTATGTCCAGTTATTTAAATTTGCCTTGCAACAAGTCCATGCTGACTTGATATTTTAGGCAAGATGGCCATGGCTGATTCAGGGTCTGGTTTAGCCTATTCTTATAATTCCAACTCTTGACCCGTCCCTCCTTTGCCCCATGTCCCACACCGGAGTGGCCCCATGGCACCAACGGGGCTCTCGGCATTTAGCTGGCGTGGGAAGAGCAGGTTTGTCCATCATTTTACTCTGTCTGACACTAATCCATGTCATCAGCCTGGTGCTTGGATGCCGAGTAAGAATAGTTGTCGCTGTACATATTTCAGTGTTATTGCTTGGCAGAGTTGTCATCTGAGGGTCACCGTGGTCATTGAGCTACAGCTGTACCCAGCCCAGCCTCAGCTCCCATCCTCCCCTGAGACTGGAAAGAAAAAGACATCCTGAATGTGTTAAATCCTTATCCGAACAAAACATGACTGTCGGCATCATGAAGAGAATCTAAATTCAGCTGGTTCCTCATGCACGGATGCTTGTTGTTGCCGAGGCTCCTGCCATCCCTCCATCGCGGCGCTGTGTCTCAATTTGCTCCTTGCCCGTGCGGTGCGGCGTGTGTTGCAGTTCTCAACGCGTTTTGCTCTGTTGCTGCAGAGCTGTGCTGGGGGCAGTGGAAGAAAGGAATTTCCAAGGCAGGGAAGAGACCGTCACTGTGTTGTAGGGCTGCAAGTTGGGGTGCGGGGGGGAGGTCAGCTTAAATGATCTGGTTCTAGAAATGAAGCAGGACTTAGGAGGGGATAGAAAACTCTGTCACGGTGGGTGACAAACCTGAGCTGGGACCATGCAAAGGATGGATTCTCTTGCCTACCATCGCTGCAACAAAATATTTACATCGCTAAGTAATGGTACCAAAAAACAACATTACATTTGCCACCACCCAAGTCCTGTAAGACCAGAGCTGACGGTAATGCATTGGGTACAAGATGGTTCAGCACAGCGACCTCAGGTTGGTTCTGGTTTCCTTCTCCCTCTTTCTTATTTTGCTCTCCTTTGGTACTGGAAAATGCTCATTATTCTGAGTTAGTCTCATACTGCTGGGTTGAAAGCTTAGAAGTACTTTCAATATTTGCAACCCTACAAGAGTAGAAGACTCAAAAAAAAAAAAAATCATCACTTATACAAACAGGAGAGCATAACCTCATGTTTAAAAAGGGTACAGGAGTGAGATTCTCCACAGGTCTGTTGTTCATTTAATTGCTTATAAATTAGTATTGACTTTTATGTTTTCATTACGGTATGGAGGTCAGCAAGAGAGAATGGTCGTGCCAGGGGAGAGGTCGAAGTTGAATGTTGTATAGCAGTAAGTCAGCACTGTGCTTCTGAGAGGGAGAAATATATATATGTGGGTATATATAAAGGAGTATAGCACTTGAGAAAACAAGATAGACACCTTTCTTTAAGTCAGAGGGGAACCAAGACTGAATAAAAGAGAAAATGCATAAAAAAGCTCAGATCTCTGCAGGCAGATCTCTGCAGCTATAGTAGATATTGCAAACTGAGCTCATACCCAGATAATTCCAAAATTTCAATTTCTCGGACTCCTTCACTCACAGAATGCTCTGAGCAGGTGATCCAGGACAGAGTGTTTCAAATGTAGAGTCCTGCTGAATGCTGAAGAAAAGAAGATGACAATTTTGTATCACTTAAAACGTGATGTATATTCATGAATGGGGGGTGCGTGTAAAAGCTGCGCAAGCTTTAATTAGAGTTCATGAGAGATAAACGAAAAGTATCTTCATAAATGTAGAAGCAGCAATTAGGGGAGACCAGAGTGTATCTGCTATCGCAGCAGTTTATCAGCAATGCAGATTTTCAGTTAATAAGAAAACCCCAATTGTGCAGCCAACAAATGAATCAGAAAATCCCGGTTAGCTTCACGCTCCCCGCTCTGCACTCGGGAAGCCTTTTCTGCACAAGTCGAGGACATGAAGACTCAGGAAAACATGTTTTATTCCCTCCAAATCCTCAATATGTTTTCTTCTGCCTGGAGAGTCTCTTGCTCCATTTCTAGTTAACAAACAAGCACAAAAAACCCCCAACCCTGCTAAGCCCCCAAAGCAAGCTGCATCAGTACTGTGCCGCCGTAATAAGCCACCAGGAAGCCCGAGAACTCCATCACGAAGCAATTACTTCTCCTGAGTCAGCTGCAAACTTTCCCTCCAACCTGTAAACTCAGGGGTCATCAAAGTTGAGCCCATCTGGGAGGTGGGAGCCAGCCAAGCTTTGCATTTATATTTTTGTCTCGGAAAGACTAATAAATATTTAATGGCTCTGCGAGATAGAGCGAGCGTTTGCGTTCTTTCCCCATATATCAATGGTGGCTTTAAGCGCTCGCTTGATAAAAATTAAGCTATTTCTCTGAATTCATGCCTCAGATGCTGGATAGGGAGCTAATTTTGCAAGCAAAAGCTGTCTTGTTTCTGAAAGCAAATTCAGTGGAAGAGCTGGTTTTTGAAAGAGAACGCTGGTCTGCTGTTCCTCCTGAAAAGAGGCAAAAATATTCAAAACAGCCATGCGAGTTAACCCTGGCAGCGGATCTTGTCCAGATGTTGTAATTCTTTATACTTTAACTCCTTCTAGGCCATAGGCTAAGCTGCTTTCTAATGAAACTATCCATGTTAAATACTCTCTGACTGATTTCATTTGCACAGGGCTTTGGCAAACTCTGTAGATTTTCTCTGGACTCAAATTTTCAGAGCAAGGAGATGGATTCACTGGTTGCAAGACCCTGTCATCACTTAAGATCTGCTCTCCCTACTGGGAAAAGTTGTCTTTTATCTGTTGTGTAAATTTAAGGATGTAATTTAATTCCCATCTTCCTCATTTATCTGTGAGCTGGGAATAATATTTGCCTACTTCACAATGATCGTGTGAGGCTCTTCATTAATTAATATGTAAAAGCTTTGAGATCCTTAGGATGAAAATTGCTTTAAAAGATGCTGTTAATAATAAATATCACATAATGCACCTTGGTACCTCTTAGCAATAATTGGTGCTATCATTTCTGCCCAACTCTTCCATGAATTAAAAGGCTTTGAGTGTGTCCTGGTATTGGCTGTGGTGTTCAGCTGCCTGCCGGGTTAAACCACAACAGAGCGGGACTGGAACCACGAATGGGATTGGGACCAATTAACATGTAATCGTATGTCAGGTTTTATATCCTTGACTCTCCTGTCATGGTGCTCTCGGGGAAATCTCCATGGATTTTAATGGTGCAATGTCAGAATTCAGCCCCAGACGTGTTTGTGTGATAATTGCCGGGTAGCCGGCGTTCTTCTGGTAACTTGGTTGCTTAGTGATTAAGCTAAGAGCAAAACTATGCTAGTTTAATATTAATGTAAATGGAATTAGCCGCTCCTTCTGAGAGTTAAATGTTACATGAAAATTTTCATTATAAGGAAATAACATTTTTTTTTCCTTTTCATATTTGAATTTAATTAACTATTTTGTTGAAATGCTGGTAGTTTTTGACCTACTCTTTGCGCTTAACCTCCGCTCCGGTGTATGGAGGCTGGCTCGTAAGAAAAATCCAATAATTTGCTGCTCGGTCACCCAGCTCAAACTTTTATTAGATTTCAAGCACGCAACGCTTACTCTCCTAAATGCGGAGGCTCTGAATATGTTTCCCACGTAAATAAAGAGCTCACATAAAGAACTTACCTGATCTTTCAAAAATATCAGCATTATTTCTATGGAAGGGGAAAGCACCGAACCCTTGAATGGCAGGAGGGATGGAGCCAGGACAATGTCAATTAAGACCGTGCAAATTAATGCGTAAGAGAGTTGGTGTCCAGTAAGGTGGGAATGTACAGCAAAGCGTTTCCCCCTTCTCAGCAACCCTGTTGTTCATCGCTGAGTATGAATTGCTCCGCACAAAGCGCACTGTGAACGTTAACTGGTGCCACATGGGGGAGATGTTGAAGAAGAGCTGGATCGCTCCGCTCCTGCACACCGACTTCCCGGGGCAGAGCAGCCTGAGGTGTTTAGGAGCCTAATTCCTTTGATTCCCCCCCTATATCATAAGTACTTAAATATCCCATATAAAAGAGGTCTGTGGCAAGCCATCTGAAAAATTACCCTTCTTGGCTCGAGAGTGCATGCAACATCTTCCAGTTGCTGAAGGAGCTTTTGTAAGCAAGACCACGAGGTGATCAAGGAAGGTAAAATAACGAGCGACGCGGTCGGAGCGCTGAATCTCTTCACGCTGACGCAGTGCCTTGTTTTAGCATCATTGCATCTCCTGCACTCCTGGCTGGCTGGCTGTGGTTTGGAAGGGAGGGTTTGGAGGAGCAGAGGGAGGCTGGCTGGCGTGCGGAGCAGTTAGCAGGATTTCTTGCTGCTTTTTCCTAACATGCAAAAAGTAACGATAGGCCCATACAAGTGGCTTGTGATTTACTCAGGCCCACTGGCCATCTTTCTTCTTTCTTCTTAAAATAATACTTTTCACGCTGCCTGTGAATTAGTGGTTAATGCTTATTTATGCATGAGAAATCTCCATAGAAATGGCTTTAGGGAAAGAGAATATATGTACTATGTGAAAGCCAAAAAAGTAAGGTTTTCTTTTTGAAATAGCTTTCCGATCTCCATTCTTTTCTGCAATGGTTTAAAAAGACATTTGCTCTAGGACTCTGATATATTTTATAATATTCTAGCAGCTATGTTAACAGGTAGAAGCAAGTACATTTGTAGAGGGGGTGAGTTGGTAGGCAGCCTGAGGGAAGTCAAGATATCCTAATTTTTCAGCTTGGGGAAAAAAAAAAAAAAAGAAAGAAAAAGGAAAAAGCTACAAATACACATCCCCCCAAAGCTGGGAGCGTTGCCCTCTTTGAAACTGTGCTTCAGCTGACTTCAGGGGAGCTTTGGCTCCTCTTTCAAGCACGACATCCCCTTTCTGGCCGCAGACTGCCAGAGGCTGAGAGAAAAGAGCAACTTTTCTCCTCTCTGTCTTTCTACATAGAGGAATTCAAAATCACTGCCTGATGTGTGCCCCAATTAATATTCCCCAATTGTTTCCTTTTCCCTTCCAAATGATGTCAGTCTCCATTATTTTTGGCATAATGGCAGTACGAGGAAAGTCTGTTTTTTCTCAAATACTTTATCTCTCATTTTTGTGTTCTTAACAATTTTTACTCATCTCAGGATTTTTTTTTTCCTTTTCATCCATCTGTTTTTTTCTTACATTGCAAAAGACCTAAAATAAAATAATGAAAACTGTCTTAATCTATTACTACTCAGTTTGTACATTATTAATAATGAAGGCAGTGTAATTAGGCTGCAGAATGCATAATGAACACAACATTAAGATGTCCTTAACTAACATCTGTGGCTGATGCTTGTCTTACATTGGCAAAAGCCACCAAGATTTTACATGAAAATAGTATTCATGTCTGACATTGCTTTTACAGAATACAGTGGCTTCATTTTTTACTAGCCGCCTGTTAAAAGAAAGCATGAAATTCATAGCTGCCACCGCTGCTGTGAATGCTCAGCTCTAAGTCGTATTTAAGGTGCAGATCCTGGTCTCAGCGTTGTCGTTGTTGCTTTGCTGAAAACTTTTTTCTCTCGTGCCCTTGGTCATTGAGCTGATGAGATGTGGTGGACAGAAACTCCTCTCTAAGAGATGCTTCCTCTCGTCTGCCGCTTGCAGTCCTCTTTCCCATGGCAAACCCCTGCGATCCCTATCCCCGTGCTCAAATACAGCTGCCCGCAAGGAAGCCAGCAAGCAACAAGGTGCTTTTCCACTCTTTCATCAGCGTACGGCGGTGGTTTGATCCTCTGCCCGTGCAGTCCTGAGGAGTGACCTGTGGCACGTCACATCTCTTGAACCAGCGGCATCAAAGGTGTCTCCGTTTCAACTTGTTCCCAAGACAGTGGCAGGACATCTCGCCGTTAATTCACGCTTAGTGCTGCGAGGACATCGCTGCTGCGGAGCGAGCTGTGTCTGATGTGCCCCATCCCTCCCTCTTCGGTAGCTTCAAGCCGCTGGCAGGGGACCCAAAGGGGACCTTTTGTAGAAGAGGGACACTTCCCAGGGCTGGTGTGTCAGCCTCGACACCTTAGGCGAGGGCTGCTATTTCAAAGCAAACTGCTTCAAAGTTGTTCTCAGCTATTTCAGGTGAAATTCTTGAAATGTAGGCCTAACTTGGGCCAAAGTTCCAAAAAGTGGCTTCTTTGAATTTTCTCAAAGTGATTCTTTCAAGCACGCAAAGTTGCATTTACACAAGTGGCATCCGGCCCAAAACGGGAGCTGAAGTGGTACTCGGAGATCCTTCCTGTGTGGCTAAAAATATAAAGGAAGCGGTTCCCATGATTACAGACTTCTTAAAAAACCCCTATGAATAATGCACTTGAGTTTCTGTTAAAAAGCTGCGGCAGCGATGCTGTAACTCTCATGAATGCATGGAACTGAAGGCATAATTATAATTTTCCCACGTGGCCAGTTGCCACTTCCACAGCTGTGACATGGCTGGGGCTGAGGGGGACCAGGGGCTCTTCCAGCTCTGGGCTCCCTGCTGCCTGCACGGGGTTCGTCAAGCCCACACTTGGTTAATCCTAGAAAGGAAAAGGCTATCTGGAAAATGTTACTGGCATCTTCTTCCCTTAATTGTCTGACTTGGCAAAGGGGTGCTAGGTCGAAATAAGCGTTGGTCTGTAGGTATTTACTTCCACTGGGGTTTTTCACTGGGTTCCTTCTCTACTACATTGACATCCTGTTAAAGCTGGTGCAGCAAAAGAAGCCAAATTCTTCCTTATTTCTTGGTGTAAACTTGGAAATAAAGGGAAAGCTTCAAAGCTGCTCATCGCAGTCATTAGCCATTGCGTTTGCAGCCAAAGTGTGGACCTGCTCTGCTATCAGTCCCTGCAGACGGTTCCTTGCCAAACCATCCAAACACTTCGTTATCTTTTTTACGGACTCGAGAGGAGGATTAAGCTGTTACTACCCAAAACACCGGTGGAAAACCAGGTTACTGTTAGTGCAGTAAAACCCAGAGCCCATTGGCAGCAGGTACTCTAGCTGGGGCTTCATATGTGTGCACATCTGAAATGAAAACTGAATAAGGGCTGTTTCAAGGGTTTTTATAATAGCGTTTACAGTGCAAAGTTGCATGGAATAGCTATGCACTCCCCACTCGTCTTGTTAACGTAACCCTCCCTGTCAAATCCAGAATTATTAGCCGACCTGAATCTTCCTGCTGCGCTTACGTTACTCACATGATCAGTGATGACTCTGCACAAACAAGAAAATAAACCAGTCCTACAGCTGTATTAATGTATCGGCTCCACTGAAAACACCGAAAAATGCAATGTTTGCAAAAGGGGGATGGGGAATTGATAGTGCAGGGGATTTTATTGTGGCACATTTGAGAGTAGAGCACACAATGGAGAGTGAATAAAGACCTTATAAAAATACTTGGCAGTAACTCCTCTAAATCTTTCAAGGTATGAGTTTCTTATTTTAGTTGATTTACTGGTCTGACAAAGAAGCAATCATCGTTAATCAAAATAACTCACTCCTACTCTGTGTATGAAAACTGAAGTTAGATGAAGGTCGTGGAAAAGAGATGATAAGCTAGCCTGGCTTGTTTAGTGGTTGGAGTTTATTAGGAAGCCCAGTCTAGAGGGGAAACAGATTTTTGAAAATGCTGATTATTTTTAAAATGGATTTTTTTAAAAAGTAAGGTTTGTATCTACAGCAGATTCACAGATGTGATGTTCTTAAGTATGCATGAAGGGATGATTCCCTGACTGCTTTTAGTAGCAAGAGGGTACTGTATTGAAAAGCATTTGGTATTCTCCTGGAGGCAGGGAGGGAAGTAAAGATTTGGATAAGATATGCAGGAGTTGAGAAGCGATACAGGTCTGTAGGTGCCAAACCACATTTTCTGAGTAAGCTTCAGGAGACTAAGCTGCTGACACTTCTGAAAAATTTCTTTCTTGTGCATAATTGAGATTTCTATCTTGTGCCTAAGTCCGTTTCTTTTTAGGTAGGTGTCTTTCCTTGTGTTTTGGTGGTGCAATGTCTCATTGCTACGCTCCTCATCCTGCTCAGGTCACGCTGGCCCACAGAGCGTCCCACTGAGGAGGCCCTTGGGAGACACCTTCTTCAGCAGTTTGCTGATGGCTGAGCCCCAAATAAGGCAAAAGCCCAAGAAACCTTCAAAATGCTTATGCTAATGGCTCTTAACAAGTTTCATGTTTTGCCTTGAAAGTCACTTCTATAGCTAAAATGTTATCTGCATTCTGTCTAGAAGTAAGAGAGGAATAGCTAAATTCAACCAAAAGCAATTGCCCAAAACAGTGAGGACTGCCAGTGCCTGTAGACAATATCAATTAGCGCTTTGGTGCCAGAATTATCAATAGCTCTCTTGCCACTAGCATTGAGTGGTAAGAAACTAAGTTGAGGACTGCGTATTTCACTTGAATAACATAATGTGTGACCTTAGCAACGACAAAGGGACACGAAGTCCCTTAGAAATCTTATTTAAAACCAAATGTTTTGCAGCTGAGGTTTATTTTCTATTCCCTGTTCTTCTTGTCCCATGGACACATTTGATGAATCCGTACCTTTTCATTTAAAAGCTTCCATGAGGTATTTGAAATTTCTAAAGAATATGCTGATATGGTTTTTTTGTTTGCATAATCAGTAATACAAACACTCCCGGGGACTGCAAACATTCAGGGAAAGCAAACAGAAGATCAACTCCTAAATACTGGGGACCAGTCCAATATTATGAAAACTGTAAGTCATAATATAAATAGCATACACCTATGTCAGGTCATAAATTAAATTATATTTCCAAGAGATCTCTTGCGGCAGCCTACTAAAATAATATATTATGTGCTCAGAGGCAGCGTTCGACTGATACAATGAAAGGGGGATAACGAAAGGCTTCTCAAATCCCAAACGTGCCAGCAGCTGCGGGTCCATTCGGGAAGCGGCTCTGGGACCCACATGTGTCCATCCTGCAAGGAGGGAAACCCATTACATGACACTTGTGGAGAATAAACCTGGAGGGGGAAGAGCTTCTCTGCCCAGGATGAATATGTACAAGTAATCCACTGGGAATCATGCAAAAAAAGTGGTAGCAGGTGGCAGCACTTCTTTTCACCCTACAGAATACATATTTAGAGGCAAAATGGAGAGGAGGAGCCAATTAGTGGGATTACTGAGCTTCAAGAGGCAGGTGCTTGCATTCCAGCTAGGAAACTGCTGCTTCCTATTAGATGAAATGCAGGTGCTTTATGTACAACGGGGGCTTTGGCCACAAACTTTGGTTAATTACAGAAGCAGAGGATAAAAAGAGGTAAGGCTCGATGGTAGCTTGTTTCTCAATGAACAAAGGACCTGTGAGGCAGCGTTAAAACTCAGTGAAACTGAATTTTCAGGGCTGAGCAATTATGCACATGCATTGTGGAAGTCACAAAGAGAAGGTGGTATGTCCTTTGAATGGTGGGGAACAGGAGACAGGCGGTAGCTTGTATCTCCATGGTATTGCTTTGGGGTGTAAGGAATAAAATGGCATAGAGGTTTTGGCTTGGAGCAGAATAATAGAACTACGGTTGTACATTCGTACTTAAAATATAGGAAAATGAACAGCTGAGAACAAACCTATAGGTTAGCACCAGAGACGAGGCTAAGATAGAAATCCTTTCGCTCGTCTGGATGTAGCTCTCGCTTGATCTGAGCCGTGTGTGTCTTTTCCTGGCTGCGAAACAGATGGGCTTTATCGGCAGAATACTGGGAGTGAGAGACCCAGCCAGCAGTGGGAGGGCACGGTGCCCATCTCCTGCGGAAAGACCAGATTTTTGCAGTATGCACCAGCAACCTGTCCTGGATAGTAAAGGAGGGACCTTCCTGGAGCTACAAAGCGATGATTAGTTTATCTCAGTCACAATTTAGAGCCTTGAAATCTTTGCCGCAGGGAAAGGTGGAAAGGCAAGCGGGGCTGTGCACAGCGCTGGCAGAGTCGAGGGGAAATTTGGGGAAAATAAGGATCCTGCCTGCTTGGCTTAGCTCCAGCTGTGCGCGCTCTGCAAAGGACGGCAAACCGAGCCAGGGCTAACCAGGATCCGAGCATCAGTTTCAATTACTTCGGGATCAATCAAAAGCAAAAAAGGGAAATAACTTTGCTGAGGCGTATTTTGGGGCGTTCGGGCCGTGTGTCTGGTTAGTGAGGTGGCAGTGCTAAACATTTTGGAGTGTCTCTGCTGCCTGACCTGCTTGCTATCGGCTGTGTGCTGTGCTCACCCGTCGGGTTCGCCGCATCCCGCTTTCTGGCGCGTAAAAGAAAATCCCTTGGTTCTGCAAAGGATGCTTTCAGCAGGCAATCTTCTTCCAAGACAGAAAAGCTCTTGAGACCTCATTAATTGCTGCAAGTGTACCGATAGTATTTTTTTCTTGTCATTTTAAAAACATGTTCACTTGTAGCTAAGAAAATGTAGGATTGGTGGTCAAATATGGTTGCATTATAGAAATCGCATTTCCTGGCATGTCACGGCATCAAAGCTGAAGTCAATAGTTTTGAAATAGTTATAGTATTTCGAAGAGACGTGAGATCAAATGGTTACCATATGTTGCTATTATTATTTTTACAGAAACATTTTTTGGTAGTAGTATTTACATACAAACATGCAGATGTTAGAGCCAGGTCCCACTTGCTAGTCCAGACGTTACAGGCTGACGTAGCCAACTCGTGGTGAGGGCAGGGTTTGTTACAAGCTGTACACAAGCTTGCAAGGAGGAGAGCAGGACTTCTGAAGTAAAGGCAAACCTCGGAACCTTCGGGTGACCCTCTAAAATGGGGCTCATTATCATCATATAACTACTCGGGTTATTAAAGGGGAGCAGAGTACGGGCACTGAAAAAAGCTGCATTTGTCCAGCTCCTTGACTTTCTGTGATTGCTGAACAGCATCTGTAACCGGGAGTAAATAGCAAAGTCCCTGAGCAGAAGAATAGGTCGGTAAAAAACTGCATTAGAAAGAAACCTCCTGGATACATCAAGGACAATAACGGAGGTTTTAAACAACGCTTTGCTCCGTAGGTGTCACAAAAAAGAGGGCAGCCAGAAGGCAGCCTGATTTCTGGCACAGGTTGGTTGTGAAGCACTTGGTGGTATTACAGCATTCAGCTGCCTCGGGCAAAGGAGGTTGACTGAGAATCCTAGGATAGCAAGCTCAGCGTTGTGCTCCTTATAAAAATGAGAGATCTGAGTAACGCGTTTTTAAACAAAACCCCCAAACAAGAGAAGAGCTGGAGGTATTTGTGAATGATCCCAGGCTGAGGAACTGGCTGGGAATTTTTTTGTGGGTTTTTTTCTGAGGCGCTCATAAGAAACTGAACCGAGAGCTGGATCTGGGATGAAATAGCCCAGAGAGCAGGCAGAGTTGTGAAAGAGCTGTAATTATCTTCTGACAAAGCAATTAAAATTTGACAAGCAAAGGCAGTCTCGGGCAGCAGAGTGAAGCTTGTAGAAGTGGACAGGGCTCCAAATGTGCGTTTCATAGCGAATCCAAAATATCTTGTGGGGGGAAGGTGCCTGAAGCAGAAACCTGGGTGACATTCAGTGTGAGAGTTATACCCCATGGAGCCACGTTTAATTCCCCAAATACCCAGACAGATAAGGAATTGCCTCCTGCCTCTGTCTTTCACTAGGGACTTTGTGATTTTCCCTTCTAGGTTCTCCAATGCTCCAGATGGATTTAGCTGAGGACTGATCTTTTTTATTTATTTATTTTCTTCTGGTACCCAGGTCTTGGTTGCATTTTGGGGACAGGAGAAGAGCAGAAAAGCCATCATGCTGGAACACGTTCACTGTCTCGGGCTGATGGCTTTTGAGCATTTGAAGGTCTGCAGAGAAAGGCTGTAGGTGTAGTCAGATGTGCTGCTGCGTTATTTTAAAGAAATGGCTTTATATAAATTTCAATACTATGTGAAGGTGGATATTTGGTCTCTTCCACCTGAATTTTGCCATTTGCTACTATTTTAACTAAGCCGTGTTGAAGAAAAATGGCTCTATTTTGTTCTTGTCTCTCAGATGTGACGAGAACAGCATACACGTATGTGCCTGGCTACTTTTTCTCTGTGGCTGAGACCCACCAAGCAGATAAGCTATGAAAATAAAAAAAACCCCAAACGCTTAAGGACTGTCATCAAGCCTGACATGGCATTGTGAGCGAGCTCCACGTTTTCTCACGTTTGAGAAAACTGGCGCAATAACTTGTAAATCTGGAGGAAATGTACGTGCAGGTTGACTGCACAAATGAATTTAATCATTTGCACAAAATCTGTTTTGCTGCTTCGCACTGTAATGACACTGATCTGATTATTTTTCTTTGCTTTAACTGACAAAAATGTATCTCATTGGCGTTTGAATAATTAATGCTATAGAATTCGGCTTTGATCCAGCGCCATGCCAGGAAATGCTGTGCTATCCAATCTGCTGCAAAACAGCATTTTCTAGTGCATTATTTTTATTCTAATGCTGCAATATGGAAAGCCCTGCAGTGCATTGGCTAATGTGGCTTCTTCTGTCTCTTCATCACAGCAGTTGGCTCTTCCCTAACCTGTGAGAGCTACAAATCCCATTAGTTTAAAAGCAACATCAGCCTGGATATCTTCCTGCTTGCAAACTCCAAACGGCGTTTGTCTGTTAGATGTAGCTACAGAGTCTGGTTGTAATTGGGGTGTTTTAAAACCTGCTGGAGCAGCGAAGCCCCACGAAGTGGGAAGTCGGAGGGAACTTATACAAGATTTGCACAGTGGGTTTCGTGGTGCAGCTTCCCATCTAGATTGGAGAGTACTCGGATCTCCGTGGGGAAGCTCCATTGTGGCCGCTGCTGTCCTGGTGCTCAGAGGGCATATCTGCTATGGGGTAGACTGGTTTACCTGGGAAAAACCTCAAAGGTCACTTTGTTACTTCTCTGAATGATCCATGGACCTACCGACCGAAAGGGAAATCCTTCTCTCATGTTCCAGAGGAGGGAATATTAACGGTGATGTGGTGCCCCGCTCATTACTGTGTGGTGATATAGCAAACAGGTAATATAATGGGTAATAGCAAATAAAAACATCAAAACAATCCAACAATATAATCAACAATATACTCAAACAGATGGTTATCCCCTAATAGGGAGCACGTCCCCTCCTTCCCTGTGCAAGCTGCAGGAAGGCTGCCTGCGGTTCTCGCTGAGCACGCAGCCCCGGAGCCTTTCTGCCGGAGCAGTGGGGCAGGGACTATTTGGACCCAGCATCTGCCTTTTGCTGTAAATGGACTGAGAAGGGCTTTTTTTTTTTTTTTCTCCTTTCTTATTTTCTTTTTTTCTCCGTCTCCCTCTTGCGTGCTGCAACCCCCAATGCCCTTCCCCTTGGAACGATGCTTGGCCAAAAGTACGTTATCTGGTAAGGTGGAGCACCAAAGCGAAAGCTGGGAACACTTTTGACTCTTCATCCCTGCTTTGCTTGCAGAGTGGTCTTGGACCAACTGTTTAACCCCTTACCGTCTGTTTTTCCATCTGTAAAGCACGGGAAAATGACTGTCCTTGGCCATACGAGTGTTTGCCTTGGGATGAGCAGGGTGGTTATTTATACAGCGCTTTCATGATTTGAAGGGCTGCTCTAATCTATCTTTCATCACTTTAAAACAATAATGGCAGAAGGTAATGGCTTAAATAACTTGACACATCTGGCCAAATATCAAATTGTTAGCATCAAATTGTGCCAGCCCTCTCAAAATGCATGGGAGAGCGTACTTCTGTGCTGACTGAAAACCTATCGTGTCTTTCTGCTTTTCAGTTCCAAAAAATGCTCGCGGGGGCGGAGGGAAGGCAGGTGAGTGAAGTTGTACTGAACAATTCTTGGTACATTTGGAAGGTCTCCTTTTCATCTAGCAGGTATATTGCTTTGCCTGATAAGCACTGTAAACAGCCCGATTTGACAGGATAAAATGCAGCAAGCGGCAACATTAATCTCCTTTAGCCAAATGAAAATGATGTCTTCCCTGCAGATCTCTCTGTCTTCGGAGATCTGAGAGGCGGCTGCCAGGAGCGGAGATGTTTATTTCTCGGGGCTGCCCCTTGCAGTCCTGAAGGCTTCAGTCTGGAGATACAGTTTGGGTACATCTTGGTATCTCAAATTCCCATGAACTATTTTAATTGCTTGTCACCGAGCACTTGTGAAAATCACTGCCTCCTTTGCAGCTCTGTTCTTTGGGGATATGGATAAAGAAATAATTGAGTCTGAAGTTCATGGACCTGGTCTCTGTTCCTCTGCCGCAGGCAGGGAGGACAGTGGTGTAACACTAATATGAGAGGAGGATGAAGGCTTTTGCAAGGCAAACTGTGGTGTATGCTCCTGCAAAGCTAAGCCTGGCAGTGTGGGTGGTGGATTTGTTGGTACTGGGACAGTCGAAAATCAAAGGGCTAATTTGACGTGTTCATCATCCCCACCTCCATTCCCTGTTATTCATTACACTGTGATCAAAACTAGGTGTGCGGTACTGAACAGAGTTAGAGTTCAACTTCTAATTCAAATATTAAAAAAGCCATAGGACTTCTAATTAGGAAAATAAAGCTTAATTCTGATAATTAGTCAAAAAGACATGCTTGAACTTCAATTTTACTTTTCTCTTAGATGGCTAAGAGCAATGAACAGCTCATTATTGAATAAATGGGCATCCTCTGCTGTACTTACTGCATTGTGCTAACAAGATGCTTTGCATCGTGTGTGTTGGGGGTTCGTTGGTTCCTTTTTCACAGCGAGTTTATAGAGAGGGTCCTTGGGTGGGTCTGTGTTGGCAATGCATCAAAGGCATTGCTCACCCGTGGAGGCATGACCCAACCAAAGATGATGTTGGATGGGGCAGTGGGGCCTGTTGTTGCCACCTTATGCAAACCCAAATAGCAAGATTTCCCTAAGATTACTTATATGAGTGGGACGTATCGGTAGATCGCACCATTTGAGGTTTATTTTCAAGACTGTGTTGAGAGAAGCAGTGGCTGATGAGAAAAGAGATCATTTGCTGTCTTAAATGACCATCCAAATAGCATCTCTGAAATAAGGAAAGGAGAGGGCAGACAGTGGAATTTTATTACTGGAAACCTGATGTTTCTTGTAATTCCAGGATAAAAGGGGGAAGAGATTAAGCAAGAAACCTAGAGGGACTTTTTGGAGGAAAAAAACACCCACCAAAAACCCCCAAACCAAACTAAGTGTGTTTGTTTTAAGGCTATAAAGCAGAGCAAAGCTGGTGATGGCACTCCCAGGCCATGCACCTTCACATGGGACCCGCAGCGGGGACCTTTACTGCTAGAAGCTGATACGGGTTGTCCAGTAACCCTCAGAGAAAGGGACATAAAAGCAAATGCACTTCTGGGTAATTTTCTGAGCTAAAAATAGGAATAAAATAGAGGTAAACTTCCAAACATCATTGTTAATCACCTAAGGAGCTGGACAAGTGCAACCTGCAGGTGCATGTCTGAGGCAGGGTAAGTTGTGAACGCTGATGTCTGTCAAGAAACGGGGAATTTCTACTTGAGCCTTTGATACTGGTTATCATAGAATGGTTTGAGTTGGAAGGGACCTCAAAGCCCATCTAGTTGCAACCCCCTGCCATGGGCAGGGACACCCTCCACTGACCAGGTTGCCCAAAGCCTCATCCCTTATAATAAGGGATAATTTCTGAGTGGAAAACACATTAAAAGCATCATTGTTTCTACAGTCTCCTGACGAACGTTGTTCAACTCAAGCTTTTTTGTCTTTCGCTTTCTGGTACTAAAGGGGCCATTGTTACTACGCAGCCTCCACCAGCGGCTTTGGCTCCCATCAGAGCTGGCTAAAGGTTTCTGCTCTTGGCTTCCAGTGATTTCAGCATGCGTCTCCCATTTCCTTCTCTTCCATTGTTTCATTACTCGAGTAACTCCTATCTTTGTCTCCTACAGAGTAGTTAGGTGGTGAAGCTTTTCTAATTTTTTCCCATTTGGCATAGGGGAAAATAAATTTCGTTTAGCATGCCAACAGTTAATTTTTAAAGGCATCGTTCAGTAGAGCAACTTAAAGAAAATCTAAATTGAATGAACTAAATAAGAATGGGATCTCTTCTGCGGATTTATAGGTGGCAAACTAAAATGTCAGGGGGTCATGTATTCATCTGTCAATGTGTAATGCAATTAGACAAGATAATTGGGCAAACTAAGTTTTTACTGAGGGCTGAAAAATGTATTAACTTTCCTTCATTGGCTTTGAGAGCATTGTACTGTCATTGGGGGTGGGTGTAAGCTGCAAAACTGAGTCTGGATTTAGGATCGAGGCAAGAAATTTTCCAACAAATAGACATCCAACCAGCTTTCTGAATGTCTCAGGCTCAGCTTACAGGAGAAACAGTACCCCATGTTTTCTTTTTTTTCATGTGTTGATTGAGAAGAGTTCAATAATTGAAACGACAGGGGCATTTGTAAATATGAGCCCGGTAATATCTCTTAATTTAATCAACACTTTACAAAAATCCCTAGGAAATCAATAATCAGTTCACTTAGGCAGCAGATTTTACTGTGGTATCTCCAAATCTTTTGCGGCAATGAAGCACCACATTGGAGTGTAAATAGCAAGAAAGGATTAGAATTAGGAAACCTGAGCTCTACTTCTAATTTTATTTTTTTTTTATCTAAGAAAGCTTATGAAAGTCTTCTAGACATCTTAAACAGAGTCACAAGCAGCAGGAAGCCATGGAGACTGGGGCATGAGTTTGGAGGGCCGCCTTCTGCACGTCTAACTGTCCATCCGATTGTTTTCATACCTCGCACGTGTTCATGACTTTATATATGCTATCATTTTTAATAACTATATACTTCAGGTATTGAGACTGAAGTAGTCATAGTCTATACAGAAAAAAGGCAAAAGTAAAGTCTGTAACAGGTAGGTTTAGAAGTCTTACCAAATTAAAAAGCATGCTTTAATACTCAGTAATAAAGTACTAAATGATGTACTGACAATTTTGTTGAACTAAAGTAAGGCAGCACATTTGATTTAGGCTTTTCTATTCACCGTGTGTACAAAGTCTTGTGGTAGAAATCAACTGGCTATATTCTGAGGAAATTGTTTCTTTATGGTTTGAAGTGGAAAAACTCTTCCAGATAACCGTATATTACATCCAGTAGGACCCTTCTTTAGTATTCAGTGTCTGGAGAAAGGAGCAAATAGCAAAAAAAAAAAGGGGGGGGAGAAATTGAAGAGCAATGGCCTTGAACTGATGTAGGGCCCTACTTCAGCAAAGCACTCAAGCGCATGTTTAACTTCTAATCTCTGTCAGGTCTGATGAAAGGGTTGTGAACCCAAAAGCTTTTCCACTTTTTTCCAGTTACACCAGCAAATCTAATGAAAGATATTAATTCAGGCTAAAACTTTGTTTCTTATGTCTGTAGACGATTACTGAGATCTGCATTGCTGCTGCCTTGCGCCACGCAACCTGCAGGGGCCTTGGTTGATGATACTCATTGATTACTGATGCCTTCAGCACAGGCTCTTCTCAAACCTGATTTGCAGCATCAGGAGTAAGATTGTCTGGGATCCTTTCTAATGAAGTACCATAAACAAACTATTGTTATAGTTGAAGGTAGAAAAGAGTTATTTCCCATAGCCATGGGCTCCTGAGTTAATCAAACAACGGTGTGTAGCATCGTAGTGGGTTTGTTACTGCAATTTAAGCACCGCGTAGGAACAGTCACCCGTGAGGGCAAGGATGATCTGTTGGTGTGAGCCTGAATTCCATTGAGATTTAGCATTTAATGTAATTATTGCACTATTTCTTCATGTTTCAACTACGGGAAGTTCTTGGATAATTATCAAGTTCAGAGGGAAAAGCACACGAATAGACAATTTGTGGGTTTTTAAGATGTGCTTAAAGGTGTCTTTTTGTCTGGCATGAACCATTCTGTTTAGTTAATGGACACGAAGGCCATCTGCTGCTTCATAAATACAGTTGGAGCCATTTACAGAAACTCAACTAAGCCAATAAAACAAGCAGAAGCACGGGATGTCATGCCTTCCCCGTGCAGCGCTGGGGCTGCCTGGCCGCAGGCGAGGCACCGGAGGAACGGCACCACCACTGGGGTGAATTATTATGGAAATATGGCCCCAGTCCTATGGAAATGCCATATCTTGGGTGACAGAGGAAGAGGAGGACCCCAACAGAGGTTTAGCTGTGATTTATCAGCAGCAAGTGAGTTACGCTTGCCCCTGTTGCTCAGCCACCACGTGCTTTCCTTCTGCTATGGGAATTTTATTCTCCTGCATATAGGAAATGGGGCAGAGTCCATGAGATCTTCACTTGGGTGTCAAGTGCAGGAGGGATGATGAACCCGGCAGGTCCTGAATGACCTTTGGCTGATGCAACGGCTCTATCCTGCCTCTGCCAAGGTGATTGCTGCCCTCGCTGTCCCCTCGTCCCCTGCATGCCCTCTTACAAACAAAGGCATGCCCGCTGCCAGATGCCCCTTCCTGCATTTGGATCTGAGCTCATTCACCCGCTGGCGCTTCCCTTTCTCCGCAGCCTTTGCCAACGTCACGTTAACGCAGGCAGCTCCAGGGATTATAATGGGAAGTATAAATGCAAATATAAACCATGGGGCTGAAAAACAAGCATGTCCTTTGCCCTTACTGCAAAGGGTATGTGTTCGAGTCCACGAGGGCATCAGGGGGGTTAAGAAAGCATTTGTACTCAATGTATTGGGACCCCCGTCATTATAGATTATGTGTCGCATAATCCTGAGCACCACTGACAACAAGCATTTTCAACAGACACATATCATTAGCTGTTTCTGATTTCTCCCTGAGGATGCAGGAATTTTTGGCTTTGGTAAAGACCTCCAGTAGGAATTGGATGATGATGTGCAGCGCTGTGAAACCTAGAATTTGAACATGCTAGGTTAATAAATGCCAGCAAGTTACCATAACTCACAAATTAAAGGCCCTAATTTTCACAGTCAGGCTGCAAGATCTAATTAAGGCTGGTGGTGCAATCCAGTGTTTGGAGAGTAACAGCCTTGTTTAATTTATCAAGGGATTTTGCTACCTTCATTTTTAAAAAGCGCTTCCCGTAATTTTTCATAGATAAGCATGATAAACCGGGTAATGTGAAGGGGATTGTGGAGTGTGAGCAGTGCGGGCTCTGCAGGACTGGGAACCAAGGCAAGGGCTTGTCTGAGGCCATTCAGCACCGGCAGCATTTTTCTTTACCAAACCTCCGTCAGAGAGTCGCTCTACCCACCCCGTGCAGCCCTACGAGCAGGAGCTGACTCTCATCCTCATCTGCTGCACATTACCTAGCACAGATTCATCCTTTGTGCTTGGAGAACCTAAATAAAAAAAACATTTGGAACTTGGAGGTGGCCGAGAGCAGGGTGAAGGGAGCAAACGAAGGAAGATAAAGCAAGACAGAGACCTCTTCCTTGGTACCGAGTCTATCTGCAGGAGAGAACTCTGGTTCCTTGGTGGTTTGAACTTGATTATTACTTCTCGCTGGTTATTTTCTGGGTAATAGAAGAAGCTGCTGGGTTTATTTTATATCCTTCATCTCTTTAAATAATGTCAAAGACATCTAATGCCCACAATGGATGGCTCGCTTTTATAAATATGAATATTATTACGTATAATTAGTACATCGCTGTTATCTTTGTGGCGTGCGCCTCAGGCTAAGTGTCTCTGATGTATCTGAAGGCCATCACGTCAAGTCTGGCAGAAGGATTAAACAACCCTGAAGTCACTTTTTGTTTCCTGGGAAATGAGCAGCTAATTGCAAAGCCCACATTGCGTGAGGCTTTTGGGTGCTCGTGTTCGGCCGGGTTATCGGGATATTCTTGTTACACCACAGGCTTCTCCTGGTGATAGAAGAAAAAAAAGTAGCAAAGGAAGGGAGTTATTTATGAAAATTAATGTTGGATGCTTAGAGCAGCTTCCACCCTGGGAAACTAAGTCTTTGCATCTCGGCACCTTTGGATACTGGGACTCATTAGATTGCAGCATGCCGAGAAACTGTTCTTCACACGCTTTCACCCAGCTCCTGCCCAGGGGAGCTGAGCTGGGCCAGCATGTCCTTGCCGTTGGTGCGGGCAGGGCAGCCGGTACCCAAGTCCGTGCAGAGATAGAAGAGATGTGGCTGTCTGAGGACAAGAGAGGATGCCTTTAGTGGTACTATTCTCCTATAAGATATATAGGATATAGAGGCCGTGTAAATGGACTCTGACACTCCTGCATAGCACTCGTGAGCCATAAAAATTTCCAGAAAAGCTTTTATTTCATGTTATCAGCTCTTCTAATCACCTCTCCTACTAGAAAATCACCTGGGAGAAAGAAACAATGCCACTGCTACAGAGAACTCACCCGAGTTGGCCGGTTAGATTAGAGAGCCACTTCAATCCGGGAGGTAGATATCATCTCCCTTATGTTCGTCTGTGTGGATTTATCTCCACAATAACCCCCTTTTTTTTTTTTTTTTTAGCCTTCAGGTAATCAAATACCAGCTGTTAAGTAAAATCCAAGTATTTTGAGTGTGGTCCCTGTATGTGTGTTAACTACTTGCTTTTAACTGGTAGACAATTGGTTCCTTGTAGCGGGGTTAGGCTTAGGCATCCCCTTTTTCTCTTCTTTAATGCTGTGCTCAACCCGCCCTCGGTCGTTGTGCTGCACACCCAAATCATCCCGGTACCTGCTGTGCTGGAAAGCAAACGAGAATCCTGCAAAGGTACAAAAAAGCCCAGCTTTGCCAGAAAAAAAACCCCACCACACTGTGTTGTTATTCATCTGGAGATCCATGTGAGCGATGAGCGTGATGAGAAGCATTAGCTGTGAGATGCTCAGGCAGCATCTGCTCGAGGGGCTCCTCTGCCCGGCCCCGTGGGATCGGCACGCGGCTGGCTCGTCCTGGGAGAGCAAGGTTCCTGTCCTGCTGTCCTTGGCCAATTTTGCTCGTAAACCCAATTTCAAGTGGTTTCCTGCTTTGCCGCTTTTCTCCATTTGGCTGTGCATATGCTGCGAGAGCTGGGGGATTTGTTGCCCGGGGTTTCTGTTTGCTGGGAGACCCTTGGGCCCTCGTTTTTACTGAAGAAGCTGAATATCTTGCATCACGTTTTTGAGCACCCACTGCTCCAGATGAAATCAGTGGGGAGCTGCACGCACTTCAAGTTTCAGAGCCCATTTAGCTTTGATTTTCATCCGGTACCTAGGGCAAACTCTGGGAAGTGTCTCATTTCATCCAGTCTCGCCAACGTCTGTGATTTTATCAGAAAGTCTCATGGTATTTGGTGTAGTTTTTTTCTTAACATCCCAGCTTTGACTGTCAATTGATCCCATCAGAACTGAATCATTCGGTTAAAAATAAAAGCCTGTGTCCCTTGAAACGTTGCGTAACAGTTGGGAAAACACAGAAGCTGCAAGAAAAAGGGAAGACAAATCAGAAGAAACTAGAACTTTCCACTGTGGACATCTTGCAAGGGTTCCCTGGCCAAAATGTGGAGGCTTTTGGGAGGTCTGGTTTGGTAACGCTGCAGGAGAGCAGGAAACATGGGGTAATGGAAGGGTTTCTGGATGTTTCTGTGTAATTTGGAAAGGCAGGCTGTCCAGCTCTGCCTGGTTTTATCACAGGTAAATGATAAATTTGGGTTTATAAAAGGTAAATGATGTTTTACCAAAACAGGAAGAAAGCGGGATCGTGACTCCTGTCGCGCAGTCCGTAGCAAACGTGGGAAGAGCTCTCCTGGTCCAGCCCTACCGGGTGATGCTTCTTCCACGTGTGGTGTGTTCGTGTGCATTGTTCCTTTGGCAAGTCCCTGTAGCAAAAACCTTAAAATGAAGAAATATAGAACATCTGAATGAGCTTAAGAATTTGTCACTTCAGGCACAGAGCAGCCACCCTGGGATGGGACTCGCTGCAAAATATGGCGAAGGCAAACAGGGCAGGTTGGGTGTGAGCAAGAGATGTTCTTTTTGAGCAGTGCGTTTTCTACTGTTGGAGGGGATAACTGAACGGGGGGGCTCTGCGTGATTTGGTGCGGGGAGCGGGAGCCGGGGCTGCGGTCAGGCTCAGCATGGCCCCCGAGACACATCCAGCTGACTGCTGCCTGAGCAGGGCATCCTTCATTTTGCGTATTCGCCAGCCCGACGTGCGGAATCGAAATGTGTGCTTTGGCCAAGGTATCCCCATAGGCATTAATCTTGCATGAAGCTCTCGAGGCTGCTGTATCCGCAGCTCTCCCAGCTCTGTTTGTGAGAACCAGACGGCTGATAAATGTTTGACCAAAGCTGCCTTTCCCATTTTTAATGCTTTTTTTTCTTTCTCTCTCTGCACACGCAGAGTCATTTCTCACATCCTCAGATAGATGGAAGGGAAAAGGCAGCTCTTTGCCCGTGGCTCTCCGATCCCCTGCACCGAGCTGCAGCCCACGCTGCGTCCCCACGTGTTAATGCCGTGCGTTCGGCAGCGTGCAAAGAGGAAAATCTCCTTTAAACGCACGGAGGGAGGTTTCCTGCGTGGACGGCTGCCCTTTTGTCCACAGCCGTGACTGCACCTTCGGCAGACGGTTCTAATTACAGATGTGTAATTGCAGTGCCATGCCAATGAGGGACCACTGCAGGCAGGGCCATTCCTCGGAGGAATGCCAGCTTTGGGCTTCCAGCACCAGAGGGAATAGTTGGGAATATTTCTTCTTCCCTGTCTCTCTGCCCCGGCATTCCCCAGGCTCTGCAGATCCTGACTTTCACACACCCCGGGAGGAACAGTCATTGTTATCTCAGGCTCGTAAGCCAAGGAAAGAAATATGAGGACAAAAGAGCAGCTTGTTTTGGTGGTGGGTTTTTGGGTTTTTTTGTTTCCCTCCCCAACTTCATAATTCTTATGTCACTAAATCATTCTCTAATTCCAGCCTGCTTTAGGATATCTTTTGCCAGCCATGGATGCCCTGTGGAATTGCCCTTTCTCCTCCATTGTATTCGCCTGCTTTTTTGCAGCTAATAGTGAATAGTGAATCTTGCATCACAACACAAATACTGTGTGCGGTAGCCGTGCTGTCTGACACCCAGATGGCACGAGGGAAAATGTCCCACACAAGCCTGTAAGGGGTAAATAGGTGCAATAAAAACCTTTCCGTTGCTATTGCGGTTGCACGGGTTGCCAGTGTGCGGCTGCTCCTCAGCATAACATCGCAAACAGCAGAAATAAAGGGGACATTTTCAGTTCCCGTTAAAGCAGGTATAGCTGGGCAAGGCGGCTGTAGCTGCCCGAGACCCAACCCCACAAACCGGGTGAACGAACTGGCGTGCTGCAAGGTTTCCACTGGGACTGGCTGAGCTCTGCCTTTGAATTGCTGCCTGCGTTACCTGCGGCTCCGAAAGTGCAGTTTGCTGCAATGGGAGAATTTGTCACTCTGGCACCTCCTAACCCAGCGCACCCAGGCACGGGGGCTGGCGTACTGTGATTTAATCAAAGCAGAGCCCAGCAGCCAGGAGCTGTGGTAGACAGGAGGTACGTGTGAGTGTGCGGTGGGGGATTCTCATCATCTATTTAATTACAAACTTCTCAACCTCAGTATTTTTCTAGCATAGCTTTCAGGGTGGACTGGATTTTATCACCTCGTATTTAATTACTATGTAGATTCTGTTTAATTTACAAACAAAAATTTAGTAAGGGAATAACAGCACAACAGAAGAGCATGTGCTTAAAAATAATCTAAACTATTTGGGAAGCTAATGAGAATGTTCTGGTGTAACGAGAATGAGAAGTATGTGCTTAGTGCCCCTCACAGCTACCAGTAGTGTAATTCACTTGCAGATCTCGAAGCCTTTGAGAAGATAAATTGACTTTTTTTAAAAGGGAGGAGATTGGCCACAGGACTCTGTGCTAGGTCATCACCAGTGAAGTCAGGCAGGGTTAGCCCTGGAGATCACAGCTTGTCTAGAAAATTTCTCAGAGCCTGCTCAGCTGGTAGTGAGGGAAAGTTTATGTTCAAAGAGATGTCAGTGTTGTGGAAATGTTGCAGGATGAGACTTGGATGCCACAGCATCCGGCAGCAATGCGGGCACCTACTCCTGGATTCTTCTGTGCTTCTGGCCGGTGGATGAGGCATCCTGCTGGGCTTCACGGGACGCTTTGGGACAGAAAAGTCCTTCCAAGTCCGGACTGCAGATTCAAGACTGGAGGGACCAGAGGCTCATTAGGCAAATGCAAAAACATAACTCAGAAAATTAACTGGCTTCGTTGCTTGGACAGTTCTTTAAAGCTGATTTTGAAAACCAAAGTTTCTGCTTTTGCAAAAGTGCTTTTGCTCTTTTAAAATAGTAGGCGAAGAAATGATTTGAGAAGAGTTATGCATTTGTGTCCTCCTTCCTCCCTTTCATCCCTAGACTGAGAAACTGTTTTCCAAACCTCATCTGGACACAAATCTAAGTGACTGTGGTAGAGAAGAGCGTTATGCTGGCACGGTTTTAATTAGCAAGCTGCCAAGTGCCCGTCGCCCCTAACTTGCTCTGAAGCACGTTGAGGTAGACGGCAGGATGCTCACCGACTTCAGGGGCTTTGCACCAACTCTGCGCCCCGTGTCCGTGCGCGCATGAACACATGTGTGGATAAGCAGGGCTGGGTATCGCCTGTTATGTGTGGTGGTCCAGCTCCGCTCGTTTAATTCGGGATTGCAGGCCTGTGGCCATAGCAAATCAGAGCTACTTAACCCCAGAGTGGATTTCGGCAACAGGGATGTTATTTCTCATAAGAGACTCTGATGTGTTTCGTTTCATACTGGCTGTCTTCATTTGCAGCCTCGCGCTGCTGGCCCACAATAGGCGTTTCATCTCCCTGGTCAGAAGATGACCACGGTGAGCTACAAACGCTGCATTTGTTTTAAATTGCACTGATGCCTGGGCAGGCTTTATTCGGTTCTCGACGGATGCCAGGAATGGTAAGCAGCAGGTGCCAGGGCTCTGTTTTCTTCATTTTATAATCATATCTTAAAAAATCAGGGATTAGAAGTCATTAAAAGCAACAGATTTCTTATTAATGAATGCTTTGTGCCAGCACTCGGGGCTTTGCAGTTACATTTCCAGTGCTAATTTGGCTATGAGCCTCTCCAGGAGAAAGCCATCTCCGTGCCCTTTTCTGGCACTTGCCACTTGTCCTGCTGTAAGGACTCACTTGCAGCACAGTGAGAACGCTGGGCAGCGTCTAATTTAGAAACAGCTTTATATAGGTGTTTATTTCTTGTCCTTTATTTATTTTCATTGCTAATGGTGCTTACATGGAAGGAGATGTATAATTTTTTTTCCTGAAGCTTTTCATCTCCTTTTGATGCCTCTGGTGTACCTGGGCTCACGCGCTGGCTGCGAGTTTCAGATGGGTTTGTGTGAGGAACGGGTTCCCTCAACAATTTTCTCTGAGGAATGTGCCGGTTGGATGGAGAAGTGCAAATCAGTACAGGTCAGAGGCGGGGCGACTCGGAGATGGGAAGAGATCGCAGGAATAATTTGCTTAATAAGATGTGTCTTCCTACCTACAAGCAGTTAGCGTTATGCTTGGTCCCTGAACCGTGAAAGGTTATAAATGACTTGTTTATCTACTTCATTTCTGGATGTTTTCATTCTCTGCATGACATTCAGGTCCCTTTTTCTTAATCCTTCTGCTTTTGTGCGCTTAAAATCTTGTGGCAATGGTTCTAATGAATAATTTTAAAAGTAAATTCAGGGTTTCGGGGGCTTATTTTCCCCCAGCAGTATCTATTTTGGAGCTTCTTTTCTTTATTTCAGATAGCAAGTTTAGTAAATTATATTTTATTTTTCCTTGTAAAACGCTGTTAACGTTTTTAGGGGCATTTAAAGGGGCACAGAGAGAAGACTCTTGCCAGGGTCCATCACAGCTGTGAAGGGCTCCGATAAAAGCCCAGGGCTGGGTAATCCCAATGTACGGATCGTCCTGGCACCGGGCTTTGGAGGGGTCGGTGCGTTCCCATGCCACTTTTTTCTTCCAGTGAGGACTTTTCCACAGTGTCTTAGTATCAAAGGGGGTAAAGAGAAGAAACAGAGAGGAGGAGGCTGGAGGACTATGTAAAATTCGGAGAGAGAAGAGCAGAGGTGGAAGAGGAACGTGTGCCCCAAGGCAATGAAACAGGCTCCAGGGAGGGGAGAGGATACAGGGATGGTTTAACACTTCTTTCCTCTTCAAAATCTTATGTCTCAAAACCCACCTGACAAGTTCAGCGGTTTTGCTTGGGAGCAAATAATCTGATTGAAGGGGAAGAAAAAAAATCATAAAACTATGCACAGCAGGTGGTAAATTGTCACTGGGGTTTGTAAGTCTCTCGGTCAGTCCGTGTCCTGTGAAATCAAGATTAGGAAAAAATTAAATACTGTAGAATCACCTCAAAGCTACTCTAATATTTTAATATAAATTTTTAAAATTTTTCAAGTTCTTCTAAACATCGTTATGAATCTTCATGCCGGGAGCCCGTATAACCCTCACGATGAGAAGCTAGCGCAGGCAAAATGGTCCGAAACAGGCGGTTTAATAAAATCAGGCAAATTTTTCAGTGCTCAGTTATAACAAACAGGTCATGCAAAGAGAGCCCCTGTATTTTCTAACTCTAAAACTAATGTGAGATATATCAAAATAACCTATTAACCACCAAACTGAAAAGAGAAAATTATATATAGAATATAGAATATTCCTTTTTTCCCCAGGTCAGGCCACGTTGTCCTTGCCTATATCATCAGAATCAAAGCACCTGTATTTTCTTGTCTGCTTAGGAGGATACATAAAAATGTATTAAATATCTTTTATTGCCAAAACATTTCTAAGCAAAGTTCATTTGTGCACATTCTGTTGGTAATTCCTCTTGTAAATATTGTGTGAAGTGTTTGGTGTTTTTTAAAATGTGAGCAGCTGTAGTGGTCTGGGAGACAGCTCTAATGAACAGATGTGTATGTCGGAAAAAAAATCTATTATTTTGCTTTTTTGCACCAAAACTTGTTAATTTTTGGCCATTTGCATTTTTCGCTGCAATTTTGTTATACATCAAAGGTGTATCGGTGGCCTTCAGAAGGGTAAATTGGGGGTTTTTGCCTTTACCTTCCCCTCTCCCTTATTTACCCATCTGTAAAATGGAAACCCATGAACTATCTACTCCAGCCGGGTTTCCTAATGATTCCTTACGGCCTGCAAGAAGCTCATATAAAATACACTGGAAAAAAGTTGGCTGTAATTCAATGGAAAATGAGGTGTAGCTAATACACACAGAGTTTCCAGAGCCCAAAACTGTTTACATTAGCATAACGTATATAAGGAAACATAAGAAGGAAAGAATTTGGCATCTCTGAACTTTTCTCTTCACGTCTTTATTTGACTGTGGTCTAATTCTAGCCTTACTTAAATAACAAAACCTCTTCTAGTGCTTCAGTAAAGGCTTAGATCTTATCTTTCTGGTGGTGGTAGTCATTGCTGTTCTCCAGAAGATGTTTCGAGGTTCAGGGACGTGCAACATGCAGAAGCAGCTACTAAATACTCTGTCTTCCTCGAGATGGTTTCCTTTCCTGGTATACTTCCCCGATTAAAATAAATCCAGCACATTGTTTGGTATCTCATACATCACTGGGTTTTTTGATGCTGCCTTTTTCCCACGAGAAGAAAAGGAAAAGATTTAAATCAGTTTGTCATTGTTTGGGTGATTTTTCTCT
This sequence comes from Grus americana, assembly GCF_028858705.1. Taxonomy (NCBI): domain Eukaryota; kingdom Metazoa; phylum Chordata; class Aves; order Gruiformes; family Gruidae; genus Grus; species Grus americana. Next base: position 2,875,565 of record NC_072872.1, on the reverse strand, counting down.
CTAAGCCACGAGCAAAAGCTGGAAATCTGCTAAAAAAGCAGGAGCGTACCAGGGTGTTAGTCATCTTAGGTCTTAAACTATGTTTCTGCTGAGAAACTTCGTTTTCGAGGTGTTAACGTCACTGGGTGGAGATCAGGGGGCTCAGCGTAGGAACGGCCCGTTGACGCACTTGTAGCAAGAGATTCCAAAAAAGAAAATCAAAGCGTCTCCCTGATAATCCAGAAAGTTGTCCTGCAGATCCCTTTGCAGCACCACTGGGAGGAAAGCCTAGTGAGCACCAGGGATCTGCAGGAGTCAAACCCAGGGGATTTTCAGTCCTTTCCTTAGCTTGTTCTTCTTGAAGCTAAAACATACATACATATATATACAATTATAAGCATAAAAGTGTATATACATGTATACAATAAATGTGTGTGCCACTTTGGGGGTGTATTTCCCCATCCCCAACCTGAATTTTGCTTTATTTTATTCCATCCCTTTGTTTCTAGCTCTGTCCTTCTCAAACCACTCATTCCCTCATCTTCGGCACAGGCATGTTTTCAGCACGTTCAGCCTCGTATGTCATCTCGCTGCGCTGCACGTATTAGGGATCCTTTTTAACCTTTGTTGTAATTGAGTGTTCCAGTAACAGGTCGTTTGGGCTGCTTTTCTCCACGGCGAGGTGAAGGTGAGATTATTCTAGGGTCATTGAAGAACAGGGTGATATCCTCCCTGATTTGCAACGGGAACCTGTTATTCTGCAGCTTGAAAACCTACTGGCGGTTTATGCACATACCTCATGCTGCAAACTCATATCTTATTTATTGTCCACCGTTTAAATTGTCACATTTACTGTGGCTCCAAGGCATCTTTTCCCCCTCGAATCTCTGTTTCCAATTATTTTCCCCCAGATGTCATTAGTTTGTATTTGCCAGGTTGCATCTCATTTTGTTTTCTGTCTTTTTGGTTAATAACAAAAAACATAAGGGGTCACTTTGAGGCAATGGAACTAATGGGCAATCATGAATATTAGGGAAGCTTGAAAAATTATTAGGGTGATGAAATCTTTCTCATGCTACATGCTAATGAAAACTCAGCATGTGGCTGTTTCCGAGATAATCCTATTGCTAGACTGATTGAAATATCATTGTGAGTGCTTTCTTCTAAATATAAATATTCTAAATATATATACATTTAGCTTTCCGTGAAATTGGAGTTGCTTATTCTGCTTTTGACGAACTCTCATATGAAATGTATTAGATGGATGTTTGTAAGAACTTATAAAGCTGCTGTTGCTTGACATTTTATGCATCTTACGGAGCGATAATCTTGAGTAGCCAGCTGAGCTCGCAGACGCTCAGTACGTCGTACCTCCTGCCTACAGCCAGTTAATGCCTCCCTCGTAGGTCAGTGGCTGTGACGCAAGACGGGGACTTAGGAGCCTCCTGGTCTATGAGAAGCTAATGACAAAGGATTTTTAAACAAATTTTGGAAAATCGCGATATTCGTGGCCATATTAAAAAGCGAAATATGTCCTTGCTTTTTCCTCTTGCCAGGACACACATAATGCAAGCGCGGCTTTCTTGGGGCGGCGTAGGGAGGTAACATTCGCTGCGTGAGCCTGAGTTACCGCTTTGTGCGGTTTCCAGCAATCACTGCGTGTTGCAGATACCAAATGTAACTGGGATTGTTTTGCGGCAGTTCGGTGGTTAACAGGTTATTGCTGCTGTGGTCCTCACCAAACTGTCACGAGGTGGCAAGCGGTCCGGGGTCTTCAGATGCAGCAAACCTTGACTCACGGGACTGCCACGGGTTCCTCGTGCGCAGCTGAGTATGAAATAAAAAACAAGGGAAGAGCTTTTCCCTGCATGACCCCTTCATTGGGCTTTTGGTGACTTTTATTCACTCCATGGGCTGAGTAAAGTCCCAGTCTGGGCTGGGGCCGAAATAAACATCTGTAGCTGAATAACTGCACTAATGCAGCGAACACATAATAAAAAGTGCAGATTGTGTGCTGGGATTTTTTTTTTTTCATTCGGTACAAGGAAAATTCTCTCCCCAGAATGAATGGCAGCTAGTCATGCCAATGAGAGGAGAGAGAAGGAGTCAGGACAATTTTACTGACCTTTAATAAAGCTCTCAATCTATTTATACATTGCCATCAATGTGTGGCTGCGCATTCAGCAAAAGACAGATGGCAATAGTTTATTTCAAACACTTTTTTTTTTCTTTAATGCAGTAAAACCATTATGGACTTTGTCACTGTTTTTACTTCAGTTAGACGCCGATGCTTAACTCTCCTGCAGCTTGGGCCCTCATTACCCCAGGGACGATTGCAGGACTCTTCCTTGGGAACGCCTTCCTCACCAGCCCAGGACACACAGATCTCTCCTCCTCCTCCTCCTCCTGCTGCTCCTGAAGAGCCCCCGTTGTCACGTCTGCTCAGAGATCCCCCTTTGCTCCTCACTAACCCTTTCACCTGCATCATCGTCCTTCAGCTTCACCTCTTCAGGTATGGATCACCCTCCCTTATCTACTGAGTTTGCATTTGAGGGGCATCGTAAGGATGAAGCCCGTGGGATGAGCGCCTCCAAGAGCTGCGCTAGTGGAGGAGGAGATGGTGGGCAGCCTCCTATGGCTCTGTCTTTCCTCCCTCGGGGAGCTGGTAGCTTGAAATAGTCTCTGTTAGTCCTAGCAGATAATTCCTGCTTATTCCCCCAAGAAGAGGTCCCTTGATGCTGATCTGAGTCCCTGCCAGGCTACCAGACCCGTCGGTACCTCTCTCAGCCCTGAATTCCTGCTTGTGCACAGCCACGCAGAGGCGAAATTTAGCAAGTGCTTCTGAACGGGCAGAGCTGCTCCAAAGCTGAAGGCGAGCTCCCATGCTGTCCCTGCAATGGAGCATCTTCCCGGCGAGGGGCTGCGGCTGCTCACACCCCCCGTGCAACCAGGCATGGGGACGCACCGTGGCCTCTTGCTGAGGGACCTCTCCTGGAAGTCTGGGTGCTCTGACTTTCTTAATGAAATATTAATTTTATAAAAAAGTCTTTGATAAAAGGGACCGGAATGTAAGTGTTTGTATTTCTAGGCAAAGGATTTGCCTTTGTGCTTGTTTCTCTGCGGTGACTGTCGCGTGGGATCGGGACAGACCTATGCTCTGCATTTAAGAGGAGCGTGATGAAAAATAATTGAGCTCATCTCACCTCGGGGTGAGCCGCTGCAGCCAGCGCAGGTGACGGGAATCTGCAGAGCCAGGCTGGCACTGACTGGTTCAAACCAAATAAATGCGTTAGCTAGGAGGAGAAAGGCGAGCAACTCCTTCCTTATTTATCTTTAATTGCAAAGATGCACGCATCTACCGTTATACCGTATCGCTGTGGCGTTCCCCTATGCAACCAGATCCTCACTTCGCCCGAGGACGTTGGTATCTCTTCGTGGGTCCGTGCAGGGGCTGTGGCGTTTGCTTTCGTGTCCCCCTGGTTCCTCCATCCCCGTGATTTTGCAAATCTCCGCCAAGCGATGTGTTTCGTTGTCAGTCTCGTGGCCCGTGAATTTCTACGGTTTCTGTAAAATCCTAGCACACCAGATTACTCTTCTAATCTCATCCAGGCAGGGAAGCTGAGGATGCTTTCTACAAGGCATCTGCCTTTCAGACACTTTTTAGTGGCTTTTTATCAAAACCAGTGCTTTCTGAAAGAATTTTGATCCTTTCTTCCCTTTCTTTAAGGGACACATACGTAATACTAGAGATTAAATGTTTTGTTACTGAAAAGTGAGAAAAGGTGCCTTTAAAATTAATTTCCCATAATAACACAAAGCGTTATCCTGACAATCTCTCCAAGTGTCTTAATTTGAGGTGTATCTGCTCTCATTTATGTGAGTATTTTCAGTTAATTATTAATTGCAGTAGGGATTGCTTCTCAGTCTCAACATTGTTGTAAAGTGCTTTAACATGAAATCGGCAGAGTAAGACATCATCACTCGTGTGGGACTCTGCTGCGCGTATTATCCCATCTATAAAAGAGTATTTTGGGAGATGCAGCCGCTGCCTCCACCCAGCGCCCCGCCGTCAGCTTTGGACAAGCCCCTCTTCATGGCTCTGTGTAACCCCCCCCTCCCCTTCCCCTGGGCATCTCTGTGCGCACAGAGGCGACGTGAGATGTTTCCTTGTGTCTTTGCACATTTTCCAGTGTGCGTGCAGACACATTTGTAAGGAAAATTAGCACCGTGTGTAGGTTTTTGCCTTCTCTTCATGGTCAGGATAAGGCTAAAATCTGTTTTCTGAATTGCATGTGATAAAAGTGGTTTTACTGTTTTGTTTTTCTGAAATAAAAGCTGCAGCTACTTGATTATGAGTATTCCCCCCGTGGTTTTTCCAACGGCACGGTCGCGAGGCCGTGGTGCTCGGTGCTCGCTGGGCAGGCAGCCCAGCTACCGACTGGCCTGAGCATTGCGTTTGCCTGCCGAAGGGCTGAAGTTCATGTGATTAACAAGGGTAACTGGGATTTCCGAACACTTTTAACATTCTAAATAATCAGTAAAATAAAATTTAAAAAATCAGTAGCGTTTCAGAATGCGTTGGTTCAAAATATCCCAATAATATCCCCATTTTGTCCATGCAAAATTATTGGATGGAGGCAGTGTGGCAACTCAGGATGGTAATGGTCACCGTGGCTGAGGTGGGAGATGATGCTTCAGGAGAGAGTCATTAGTGTGTTTTATTGACATTGAGGAAAATCTTTAATCCCAGACTTTATATAAATAGTTGCTGGGGTTTTTTTGGTAATGTATTGAGCTGGATTCTCAGAAATCATCAGGTGAAATCTCTGGCCTGTGCTCTCAGGCACTCATAACGATCAATTTTGGCCCTAAAAGCTGCAAAGCTGCTGACCACGTGCATTCCTGTATTACAATTTTCTGGATCCAAAGGTCCCAATTGTACGCTTATTTTATCTTTTTCTTTTTTTTTTCGTGTATATTCATGTTCTTTATGGAGCAGAAGATGAGACTCGTACACCTACTGAATAACCCCATAGACCAAACCCTCCTCTGACGGAAAGAAAGGCCACCACTGTCTGTTGTACCGTCGCTAGACCCTTCTTGGGTCTTTTTCTACCAGGCTGTAGTTTGACATATTACGGGGATATTTGCAAGGAGGAAAAGTTTCTCCTTAGCTGCTGAGATAATTTTCTCTGGAATTATATTCCAGGAGCCTTCTCCTGATATTTTACATTGCATGAAGCTAACCTCTTTGGCTTTGTGGCATATGTGTCTTACAAACGCGCTCTCTTCATAAAAGCTTCGGAAATGCTCTGAAGCCCGAGACTGCAAGAGCTGCAGCAAGGACCAAATTCATGCTATGTTGTCATAACAACAAACAATGATTTGAAATGCAGATTTTTCATCTTTACTCTTTAGTTGTGATTGAAAGCTGTGGAAAATGGGGGATTTGCTGTACTGAGATTGTGCCTATTAGAATAAGAACGTGATAATGGAAGTTGGTAGGATGCCCAAGGGATAAAAAGTATGATTTATAAAGCATCTAAACCAAGAATTATATGTGTTTATGGGGTGTCCTATCCAGCTATTTCTATTCAGCCTGTAAGACCGGTGTCAGCTCTGGGATCTCTGGAACAAACCGCTTTACTGCAGGTAAAGCGCAAACTTCTGACCTTCTGATAACACCAGTGGAAATTAGTCTTTGGTGTTTGTTTCAGAACAGGTGTTTTGTCCCTCTGAGCAGATTAATTGAGTTTATTGTGATATTTGTATGTAGCTTTTACTGCTAAAAAATGGTGTTTTCTTTTCCCGAGGCAGGAGTCATGTTATTCCCCCAGGTTTGTCGCTTCATTAGCCACGGTGATGGCGTCTCCCTGCTTTTGTGCCGGTACTGGAAAGCCGTCCGGGCTCCTAGCTCAGCTCATCGCAGCTGAACCCGTGCAAAGACCCCACGCAGATGTTCTCCACATCTCTTCCGTGAACGCCCACCTAGAGTCGTGCCCGGTCTGTCCTGCCATTGCAAACTTACAGGGTGTTTGCGAACAAACCCTCCCTGGGGTAAAAAAAAAAGCATTTTTACTGTGGTTCAGCGCACGCGTGGCTCAGTCACCAGGTCCTCCATACGAAACCCCCATTGCCGTGGGTCTGACCCCCACCGCTCCTCTTCGCTCAGGTGTTTGCGCCATCACAGCAGAGCAACCGCCGCGGCAGGGAATGCGTTTTCTGGCGCTTTCTCTTTTGAGCCTGCTAATCTCTAACGAGCACCAGGAGTTGGGGAATTGTATTTGAACTCAACAGCCAATTTGCAGGAGCGATGTCTCGCTCTGCTCTTTCCACCTCTCGGCTCGCGAGTGCTGAGGTGAGCAAAGTGCCAAGCTAAACGCAAAGGGAGAGAAGGATAAGTGGAGCAGGGGTGTTTTGGGGAACATTTCTGCAGTGTCAAAGCGCCAGTTTTGAAAACAACGTCTAATGTGGAAAACCCGTGTTGCAGGACAGTATGATTTTGCACAAGGATGCTCAAAACTGCATCCCAGCTTGTTCCTCCAGCTCCATTAACAAAACCGTAACGGCAGAGCAGAGAGCTGTCGGGGGCGGCTTTTACAGCATGGAAAATAGCCTGTGCCGGCACTGAAATGGTAATGCCAGGCACTCGGGATCAAAAAAACCCCCTAACCCAAAAATTTTCACCTCATGAACTGACAGATAAATCACGGGACAGCAGTAGAAGGTTTTTCTCCTCTAGTTACCCAAGCATAATGCACACATCCACCTGGTTCGTTTGCTTTGCCGAGCAGCCCTTCTTCCAGAAGTGGATGAATCACTTTTTCCTAAATTATCCCAGTTTTTGCACGTCTCTCTCCACCTTGTGATACAGGATGCAGCAGACCAAGCACGGTGGTGCCTGGGGAAGGAGGGGTGAAAGCGCGGTGCTCGGCCGCTGCCTCTACTCTAATATTTTATATTCAGATAATAGAAATCCCATTCTCCGTGTGAACTCCCATCTGTTTTCTCTACCCTTTCAGGCTTGATTCATGTTTCCTTTGTCACTCTTCATGTTTCATGATGCCTCAAATGTCAGAAACCTTCTTATTTTCCTTGATAGGTTTTGTGATTTCCTTAGTCATCCGTATCTGTCCTAGCTCTTGTACTAATATTTCTGAGAAGCCAACTCATTTCCTGAGCTTTAGACAAGGGCTTTTTCTTTTCCTTTTTATTTCTAATCATCTTCATTTCCTTTTTCTGTCCCTGTCCATCCTCTTCTCATTCCCTCATTTATGCTTTTCCTGTTACACCAGCACTTTTCTCAGTTTGCCTGGGTAAAATCTAGCGAATTTGATTTTTATAAAAGAATAATCATAAACAAAGTGAATATGATTGGTACGTCAACACAGGCAAGATTTGTTCTGAGCAGCGTAAATATTCTTGAGATCTGAGAGCCCTTGAAATGAATCTTTCACCCTTTGGAAAAAAAAAATAAAATGTGCTGATCACATTTGTTCATGCTCTGCAGAGCGCTGGGCCAAGCAGGAAGAGCACATCAGTAGCCTGCAGTTATTTTCAGACATATACTGCCAGCATCACCTATAGAAACAGCTGTTAGACAAAAAAAAAGAACAGAAAAAATGGGAGAAAAAAACGGAAGCAAGTCTCAGCTCCAATTATTTTTAGTGACAGGTGCAATCTCCAAAGCTGCAGAGATTTCTGCTTGCTTCAGATAACTCTCTCCGCTTTGGATGTCTTTCTCGGAACCTCTTTCAGTGTTTCTTTGCTGGGGAGCAGTGGGACGGTCTGGTAGCTCTGGCCAGCTGGCCGAGGCTCGCGGTCTGGGGCTGCCTCAGGTGCTGGGGGACCTGCAGCCGGCCCTTTGCTTCCCCTGCAACGCTCCATGCTTGATTTGCACCCTAAAAATACAACTTCTTAACTTTTGCCTTGTCTTATTTAATAATTCTGGAATAAGCAACTCTTAATAATGATTTGCTGTTTAGGACAGCACCATTACACGTTTAATTATTGCTAGATAACTCCAGGGCATGCAACTATTTCCTTGGACTGTTTTCTACCCTTCTGTGGCCTCAATTGTTTTCCCCCAGTAACTTCAGCTTAAAGCTCTTGCTGTACATCGCCCATCGGGAGCAAATTGCACCCCTTGACTGATGACAGCGGCGTATCGTTTGCTTTACACAAGCTAACGATCAGGCCGGTGGTCCGTGGGTACGTGCCGTTGCGTGTTAACTCACGTACATCCGCGACAGGTGGGTATTTCAGACGCAGGCACAGAAATGGGTATGGATGGATAAGGTTGATCAGCCGCAGAAAAACTTGGCAGGTTTAAGGTTATGAAATACCTGAGATGCACTTGTTTAGCTGGCTGCATTTACAGGCAGGTCTCCATCCAGCCGTAAATTTGTATTCCTAAAGCAAAATGTCTCCTCCTACTAGCAAATAAGACACGCGAACTTCTGCAGTCCTTCTCCGAAGGCTTCAGCAGCTCATGGTGTAGATGATGCCCTCTGCAATTTTACTCCATCTGTGTTAGGAAAACGGACATATTTTTCAACGGAATAAATCAACATAAAATCCCAACACAGACAACACAGGTTGAGATGTTTTTATTCCTGTTAGTAGATCAAAGTAAATACTAGACTTCCCATTAAGGCTTGCTTTAAACTGAATATGTGTGTTAAAACCCTAACTCTTTTGTTTACAAGTAGTTTGCTAACACATCTTAAACCACAGTCCTCTTAATCCAGATACGATCAGAGAGACGGGGCTTTTACAACCGGGTAAGTGCTCCGCTAGCATTTCACCTACCAGGATCAGATCAGCCAGGAAAGCTGCCGGGTTGTCGTCAGACCTGTTAGCAATAGTTGGGGGAATCTGCAAAATCACTGCAAGGCTGGGACGAGTTATTTTTCTCTTCCTTTTTAATCACTGAATTGTTTCATGCCTGGCTATGTGGATGATAACAATAATCGCAGCATTTTTAAGGCCGCCTCGCATGGCAAAATCGCTTTAGAAAGAAGGGAAGTGGAATTATTCTCCTTTTAAGCATGGGGAAAATGAAAAGTGGCTCGGCCAGCTTGGGTCATCCCGGCTCAGAGCGGGGTGCAGGAGCAGATCTGGTGAGGCCTGGCGAGGGGTTGAGCGCCTGTGTGCCGGCAGCCAGGCACGGCACGTCCTGCAGAACAGCAAATGTCTCCAAAGCCAGGAGAACTTTCTCAGAAAGAGCGCAGAAAAGCCCCTGTGACTCACGGCAGTGACTCACGGATGACCTAAAGCCCAAAAGGTCTTTGTAAAGGCCAGAGAATTAGGTTTGTGTCTGGGATTTTTCGTAAGAGCTTGGGTGCTTTCCTCCCTTTGCAGCTCAACCAGTTCTCATTCATAAAAAAGATGAAATCTGGTTACCTGCAGCTCCTTGAGCTCCTGTTTTCTCCTAGGTTGGGTGCTGCTGGGTGGGGGGCGGAGCAGTCGCCTTGAAACACTATTCTTGTTCCGATGGGGACCTTGAAATCATGGAAGAAATTCAACTTCTCCTGAAGTTTCCTGACCAACTTAACAGGCAGGAAAAGTTCATCTACTCTAACAAAGATTCAAATTGTTTTGGTGTTTTGTCAAGGTGAATCTGCAGCTTTTGGGTTTCATCTGTTTGTACCCGAGGTACTTGATATCTTGAAAAAGCTAGAAAGGAGAGGGGTTGTAGGACCAAGAACAAGGAGCTGTGGGCCAGCTAGGTCATACAAAGGACCTTGTGATGGAGATTGAAGTCTGGAAGGCTTCAAAGCAGTTTGTTGTAAAGGATAAACCCGTGCATTGTTATTTTACTTGAAGATATAGCCTTGTAGCTGCCAGGATGTAATTCTCTCAACATTAATTCCTGGGGTAACAGGTTGGTGTCATCTGGGAGCCGTGCGTTACGGGGGGGACAGTCTGGAGGGGCTCACACCTCACCTGAATGTACTGTAGGGGCAGCAGGAGTTAGAGAAATAGTGCTTGAAAAAACAGTCATTTCCTGATACGTTCCAGGAATGTATCTGAATTTTAGTGCTTTGTCCTCAAAACAGAATTTGCACTTGATTTACTGCCCAGGATGTGTTTGATCACAGCTTGAAGCACAACCTGGTGTGTGGCAGCCGTTCCCTGCAGCAAGGGAGCCCAAAGCTGGTTTTCTTTATCTAGCTCTGTGTTAATAGTCTGTCTTTCAGCATTTTGCCCTTTTCCTTGTAATCAAGAAACCTCTCTAGAGCTTCCTTAAAGTTTACAGCAGAGTCCAGGTTAGTAGCTATTAAAACTGGTGGGGTTTTTTTTTTAATCTGGAGCAGCAGAATTGTGCATTTCCTCGTGCCAACCGAGCGAGGTGTTGGGCTAGGCAACCTGCCACTGAGAGAGAAAGCAGCTGGCCCACGACCCGTCGAGTCCTTCATATTTTCCCTTGAAGTGGAGTGATGTGGAGAGCCATCCACTGGGATCACAGACTGGCTTTCCACATCTGAAACAGCCACAGATAATCCCAGCTGGATCGCAAACCATGGCCAAAGCCGCCGCTCTTCCAGATGCTGGGTGCTGCCGTGGCTAATCTGCTTTTGTGCAATACCTGCCCTTTTAACTCCTTGCTGTGTGCTCCATACTAAACACGTGGCTTCGCATCGGCCAAGGAGGACACACAGTGTTTCCTAATCCATTTCTAGTAGTGTCAGAAATTGCTAAGAGCCACTTCACAGGGAGTCGTGATGAGAAATTTTAATTCCCCCTCTTTGCAGCATGAGATATTTTTGGCCTGTACGGCTCTATTATAATGCTAAGTAGTCTAAAAATGGCGCTTTTTTTTCTGCTTTCGTCATTTTACATTAAATACAGAGTATCATCTCTTTGCTAGCAAATCATGAATGGAGTATGAAAGTCCTGATGTCATGTGCAACAGAGAATGCTCTGCAGTTATCTGGGCTTCGAGGAGTATCTCTGCAGCGCTGATAGGTCTTGGGTTTATGCAATTCAAATAATTTGTTCATCTTCTTATTCTTCCATGAATATTTTCATCCAGCCAGGGAGAAAAATCCTATTTTTAGGCTCTTTTGCTGTTGCTGGTGTAGCTGAGCTGCTAGTAGAAAATTCTTTGCAAAGAACTTGGTCCGCGTGAAGTTGAGCTGCAGGCAGGAGGCGGGCAGCGCGCGGGGCTCACGCCACTCGCACGTTTCTATCCGGCAGCCCGTGACACCAAGTTCGGAGGAGACAAGAGTTGATTTGTCTGTCAGTAATTTTGGCAGCATCACAGTTACTTTTAATCAACTATTTAAAGACTTCACAGCTGGTGGCCAAACTCCTGCTGCAGTTTCAATGGAGCAATTTACTCTTCTGCGTCTCATCGCGCCTGGATCTATTGCACGATGGCACGACGTCGTCTGAGGCGTTACGGCAGAGCCGTGCTGCGTGGCTGCAGGTCCTGGGGCTGTTAGGCATGTCCCTGTATCTACTTGCATTTCTGCACTGGCACAGGGTTATGCAAATCTTTGGTGAGCATCAGGTTTCTGCTGGAGATGAAGCTCATGCAAGCAGCATGGAGCCAACAAAGGAGAGAGTGCATCTTGATTTCCGTTTGGCTCCTCGTGAAGGTGGTCACCCCACCACAGAGATAAAAGCCAGGATTCAGATGGTCTTATCCATCCCTAGCACATGCACGCTCAGAGCAAGGATGCATTTGGGATTGCACCCGCCAGTGCACGTGGATTTCAGCAGTGAGGAGCCCGCTTGGCCTCGTAGAGCATCCACAGCCCAGCAGCTGTTCAAGTGCACGGGCCACCGAGGAGTCATTACAAAACAAGGTGCCAAAGCTTCGTCTCCTGTCCACACTGCTGCGGGCACTCTGCTTTCTCTGCAGGGTACAGAAAACAAGAGGCTGATCTATGTGCCCCCAAATCCCCGCTGCCCGCGGAGCTGTGCTGGTGAAACCACTGGGCCGGTGAATACATTTTGTTTTAACTTGACGGGCTTTTTTATTGTTATAACAACCCTTAATCATCTGGCAGTCTTTAGTTCTCCTCAACAGAGAGAACTAAAGATATGCAAAGGGGCATATGGGAAAATGTAAGTCAGTTTGACACCAAATTCCCCCTGCTCCTAGAAGATCCCGTAGCAAAACCGGTTGCCGCAGCTGAAGGACGCAAGAACTGCTTTGCTGTCGTTGCTGGAGTATTTTTTTTCCCCTGCCTTGCCATCCCAGCAGTGATGCACAGCTCCGTTAAAAAGCCAGGTCTGGTCCCCAAACCGGGGTCTCTCTGATCCCCAACTTGGAAAATATTTGCATAAGTGACTTGCCTGATGTTATAGCTATTAATACATCATCTGGATATTGTAAACCCCAGAACCCACATCTATTACTTGTAGGCCTGTAGTCAGGCTACCTTAGCAATTTCCATCAAGCCTTTAGTGGTAATTTTCCTGAGATCCGCCCAGCCAGCAGGTGAGATCTCTTTTCAGCTGGAAACTATGGGAATGTGCTGCAGCTGCTCCCTGGGAGATGTTTTTTTTTAAAAAAAAAAAAAAAAAAAAAAAAAAAAGGCTTTTCTATAAAAGTAGAGGAGTCGGTATACATTTGGGACTATGCTGTAATCCAGGCAACACCTACTGAAGGACCAGACCCAGCTCTGGTATTTAAACAGCTCATATTCCATCTTAAGGTATGTTGGAATCATCTTTATATTTTTGAGTACCAGCCCTAGTTTTTTCATTTTGGGGTTGCTAAGTTAAGCAAAATGACTGCAGTTTTGCTGCAGCTGAAAAGGTTAATTTCTTCCAATAAAACAAACAAAAAAAATTGAAGTCCTGTTTCTCTGATGCCGGGCTATTTGGCAGTGTGCTGGATATCACTGTATTCACAGGAGATGTTATTACCAGAAATACAAGCAGGTTATTATTACTCATGCTCAGCCTGGGTTTTGATGGGTCTCTCCAGGATCCACTTCTATTCACTGTTTATTTTCATTAGCGGATTGGACGATATAACAGATGATACAGTTACCAAACTTGCCCATGATAGGGGGTGAGAGAGGTTGCGAGCGCTCTGGAAAGCAGGATTGCCACTCAGGTTGACCTTGGCTCGTTGCATTTGCTGCTCTGCACAAGATGAAATTCAGTAGAAATAGTTACAAAGCCTAGTAGGGCAAAATCAACTCTGCAAAATGAGGAATAGTGACCTTGGCAGAAGTGTGTGCTAAAAGTATTTGGGGTCCATCACGGATCACGATAAAAACATAGCTCAGCAATGCAATGCAGTTGCTAGGAGAAAAAGCAAAGACCGTTTCCAGAGGGCAGGAGGAGTGTTGTAGGGAAAGTCATTACTCCGTTTGGTTCGTCACGGGATACATCAAGGCCAGGTTTGGGGAAAATCTGGTGCAAGTCAGGACGCAGGGATGCCCCACCTTTGGATGCTGTAGGCTCTCCGAATGGGTTTGTGCGGGCTGGTCTGGGGGTGCGTCGCCCAGCTCTGGGGCAGGAGGTGGGACTGGGCAGACTCCTGAGACCTCCCTGCTCCGGCATTCGTGATTACCTGCTCCCCGTGTCTCCGTGCCACCGAGGCGCCTGGCTCACAGCTCAGCAGTAAACGTGTTTGTGCTGTTAGTATTTACAGCCTCATGTCTAGATAAAAGCAGGTATTTATATACTTGCAGTAAACTAAGATCTTTATCTGTGCAACTGCTTATGGTTGCTGTTTAAGCTGGTGAAGAAAGAAGGGTTGGCATTTTCCAGCCTTTAAATGTTTTATTTAGAAAATAAACCTGAATGTCTTTGAATCTCTTTCTGTCTGAGGTAAACAAAATCCTAAATTGCTCCAGAGTGCTTGAGATTTGCTGCCCTAAGAAAAAGCATCCTTAAGGTAAACCAGCTTGAGCTTTGCTCCGGTAAAGCCAAGCCCTGACTTTTTTCCCCCACTATCAAAATCAGAACCAGCTTATCTTTGTTAGTGATAAAACAAAATCAAAACTTCCTCCGAATTTCTGCAGAGATGGCTAGCCCGGTCAGGTCACCTACATTTTTATTAAACTCAAACTCAGGTAATCTGGGTTTTTCAAAACCAAATCTCTCTTAGTCCTTGTCCTAATGCTTTCACCTTCCTGAACATCCTGGCTGCATTACTCAGATACGTGGCGTGAAGACTCGTCCTGCTTGTGCTAAGGCTGAGCATGTAGATGGCACTAAGCCCATCTCAACTGGCGGTTTCAGGTTGTGGTTGCAGTCCCCTGGGAGCCTTGGAGCTCCTCTGTGGGGTCTTGGAGATTTGAATAAGGAGGATGCGGATGGAAAATTGTGAAGGTCCACAAATTGTGAAAAATGGTTGCAAGCGTTTGTTTTAGACTCTAACTATATATTCAGATTTTTTAAAAATTTATTTATCTGCATTGCTGGCATATAAAACCCAATAATTTCATGAGGTGGAGAGCAGGCTAGGGCTGCTCTCAGAGTAAGATAGCTTTTAATGTGTTTCTTAGATTTAGCTTGTTAGAGGAGATCTCATTTCATCGGCCAGGAGTGATCAGAGAAAGATTTTTTTTTTCCCTATTATTAGCAAAGTCCATCTTTGTTAGGTTTCCACTAGAATAAAATAGTATCTGACCCCATAACAGATTCCCTTTCAATGAACTACTGGCAAAGATCCTTGTGAAGGCTTTCTTTCGAATAAATTCTTGGCAGAGCTCTGGGTAATGAGATTTCCATTGAATAAGCTGTTAGCAGAGCACCTTTTAACTCAATTCAGATAGTTAAAGAGGAGCCCTGGGAGCCGGGAGTCTCCAGTTTGCTCTCTGGTGGTGTTGCTGGGCAAGCAGCTGGAGGCCTGTCCTCGCTGTGTCTGCGGGATGGGGATGTCCTTGCCTCCGTGCTCAAGCTCAGGCAGGGCTTGGAAATTCCCCAAAAGTCATCAAAATGTTTTATGGGGTGTGATGGCATGACTATTGGAGACAAATATTTATTTCCATATGATCTGAATGATGGTTCCAGATTTAGCTGTTTGATATGTGTAGTGGGACGACCTTGAGTATGAAATTCTTGCGTAACATCTCTCTGTAGCTTCTTTAAAACTGCTCTTTCCTGTATTTCTGGAGATACTCAGTCTTATTTCCTCATTTGTGTCATTTCTGAAAAGGTGGTAGCAAGTGTTGCAAGCCAAATGTACCTCTTTCTCCTCCCAAATGTCATTTGCCTGTTATTCCAGCTTCCCATCTGAGCTTGGGATTATGAGTGGTCGGCTTTCATGCTACAAATCTTTATAATGGGATTAAGCGGATAAGGACATGTAGAAAATGATTAGCGCTCTCCTGGGAGCCATTAATGGTTTTTAAAGGCCCTCACAGAAGTAACATCTACCGAGTTACGTTGCGCAGGAAGAGACTTGCACTTCCTTTAACACTAATTTTAGAGAGGCTGTGGCACTTTGGATAATAAGTATTGATTCCTCAGAGATCTGCTGAGAATTGTCAAGCATATAGATTTACTCAGAAGTGGGATTCTGGCCGTAGTGCGGATAATACATAGAAAATCACACGTTTCATTAACGACTTTTTTTTGGATGAAGATGGGCAGGCAAGGCAAAAAGTCTCTCTTGCCCTTCCTTCCGATCGCATGCTGCCCACTGCTCTGCAGCATCTTCCAGGCAATAAAAATTTGCAAGAAAACGCCCAGGAATTCCCTCAGGTGAGGTCCCAAGCACCTCTCCAGCCATGCCGAGACAACCCATGGGGGCTGCTGCCTTGGGGCATTCCCATGCCGGAGCATTGGCCGATGCCGAGGTTTGCAGCAGGTTCAGGGCTCCGCAGTGCACACAAAAACATGTAGGAGTGCAATGGGGAGAAAAAGCTCCTCCACAAAGACTTTATTTACCATCTCAAACACTGCAGCGATGAGGTCTTTCTGTGAAGGCACCAGCCATCCTGGTCTGTTGTAGATAAGAGCTGCGGGATTAGCTCCCCCGAAGGGAAACCCTCGTCTTGCTCCGAGGTTTTGGTGTTTCATGCCAGCTGCTCTGCGAGCAGCGAGCTCTGCGTGCAATCCTGTTTGTGTCGCAGCCAACTGGCGTCCTACTCAGATTTAGTATATTTGTGGAGCACGTCAGAAAGTTGTGTTTTTGAGTTATTACCGTGCTAGCTGGGAATTACCGCTGCAATCAGCCAGAGGAACAGGGACCCCCCTCGTTATCCCCATCCTGACGACTTCAGCAGGCTCGGTGTTGTGTTTGAACAGAGTTACTATGTGGAGCTACTGTCATCTTCAGAAGGGAAGTCTGATTAGTCCAATTGCATTTGGTTATCATCACGGTTTGCGCTGCTTAAACAAAGCAAACAGTCTGCTTTACGGTGAAGGCTGGATGCGTCGGCAAACACACACACAAATAACTTGGTGAAGAATGAACTGGTTTAAAAGTCTGAAAAGCTTCCTTATTGGAAACACTAAACTCAAATGCATGGCATGAGGAGAGCAAAGACGGCTAATGGTGAACAGATAACAATAAATATCATCCCTCCAGGCTGGGTCCCTAATGCTCTAAGTGGCGGCTCCTTGAGGAAATTCTGGGCTGCAGGATAACATGGCTAGCAGCCAAAGTAGCCCTTGCTTCTTCAAACGCTTCCTAATTAAGGTCTGGCTATTAATCTGTCTTCCTGGGTTAAAGTTCTTCTATTAAATAACAAATTAATGTGAAGCATCTTGAGGTAGAGGCATGAGGTTGGTTTGATTTGAAATCGGGTATCATCCAGCCCATTAGAAATGGAAATGGGCTGGTTTGTGGCTGAGGCATAGTGAAGACTTTGGATCTTTTTTTAATTGATCCTGAAGCGGTATGGGCTGCCCTGTTCTCCAATGCACTGATTAAGGGTGATTATAGAATTAGCTGAAAAAAAAAAAATACAGCGAGATGTCATTGCCATGCAGACATATTCTCGTGTTCCTCAGTTCCAGGCTCTAATCCTCAGAATGACTCATCCCCTTTAATATTTTTCGTAAAGCTACTGACATTGCATTGTTATTTACTCAGATAAATCTGTTGTCAGCAGCAGCGTTCAGCTGCTCGCCTGCCCTGTGCTCCTTTCGAGTGCGGCAGGGAAAGGCATTCTTCTCTACCCACCAGCTTTGCCCAAGCGGGAGGTCGTCTTCTCCTTTGGTCAACTTTGGGCAGAGCTTTTTGGGAATCATCATGTCAAAGCTGGTGGAGGAAACTCATGCTTGAAATTAAAGATATGCTGGAGCTGAGGACCTTGAAGACCCGTGGAGATGACAGCAAGTGTGTCCACTTGTCTGTGCAAATGACAAGTTCATCCACTTATTATCAGAGGATCTAAAAAGCTCATGGGAAAAGAGGTTGAATTCAGGCCATAACCTGATGGTCTTAGGGTACCCCTGCCCTAAACCCCTCCTCCGAAGGGCCCTGGAAGTGACAGGGATTTTTAATAAATGGGGATCAGTTTAGCCTCGAGGGTGGTGGGGTTAGGGTGACCTTGTTGTTCTTGGGAGAACATCTTGAACCCCAGCAAGGTTGGGGGTGCTTTGTCTCTTGTGGGCATACTGACTCTTTGCCACTGGGACGCTGCTAATTCCTGTCATCTGCTGAGCTCCTCACGACCTGTTAGATTACAAAATGTTTGGGGCTGGGTCTGTCGTCTCCTTCGATACACAAAGTGCAGCAGGAACTGGATCTTGACGGTGCTTCCTAGGCACGACCATAATAAATGTGATTAATATCTGAGGGCGTAACGCAACTTCTATTTAATTTGTGAGTGACTGAGGTGGGTAGGAAGGAGTGATTCAAATATCACGTAGCTTCACAACAAGCCTGAATGACAGGGTGCTCTCTGCTCTGCAGCAGCAACCCCTGCAGCGCCGGAGCCTGCAGCACAGCATCACGCAGCTCGCGTTGATGTTCCCATCCTTAGCTCCCCTGTATCCTGCTGCTTGAAAAAAACACCTCGCCACACTTTAGGAGAATCTGTCTGAGTGCAATTTTCTCTAAACACCTAATTTCCTACCAGGCCAATTGCACCTATTTTCTAATACGCAGCTGTGACACCGTAATGACTTGTAAAGCGCCGTCCCGGGTGCCCTCCTATCTACATGAGAGCAGTCACGGCATCTAACCACTCCTCCCTGACCTAAACTGCTCACAACATCCCACTTTTATCGGGCAAGAGAGCCTCGCCGCAACTTGGTGTGTAAGTCAGACGCTGTGGTTCATTAGCAACTGCCCGAAAGCCGAGCTCTGCCTTCCAGAGTAGCGGATCCCTCTGGTCATTTTTATTAGTTTGAGATTTGACTTGGGAGACTCATGAGCGCAAAGACAGATTTTTTTTTTTCCTTGGGTTGAAAGCGTGGAAGGAATTTAAAGCAGGTGAGGAAAGAAGCCATAAAAGATCTTGCTGTTATTCACCTTTATTGGGCAACACGCGTGATGTAAAAGGGAGAGGAGGAAAATGCATCACTGGTAATTGAGACAAGCTGCATGGAGAGAGAAACCCACAAAGGCCAACAGAGATTCACATGCTCACCTGGATTCAAAAAGCACATAAAAAACCACCAGCAGAGGAACAAAATTAAAAATAATAAAATGGAGGAGAAGGATTTACACATTTCTGCTTAGAAAATTAGCATTAAAAGAAGATGTTCTCGACAAGAAAGTATGATGTCTGATACGTTTAACAGTGGCTTCGTAGAGTAGTTAATGGATGCTGCCTGTGCTGCAGAAGACAACCTCATAGATTCACCAAGTGGAGTTACTAAGGAAACCACAACAATAAATATCTGAAGAGCTGGCCCCAAAAATCCTGCTTTTGCTTCCTCACCCCTCCAGTGCAGCCCCTAGAAGAAGAGGGAACAAATCTGCTTCTCCATAGCCTGGAGGGCAGCTCACACTGGGACAATCCCGTCTTTCTAGGCTTGGGTGCCCACCAGCAAAGCCCCCCATTTCTCATTTTTTTTCCATGGGTGGGAGTGAACGCGTGGGGCTCAAGCCAGCTGAGAGCGAGGTGTTAATGCGACGCCTGTGTGCAAAACACTTCTGCACGTGCTGGGGGTGCAACTGAGCAGGAAGCTGGAAAGCAATTTTGTTTTCCCTTTATCTTCACCTCCTCCTGCTCTCCCCTTCCCTCGTTGAAATCTTCTCCTGAAGGAGATGCGGAGGCAGCTTGGGGGAGGTAGGGAGAGATGATTTTTAATAATATGCCTATTGAAGGCTTCGTGTGTTCTGCCTAATCCTTTGTTTGCCCTTGTTCTGTATCAACTCGGCGAACACAAGTTATCAGTTTAATTACTGGGAAATAGGCGGTGGGAAGAAGGAGCGGCAGTACAGAGCGCTGCCAGAGCCTCCCCCCATCTCGCTCTGATCAGATCATTCCCGACTGTCACTCCGGGCTGGAGCTATATTTTGAACTTTGGAGAAGGTCTTGGGAGAGAAGATAAAAATGTAGGGCTGCTATTTGACGTTGCTTTTAGTTTCCACTGCAAAGCTGTTTGCGCTGGGGAGCGGTAACCCGGGCACGGCTGGGTATCAGTGGTGTGGGCACGCCAGGATGTTCGTGATCACTCCTTTCTGCGGGGGTTTTATTTCGCGGGATACACCCCAGGACTATATTGCTACAATAAAGGCAATGGTATCTGGGAGCCAAGCGAGGTTGGGAGCAGTTCAGAGTTTCTCTTTATGGACCCCTGATTTTGGAGCGGAGGGGAAAAGCAGGAGGTTAATCTGTGCAGAACGCACTGCTCCGTACGCCACCTCGATGGGCAGATAACAGCTAGGGGTATCGGAAGCAGTTTTCCTGACAAAAGGAACATGCAAAGTCTTGTTTGTGGTGTTTGGTTTTGATAATCATTCTTTAGCCTATATGCAGAGTGTCCACCACCATGATATCTCATCAGCTTTCGCCCAAGGGCTGATGCAGGTCATCCAAGTGCAGCCTTTAACTAGCCAGTTGCAGCAAGCGAGTTGTTCCTCGGCATCACTTCCCAGTAAACCTGTTTTCTCTTGGTGTAGGTTTGTGATATTGCCTACTACAAGATCTGTCCTTGGAGTAGGCAATAACCCAGGTTAAAACAAGTCATTGCCTTTTTCCTCACGACAAGTGACCTGCTTTCTCACCAGAAAATGACTTGTAAGTCTAAGTCGAGTTTTCTCCTTTTAATTGATCCTATAGTTTAAGATAGCTTTGTAATGAAACTTTTTAGAACTTTAGTTCATCATGTTCTTTAAAAAAAAAAAACAACCACCAAAAAAACCACAAAAAAACCCCAACTCCCTCCTATGCTGTGTAACTACTATGAATTAATTGCTGACTCTGTGGACCACTGGTGATTCAATGTAATGGGGCAAAACAAAGCTCCAAGAATGTCCCTAACTGCGTGTGTGTTGTATTTCACCTCCAGACTTGTTGCTGTTCTCCCGAGTAAATAATTTGGCCAATTACACGTTCCTAGATACGTGCTGCACTTGCACAAAAGGCACGTGTGAAGATTGCTGATTACAGGAGGCTCACACAGTTGAAGAAGGGTTTGTAACAAGAAAATCCCGCTCTCGTTCAGAAACTGTTAAAACGCCGTTAAAGACAGCAGACAATTAGTGCTCCGACTCCGAGCTGTTTGGGTGTAGCAGGATAATTCCCAGTTGCCAACAGAAGTTGGCAGTTTCTCCTCGGTTTCGAAGCTAACTTTCAGCATCTCTTTGTTCGGTGCGTCACGACTTTCCTCTCTGAGTAATAAGAGATGATTTACTGGATGTCATATCTAAGCCTTGATGAGATTAAAAAAAAAATCAATAAATTAAATATTTTTCAAGAGCACAGAGCTACGTGCAGAAGTAAATAGCCAAAAGAACCCTCGTTTCGCTGCCTGCGAATTGTTAACTCCCAGAACATCAGTCCCCCAGCAAAATTATGTCCACTAAGCAGTAATAGGCTCGCTTGCTGCTTAGATGTCCAGGAATGTTAGTAAATGATATTAGAGATGATCTGCCCTGGGGTGGATGTCCCTCTTGGAGGCACCCAGGAGTGACATTTTGTTCCTTACAGCCAGTGTGGCTTCAGCATCTGGCCATTGGTTTTTGGTACCTCCTTTTTCCTGCGAAAGTCCTTATACTCCAGTCAATTCCTGGTCTTCCTGCCAGAAACCGAACAGATGAAATTATTTATGTGTGGGTGACTCTTGAGTAAGAATCGCAGGATCAGGCCTCAAATATCCTCTCTCTTCCTTTCCAACGTAGCCGTACGGGGGCAATACGTGCATGCGATATTCTGGGTGGGTTAACAGGGTGGCAAATTAAAATAAAGCAATCAATGTACCGTATACATGTGGAAGGATCAACCTCTTCCTCCGTGTGCTTGTACATACAGATTAGGTGTGTTACAATAAATCAATGTATTCAATTCCTATGGAGCTGCTGGAGGTATCTCAGGAGTGCAGGGATAAAGCAGAGGTTTTATCGCTCTTTCATCGGTAAACATTGCAAATGATCGATTAGACGGGGAAATGTTCAGGACAGCTTTTGATTATCAGGTTTTCAGCTTCTTAAGCCTCTCTGAACTGCACCGGGGCTGCCAGGGACCCTCCGGCCAGGAGCATCTCTTCCCTTATCAACGCCGCAGCACCGAGGGCTTTTATCCCTCTTACTCCGGCTCCGCCGAGGCCACGACGTTTCTCTCATTCCATCGAATCTCAGGCACGCTGCAATTATTGAAATCAAACAACTTTAAAAAACATCTCGACAAACAGCGCTGATTTGGAATTAATCACAATTTTAATTTGACAGAAAACGATCTGGCTCCGCTCGCTGCCATTTCTCCTCTCCCCACCCACGCACGGAGCCTGCTGCAGGGTGTCTGAGGGAAATGAGACGTACAGCCTGCCCTGCCTGGTAAAAGCCTATTTAAGTGATCAGCCATAGGCTTGGGTGGAATATTAGGCAGTAAAACAGGTTTTCTAGAAAATGAGATTGCCCCCGGCACTGGTAAATCCATTCAAAGATTCAAGGAAGCTGGGTGGATATGGTGACATTTGGGAGGCAATAGGTATTTTTCTTTCTTAATAATTCGTATACTGAGAGACTATAAATTAAATAGTTTTCAAACACAGGACCCGATCCTGCTCTTGTCCTCCTTTTGTACCTGTTTCACTTATTTCAGAGGTTTTAATACTGGGAGAGCGAGCTTGGGTGCAATTTCTGAAATAACATTAAAATCCAAGCATCTTCCATGGTTTCTGGTAGGGTCCCTGCACGTGGGAAGTGACCAACTCTGCCCCATTAAAACCCTCATGTTTTAATGGGGGGGGGGGAAAGCAAATGACTGGTCTGCCCAGGCCAGGCGGCGGCAGGACGATGCTTTTGGCCTCAGCATCTCTCAGAAAGGATCCCCCATCCCGGCAGTGCGTTTGAAATGCCTGTGACGGATCTCTATCCAGGCCGGCTGGTTTAACGAATTTCTCTGAATGAAGCAAGACGGGAGATCTGTGCAATGCGTGCTTTTAGTAAATTAAGCGTTACAAATGCTGCCATCGCCCATCCCCCCTCGCATATGTTCCCACTTTCCCCAGTATTAAAAAACAAATAGTCTACAAAGCAAAACTGTCTTGAATCTCATTGCCTCGTCTACCGCTTTACAAATAAGGAGAAATCTTACGGGTTGAATACACCAACTGTATGTTGCCAGGCCTGGCTCTACAGAATAGGGCCATAATAAAAGAGATTATGCATGCTCATGCCTAGTCTTTGCTAGATTAGCTTTTAAATATTTCTCTTTTCGAAGAGGAAGAAACAAATAAATGAAGTGTTCTTCCCTGGGGCTGCAACAACTGTTGGGAGGATTTTGATTACTGTTGGCGGTGTTGCTGGAGAAGGCGGCGGTGATTAAATATTTGGTGTGGGGCTTGAAGAGATAAACCCCAGCAGTGGCAGCGGACGCAGCGGTGTCGTCCTTGCAGCCCTTGGGCGCTAGCGGGAGGTGAGTCCCTGGGAAATGCAGGATACGCCCAATTCCTTTCAGCCAACGCTTTCCCCAGGATTGCGAATAAAGGAAGATTTTCCAACGGTGCGGAGCCGGGACTCGTGCAGGGAGCAGAGCAATCGGCGCGTGGGTGGCAGGAGCAGGGACTGACCTCTTTGGGTATCGGGCTGGAAACAGGAGGAGGTGTAAAAGGCAGCCCAGGCTGCTCTGAAGCCTTGCATAAGGGAAAAAGTAGTTGCATTTGGGCGTTACCCCCCCGTCTTGTCCTCCATTACCCTCTTGTAAATCGGGAGGAGCTTTGCTGGCTTCAGCAAAGAGCAGACTTGGCGTCCCTAAAGCCTCAAGGGAGGATCGATGCTGGAACAAAACTGGCAGAGCACACGGCCTGATTTTTGGGAAGTGCTGAAGGTAACTCTGGCTTTGACCGAAATCCGTGGGAGCTGCAGGTGTTTGCATCACCGGGTCTGACAGAGTAAGAAATACAGCCTCCCTGTGCTGCCTGGCTTCCAGGAATATTAAGAGGCTGCTGTTAAGCAAACTGTTACAGAGTCGTCTTCGGGGTGCGTGCCAAGTTTCAGCCTGGTGCAATCTGAAAAGCGAAGATAGAGAACCTGGGAAATTGAGATGCATAATGGCAGCACCGACAGATGCTGAACTGAAGTATTTTCAGACCCTGATGGCAGGATAATTTTGTATATCTGACTTTATTTTTAGAGTTTGGTTGATAGTCGCAAAGAGGGAAGAGGAAAGCTTAAATCTTTGTTCCGAAGGAGTCTGCAAGAGCAGGTTTCCTGTTGTGCCATGTTACAGTTACTTTCAACATGATTTTTGTTTCTGATTAAAATAATTCAATGTGTTTCTGCAGCCGGCAGGAGGTTGAAGCCGTTTGTGCAATGCAAAATATAATAAATGTTTCTGAAGGCAGGGAAAAATATTTAGCAAATCTAAACTAGAGTCAAGTCCCATCTCTCTTAATTTGACTAAACAAGGCAGTAGATAAGGCTTTTGCTTTTGCAGAGCAGGAATTTCAATTACTCGCAGGAAGTTTTCAAATTAAGAAGAAGGAGGCTAACAATGAAAACCATTTCCTTAGGTTTCAAGTTCTGCAACGTAATGAGCCAGGGTTTAGAAGTGATTAAAATGATAAGCGACTCCGCAGTCCTTGCCAACGCCCCTGCACTCCAGCTATTTATGGCAACAAGTGCTGGGGGAGCAGGACGCCCTCCTCTCCCAGCAGCCGACTGCTACTGGTTTGGTGCCACGTGTTGCGTGAATGAATTGGTGGTCCCTCTTAGGATTTCAGCGAGGGTCTATGCAAGCAGAGAGGAATTTTAAAGAAAAAGTCTGCAGAAGTGGAACGTCAGCCTGTGAAAGCAGGTCGTACCTACTGCAAACCCGCCGCTCTGCCGGGGGGGGCCGAATGTACGGAGCGACCGTGGGGCTGCTCGGGCAGGTCCGCGCTGGGGATGGGCCTACGGGAAGGCAACTGCAGGAAGCCTAGAGGCAGGTTAATACTGGGGTTATTTTTTATTGTTCCTACAGCACTTTTTCATTCTTTCAGACCTCCCATCATTCCTGATGTTCTGCCCTGGGTCGTCCCAATTTCCTTACAGCTTTCCTAACGCAGGAGTGAGCGGCGCTGTTCGAGCCAAGGTCTCCTGCCAGAGAAGCAGGGTACTTACCCACAGCTGTGTATCTAAAAGCAGATTTATTTATTTTATTTTTTGTACCACTGGACCTGAGGACCCACCTCTGCCTGCGGCACGACCCAGACACAGGAGAGAGGCAGCCGACAGCCTAATGCCCGCTCGGAGGAGGTGCCGTCTCCAGATGCTGTGCCAGCATCTCCAGAGCATCCTGGCCTCGTCTGATGTCTCAGACACTTTGATCTTTCCAGGAGAAAAACCCAAAGGCATAAGATGTCAGAGGTGACTGCAGCACCAACCTTTTTTCATTAGTACAAGCTCAGCCCGGGGAAAGCTGCTGATCCCACAGAGCCTCTCTGAAGGCTTGATCCAAGCCTAGATCCAACCAGGGAGCTCACAATGCGCGTTTTTGACCTGCAACTACATCAATAAAGAGGCTAAAATAAGCCTCAAATATTGTTCCAAGCAGCCAAACATGAGCCATCCTATTTAAGGAAAGAAAAAAAATAAATACATCAGTATTTAAGTTGAAATGGAAACGGAGCTATTATATAAAAGCTACCGTGACGGGACGTTTGAGGAATGTGGATTATTAGATCCGAAGGCCCAGGTTAGTCTGTGCTCGGTTCCTCTGGCCGCTCTCAGCAGCTTTTTGGGAGGGATGAGATGGTGCGAAGGGATGAAAGCGAGCGGGAGGCCGGGGCAGCCTCCAGCCTCCCTCGACCCTCTTTATCGATGGCTCCATCAAAATCAGCAGGAGGTTGTTTGTAGGCACAACGCTTCTGCGTAGTGTTATGCCTAAAGGATAGAAAGATCATGGCCAAATTTAATCAAGCTACTAGCATTTTCAGAGTTGTTTTATTTATTTTCTATTACATTCTTTATCACCCTCTTATTAGGCAGCAGCTATTCCGTGGCCACTTTCAATCTCTTTCCATCAGGCGGCTGCATTGATAATCAATTTTTTGAAGCGCAGATCTTTTCCGGGTTTGAACGATTTGGATTTTATTAAATAAATGTGCATTTGTGTAGAATGGAAACTTTGCTCCTTATCAGGATCATCTGTCTTGGTGAAATGACTTGGAACAGCTGTTCCATGAAGCAAAATCTGATAGAAACACTAGGACTAGATATAAACATAAACAGTAGTCACCATGGAAACAAAAGTTACTGCGAGATGGCTCCAAAAGCGATGTTTTCTATATGTTCCTTACCCTAACTAAATATTCCCATGGGGTTTTGCCAGCCACTTCATTTAAAGCCGTCTAGGAAGTGGTTCTGCTTGCACGCATACAAATCATCCGGAGCGGCACATCCACACTCGGGTACCACAGAACCCCGCTGTTAAAATCGACGGGGTTATTGATTTATCCGGACTCCCAAAGGCTGGGGAGGGACAAAACACCATTTTAAAATATCAAAGGGCAAAGCTGAATTTAGGTACTTGAGGAAGGGAGCGGTTGTGCTTTAGGCTGCTGGTTTAACCCAGTTGCAGACTGGGATGGCAGCTCCGCGTCCCACCGCAGCAAGTATCGCCGCGAGAGCGGCGTGAAGGGTCTGGGCCGCTCTGCCCGCGCGCTGGGCTGTAATCTGGATAATCGAGGGGCTTTGCTCCTCCATCTGCCAGTCCTGCGACTTCTCCGTGCCTTTAAAAAAATACATCGGCGAAGGAAGAAGGTTCATCGCCTGCCAGAAGGGCTGCGATTAAAAACCAGTCTCTCTGTTGAGGGAGGAGCCGCATCTTTAGATAACCCTTGGAGACTGCTGCAATAAAGGTAATTGCTGGCCTAGGACTGGCACCTTGCAGACATGAGCCAGCAAAGACCTAACGGTGATGTTGGCCAAGGTACAGAAATAACCACCGCGGGGCAAACGTGGCTCTGTTTGAAGGGAACAGCTTGCACGGCCGGAGGTGGCATCACGGCTCTGGGTGTCGTGCAGCATCCGTACACGGACCTAAAACCTGTCCGCAAAGGAGCTGCTCTCCCTTGGCTTTCTTGGGCCTTCGGTCTCCTTCTTGCAGGAGTTTTAAGAAAATCCACAGTCACCATAGCAACCGCCAGCTCCATGGCACGCGTGGCTTCCTGAGGCACACGTGGGGACTGGGTGCCTTCAAATGGGGGCGCGGGGCTCAGCACCCTAACTGGCCAAAGTGCTGCCTGCTCTCACCCCCTGAGCCTTGCAAACGGCCCCGCTGGAGGGGATGCGCTCAACTGGTACGTTTTCTCCCTTCGGTTGTCGATGTGGCGGAGGTTTCGGTGCCCACACGGAGCTGAGATGCCAGCTCTCACCGTTAACGCACTTCACGCACCAAATCCCCGTCCTCACGCTTTTGCTATCCTTCCCCGTTTGGCTGTCTTGGGCGAGGCGGGGAAATGATCAGTAATTGTTTTAGCATCTGCTCTGGTGGACGCCTGTGCATCCCGATCTCGTTATGCAGGCCATTAAAAGGCCACCTTCCGCCTTCCCGTGCTGCTGCTGCAGTCAGCCTCTGCAAAGGGCTTTTTACGCAGCCTTCCCGAAGGCGTTTCGTAGCCCGACTCCCCCAGCGGCATCGCTGAGCAAGGCAGGCGGGTTTGTCGTGGGCTTTTGCACGGTCTCTGCCGATGTAGCGCCCGAGCAGTTTGCAAACTGTTGCTGAATTGCGCCTGATGCCCGGCGGAGCTGGGAACGTGTAGCAGAGAAAGGGCTCGGGCACACGTCTGGGCGTGAAGGTCTTATCTCTCCGGTGACTGACAGCTGCTGGCAAAATGCGTTTGGTTGTTGGCTTTTCTTTTGAAAAGTCCCACTGCCCTACTTCAGAAAATAGCGTAGAATTGAGTGAGCCACTGGGCACATCAGTTTGTCAATCAAAAAGAAAGTGAAATCCAAATCTTTTTTTTTTTTTTTTTTTTAGTACCTCCTTTCCATAGAAAACTTGCTCCTGGTTATAGTAAAGATCTGTTTTAAAGGAACAGAGGAGAAAAAGCAAAGAGCAGAAACCTTGGGTGGCAGGCTCCCTTTGAAGTCTGGCTGTTCCCATCTCTGCGGCAATTCGAGATGATTTCGAAAATGGTGGTGGCCCGACTTTTATCTGCCCGGGAAGCCCTGGGTGCCGGAGCTCTCGTTGACCCAACTGGCAGAGGCGGATGCTGAAGCTTAGAGAAACTCGCTGTCCAAGTTCAGTGTCACAGCTACCAAGGGGTTAAGCAAATTAGCTGTATTAAGGGAAAAATTGAGACAACGTTGAGAAAAGCATACATCAAGGGTTGGTTTTTTTGGTGGCATTCAAAAATGAAATTTCTTTTTTTGTGGGTAGTTTTGGTGTTGGTTTTTTCTCCCTTTATATTTTTCTTCTTAATTGTTTTATCGCTCATTAACTTCACCTGAAAACCCCTTTTTAACTTAACCCCTCCTCCCCACACGCTTGATGGAAATCCGTTGATCGCCGACTACTTTGTGGCACTTGAGCTAACACGCAAACCCGAGGAAGGAAGATAATCCCGGGCTGTCTGAATAGCTAGTTCCTGCTGAATCCGGCAAGATTTGGGTGTCTAATTCACTTAGACTCCTCCTCCTCTTTGCAAATCCCAGCCTGGTTGCTCCCAGTAAGTCTATCCCACGCCAGACCGAGCCGTGTTGGCAGGCACCGGGCTCAGCAGAATAAATTATCCTGGCTTGTCAGCTCATTCCCCCCGACTCTTCGCAGGGATTTCAGCGTTACTGGGGAGAGGGGGATGTCGTGCTTGTGTAACCACGTCGGGTTTGGCCTCGGTGATTATGTCATTATACCCACAGCAAACATTTTGAATAAATATGAAATAATCCTACAAAGTCAAACCTCGTTAGCAGCGGCAGCAGAAGCCGAGCGGCCGTGAATTGAGGGCGCGGGAGGGGGGAGGTTTGTGCCATTCAGCCCTTCTAAGGAGCGATTCACGATGTGCGAGCCGAGGGAGATGCCTCCTGCATAACTAAATGGGTTTGCCGGGCCATTAGGATTCACGAGGCTGCGGGGAGTCGCCTGGACCCCGCAGCGGGGACACCCCGTCGATCTCCCCTCCGACTCGGAGCAGCGGGGTGGGACAGGCTGAGACGGGGCGTTTTGCTCAGTTTGCAAGAGCCCCTGCTTTGCCTTATCTTTGCATTTACCAGCCCTTGGAACCCCCAAAGACCCTCCTTTTGAAAACAAACAACTAAACAAAACCTGCAAGGATAATGATAATTGGATTATCATTATTATTATTATTCAGGATGATGATAATTAGAAAAAATTGAGGTCTTGCTCATTTACCTCCCTTTTCCTTTGTGTTAAATCCCCAGAGGCCAGCTCAGCAAAGCACCGCGGTACCTATTTCAGTGCATCCCTGAGGGCACGTGCCTACAGAAAGCTTCGAGGTATGATCGCAGGTAATGAGAAAGGGGCGAGAAACATCCGTTGGTAGATCGGGATAGAAGCAAACATCGTGAGATAAAGGAATTGCTTCCAAGAAGATGGGTTTGTGGTCATGGCATGGCCATGCAGGTGCTGGTGACCGGCACGATATGGTGGTCTTGCTGGGGAAAAGAGGTTGCGGGGGCTGCGAGCTACCGAGTGTTTAATCTGGGGTTTTATAAAGCACGATGGATTCAGGCTGGAGAGGAGGCAGCTTCTCCAAATCCAGCATAATTGGCTCTTTAATCTGCTCTAGAGATTCCTGAGCTGGATACCGACGCTATCTCCTCCTTTTGATGAGGGTGGTACAAAAAGAAAAAGGGGGGGAAAAAAAAAAAAGAAAAAAGAAAAGAGCACATGATGTGAATTTATTTGCATCTCCCAACAATAATCCAGTCATTCTGCCTGGGAAATGCGTGTCTTGCTTAATGCCCCTCTATGCAGTTTTTTTTATGACACCCAAGAGTCTATTTATTTATTTACAGATTTATTTTGCAGAGGTGGAAAACGAGAGGAAGGAAATGCCTTTCCATTATTTTTTTTTTTATTATTATTATTTTATGATGGTTTCTTTTGTAAGCAGTGGATTGGCCGGGGGTTGGCTGAGCCCCCGGGCGGGTGGGGAAACGCCAGCTCCCTGAGCCCCAGCTGCGCCGCTGCAGAGCCACTGGAGCAAGTCCCAAGGCCTGCAAAGCAATTGCATTTCCTACGGAAATAAACAGCAGTTGTCGGAGCCGAGCGCTTCTATCCCGCCTTTATCGCTCGGTTTTGCCCGTTCTGGCTCAGAACGGCACGTGCAACAGCCCCTGATGCTGGTCCTGGTCAGGGTCTGAGCTCCAGCTCTTGGATGCCCAAAATTTGGGTATTTACTAAACATAGCTAGAGCCAGGTAATAGTCAAAACTCTGGATCCGCACTCAAATGTCTCGGAGTCCCAGGCAGAAAACTGCACCGTAATGTTTTTGCTTTTTTTCTATAAATTACATCTGGAAAACGCAGAATTGTTAGGATTTTGAAATAGGTGCCTTATTTCAACTTCGCTTGCTAGAAACGGTGCTGTTGCACAGAGTAATTACATAATAAATTTGTTAGAGGAATATAAAGCCATAAAAGCAGTGGTAATGGTTTGCAATTTAATAGCTGAATTGTAAATGAATTTTCCTATAGCAGCTTTAATGTAGCAGGCTGCTACAATTAAGAGAACATTCTTTGGGGTGCCTTTAATTTTTTGTTGTTGTTGTGAAGTTCAGTGTCATTAATTCCCTCATTTAAAGAAGCCGTATAGTTAACCACTTCAAGCCGTAAAAAAGAACTTTGACTTCCTCTGCAACCACCAGAATATTGTCCTGGAGAAGGTGTTTTTAGCCCATTTGGCATTTCAATTTTCTTATAGTAGCTACCGTGGAGTTGCACCATGTACTGAGCTTATGACCTTCATCTCCTTTCCCTGATATCACCCATCTTGCTCCCGTGACATGTGGCACATGTGGCATCTTCTGCCGTGGTGGTAGAAAGCGAAGAGGACTGAGCCACGCTGTCCGGCTCAGGCAGCGGAGAGACCCTGCTCATAGCATTTAGCTTATCTTATTTATCGATTGATTGATTGGTTTGATAAAAGAAGATGTAAATGAAGGTATGTGGTATTGCAGTGCTGCGTGAGCCCCCCCGCCCCAGCCTCGGAGCTCCCCGTTTTTGCTCCTGCTGCAAGGATGCTCCATCCAGCGACGGAGCCCCGTTATTTCCCCTTGCAAGAGATCATCCATCCCCCTCCGTGGTGCCGATTTCTTGTTCTTCCCCTTTTCGACCCTCTGGATCTCAACTGTCGTTCAAAAGCAGCTCGAGCTCCCTCGGAAACTGTTCCCCGGGAACACTGACCCTTCACACGGCGTTTTCAGCGACAGGGTCCCCAGCGCCGGTTTCTCTTGGTTTGTCTCATTGGATTCCTCTTCTCCTCACGTTCGCGTAATTACAGCTTTCCACTTCGATACCAGCATCACCTCGGTGGCCTGCGTTTGAAGGAAACGCCGTGAAATACCGTATCCGCTTTGCTTGCAAGCAACATCGGGGCAATTTAAATTTTTGATAATTATTGATGGCATGTAATTACGTTGTCAATAACACCTGCTGTTTCTATGGAGGAGCAGGGAACTGTTGCACCGCGCCGTGTTGGAAATGCAAATCGACACAGGCAACCCTAATCTGACTACCGTGGGCGATAATTAAAAGCCATAGTCGTACGTTAGGGCCAGGGAAGCTGACGGAGACCTGACACCGCTCCGAGGGGCGGCTCTGAATCCCCTCCTCCCGGCGGTGAAGCCAGTTTTAGGGGAATGCAGAAGACAGCGCATGTCCTACTGCCATTATCTCTCTTGTGCATCCTGGTTACTGGAACTTGAGCTTCAATTTCAGGGGTTTTTTTTTTGTTCATCAGCCCTTAATAGTTGGTAATTTGTTTGTGCCCCAGTCTGCGGGTGCGATGTGGAGAGCCCTGCCCCACTTCCAGCAGGGATTCGACCTTGCAGTTATTTCTCCATAGTCATAAAAAATCCGCTCCCTCGTTGTGTTCTAGACTGAGGCAGACAATAGAGAAAAATAATTTTGTGAAGATTGATCTAAAAGTATGCTCTTGACATGCCCCCTCCCCTTTCTCTGAAGACTAGGAGTGCAGGAATGCTGTTCACAGGGAGCCGCTCCTGGATGCCGGACACGGCCGGAGTGCCGCGATGCGGCAGTTGTCAGGGCCCCCCCTCGGTCTGTTCCCAGCGCGGCCGAGTGACACGAGCGGCGAGTCCCGCGTCACCGTGCTCGCTCGGGTGCGAGGTAGCTGGGAGATGAGTACAGCCCTGCTGTGCCCGAGGGTTGGGAGAACAGGCTGGAAACCGTCCTCTGCCTTCTTCCACCTCCCCAAAAATACAGTTTATCTGGCACCTTGCAGCAAAACCCTCTCCAAAGTCCCGCGTGCAGTCGGTGGCAGCTCAAGCGGGGGCAGCCTGCGCTTTGCTAGGAGGTCTGTGGGGCACAGAGGATTTGTAGGGTGCTGCACGACCGAGCAAAACCAGGATCCCCTATTGCAGAAAGTGTCCCCCCAAAAAACCCCCCCCCAGACGCATCTTTGGAGCACAGGGGTGAGCGGGGAGCAAAGCGGCCCTGCACCGCGAGCTCCTGCCGCCGCCTTTGAGGGGTGGGGAGGTATTAACCGGTCTGGTGACCAGGGACGTGATCCCTGCTGCGGAGCCACCGCTGTCCTGCCAGGAATCTGCTGGGGGAGGCAGCGCCGTTGGGTGCAGCAGTGGGTGCTGCTTTCTGGAGCGTTGCTAAATGCAAATGGGGAGCAGGGGAGGGGAATGGAAAATGTAAGGATCTATTGTAAACCCTAAAGGCACTGCGAGCGCTGAAATCTGAGCTCCCAAGTGAAAGCTGGTGTCCATGCCCTAGGACCGTAAGGCAGTAAAAATGCTTCAACGAGGATGTCTCTGATGAACTTTAAATTCCCGACTCTATTTCAAATATCCCGTACAAACGCACTCCGTGCAAGGTCGTGCCATTTAGCGTACACACTGCAACTTTCTCAGTTTTTCTTGGAAAATTGCAGAAACATTTTGGTCTTTCACCCCTCTACCCCAATGCTTGTTCGTGACCTTGAAATCTGCTGCCCGCCATCTCGCCTCTTACGTGACCGAGCCTGGTGGAACGTGTCACGCGTCAGTGTTTGTGTTTGCTGGGGATGGAGGTAATTTCTGTAAGCCTGGGACAGTGTTTGTACAGCACCCAGCACCAGAGCATCTCAGCCTTTTTATCTAACAAGTGCTTCCACAATATAAATATTTAAGTATAATAAACAATTATGATCAAGTTTCTTGGGTGAGTGCACACAGCAAGTGAATTTAAAATTCATATCCCATGGGTATTCAGTCTTCAAATTCACTTTCTGTGAATGTTCATGCTAATAAAACTCTATTGCACAGAAAGAGAACACAAGAGAGATGCAAATATGACAAGGGCAAATTTGCTTAGGAGTTCAAATGAATATTCACCAACTTTTTATTATTTTTAAGTATTCGTCCCTATTTTCTATAAGAAGATTATTTTAGCTTTATTCTCCAAGCTCAGTGAAGCATGTGTTTCTGAGGTGTGTGTATATATATATATATATTTCCTTGTATTAATGGCAAGTTTTGTTACTAGCAAGGAAGGAGTACGTTTAAAACGTACTTTATCTTCAGGAAAAGTCTCTACTAAACCCACCTGAGTTACCGCCATCCTGATTAACATCTGTATTTCAACACCTCTTGCAGGTAAAGGCTGGGATTTTTCACGTAAGCCTAAGGGACATAAGAGCCTCCGCTCCCACGGAAACGTAGGGGAGGCCAGAAGCAAATTCCCTCACTCTCCTTTCCAAACCCTGCTTTGTAACTCAGTCTGGCTCAGTGTCCTCACAAAACTCAACCCACCCGAGCAGGTTTCTGTGCTATGGCTGTGGCTCGCTGCCGAGCTCCTTGGTTTTCTTCCCCTCTTTAAAGCCGCAGATTTCAGATCCAGATTCTTACACCATTATTTTCCCCTGATTTTCTTTGCTCATCTTTCATCTAGCGTTGCCCTCAGTTCCGAGGATGCCGGCGATGCTTTCTTTTCACACAAGCTAAGCTCACGTTTGGAAGGACTTGGGGGTCACCGTGTCTCCTTTTTTTTTCTGTGGCAGAGGTAGCGCTGTTTTGACATCTTTATTTGATTTCCATCCTAGAATTGAAAGAGATGCAAATTAGCAATAATGAATATTTTCACTGAAAGTGTCTAGACATTATATCTGAGAACAGGATAATGATGCTGCTGGTTTCTATAAAACAGTCTGCAGTAGACCCAGGCCGCTTTATTTTTTTTATCAGAAAAGATAACGTTTATTTTTAAAAAAATGTAATTTAATGTAAGTGAAATTAGGGTAATTGCTAATTATGTAACTGCAAATGAGGCAGATCTTTATCTTGAGGCGAGCTTGTCTGGTGCAGATTATGAACCGTTAGTTTTAATGGGGTGTCATCGGAAGGCAAGAAAACCAGCCAAACAGTCCTACGGAAGGCAAGAAAACCAGCCAAACAGTCCTACGTCACTTCTCCTGCTTGCCCAGACCTTTCGGATAGCGAGGGGCGTGAGGGACGGAGCATCACCCCTCTCACTGCAGGTCTGGCCTAACATTTAGTCTAGAACATAAATGGGGATGTTACAAAAGGCACCGTGGGGTTTTTTTTCCCTTGTCCCTTTGTCTCTGCACCGTGACACTGAGGTCCCCACCTCCCAGCCCTGTATTTCCCACGCCTCAGCTCGCGTCTTCTGTCTCAGGTTTGAGGTTCTGGATTTTTCCAAACTTATCGCCCACCCCTGGGTTCTGGCACTATGACCAACTGCACCCAACGCCCGACAAAATTTCATCCCGGGGTTTTCAATGGGGAGAGGTTTTATTTTTCTATATGCGCTGGAAGGAAGTTAATAATACAAAACCTGCCCTAGAGCCAAGTACTGCGTTATGAAGTCACCAACTTTATAGGATAAACATATGACCCTCGTACAAGCTACAGCGCGGGGGTATTGGAAAAATTAAATGCACTTGAATAGCTTTGTAGATATGTATCTCTGTATCTATAAAACCTACTGACAGTGAGCAAACACAAGAGCTTGGCAGTTGTCCTGCTCTGTTTAATTGCCGTCGATAGGTTTTACATGTACCACCACCTTAAAATCCCTCTGCCAACAATCCTGCCAGCTGAGTGATTCGAGTCTTGTCCTGAAGACCTTTGGGGTGACGAACGTGCTGGTACCCACGGAACCTCTGTCACGCACTGGAGCTTAACGACATGTTTAGATTTTTCTAAGGAATCTATCCAGCTGTGCTTTTAAAAAATATTATTCATTTAGCATTTTGCACCCTTATTATTTTCAGACAGTCCTACATATCTGCCCCGGCTTTCTCTGAGATCACCCGATGAGAACATCAGCTTTCTCTTGGGTCCCTCCTGCTCCACCAAGCCTTCATTTCAAGGCATCTCCCTCTTCTCCGGTGCACCAGGCCTGGAGAAAACTTCCCCGCTTTCATGAAAAGCTATTAATATCAATAATATTAATGTAAATAAGTCCCACCTGAGTTAGCTGAAGGGCTAGGTAATGCTTCAACCCTGCTCTCTAACAGAGGACTGAACTCTTCTTGGCGTGCCGGGTGATGACCAGCGCTAGCCATCTGGGACCACAGATTGCTCCCAGCGGCAGCTGGGGATCAGACAGAGGGACATGGGTCCGGCTGCGGCAGCTCACGGCTGCCCAGCCTTATCTCCACTTTTCCCCCAAAGTGAGAGAACTGATAAGAAAGCCTTGACAGCCTGGGGGTTCCCCCCGGACACGGGAGGTCGTGCAGATGGGGAGTGCTGCGGGTGGTGGGTGGGATGGGTGCCCGGCTGCGTAGTGCTCCCCCGGGGAAAAAGGAGAAAATGCAGGAATAATGGGAATCATTTTAGATGATTTTAACTGTCGTATATCAGCAGCAAAGTAAAATGCCCAAGTGAGTTGACAGCACCTCCATCTGATCTCTGCCATGGACTGACTTAGAGCCAGAATTTTTCAAAGGCTGCTAATCGCCTCGGTATTGATTTTATACTGAGATACTTTATCACGCTTGTGCGTTTGGTGTAGTTGGGGTTTTTATTGTTTGTTTGTTTTTAAGTAATCTACGTCAGAAGCTAAATGGACTTTATTAGAAGCAGCATACCCCCTGCCCTTCCATGCCTGGGTGCTACATTAGGGTAAATCAACCTCCAGCAGATTTCATTAAAACCTCCTGTTTGGACAAAAGGTGTGTGCTAGTACAATACCTAAAAAATGGGGGGGTTGTTACCATGTTTTTGGTTTTGTACACTGTGCTAAAGTAGAAAATACGCTGAGCTATTTCGTCTGGCAGACGCAGCCGTGTCCCCGTGCTTACAGCCTTGCACTCCCTGCTTTTTAACCCTAACCTCTCCACCTCCGCCTCATTAATAGCAGAACACTACAAAAATTGCCCGAGAGTATAACTAACACTACACTTTTTTAGGCAAGACAGGAAGGAATTGTTCCGTATTTAGTAGAAGGGCTGGCTGTGTTTTATAGGGTGCAGTAGGTTGTTAAGAGCCAGGCCCTTTTCTACGTGGTCACAGCCCATCTGTGCCTCAGTTTCCCCATCCTGCGAAACAACGGCTGCGTATTTTCCTACCTAACCAAAGAAATAAGATACCTGTGCATTATCTGATATAAAGGTGTTGCTCAATCCTGAAAAAGTGATTTTTTTTTTTTTTTGACAGAGTAGATGACTCCAGTCAATGTGCGTTACGAATAGTTAAGGAGATGGACATCGATACGCTCCAAGCCCCAAATGCATAAGATCAATGAATACATACGGAAGCCTTAAAACGTGACTGTAGATCATGTAAGGTGTATACGTATGAATATTGCTCCATTTTTTCAGCTGCCTTCTCAACGCTGAAACGTTATCTAGGTATATTTTTGAAGCTGTCATAGTTTAGTGGGGAATGTAATTGTATGTTTGTCATCTTATGCAATACAGGATTAGTCCACCCTGCTGGCAGCATCTTGAAAAAAAAAAAAGAAAAAGAAAAAAAAAAGCTAGTTTTATTGTTTCGCAGTTCCCAGCCACACTCTTTTGTTGAAAAAGCTGCTGGTTTCTCGGTGGGGCAATCCTCAAACTAGGTGTTCCCCAGTGTCGGTGCTGCCGACAAAACAGGAGAGGAGGTTTACACCAGAGCATGCTTTGGCTCAAGGATGCTTTCCGTGGGAATTCTGTGGATGCCGATGTGCACCCTGGGTGGCAGGTGCCAATGGGGAGGGTGTGCTGCGCACGCTGAATCCCCTCTGCTTTACTCCCACCACAGACCTCTCCATTTCTGCGTTAATCTTAGGATTATTCTAGAGGCCTGACCCACACTCCAGATCTCATCTTGTACTCACTTCACAAACATCCCAGTAAAAAATTACATTTCTCTCCAGCGTCTTCCTTTTCCAGGATGCTCTAGCTGACTCTTCCCAGGCGCTCTGCCCTGCAGACCCTGTTTCTAGTTTTGTTTGCTGGCGAGGGAGGAAAGGGCTGTTTCTTCCGCTGGTTTTGCCAACGGTATTTTTTGCCACAGTCGAAACGGGTGGGTGCAAATGTTTATTCCTGCCTACTGCCCAATTTAGGACAGTGGCCTTGCCGTAATCTGCCAGGCTAAAGCACCTAGAGGGTCATGAAAATTCAAAGGCGTCTGAATTTCACCGCGCCTCTTGCTCACATCAAATCTTCATAAGAATTGACTTCACAGGACAAAGAAACTGTCAGATGAATGCTGATGCTGTATTAATGACAGGGTACATTGACCCACCCCGTGTGTCATCATTGCTGCCGAAGGAAACACAGAAGCAACCCATAATCACCTTTCCTGCATCTGTCCCACTAACACCTAATTTCAGTATGTATTTGTCTGCTGACTGATCACAGGATTTTTTTCATGGCACCTATTATCCTGCTATCTAAGTGCTTCCGAATCTCCCTATTCATTTAAGATTTTATATGATCCTTATAGTAGCGTCTGAACGGCTGGTAAATCGGGTCTGCAAAGCCAACGTCTCTGTGGACGTCCCATTCTTCCCTTCCCAAGAGGACAGATGACGTCTGGTGCTAAGTCAGTAGGACCTGATCTCCCAGGTCACCCCTGCAGTTCTGCAAAAACCTAACCGCGGTTTTCCCCTCCCAATTTGTGATGGGGAAATAGTATTTCATACAGACTTTGCCTGAAGTTCTTTCTCTTTGCTCCCTATTTCTCTTTATAGGAAGCTAGTTGAGAAACCCACGCAGTTTGACAGAACTGGGTGCTACTGAGCTATTGTGTAGTCCCTGGCTGCATTCGTGGGGCTCCACGACTTGCTGGCGTTTCACCCACCCACTCACCGCTGCCAGAGGTCCCGTGCCTTGCTGAGCCACCGCCAAGCACCCACGCAGCGAGCACAGCCCCTGCCAGGCAGCTCAGCTCTGAACCTGCCCGGAGGGGCCAGCGCCGGAGCTCAGGACATCCTTCTGCAGCCTTCTGCTGGGGAGCGGCTGGCCCAGGGCAACGGCCGCGGACCGTTTCAGATCGAGTGGGACCTCGATGCTAAAACCAGCTCCTTAGGGATATTTCAGCCCAAGCTACAATGAAAACAGTTTTTGCAGCAAAGTGTAACCAGACAGCTCTGCTCACCTTCGGGGCTTACCCCTTCTTTTAATGAGACCTACAGCACCTACGTAGGAACGACCCAGCAAACCTGCTCCTAGGTGGGGAGAGCTGGGCTGGAGACCACCACAAATCGGAGGTACTGATGCAAGAAAGCTAACTTAGCACAGCACCGGCATCGCTATTGCTGCTACGTGTCACGAAAGGGAGCACTTCATGCATAGTCTGCAGCAGGGGATATGTTAAAACAGGAGGGTGGGCCAGAGTTAGATCTTTGCCAAGGTTTATATATTGACCCGTGAGATGAAGATGAGGTCATCTTGGAGATAGCTGCAGCACGTCAACCGTGTTTCTGCGTGAGTTTGAATGGCTTAATTCACCTTGCAGTTGCACGGACCAACCCCAGCCGGGTGGGAGATGCGCGACAGTTTATCTCTCTCAGATGACAGACGTGGTTCATCAATGGGGAGACACCCCCCCCCCCCAGATTTGCACTGAATCCAAACAGTTTTATGTTAAGCAGAGACCCCGAAACTCCTGGGTAATTGCACTTACAGCTTGACAAAACTAAACAGCAGTCAACTGCCCGTGATAGTCAAGAAAGCAGAAACCAAGAAATGTTGGAAGTTTTGGGTACGTTGCAGCGGGAGCTCACCACTGACACCGATACCTGCTTGTGAAAAGCTGGCTGCTGACGTCGTCCCCATAAACATTGAAATATAGGCTGAACGTACACAGCTTCATCGGATGCTGTAATTCATTAAACAAATGTTGGGTTTAATAGAGCTGCGTATAAAGGCTGGTGCCATAGATGCGCTCAGCTGTGAAATATGCTGTGGAAGTCATTTGTTTGCAAGGGGTCTAGAAATCTGCTTCCTATTAACGTAAAATGGGTTTACTGGAGAAAAATCTCTGGGATCACATTTTTCCCTCAATTATCCCTTCTCAGTGGGATTCCTCGAGGTTTGCGCCGGGTAACTGAGATGTGTCTAAGCTGGGGGGTTTGGATCTGGGGTTTGTTTTGATCCATTAAGCTTGTATCTCACTGCGGTGATGTAATTCCCCCAGTCTGAGACACTTTATAAACATTAATGGGTCTGTTTTCGCGGTCCCGAGGGATGCGCAGCACTGGAAGGTCACCGGGACCCCTTCACCTGCACAGAAACGGCGATGGGGAATCATGTCACTGCAGCATCGTGGGGAAAATGAGAATATTCACCCAAATTTTTATCCCGTCCATCCTTAGCTCTGTTTAATCTTGTTTTAATAACTTATTAACTAAAGCACCAGCATTTCAGCTACAGCGCAGCAGTAACCCATCAGCAAGGTTTGCATTAAGATGCTGCCGTATACTCCGAATGAGGAAGAAAAGAGTTGGTGCTCAGTATTTTAAGAGCGAGAGGAGGGGTCAAATGCAGTTATAAATACACAAATAAAAATACGACCTTTGTAGAGGGGGGGGGGGAATCGTAGACATTAGCAACTATTGTAACTTGGATGGAAATGACTTAGCGGAGCTGAGCTACAACAGACTATTGAACTCGAGGCACACTGTGCTTTTTCTGGTGATTGCTGCTAAAGTTTGCTGGTCTCTTTGACCGTTTTTTTTCTCAGTGCGCTTTTCTTTGCAGATGACTGGCCACACAGATGCCTCCGGTGACATTTGGAAAGGGCCAAATTGCCACTGTTTGCGGTGCAGCGTGCCAGGGCTTAACAAAATAGAGGCGGAGATCAAAAATCCCATCTTTTTTTCCAATCACAGAAGGTCCATTTTAGAGGATGTTGCTGAAAGAAGCTGGTGATACTCGCAGCCCTTTCACCTGGGAATTGTTACTGCAAACAGAGATACATGGAGCAGATGAGAAAATAATGTAAATATTCAGACAGAAGGCAATTTTTTTTTTTTTTTTGGAGGAAGTGAGACACAAGCTGATAAAAAGCGATCAGCAGAATTTACATAAGCCTTCACCATCTCAGAGGTCATCATTCTGCAGGATGACACATTGAAACTCATTTTTATTAAATTCTGGCCGATTATTTAATTGGAAAAGATAGGATTTAATTGAATCAAGTCAAAGGGCCGTATTAGATTATGTTCAACCTTAACACAAAAGGCTTTTCCCATTTAGCTAAACTGGTTCCTTTGCGTATTGTACATATTAAACTATAAAAAGTGGCAATCTGAATAGCAAATTAAAGTGTTTGGAAGGCCTGAACGATGCCCATGTGCTACTCAGCCCTTTTTCAACTCCTAAACCTTCTCATATTCCCTTTACTGCATTCCTTAGGCTGCAAAGCGAGCGAACGGGATGGGTAGTAGTCTCAAATCTTCCTCCATCCACATTTATACCATCTACATGTTCTTGAGAAACAGCCTGGCTGGATGTGATGCTACCGCTAGAACACGTTGCCCAAAATTGAGGGGTTTTTTCATCTGAAAAGATGCTGAATGGACACTTGAGAGTTGTTGGCGTTGACTCGGGTTTCCTGTGTGTCCTTAGGAAATATTCCCGAGCTCTCAGTGCATCATCTGCGTGGCCAGGGACTCCCATCCCTTCGGGACACGGACTTGCTGCAGAGCTGTCAAGCTGCTGGTAAAAGCTGCAATTGGAAGCAAAAAAAAAAAAAAAAAAGCAAAGCAATTCTGGGAAATAATATGTTTCTAATTTTGGCTATTTAATTAGCTTTTAATTAAATTTTTTGTTAATTCAAAACTAACGGGAGAAAGGGAATAAGACCCAATTCATTTCCTAATGCTTCATTTCATCCCAATTTTGAGGATTTCAGCAAAGGCTTGGCCTTCCGAATGGGAATCACCTCGACCCAAAATAATCCTCAGGTATCGCACGTTGAAAGCACACCCTGGTGATATTTTTAATCCTTCCTCCTTTGAAGGCAGTTTTGCTGCCTGAGCAATGATCGGGACCTTTCTGTGGCTTCGTGGGTCGCCCCTATCTCAGAACCAGGGTCAGGGCGCAGGGAGATTTTGGGTCGAGAATATGTAGGGGTGTGCACATGCGGCACAGGCTGCGGGATGGGGTCAGCATCGCTGCAAAACCCGGGGCAGCAGCACTGCGGGGTACATCACACCTCTTTAATTGCACGTGGCCAGCAAACCCCCAGCCACCCTCACCTCGGAAATCCCTTTGCCGCCCCGCGCTCGCTTTCTGCCGGGCTCGAGCTCTGCCAGCTGACAGCTCAGGATTGCTGCGACGCTGCGCACTTTTTCCAGGCGGAAGCTCGGAGAAATCAAATCCTGCTTTGAAAGATTGAAATCAATTTTAAATGGACCCGGCTGTTCCCTAGCAAGGATGGGAGGAGGTATGGGGAAGGGGAGAAAATCTTTCAAGATATCTTCAGGGGAATCTCAAAAGGACTTAAAGTAATAAGGAAGATTTTTTTTTTTTAAAGCGAGGTTATTAATTTACGGATGAGTCCACAGCCAAGTTTAAGAAACATATTTTTTAAATAGCACATGCGCTAATGTAGAGATTCTCTTGCACCAGTAAATTAAAAAGATTCCAGAGCTGCCAGTACAGCAACTCACCTAGTCTATTATTAAGGTTAGATTGAGTAAGAACCATAATTTGGACTTTGCTTCAGCAACCGAACGTGTTCTTGGAAGGCTCAAATCAGTTTTAACCTGATTTTTTACGATAAAAATAATGTGCCTGCACTTTAAAGCCGAGTTCCTTTCTGCTGAAGCTTACGTTGTATTCAAGTGCAATGACTAAGTTTTGCATATCTGGTACTGCGATTGCACATTCAGGTTATCTGGTTACATACATAATTCTCTCATTTGCAAGCACAGTTTGCAGCAAATACTCATGTAAATTAGGCATGAAACCAGGCATTTATCTTGATTAGAATTCAGTTTCTATATATACTTAAAGAATTTTATCTTGTTCTGGGATGGCTGCATAGATGATGAAGAAAGAATTTAAAAAATTGCATTTATTCTCCTTGCGGGTTGTTTGTCCGCCCTTTGGGAATTCATTAAGGAAAAGAGCCCTTTCCATCCATATTCCAAGTGCCCTGGCCCAGTGCTAGCGCTTGGGTTGCAAACACTGCTGGAAACCCGCAGTCAAAAAATTACTTTCCCTTGAGAAAGCCGCTGTACCATTTATCTGAATACTAGATTTTCTTTGTTTTACAAAATCCTTTCATGGATTACAAGGTCTCAGTCCTTTTCGCTCTCACAGAGCTGGCGATACGCACGATCCAGACCAGGTCTGAGGTTTTGAGGGACCCAGGCCGATCGTAGTGTTGTTTGTCAGCAGACTGATGTGATGGATTTACCTGATTTCTGTTCCTGAACGCTGCCTGGGGACATTGCACGCCAAACCCCTCTGCTTCTGCAGAGCCACATCCCAGCGCTCCCCGGGGACCGTCACTGCGCGGGACAGCGACGCGCTTCTGCTTTATCTCAGGTCAAGCCTCTCCCAGAGTTATCTTTGCGGCTCTCAGAAGGGAAGAGCTTTTCTATCGGTTTTACTGCGGTTTGGCTAAGGTCTCTGCAATGCCAGCGGTGATGCAGAAGGGCATCCTGAAGTTCAAGGAACTGCCCCAAATTCTCAGCTTGGTCAGCCAAAAGCCTGACTTTAGGCAAATATTGGAGGGTTTTGCAAATCGTACAGACACGGGCAGGACTGTTTCTCCTTCTTTCCTTAAGGATTGTGATTTTCTCTGGATTTCCCTTGACAAGAGCCTTTCCTCGCCAGCCCTGGCTCCCTGCACCCACTCACGTTTCCGCAGGGCCCCGCAGGCTCCCACCCCACCGCCGTGGGGGCTCCCGCCCAGTTCCTAAACCCGTTTGCGAACTTTTCAAGGCGCGCGTGGCTCAGGTAAAACCACGCAGCGCTGCTGCCCACAGCTTTCGGAGGGTAGGGATGGTTCGAAGAGGTGCAGCCATGCAGGCCGCGGTTTCCAGAGCAGGACCGTTTCATTTTGGTGGGGATGAAGCTGCCTTGGTTGGGATCACAGCTCTGCAGGCTTGCTGCAGCCCAGGCCCTGGCAAGCACACAACTGGATCCCTCCGAGGCATTGATAAGGCACAGGGAAACATCAGCGCTCCCTCTAGCAGTCGCCAGCGATGATACCGAATAATTCTCGATTTTTCACCCTGGGTTCGTGCCACATCAACCGCCAGCGTAAGGACTCTCGCATTAACCATTGCTACAGCAGTGACAGCATACAGGTTGCTCTTCCCGCCCCCCCAAATCCTTCCAGGGGGATTTCTGGAGCCCATTTTACCTCCACCTGCTGCACGCAGCTTTCGGGTATGGCCACGCACCGGGGTGAACCTAAGCCCAGTGAGCAGAAAGGCACTTAATGAGTGGTAATTCCAAGCACACCGCGGCCAGCTGCGGGCACTGCAGCACTCACCGCACCCGCGCAGCGGCACCAAACTTCCCGGGGGATGGATGGGGGGATGGATGGATGGATGGGTGGGGGAATGGATGGGTGGGTGGTGGTCTCGCTAGAAACGCAGCGCTGCCGCGACCGCCGCAGGGTTCCCCCCCTTTGCTTGCCCGCCCCGCGCAGGAGGGACCCGCCTCCGCGGCAGACGCCGAGCACCGCGTAACGCCGCGTAACGCCGCGGATGCCCTCGGCCCAGCCGCGCTCGCCTCCGTCGCGGCCCTGCCCGGGCTGCCGGGGGGGGCAACAGGTAGGGGGCAACCCCTCCTCCCCGCACAGCCTGTTCCCCCTTGCACAGCCGCCCCTGTTTCCCCCCCTTGCACAAGCCCGCTCCCCTTTGCGCCCCCCTCACACACCCCCCCCCATTGCACACCCCCCCTTCCCTTCGCACGCCGCGTGCAGAGCCCCCCTCAC
The DNA here is from genome assembly GCF_028858705.1 of Grus americana. Classification (NCBI taxonomy): domain Eukaryota; kingdom Metazoa; phylum Chordata; class Aves; order Gruiformes; family Gruidae; genus Grus; species Grus americana. Next base: position 2,831,516 of record NC_072872.1, on the reverse strand, counting down.
ACTCCCCCCCTCACACTCTCCCCCTCACACAGCCCCATTCCCCTGCGCCCCCCTCACACTCCCCCCCCTCACACACACCCCCCTCACACCCCCGCCCCTCACCCCCCCCACTCCCCCCCTCACACACCCCCCTCACACCCCCGCCCCTCACCCCCCACTCCCCCCCTCACACACCCCCCTCACACAGCCCGACTCCCCTGCGCCCCCCCCCCCGCCCAGCCCACTCCCCTCGCACCGCCCCTCGCACAACCCACTCCCACTCGCGCGTCTCCCCCTCAGGCAGCCCCTTCGCCCGCCACAGCTCCCTGCCTGTCCCCGTCCCCCGCCCCCCCCCCCCCCCCCCCCGCGGCGGCGCATGCCGCTCCCGCTCTCTCACCTCTCTCCTCCTCTTCCTCCCTCCCCCAGGCCAAAATCCTGCACATGATGGACGACAACAAGCAGCTGGCGCTGCGCATCGACGGGGCGCTGCAGGCGGCGGGCCAGGAGGTGACGGCGCTGCGCGCCGAGCTGGCCGCCACCGGCCGCCGCCTGGCCGAGCTGGGCAGCGACCCGGTCATGGAGCACGGCCCGCACAGCGCGCAAGGTGGGTGCTGCCGCCCGCGACCCCCCCCCCCCCCCGCCCCGGTGGTGGTGATGGGTGGGGGGGTGAAAGGAGGGAAGGGGGGGGGGGCATCTTCCGCGGGCGCTGCCGCCGCCTGGAAACCGCCGCCGTTCGTTGTTGTTTGTCATTGTTTGTTTAGTTGCGTTCTCCGGGGTGGTGCAAGGGGGGGGGGGGGGCCGGAGCGAAGCCGCTGAGGGGCCGGTGCGTCCCGTCGGGACCCGGCTCCACCCGCCGGTTGCGGATTCCCCCTTTGATTTTTAGCAGCCTGCTGCTACTTTCCATCTCTTTCGGCTCCAGCACCCCCAGCCCAAGGAGGGATTCACCCCTCCACACACACCCACCCCCCGCCATCCCCAGCACGTTGCTGAACTCGCCTGTTCCCTGCACGCCGGCTCTCCGCGGTACCCCGGCTCCCATAACCGGTTTCGTAATTCGGTAGGAAAGCAGCCATGTTACAGCCGCGATCCGGGCGCTCCGGCCCCGCCGCTCCCCCGCTGCCGGCGGCCCCGGGGGCTCGGTCTGGTCCGGTCCGGGGCGCGTCGCCGGGCGGGGGGGGGGGGCAGAGGGCAGACCCGGGGTGGGGGGGGGGAGCCGGCAGCAGGAGAGCTCGGTGCCGTGCGTGGCTGCGGGGAGCCGACCCCCTAAACGGCCGATACCCAAGGCATGCTTTTATTGAGTCTAGGGCGAAGGGTCTGCAGAGACCCTATGCGATGCATGCATCCCCCCTCCTCTGCTCTTAAACCCCCAAAAAGTTGTCAGCAGGCCTCGGAGCTGGAGCAGCAGAGGCCGAGGGTGGCAAACGGGGTGCAGGGGGAGTGGGAAGTGATTTATGCTCGTGGCTTTGCGTGAAGGTTAACTGACAGGGTCCGAATGGCTTCTGCAGCGCTCTTGATGGGGTCTGGCTCTCGCCTGGCTGAAATTCGCTGCTTTCTGCTAATCAAAGTGGTGCTGCCATCGCTGTTACTTTAGAAACATTTAAATACAAATATATATATATTTACCAAATAATTGCAGACTTGCATGACGGTTCACCCTGGAGCAGCCTTGGTGTCAGAGCAAAAATAGTGCAAGCCCTCCTCTTTCCTGATAACTGAGCTGAATTTACACCTGTGTGATAAAAATGTCAGTAGTGGTTATTTACTTGTTACTTATTTACTGTGAGTATCTCTTGGTATGGTGGTTAGGCAATATTTAACAGTCGTGTTTTGGTTAAGCTGTAGCTTTTTAAAGGTTGCGTAGCTCTTGGTGGGCATTGCTGCTCCCGGCAGGTTGCTGTTGCACCGCCGGTGTTTTGTTGTTCGTGGCGTTAACGCAAAGTGATTGAGAGGGATTAATTTGTGGATTTGTTCCATCCAGCCTGGTGTATTTTGCTGTTTTGGTAGTGGGGGTGTGGTGTGTGAATTCCACTTGTTAAACAAAGTTAATCCATCATCAGGTGGGTTTGCTGTGCGGCAGGAGCTGGACCCAGCAGAGCTTCCTGGTAGTTGTGGGTACGTGGGAGTGAAGTTACGTGTGCTGCTGTCAGGTATTTTCAGAACTGATATGTATAGGTGCCTGAGCCGGACCCTGCCGTATACTGCATCCAGGCTACTGAGGCACTTTTGTTTATAAAAATCTGCTGAAAGGGCAGAAGGAGGCTGCCTTCATCCTCCCCCACCGGAGCGGGGGGATCGGGAATGCAGCTGGTGACACGCCATAGAGGGCATCAGCGTGAATGTGGAAATGCAGCCTTCCAGCTAGAAAAGCAGGTACGCTCCTTTGGCGGCTCATGCCCACACCTATTTCTGTGGGTATGCTGCGGTTTGTTTCTTCTCCAGCAGACTTTCGGAGAGACGTACGTGGTTGTGCAGAGGGGCAGTGCCTTTGTTCCCACAGCGCGCCCTGGCAAGGGAGGGATGTGTGTGTGGTTCTCCAAGGGTCGGGGTTTCTTTTTTGTTTTCCTCGGAGGTTTTCTAATCTGTTGTGTGATGGAAAAACTCCTCTTTGGTTTCCTTTACTGTCAGCATGCTGGAAAACAATTGGTACTCTATAACAGCGCCGAAGAAATGCGCTCTGTTCCCCAAAATGTGTGTGTTTCTGCTTAATAACTATAATTACACATGCTTTGGAGTGAAAATTGAAATGCCCGGGGCTTGTGGGGTTCCTGCAGCCGGTGGCCAGGAGTGGCCCCATCTTCATCTGGGTGCGAGAATGGTACCTCCAACAGCTGCTGAAGCTGCTGGAGGGGTCACTCCACCTTGCTGCTCCTCAAGCTGGCAAATTTGGCTCAGTGCGCTGGTGTCTAGGAGCGAGGACGCTTCCCTAACGAGGTGTGACTCCGTGGCCTTGTAGCTGTAGCTGTGGTTTTTATCTTCCCTACGAGTTTTAAGAGGCTGTTATTTAAAATGTGATACATCCAGCCATTTACCACTGCTGTTGTAACAGAAGCCAATCAGTTAAGTGTAAAATTGCATCTGAAGAGCATTGCGTTCGTCGTGCTTATTGAGGAGAAGGGGGAGAGTAATCGGTCTCAGCAAACCCCACTGATTAGATTCACTCTGTTTTGGGTTTCCTCCCTAAGTTTGGTACTATTGTTTATATACTGCCATAAATGCTCCCCTACATCCCTGTGTGTGTACGGGCAGGCCCAAGGTATCTGTAGCGAGCCTTATGCTTTTCCTCAAGGGTTTTGAGACGATGTTCGGAAGGATGGGCGGAAAACAAGTATCTCTGAATAGTTCTGCTGTCGTGTGTCTGATAAGCGGGAGGGTTGCCAAGCTGTTTGATTTGTGCAAATACGTTAAAGGAAGGCAGGAGGCTGGTAAACGGGGTGGGCAGCTGCTTACCTGCAAATGTGGGGTGTGCCGGTGGTGCTCAGGTGGCTGATGGGTGTGCGGCGGGGATCTGCTTTGGTCCATCCGAGAAGCATGTGGTGGAATCATCAGGTCCCTCTGCTCATCGTGGGAAGGAGCTCGGTGATGTCATCGCTGCAGGCGGGTGCTCCAGGTCAGTCCCACGTCACGTGAAAGGAGGTAAATGTGTGCCTCCGTGCCGTGCTCGGTTGGTAATTAATACCGAGTTTGTGAAATGTGTTATTCGTCTAATTATGGTGCAGCTTGAGACAGCTCGAGGTAATAACTCTGCCCCTTTCGTGCACACTGAGACTCTTCTCTGCTATAACGTGCTATTTTTGCAGCGGAGAGCTACGCTTCGAGGGCCTGTTTTACGTAATTTAAAACAAAACTGGAAGAATTCAGCAAAGAGGGAGAGCAGGAGCGGATGGTGGGTGTGCGTAGGTAGGTAGGAATGAAATTTGTGTGTTGTTACGGTCCTTAACGTGAGCATTAATCACTTGAACTTTTCAGTCCTGATAGTCTTTTTTTTTTTTTAAATGGCAAGTTTGCTGGTGAAAATATTTTGGCTGCAGCCTCCGTCTAAACCTGGATGCAGACCAGGGTGGAAATCAATACTGCATGTCCCCAGCGCTTAGCGCAGCAATTACAGGCAGCTCTCGGGAACATCACTGGAGCCGTGTGTCAGCACCCTCGTGTTTGAATTGTCATTTGAATTAGTATTGGTTGAATTAATTGCGAGCAAAAGGCGTGCCTGTGCCCTGTGGTCCGGGAAAGGAGGATGGGGAGGATGAGGAGGATGCAGGTGGGCAGGCAGAGCATCGCAGCGAGTGCCGTTGCAGCGTTGTGGTCAGCTTTCCGTGCTGGGTGCACCTCTGGGCTTTTGGCTTAGGGTCTTTGCTAAATCTACACATGAATTTTCAGTAGTTTGAGTAAAAACAAGATCTGTGGGGAGATCCAAAGTTTGGGTGCAAGGACTTGCTGTGCTGAAACAGGCGGTTGGTCCGTTTAGCCTCACAGTTTTGCTTTAGTCTCCTCCCAGCATGAAATGGAAAATGCCTTAATTAATGTTGGTAAAGTGCTTGAAGATGTAAAGCACAATCAATAGCTAAGTGTTATTAATGATACCTCGCTCAGCATTTGGCTTATCTCGCTTCCGGTTTCAGAGGGTCGGTGGCACAGGGTGGTCACTGTGTCCCAGCTCGCGTCGCGTGGAGCTGGGGTGCGATGGTGAGGATGGCGGTGTTTGCGTGGGTGCTGCCAAAATTCAGCTGGGAAGGGAGCAGGAGCTGCACCCTGCTCCTGGAATAAAAGATTTCTCCTCCTTGCGTAGTGATCTCGGGCACATGCAGCATCAGAAAATTTCAGTTGTGTCTTGGTAGTTGGTGATGCCAGAGGGCCAGGAGGACCTTTATGCTCGTGACAGCCTAAAATAGAGTTTTCTCTTTCTCTCTTTGATCTCTGTACGCTTTCATAGCTACAACGCAAAGACTTTGACTTGCCCAGGAGGCAATCAGTTACCTCCGTGCTCTGTGCTGTTGCTATTTTGTGAGTAATCATCTCAGGCTGTTGAAAATGTACCATTTTCATCTTTTCAGAAGTCTTCCCTGCTATTTGTTCTTCCAGAACTTGAGAGCTGATATTGTAAAGAAACCTGAGGAATTTGGATACCTCAGTCCAGTCGTGTCGGGAGCATTTTTGCATCACTCTTATCGCAAGATCAAGGTCTTGCTGTGCTATTACTCTTTCTAATAATTTCCTACTTTATTTACCTCTGTCCTGCATAGCTCATGGAGTGAGGGAGCAATTAGTTTCATGCTCTGAAACAATTGTATGCGCTGGGAAATAAATTTGTGCAATGTTCATATGGTGTTTACAGACACGAGGAACTGGCTGCAGACAGCACTTCAGGTCCCCATTACATCTCATTCTTTGAAGATGTTAATTTAAAATATCCTTTGTGGAGTTTTCCTATTCAAAAGCCTGATCTGGCATGGTTAGCATAATGTTTAGATTATCATTCCTTTAAGGCTGTCCAGGGGAGTTTTAGTGAAGCTCCTGAGAATGAGTAAGCTCAAGTAAACTCTGAAGTTGAAGGAAGACTTAATCCAGGGTTTCTGACTCCCCCGTTTGCAGCATGACCATGAAGACGTTTAGTGTTAGACTTGCAGACAGGGAGAGGGAGGTAGGAACTGGCCCTGGCCTTAAACTTGGGGAAGATTAAGGATGATTTTGCCTGTTGGATTCAGGTGTTCTCCCAAATAATCACTGGTGGGGCTGGGCAGCCTTTCCTGCTGTTACTTATTCTTTGTTACTCCAGATACATTAGTAAACTCAGTGTTCTCTTGCACCAGGGCCAGGTGATGCAGGAAAAAAATCTGCATCCTTGGTATGAAACTCTCTGGGATGCCGAAAGAGGCTTTGCAGCTGGGGAGGCTCATTGCCCAGCCGTTGGGGGCAAGTGACTTTGCTTGAGTGGTCCCTGCTCCTCTCCTTCTACCAAACAGGGCTGAAGTACATCACTATAAATTAGGCGCTGAACTTCAGCGCTAGCACGATATATAGCAAAGCTTCAGTCTCCAGCTTATTAAAATTCAATTCTCATAATTTCTTGTTGACAGCAAAGCGTGAGTTAAGAGCTCTTGGTACTGACGCAGCAGCTTGCAGGACCGGTGTGCTCGTAACTCGGCATGCGGAGCCAGGCTGCGGTGATGTCTGCGTGCGAAACCCCGGGGAATGGGTCGTCCAGATTCCTCATTTTTCAGGATACGTCCTCGCCCATGGGATGCTGAAGGCTCAGGGAGATGCTCCTCGCTGCCTTGCAATCTATTCCTGCTTTTTCTTGCGGTATAATTTTGCTAGAGTCTTTATGGCTGATGCTTTCAGGTATTGGGATGGATTTTGTGGAAGCAACAGGTCTGGAGACCTCAGGCTAAACAAACGCATATCTCTGTGTTTGGAGATGTGTACTGTGTTAGCAGGCGGTGGAATGGGTTTAGCTTTTTTTAGGACAAAGCAGCAGCAAGTCTGAGCTGTGTGACCAGAACGCAGATGTTGAATATCCGCTTTTGAAAGCGTTGGCTGAAGTTCTTTTTGTAGTCCGTTTGTTTGCAGGAGCTGCAGAGGGGAGGAAAAGCTCTTCCCAAGATTTTCCTCGTGCGCCCTTGGCCAAGGGGGGGTAATTGGAGGCTTGGGGGTGTGAGGGTTTGGGGGTGCCTCCCCCAGGGCGAGGGGCTGAGGTTGAGCGATGGTGACAGGCTGTGAACCAAGGGGACCTAAGATAACAGAGGCTTTGTTAGGAGGACAATGCGTCGCCGGGTAAGAACAACTTTGCAGATGTATTGATTATGATTGAGTGTGACAGTGGCCGGAGATGGCGGCTCCCAGGGACATCCTGATACCCCAGTGCCCCTCAGCCTGGCTCTGGCTCCACAGCTTCAGTAATCTGATAAATTGCTTATTTCTCTAATCTCGTTAGTCCTCTCCTTCCCCAGATCTCTGCGAGGAGCCGGTGGGATGAGGACAGAGCTGGCCGTGTGCGATGCAGGCTGGCTGCTGCCAGCTGGACTCAGTGTGGGTGGCTTTTGGGGCAGGTTTCTGGTTTTTGGTTGTGCCTGATGAAATGATGCGTCTGTGTCTGAAAATTGCTGAATTACAAAGACCTCTGCTTTTGAGTGCAGAAGATGAGCTGATGAGACGTTTTTGCGTGGAGCACCTGATGAGAAATGGGCTTCTGTCATTAGGATTTCTGACACCTGCGTGGTGCAAGAGCTGCAGCAGGCAGGGCTGCGTTTGCCCTGAAAAATGGAAAAAGCTTTTGAGTTTTGCTTTTCAGATGTGTGGTCAGCTGCAGATTTTAAGTATATGCAGCCCCATGGCTAGAGTTTGCTTTTAGATCACTTGGACGATGGGAAAGGAGCAAAGATGCCTGCGGAAAGATGAAGGGGAGCATGGCTCTCCTTTGGGCACCCAGGAGACTCCGTGCCTGGGAGAGGATCAACCTCTTCGTTGAAGAAGGAAAAGGGACTGAGTGATGCTCTGCTGCAGCGTGGTCCAGGTCTTGGAGAATTGCCTGTGTCTCTTGTTGCTTCTGCAAACCATTTTTGGAAGTAGTGTCTCTTCTGAGGGCATCTGTAAATCCATTTCTCGCCCTTCTCAGTCCTTACAGAGTTGTTCTGCCTCGCATCTTTTCATGCCACTTCTCCCTCTAAATTAAAATTTCACAGGCTTTACAGGCTGCATCTGGGAGCTGAACCTTCGGGGTTATCTGACGGGGAGCTGGCGTGTCACAGCCTTTGCTGCTGCCGTCCCCGGGGACACGCTTCTCTCCTGTGTGATCTCTGCTTTATTGTCCTGCTTTGCTGGGTGCCATCCAGAGGAGAATCCCAAACCTCCCCGTCACCTCCTCTCTCGTGAGAGCGTGCATCCTCCCTCAGCGGGGAGTTAAATCGCCTTTCTGCAGAAAATAGCATGCATTGGGGGGAGAAAATAGTATTTGATGTGAATACATATGATATGTGGGATGTAAAGAAAGCAGGTGAGCACAATGCCATGCTGATGCCTATCTTCAGGTTTTTCTGTGACTCGTTTTTGCCACAGCAATCAAACCTGGAGAGCTGACATTGCTGTGGAGTAGTAGTTTTTTGCAGAGAAGATGAAGCAGAGCTCGTGCCTCTGCTCCAGCAGATTGAGGCCACTGACAATGTTTGGCGTTGGTAACTGAGAGCCCCTCTGAGATTTAAGCCTCTATTTTCATTTGCCTTTTCTTATAAAACGTGGGATTTGCAGCAGTGGACGTGTCTTTCTGATGGTAGCAACCTGCACTAGCCAGTACGTTAACTTGCCTACCCGATCCCTTGGCCACCTTACAAGAGTGTTTGCGTGCCATTTAAGCTCCGAGATGATGATAGACGAGACGAGGGTTGGCAACGCACCCGCACGCTTCTGCTCCAGCCTGTTATTTTTAAGCAAACTGTCTGTCATCCTCCCCTGGAATTTAACTGGGAAAAATAGTGTGGGGTTCCCATTGGCCTGTGCCAATGGGCTGAATGGGAAGCCCAGCACCGCGTCTGTGCACTATTCATCCGGCAGGATAATCCCCCTAACCAACAGCTTCCCTTGCTCCCTTTTAATAGCAGAATATCCTAAAATGCTTAGTTTGGGGCTGTGTTCTTGTTTAGGTGCGCACAAGAGCACTGCGCAGCTTTTAGGGATGCGTTAAAAGGTCTTTGTAGGATTCTGCTTTTGGTACTTGGGCTGGTTTGAGCAGTCTCTGCCCTGCCATCACAAAGTGTTTTCTTTCTCCAGAGTGTTTCCGATTGCTCTAAGATGCTGTGGGCGCACGAGCACGGGAAGTGTTTCCCTGTTTTCCAGGGAGATGTGCTGTGTTAGGGGTGGAAAGCAAAGCGAATTGATTTGAGGAACTTACCTTTGATGTCTAGATTTAGATGGTCTAGACATCGAAGTTGCAGGAGGGGGGGAAAAGAACATTTTTAGAAGAAACCTAAAGGACTGCTGTAAAGGTTTTAATGGATATACCGAGATTTTTCAGTAGGAAAATCTCCAAATGCAGCTGCATTTTGAATAGCAGTTGCCCTCTGATGCGAAAGCCAGGAGGGCGCAGCGGTTTTTTGGCACGGCCGTCACAGCCTGCTGCGTGGGCTCGGGGCAGAGCGGTGCTGCTGGAGGACCCCTCGGGGGATCCGTTTTCAGCTCGGAGCTGTGCGCATCTGGGGCGCTTCTCTGGGGCGACTCCTCACTGAGGGTGCAAGGAAGAGCAGAACCCAGCTCGAAGTTACTCGTTGGGCATTTGATGCTGCCTTGGAGCTGAACAATGTCGTTTTGTGGTTTCGCAGCACATTCAGAAAGCAGATTCCTTGTCCTGTGATGGCAAAATATTCTCTGTGTGTTCGGTAATGTTTTTTCTAGCCTTAGATGCACCTGATTATTTGCTTTTACACTTATCAATTATTGCATTATCTGCTCGGGCAAAACCTGTGGTCTTATCCACCTGCAGATCCTTAACGTTAATTCCTTGAACTTTGATATGCCTCACGATGTATCTGGAGTTGTTAAATGGCTTTGCCCAAATTTGTCTTTTTTTTCTTTTTTTTTTTCTTTCCTGTCAAAGTGATGGCTCAGGCAGGAGAGGGGGAACCATTTCAGGTGGAGCCGCGGCATGTTCCCCGCCACATTTGCATCATGTAATTGAATCTGCAAAGATTGTTGTTGTTGTCATCTGTGGGAATGGAGCTTGTTTTAAAGCCGTGCACGGTTTTATTCACATGAGCTTCAGTTTCTCCATTTGTGGGCTTCAGTTTCTCCGTTTGTGGGGGAGAGAGGTCCAAACCTGATGGTTTGGGGTGAGAGGGCTGATTAAAGGAATTATTGAATATCCATGAAAAGTAGCAGGAGTTGGTGGGGCTGAAGCTGTGCAGCTCCTGGGGAAAAGCCATCAAAATAAAAAGCTTATAGTGACCTGGACCTGAGAAACCGCAGCAGGGTCACCTATTTAGCGAAAAGGCTGTGTTTAATGCCGAGAGGGCATATTTTGGAGTACCGTGTTGTAGTATAAGCAAAAATTCTGCAGGTTTTATGAATTATGAGGTGCATGGGCAGTTGCTGGGTGTTGGCTTTGGAGTGGATTCCTGTAAAGCCCTGGAGTCCTGATGCTTCTGTACACGGATGCTTTTGGTCGGTTGCTGGAGCTGCTGGGAGAGGCGATGGTGGGGATGAGCCTGGGAATGGAGGGGAGCTGAGCAGCTCTCCACCGACCGATCCTGAGCATCTCCTCCTGGGGATGTGCCCTGCTTGGTGCCCAGCGCTGTCTGCCCCAGTTTAGGAGCTGCTAAATGAGCGGTCCTCAAAGGGAGAGAAAGGGGTTACTGGGACATGCTGGAACAGGGGTTACGAGCTGCCACCCTGCCCTCCTTGTCTGTCTTCTCATGCCCGTGGCTTTGGTCCAGCTCTGGGACTTGCGCTCCCAGAAGTTGTTTGCAAGCTGCTAAAGTTTTGCTGGAATTGGGGAAAGGTCCGCAGCAGCCGTTGCGCCCCGGGGCAAGGTGTGCGGCCCCTGGGCAGGTCACCGGCAGCTGCCGAGGCTGCTCTGAGTGCAGGGCTGAGTACAATTTATTGTGGCTTTCAGGCAGAGCAAAGCTTCAGAAAGCACTTTGCATTTTCACCACCTTTGCAGAGAGCCTTTTTATGTGCCGTTCCTCCTTGGACATGCATCATTTCCAGGGTATTTTGGTAAATGATCTAATTTAACACATCTTCTACGCCCTGCTTATCACTGTGGTTTCTGAGTGCATTCGTTAGGGACCAGTTTGATTTTGGGAGTAATTCCTCTGATGGGTGCATTTGCTCTGCAGTGGCAGAACGTCTTTGATTCAGCGTTACACGTATGGCAAGATTAATGGAAAGCACTTTACTAAATAGGTTTGAATACCTTGTAGGTTCCTTAAAGATTCTTTTCTTTTTCATTTAAATGGAACCGTATTATCTTGGGCTGAGGTTTATTTGATGCTGTTGCGGTTTGTGGACTGTAGTGCTCCCTGCGCTGCTGGGGTTGGACTGCTGCGCACCAGAGCGCCTGTAGCTCCTGGAAATAGCCCGATGCTAGATCTGGATATATGGTTGTGATTATTTTATATTTGTTTTACTTTGGGGTATGTGTGGGGGGGAAGCATGCATAAAAAAAGCCATGAGAGCTCTGCCTGTTAATTAGTCCAACAATAACGTGGTAATGACCACCCTGCAGGATTAAAAACCCATATGCAGATAACGCATTAACTCCGCTTGTTGGCAGCATTAAATGATCCAGATAATATCAAACGAGCAGAGCTGGCTGGTGTGCCGGTGACAGCCTGTTGATACCGTGATGTCAGCACGCACACCTCTGACCTCATCGCAAAGTTCAGTCAAACCTGGCTTTGTGCGGCCACGTTTTCCAGTGGATGTGAATATTGCACAGGGAGAAATCCAGTAAATCCTCGCTGGGGAGAGACGCGTCGTGGATGGCTGTGGGAGCGGTATTTGGGTGTAGGTTTGCAGGGCTGCAGCCTATTTCAGAGCCTCTGTTAATGTGCTCGTGTAGCTGGTTCTTGGACACGTGGGATTTGGTGCTGTTGCTAAGGTTCGTTTTCCTTAATTTCAAAGGGTCGTTTCCACCCCTTGGTACCATCCTTACCCCAGGAGATGGTTACCGGCTCTGTGAGAACCTGAGTGACCCGATCCAGTTCTTTGCCGCAGCGCGAGCCAAGCCCGTGGGGCCGCGGGGTCTGGCAAGGTATTTTGGCACCTGTGGAGTTGCGGGGACCTGTCCCTGGGTCAGGACGTGCATTAGGGGCTTTGGCTGTTGGGGTGGTAGATACCTGCTGCTGGAACTCATGCTCAGTGTCATCTCGGGCTGGGTGCTGGAAGTCACCCAGATACCTTCAAAACTGCCAGTGTGGGATCCTCCAGCATATTCCCAGCTGGGAGCAGCTGAGCTTTTGCGCTCTCTTGGAGAAGGAAAATTATCTGAGTCTTCAGGACTTGCTGTGATTTATGCCAGTTCCTTTTAGTTGCAGCTGTACATAAAGACCCCAAATTGGGGGATGTTTTGCTTAACTGCAGTTTTTGTGAGGTAGCTCTCATTTGCGAATTCATTTTTGGTCGTTACTGCCGATGCAAGTAGAAGCTTATTTTGCAGCAATGTTTTGCATCTTTCCCGGGCTTGAATCGGCAAATGAGTGTTGATATCTTTGAGAATCTGATGAGGAGAGGGGAAGTGGAAAAATGGGAGTGATGCGCTGAAGATAATTTTGTTCATGCCTTTTTTTTTTTTTTTTTTTTTTGTATCAGTGGTCAAAGACACTTATCAAACCAAGTACCTTGAGCGAGGAGGGTGAGTTGGGTATTGCTGGCTCCAAGCGGATGGCGTGAATGGACGTAGCGCTGGAAATAACCCGTAGGAAATTATTAAACATGCTCTGGTTCCGCTGGGGTGTGTTTTCAGCATATCTTGAATTTCTTTAAGTGTGTGTACGCAGTTCAGAGGGTAATACCGTTAATTAGACCAACAAGAAAGACTAATAAAAAAGTATAACCCTCTACAGTATACTAGGTTTATCCCTGATTAGCAGAACTGGTCTGATCTCCTCATAAATGTGTACACGTGTCACTAGGAGAGCAATATTAAGTTGGCTGTTAACATCACCAGAAAGTTTTCATCATTTGTTCTGTTGAAAATGAGTAAAAAACAGTAAGGAAAATAAATCAGCACAGAACTTGGAATGAATATAGGATAAAAGCACAAAGATTTTTCCTTTAATCCAGTCTAGTAGGGAACAAGGATGGGGAGAGGAGGCATAGGGTACCACAGATGCTACGGCTGAGACTCAAACTAAATCAAGGAGGATCTCACCTGCCCGCCACGCATCCCCTCGCCCCGGGGTTTTTGCAGACACCCTGCTGAACCAGACCAGAGCCCTTTTCAATGTGTACGCAGTGCCGAAAAGTCCATTTCTGCCTCCACGCGCGTGAGCACGGCTCCCATCCACGTCAGGGGACTTGGGGGAGCCTGTCCAGAGCAGAACAGAGCCCGTAGATCGTAGTACAAGCGCTACGCCGTATTTTATCAGCGCATTCATGCTCGAGCTGGGTAAATATTGTCCTGGGCAATATAAAGCCAATTTTTTCTGAATTTTGGCCAAAACTTTGCCGGGTAAAGCAGCAGACGGTGTGCGAGCTCATGTGCTGCTGCAGGCATCTCCATTTCGTATTGACAGAGGAGAGGCGTGCAGGAGAGTCGTGTTATTCGCAGGCGAGCTGTTCTGAGTCTTATTAAAAGTATTATCATGATGAGGTGCTGGTTGGGTGCTGAACTCCGTAAACACGCACACGGTGTCTGTCTGTGTGACAAGTGCTGTTGCTGACAAAGAATCTCAATGAGGAGCCGTTGCCGGTGCGTTATCCTGCCCGGCTGGGATCTGCGCACGGCAGTTTCCTTCCTGCCTGTTTGTTCAGGCAAGCACGAACTTGCTTTGTTAGTTATTTCACCTCCTATAAATGATGGCTAGCAGGGAAGATTAGCTACTTTCTGATGAACACATGAATGCTTTTTTTTTTTTTTTTTTTTTTTGGTTTATCTTTATGGTGGAGAACAGCAGCATAACCAGGAGACTTTTGCTGTGGATGGTACCTGTGCTGGAATTTTATCTTTGCTCTTCAGCATTTCCTTTAAGCTTATTTGCATGAGGTTGAACGGCTAAGCAAATGTTCCCCGTGTTTTAACCTGTTGCACAGCTACACGGTGTCTTTCTTCGTTAGCCTGCTATGGAAATGAAGGCAGATAACCGGCGCTCCCGTTGTGCGGATGTGCTCGCAAACCGACAAAAAGCAGCGAGGTCCTTATCAGCACTTTGTTGATAAACGAGGGCACAAAAGCCCTGGTGTGGACCCGCATCTCCTACTTATTTGGAGATTAAAAGCTCTTGAGACTTTGGTTTGTTGTGAAAGTTAATTGCGAAGCACTTGAACCTTGGCAGGACTCCCATGCCAAGACTCGTCACGCCCGAGCTCAGCCCTCCGACAGGTACGGGTCTTGTCCAGGCTGGTTGCTGGGGCTTCCCGCACAGTCGCAAGGGAGGGACCGGTACCTCCAGAGAGCATTTTCCCCCAGATTTTAGACATCCCAGGAGGAGATGAATGGTTCTCGGGAGATGCCAGTGTCTCCCCACCGACTGTAGCGTGAGCCGGGGCAGCAGGCGAGATGATCCCACCCATAACATTGATCTCCAGGCTGCATCACCGCTGAGGCACCGCTTCAGCTTAATTAAGAGTTGTGTTTGGTAAAGGCAGTTGTGCTTGCGTCAAATTACGTCTGGAAGTGCCTGTGAGCAGAGTTGGTTCTGCAAGGGTGTTCCCGGTGCTGCTCATTGCCCAATGCATCTCCATGATCTGCTTGGGAGGCATCTCTTCTGTCAAGTCTTGGTGTCCCGGAGCATCCACTGAGGTCTTCTTGGGTCTTTTGGGGTCCTGACCTACATCCAGGACCCTTGCATTTTGGATTGATCCTCCAGGTCCTCCACGCGAGGGTGGTTCTGGCTTTAGAGCTGCCAGTGCTGTCAGGTGAATGAACCCAAAAGGCCATGCCTCTTCTCTTCAAGCGTCGCCTCGCCTCTTTCATTAGCATTTAAATAGACTCACCGTAGGAGCTTTCTGCATTGCCGGTGCTCTCAGACATGGGAAGTTCTGTCAACCAGCCAGGCTGCTCAGCACAAACCTGAAGGAGAAGCAGAAATAAAAGCTGACCCACATGATTGCACAGGGACGAGGTTTGTTGTGGGGGTTGTTGTTGTTGTTGTGTTTTTCTTTAAGATGCTTTCTGATAGCTTCTTCTGGCCGGTGGCTGTGCAAAGCCTTATGCACCGAGTAACTGCGGGATCTGGTGAACTACGGGATGGGTGGCGAGGTTGCAGATATTGCAGTGCTGGACATCTGCCGTGGACGCTGAGGGTCTAAGGCTTGCTGTTTTACATAGATGGGTCCAAAGTAGATGCTAGCTATATGTGTCGCTTTGCTCTTTGGTTTTCATCACAGCCTCCTGACGGTTTCACTAACGCTGGGGGCTGGGGTGCGATGGGAAAGCACCGCTGTGCTTGAGGGATCGGCTTGATTGTCATAAGAGGGGGGGAGAACCCTAACAGTCTTGAGTATGACACACAGAGCGTTCCCCATCTTGAGGCTCCATCCTCCATTTAAAATGAAAATACTGCCCTGTCGGTATTGTTTTCTACCTGAGCTTTTACGAACCAAAAGTAAATGTTACTGATCTGGCAGCACAAATAACAGGAGAACGAGAAGCGAAGTATGAAATGAATTGCCAGCCAGTTTTTATGTTTTTCTGTATTGGTCTTGTGGCATTTCTGTCGAGCAGGCCAAAGCACAACGTTCCCTTACATAATGCTCACATCACTGGAGTATGATTATATCCGACTGTCACAGATGAGGATGCTGTATTTATGTCTCAATGAATTTCGTCCCTCGGTCTACATGTCCCGGTCCCCTGGGGAATATCACAAATCCAGTGTTACCGAGTACAATGGCACGTTTGATTTATCAACTCTATTAACGGTCTGGTTTGAAGGGAGAAACAATACATTAATTAAATTCACAACCGATGATTAACTTGGTGTTGTGAGCACCAGGCAGGACGGAGATTTAGCACGGAGAGACCAGAGCGAGGCGAGAAACGTAGGCAAGGGGTGGCAAACCGGCATGCAAGCGGTGCCGTGCTCACAGTAGCAGACAAAAATGTGAAGAATGGGGATTTGGTGAGAAGGTGATGCTTAGAATAAATGAGGGTGTCGGGCTGACTGCAGTCTCCACCGATTGTGGGCAAAATCAGTGTTGCTGTAGGTGTTGCGGGCTTATACTGGGGTATACTGGTGCAATGGGAAAGGGAGGGTGCTGGGTTTTTATGTTCAGGAAGACAAATTAATATTTAAAAAAACCCAAAACCCAGAAACAAAAAACCTGCAGGTTGTCAAGTGTGAGTATTTTGGCGCTGCTCTGTTGATGATATTAACATAAATTCAAGCTGACCTAAGTGCGCAGGGATAAAAACAAACATTTACTTTCAGAAAATCCTCAGACTGTGATTTTTTTTTTTTTTTTTTTAACCGTTGGCTTTGGGCTGTTTCGTGTTTTGCATTTCTTTTCTGTGGGTTTTAGTAATGAAAACAAACAACTTGGCTTCACCTTGGGTTGTACTTCACTTCATTTCCAGTCGTTTTCTCTTGTTCCCATGCATTAACACGCTTTGTATATACTCTGAGCTGCAAGTAGGCGAGAGGACGTACTTTTTTTAGTTTGCATTTAAAATGTTCATTTTCCAGCACGATGCAAAATCTCCGAAGTCAAAGCTGACTAGTTTCTCTTGAAGGATCTACACATCCGAGCATTCCTGTATGAGATACTAAGTGTGCAACCGGTTCCATAGGCTTTGGTGTGCATGGCCACGTCTCCGAGCTAAATGCAGGCGTAGTGGGCTGTCGGCCCCTGCCAGTGCATAACCTCCTCCCCGCTGCTTTTTGGGTTGTATTCCTGACCTCCCTAATTGTCTCCAGCTGAAACCCTCCCTTAAAAGTGAGCTCAGATGGAAAATATTTTTCTGCAAAATGCTAACATGGTGGGTTTTTTTTTTTTTGTGGGGAAGCCCCTCTTTTTTTAAAGGTGGCGTAGGCTAGAGGTGGTGTATTCACTAAAGAAAGCAAAGGTGCTTTGTTTTAGTAAAGGTACGTGTGCGTTATCTGCAAGGAGAAAAATGCAGCAAACCCAGCTGTGAGTTACAGCGTATTGAATCCTACAAGGGGAAGTTTAACCAAAATCCTCTTGTTCTTCATCCAGCATCTAACTTGGTGCAGGTTATCGGAGGGAGGAAGTTGAGGACCTGTTTGTAAGGAATGATGTTAATTATTCGGGGCTGGGCTAAATAAAATTAATTTTGGATGCTAAGTGGATTAATTTGTCCTTGTCATAACCCCCAGTCCACACGAACAGCACTCGGGTTATTAAAAGGCTGGTTGAAAATGAAGAATTTTACTAGCTCGCTATCTTTCTTCTTGGTTGGAAGAAGGATGTTATTTCAAAGATCAATTACCGTTGGTCAGGTCCTATTATGCCATCTCAAAGACACCCAGTGTTTTGGATTTATTTTTTTTATTTTTTAAATGTTTTGCAATTGATAGTTTTCTTTTTGTCTCTATATGTGTCTTTTCTTTTTCTCTTCTTTTTGTGCTACACTTTCTTTTTGTGTTATACCCTGGGGTACAATTAGGAGCGTGTGCTGCCATTCTGCATCTGAGTAGTGCCAGGACTGCAGCAAGCATTAAAGCTCTCTGAAGGTAAATATTGCAAAGGATCTGACAGAAGGAGTCCTGGAAAAAAACGAAGCCAGCAGCGTCAAGGGGATTTATCCACCCCTTGATGTTTGATGAGTGCGGAGAGGGGGATTGAGGGCTTGTAGGATCTCACAGAGCATGGATGGGATGAGAGAAGTTGTCTGTTTGAGCAGTTGCCCACGGAGATGGAAGCTGGGCTCTCGCAGGCGCTCAGGGATGTGGGCGGAGGAGTCTGTTGGGTTTGCACCAGCACTGGCCATTGCTGCAGTAGCACGAGGAGGTCCCTTCCTCTGCGCTCCTGAGATGCTGCAGCTCATCCAGCAGGACTAGAGCCACCCCTTCCTGGGAGGAAAACTCAAAAAACCCTCCGGTTTGCTTACTGTGCTTCTGCTGAGGGTCCTTTGAGCATTGGTTGTGGACTAAATTGTTCCTCATCCAGTGTCAGGCTGGGAAGAAACGGCATGGTTACAAGCCCTGGTTACAGGATCCCTGCACAGGCAGACAGGGTGTGTTGGTAATGACGCCTGAGCACGTCAGCAAAGGGCTAAGCTTTGCTGTACAGCGCAGGTACCCGGGCGTGCTTCACCCGAGTGCAGGCTCGAGTAGTCCTGCAACGGGGAAGCATCACGTTGTCCATCGGGGTACGTGTGGGAGAGCACGGGGATGGAGAGCTGGACCGAGAGCAGCGAGAGGCAGGTTTGATGACGTGCGTCCCCCACCCTTCCTTTCCGCCTCGTGCTGTAATTTAGGGCAGGGGCTGAGTCTGGTTAACGCACAGCACAGGGGGACCAGCTGATATTAAAACTGCAAGACCGCTTCCTGCGTTGAGCACTTGAAGGCATGGCTCGTTCCCCTGGCCGGTACCTGCAGCAGCGTCCCTGTCCCTCACCCCGTCGCTTCTAATGAAGCCATGACATGCACAGAAGTGTGGTTGCTCCCGGTAACGCTGGAAGAAAGTCGCTGGTTCGCACAGCACCTTTGCAGGTTGAGCAGGAGTTGCCCTTGGCAGAAAGCCCCCACGGGCGAGGGCTGTGTTTGCACCTCGCGTGGTGTGAGAGCTCCTGGCTGGACCGACAGGTTTTGTATTCCAGAAATTTTTGTGTGTCACAGGGGCGTGCGGGCAGGAGAGACGGGCTGGGGGGGTCAGGGAGACAGCAACGCTCTCAGCAGCCGAGTTGAGGTCTTAAAAGGAGTTTTCAGCGATTTTAGGGCAAATTTGTGTTCATTGAATTGCAGTGGGCTTCAAACGTTCCTGCCATTTGCTGTGTTGGAAGAGATCAGTCGCTATTTTGGAAGATTAATTTATACAATTCAGATCACACTTGTAGGGTTTTTTGTTTCCTAGCCTTTCTTGTTTTACTAATTGCAATTGTTTCTCTAATCTATTATACTTTTTAATAAGGTATATAATTCATTATTTAAGTGGTAGTGTTCTGATAATTAGATGAGTTATTTTTGTCAGCGCTGATTAGTTGGTAAGTACAGATTAATATTTGAAGACATGATGTGGTCCCTTGATATTTTTGTTTCAGAGAGGTGATGTGACACTTGTTTCACGGTGTTCCCAACCACTTCATCCCTTAGAGCGGGAGGAAGGTACCAACAAATTGTAAAGAGGGTTCGAAAGGCCCCGGATCTCATTTCTCCTGTAAAACTCACGATGTTAGAAAAAAGCCAGCGAGCGTGAGCTGGGGCTGGTACTGGGCAGGCAGCATCTCTGTCTGCACGTGCAGCACCGGGGGCCACGGGGGTCCTTACCCCAGATGGGTTTTCAGGGTGTGCAAGCAATATCTTACACGTTGCAGGGCATGAACCTGCTGTTTGCTGGATATGTCCTAGAAAAGCTTTTCCCTTTTGCAAATAGAAAGCCTTGGCCTTCCCCCCCCCCCCCCCCCCCCCCCCCCCCGAGTTAATTGCAGCGCCGGACAATGTGGGCTTTGTGCGCCCGTTCCCGCGCTGGGGGACAGTTTCTCCTCTCCCCCCCCCCCCGCAATGCCAACAGCAGGGCTGTTCTCTATTGGTGATGCAGAAGCTGTTTGCAGGATTAAGGCACTTTTAATTCATTTGCAGACTGCTTAATGAAGGGTGTGGTGGCCGAGGGGAGGGAGTGGGCACCCACAGACTGTTATGACTCAAGTGCAGATATCTGAGGGGTGAGACATCCCTGCAAACTAGACCAAGTGAAACAGTTGATACGCTGCAGCGTAATTAAGCATGTGTTTTTGGAGTTGCAGCCTTCTGCCTTCTCCGGGATGATACGAACCATGCTGCTAGAAGAGGTTATGTAGTTGGAGCTGAGCCATCACATTATTCAAGACCAGATCTCTGGGAAGAGGGAGTAAAACCAATTTTTTTTTTTTGTCACTTGGTCGCCCCTACCAAGGAAACCACAGTGTTCTTCAGTGGCTCATTTTTACTGTAGACTGTTTCAACCCTTCCTGGTTTAGCAGATGGCTGCAAACACAAACAAGCCTCGGGGATGCCTGTCGCTGCCTGTGGCCCCGGGTAGAGTAGAAGCCACATCGGAAATGAGCAGGGATGAGGAGATGCCTAACATTTTTCTTGAGCAATTATATGTGGCGTAGGGAAAGCTGGGGTGAGATTTGTGTGTTTATCAGCACCGCAAGTGCACCTCGGGCAAACTCTCTGCACTGCCCCACGATGCAAAGGGGGTTCCCAATGCGTGGTGGTTCAAGGGCACCTTGTATTAATCGATGGTCTCAGATGTATCTGCAAAGGTGGTGTAGGGTGTGCATGTGTTTCCAGAGCCGCTCTGCCTGAGGATGGGAGTTGGAAGTCATTGGGATGCTCTCCTTTGAGTTACTGGGGAATGAATTTGGCATTCATAGTGTTTTTCATGTGCAGATCCAGCTGAGATGGTTGCGTGGGCTTTGGAAATGCATTTGCAGACCAGTGTAAAAGCAGCGCAAAACCAGGATTTACCGAAGTAGGAATAATGGAGTAGTACTGAGGGTTTCCATATTTCCCCTGGTTTCCAGTCTGTTGGACTGGGGAAACAAATCAGGGGCTCAGCAACTGGGAGCGGGGGACAGGAGGGTCTGCTGGAGGGCAGAGGTGAAGCACAGAAGACCAGTGAAGTCTCCGTCACCCCATTGCGGTCCTGTAACGCAGCCCGGGCTCTCCAGCCCCTCTTTGCCGGGGCTGCGGTGTTGGCATCGCGGCGTCGTACGAGAAACGGCTCGTGCTTTATGCACGATCTCGCGGCTGCTGAAGAGGAGGGTCAGAGTGTGAGTCGGTTAAGCAGCCGGATTGCCCTGGTATGTTTGCCACAGGATAATGGAAAATTCCTGTGAGGAGTCCGCTTGATCTGGGGCCAGAGGAAACAGGATGAAGTCTATTCCACTGGTGAAACGATAGAAGAGTACACTGTGCATCTTCCGGCGCCTGCTGCCAATGTTTTTCTAGGCTTGAGATTTTATTTTGAAGAAGAAAAGTAACCGCGCGCAAGACCAACCCGCGGTCGTGCCAGGCTTCTTGCCTTGGTCCTCTCGTGGTGCCTTTGTGCCACTCCTTTGTATAATTTTGGAGGACTGCACGCACAAAGCCCGTGATAGCTTCCTTTTCTGCTTCCCAAGACGAGGGGAGGAATTCAGGGCTGCGTGGGTCCCCTGCGGTCAGTGTCCTGACACGGCATACCGAGCGTGTCAAGGCTGCCGACACCGATGGGAGCCTTTCAGCGGCTGCAGTGGGCTTTACGTCCTCGTGCCTTCCCTAAGTGGGTTTGGCTTCACGCTGCTGCATGGAAATTTAAAAATTCCCATCAGAATTTGTGCAGTTAAAGGGAATCTTAGGAAACTAGTGCCTAGCAGAAGTCTTTGAAAGGAAGTTTTAATATCTTAGGACTTTGTGGCGTTGCAAACCCCTTTGCGCCGTAAGGCGTTCGACTGAAGGATTCAACTTGCAGTTCTTAGACTGTTATCATTAATAAAATGGCTTTGCACTTTGATAGCCCTTTTCATTCAAGGATCTAAAAGTACCTAAAAATGCTAATGAATTAAGCTCCTTGATAGCTCTTGAGTGCAGCTCTTTGTACAGGAATTTGGTCCAAAGCCTAGTGAAGTCAGTGCAAAGATGTCCATGTCATTAGCTCAGGCAAATCCCTTAATCTATCCCTGCTTGTCCCATCTGCAGCCAGAGCTAACGGCACGGACATCTTCCCATGCCAGGAGCCCTCATCCTTTCCCCAGTAAGATTTTTTTTTTCTTTATTTTCTGCCTGATTCCGCTGCTGAGGAGCACATGAGGGTAGTGGTACATTCAAGGCAAGGGAGGGGGACATAAAGATTTAGGGTTACTGATCTTGCCCGCTGTTGAGCTCTGACTTAAGGTCAGAGATTTAAGAGGAGTCTGGGTTGGAAATAACACAGAATAATCCTGTAAGAGGAAGCCCTCTTAGCTCCTCAATGATGCAACATAGAGCAATAGCTCTGTGCTGCTCGTGTGCCGCTGTGGTCCAGCTCGAGGAGTGGTGGTTTCCTCCAGGAAATCTGCAGCAGTGGGAAGAGCTTAACTGTCTCTTGTGGTTTCCAGTCCAAGACCATCCCATGAGCTTTACTCCTTCAGCCATTAGGAGTTTGTTGCCATCAGAGTTACACATTTGGGATCACGCTTTGGAGAAAAGGGCTCCTCGTGCTGTGGGACGTAGCTATGGACATGAGCAGCAGAGCTGGGCTGTAAGGCAGAGTTCATTGCTGCTGGTGGAAACCCTCTTTTGATCCAGTTCATGGCTGTCAACTGAACTAACAGGGGAATTCTTCTTCTTGCCGTATTAAAAAGGCTAAAAGCAATTATGCCTCTGGCAAAGCCATAGACACGAGGTGCTTGGAACATCTTGATGCTCCTTTCCTCTTCCAGCTGTACGACGGGTCGTGTAATGTCCTTATGTCTGATCAGCCGTGACAATCTATATTTTATGGATTCTCGCTCCTTGTCACCCTGTTACAATTTCCCCTCTCCCCTACCTTTCATTAATTGTCTCAAAACTATCTCATCGCTGCTGCGATGATTTTTTTTTTTTTTTTTTTTTCCAGTGGATAAGCCTGTTAGAGATAATCTGGTTTGCTGAATTTCCTTTCCGCTGGGCAATCTCCTTAATAGCCGCCTCGGAGGATTTCATTGTGTTTGGTATCAGGATGTGGCTTCGTATAAATATTCTGCTTCTCCGTGGTGGTTCTGCTGATTAAGGTTTGTTCTTTCTCCAAAATAAATTGTCTCGTAAAATACTTCTGAGAGGGGAGAACTTCACGGAGACTCAGTGTATGTTCGGTACTTCTGAGCAAATTACGTTGGCCCAGATGGTCAGAATTCACTGTTGATTTTGGATACATCAGCTTTGATAGTTTGGGAGCCAAAACAAAGGGAAGGAGAGAGATGAGGGAAAGGGAAGAGTTATAATCCTTAAATGTGACATCGAACGTACCACAGGGCAGAGTCCTACGTGGCTGTGGGGGTATCCCGTTTGGGATGACCCACGGAGGGAAAAAGGTGGCCAAAAGGCACATCCCTTCTCCTTTTATCTATTTCCCTGCTATGCAGTAATCAATAGCATCATTTGACATCTTTCAGAATTTTATCAGACTTCACGTGATGTTTGCTACCAATTGTCCTTTTGAAAAAAGCTCATTTTCAGCACTGTTAAAAACAAACCTCTCTTTTTATACGTGCTTGAAGGATGGTTTTTCTCTTCCCTGTCCAAATCGGCACTGGATGGGGGGGTCAGGAGATTACAGTTCTGTTCCTGGCATTGCCAGCAAGTTGCTGAATGATCTTTAGCAATTCATTTGATCTTTCTGCGCCTCGTTCTCGCAAATAAGGATGCTGGTAATAACTTTCTATTGTTAAAGCTCTGGTAATAACTTTCCATTGTTAAAGCTCTTGTATAGAAAGTGCTATATGGGAGTTAGAATAATTATTGCAATCATTTGCCAAGCGAAGGCGCTAGAAATAAGAGTTTCTGCAATATAGGACCTTAGTTCTTGTTGAAGGGAATTATTAGAATAATTTTGGCTGGAATGACCAATAAAGTGTGCAAAGGCAACCACTTCTGTTGAATTTATAGCTAATGGAGAGCTAGATGATTGAAATATAGGAGAAATGGGTGGAAGGCATAGTTTTCCATTTGAGCTGTCCTGGGCCAAAAAAGCTTCTGCTTATTCCAGCCAATTTTGGTCTTGTCTAACATCTGTACACCGAGTGGGTTCCTTGTATGTGTAAGCAATGAGCCATTTTGGCCATTATTAAAGCAGACAAAGAAAAACCCCAAAACCCCAACAAACAAAGAAAAAAAAAAAACCCAAAAAATTCAACCCCAAAACTCCCACCAAACTTTGTCAGGACATTTTTCCCCATCACCGCTCCTTCTTGGGCTGCGGCTGCACAGGCTGATCTCACCCAAGAAGACAACTTTAAGCAGGAAAGGCAATATAACACTGACCACGATTGTCCATACGGTACCTCGATACAGCAGTCATAGGTGCATTAGGATAATGGAGAAATAGATGAGTTTGCTCTATACATTTCTCAACTCCTGGCTCCCACCCTGTCCCTTATTATGTTTAATTTACAGCTTGCTAAAAATAGGTCTTGGAGAAGATTTGGAGCTGTTGAGACGGAGACAGAGCAAGACCGTAAATCACTTGACAGCTCATTTCCTTATAGCAAATATCTTACTCTTACAACTACATGTTTAGATTAAGGGAGGAATAAAGTGTAGCAAGAACTCTGTTCAGTTACTGCATGTTTCAGTCGGGTTTTTTTTTTCCTCAAATAATAGCATAAGTAGATAGGAATGGGACAAATCCTGTAGGAGAGGCTTGAACTGGACATTGTTTCTACCTCTGAACCGTCTCAGATTTGGGGTTTTTGGCTGCTGGTGTGGAAAGGCGAGTTGTGGTTAGTGCAGGATCTGGGATCTGCGTTGCGGAGCTGCGCGCGGCTCTGCGGGAGGAGCAGCGATGCTCGTCCCGAGTGCCACGGCACTGCTGATACGGCTGGGCTGGGCTATTTCACCTGACCCCCATGAGATGATGGGCAATACAGCTGGGATGGGATCAAGACCTTGATGGTCCTTTCCTTTCCTTTCCACGTGCAAGGATCTCCAGAGCTCTTTGCAAACACCGCTTTATCTAAGGTGCTCTGATTAGGCAGGTGAGGGACCAGCCAGGTGAAAGCAGATTGTGCCAAAGCTCCACGGCGCAAGTAAGAGTCACGGGACCAAGGCTGTAGTGACAGACTTCATCTTCTGTTGTGGCAATACGTGGTTTAGGCGAGTGAAATTAGAGCCTTGTCTCGCTGGATGCAGCTTCTGATAATCGGATCCGTTATCTGAACGTCGCGCTGTTTTTTCACAGCAAATATGTCGGTGATGGGATGCATGGCTGGGTATTTGCATCATTTAATGGCAGGCAGATATGATTCCTGCTTGCAGATCTGACAATAACCCATGATAAGATCGTGGACAAGGCTCTTCTTTCACCTGAGCTGCTATTTCCTGACCTTACCGTCTTTTGCAAGAAAAATGCTATACGACGGCAGGGCTTATAGCATTGTCTTAGACTTGCACTATCTATCTATGTTGCACAACAAGAAGAAAAAAAAGAGTTATCAGTGTCCCAGGAGGCAGAGAACAAATTTAGGTCCCGATCTTGCATATGCTTATACAGCTAATTAGCTTTACTCAATGGAGCCCATTCAGCCCATAGCACTTGTCCTTCATCTGTTCGGGACCGCGCGTGTGAATGCTTATTGAAACGCGAAGTCAATTGGCGTATTGTTGCACGTACATTATTTCTTATGTTCTTGTTTGAAGCGAGGAACAGTCTCTCCATTATAGAAACGTGGGGGTTTTTTATTGTAACACAGCTATTGCTGTGAAATTAGAGGCCCAGGTAAATTTACGCTTTTCGCTTCCCAGGTCTGAAATTGCCGAGCTCGGCTGTTTTGGGGCAGGAAACATTTAGCAATATTTGTCGTTACGTGGGTTGATGTGGCTTCAGACGTGGGTGTCGTGCCAGCTCCGGGACTTTGAGTAATGGATGCATAATGACTGATTACCCGATTGTTGTCGGGTGGTTGTGTATCAGGACCTTTCTGTCGTAGCAATTAATCTGCTTGTTGATGAACGCTCGACGAGATCCTGCAGCCCTGCCAGGATCTCCCGTGTCATTTCGGTCATTCAGCAGCGGAAACGGCAACGAGACTCTTATCCCGTTTTGAACTAGAACTTTACTGATGCTGGTTAAGGATGTGGGAGTACATAAAAACGAGCCAATCCTGTATGCGGCAGGAGAATAGGAATGCCAGGGGTGCTGTGCAGGTGGGTGCTGGGCATTGAGCCAGCCAGGGACCTCCCCACATCGCCGGGTCCTCCCGGGCACTAAGCCTAGGTCTAAGCCCAGGTCGGTGCACGAGCTGCTTTTACTTTGCTTCTACGTTAAAACTACCTTGTGATAGCTATGACTGAGGGTAAAAATCAGGATTTACATAACGATTCCGTGTTAATGATATTAACATAATGGCACTAACAATAGCTTGTTAAAGGCAAATCTCCAGAGATTTCTTTTTCCATCTGACCTTGAGTGCTGACGTTAGACTGGCTCGGTATCACGTTTTTTTTCCTCGCATTTGAACTCGAAAGGTTCAGTAATACTCAGCTCAACGTTTCTGTTTTGCTTTTTCAATTCCTTATTATTTCCCATGGCTGTAATGCGCAGTGATACCCCGTGCCAGGTCGTTTCCAGGACTTGGACCTGAATTAGATTCGGTAGCTGGAAGGCGCTGAGCCTCAGAAATGTTTGTACGTGATTCAGTTCCTGGAGGACAAAGGCTCATCCTTGGCCACGGAACATCGTACACGCGACTCTCCCCTTGTGCTTCCAGGCACTGTAAGAAGAGAAACGTGGAGGCAGGCTGTTCCCAGGATAGTCCTGCTTAAAATTTCCCGCCTGCATGGCTAATTTTGAGTTTTGTCTTCTTTCCCAGCCAGATTCTCTCTCTGAATCTTTATCAGATGCTAATTAGCATTTGTTCCCACCCAGCACCGAGACGTTTATTAAGGTTTTTGAGAAAGCTTTGCAGTTCTGGCGCTGTTGCAACCCTGCCGCCGAAATCTCCCGTCACCCCTTTGCACCTCGGCTCTCGCCCTTGTGTCGGTCTGCAAGTGCCCAGTGATCCCAAATTACTGAATTTCAGCCGTGCTCGGCTTGAGCATCTCTTGATGAGTAAAGTTTTGGAATAAACAGGATTACAACAGGGTCTGCTGCACTGACGTGACTTCCAGCTCGCCGCTTGCTCCAGTTTGCGCGGTCTTGCGGAGTCCAGGGAGTCCCTGGTGTTGGTCGGAGACCGATTTCAACCTGTAGTTTGAAACACCGATAGAAGCTGCTGCCTGCCGGGTCTGTGCCGTGTATTACCCAAGTCAGCAGATGCCATCACGCACTTGCTCGCTGTTGCTCCTTATTTTTATTTGCGTGCCTGGGATTCTTGCTTTCAGCTCAGCAGCAATAAATGAGCCATTTGCATAATGAATGGTTTTAAAAACTGCATCCCTGCAGTGTCTTGAGCCTTGCCCTTCAGAAGGGCCTGTTCTCCGGGAAAAGGTGGCATAATTCAAAAAGCTTAAATTCCTCTGGGAAATGGAAGTTCGGATGGGAAATGCTCGGGTTATTTTTCAGCTAATTTCTCCCGTGGTTACCTGGTGCCCTTGCACGGCTCTCTGAGCGCGGCATCGTTTAGGCTTTTGAAGGAAGCGGAGAAAATGCGGCGAATTGCTTTGTTACAGCTGGGGGGGTCGGATGCAGTTGGGTGGGAAGGGATGCGGTGGGTAAGAAATGGGGGGAAGAAGTGCTGGAAAAGGCTGCTCTGCTCCAATTCCTGCCGGTCATTTGTTGCAGAAGTAACTTCATTTCTCCATACCTTGTTTTTTCATGTAAAGTTGCTGAGGGTGGGGTTGTCTTTGCTCCTGGGTGGGGAAGGCAGCCTGGGTGCTGCTGGCTTTCTACTCTGCAATAAAAAAGCATGCAAGCAGGTTTCATTTCCTACCCGTATTTCCTCGAGACCCTCTGGAAAAAAAAAAAAAAAAGACATTCAGCCTGTTCCATGCTCTCCCTTCTGCTTTTCCCTCTGCCTGGTGCCATCCTGGCAGTGGTTTTGGCCCCTCTGGGATATGTGTCCGTTCAGCGCACCGTCGTCACCCTCCCTCCGAGGACAAACCCATCAACAGGACGTGCGGCTCTCCATAGTGGGCTTGGGTAGAAAGGCTTAGCGGCGAAGCGTTTCTGCCGGCGTGCTCAGAGGCACGTTAATGCGAAAGCGGTAGTTCGGAAGGGGATTTCAGCGAAAAAGATGGAGAGACCACGCCTGCAGAATAGCAGGGAAAAAGCAGGGTGAAGAGCTGTGCGGCGGCCCCGGCTCGGCAGCGCGTGTGCCGTACGGGGGTTTCCTTGGCAACTTTTTCATCTGGTCTGCTGGGTGTTCGGGAGTAAAATAACGTGTTGATATTCGGTGCTTGGGAGGTGGTTGGTCCTCTCCGATCCTAAAAGGAGGAGCGTGGTTTGCCATAGTAATCCAGGCAAGGTGCGAGCTCTCCTGTGTCCCCTCGGGCTTTTTTTGGGGTGACCCCATCACTGATCATGGTGACCAAGACCCCCATGTCCTCCACCTGAAACTGAGGCATCCCCCAACTGTAGTGGGGTACTCCCCTCACCCCCCATCTGGGGTCACGGAGCAGAAAACGGGATAAAAGACCCCAAAACAAACCCCGCTGCCCCCAAAGGGGCAGGAGCCCTCGGTCCTTCCGCACGGGGAGTTTTCTGCCGAGCAGCCCCGCAGCTCGGTGGGTGATGGGGTTCCTAATCATTCCTAATACAAAAAAGGAGGATGAATAATGAGCAGCGATAACTCTCCTGCAAACGTTAGCATCCCACTCGCTCTGATAAGATGTCGCTCCCTTTTAAAGTCCCGTAAAATGCTATCTGTGTTTCCAGGACTCTTACTGCAAAAATTCTGCAAGGCACCGGGTTGTTTGTTTTCCTTTAAACTACTTCAAAATTTCTGTTCCTCGAGTTTGTCCAACGCGTAGCAAGCTTCATTTGAGGAAGAGGAGATGAGTGTAGTCGAGTCCTTAATGGAAAATGAATGTGAATCAAAATCCAGTCCAAACCCCGTAATCTCTGCCCCACACAAGAAAGCTCCACTTCAAGGAATAAAAGTGGGGAAAAAAATAGGTTGGATTTAATTGCTTTGGACGCCCTGTTACAGCAGAAGTGCGAAAAGACGATAAAAGATGCAATTTAAAGCTCAGCGGTGACGGGTTGGAAATGCCGGTGCTGGTGTGCCGGGAGACGGATACTTTATCCCCAGCACATCTCTGCTGAGTTAAGATAAATGTTGAGCTATTAAGTTCCTGAGAGCAATAAGAGGCTGGGAGAAGGTCACTTCTGCTTCCCCTATTTTGGATTTGCCTCTGCACTGCATCACTGGCTCTCTGGTGCTGTAAGGAGGATTCCTTCTCTCCTCTGAGATTCCCCCAAATCAGCCCCCCAAAAGCGGCGGGGGGCTCAGGACAGCCCAGTTCAGGGTATGGGGGGGGGGGTTGCTTTCCCCCATCACTGTGGGACAGAATGCTCAGCGACTGAAACAGTAGCGCTGGGGATGGCAGCACCATCACGGGGCAGCGGGGACCGCATCTCATCGCCCGCAGGGGCAAATAAAGCTCACGAAGCTGGGCTGGAGCTCATCGTGCTTTTGAAGGGCTTTAAAACTCATGGTCACCTTGTGCCGAGCAACTCTACCAGAGTCGGGATGCTAAATATTGTCTGGCCAGGAGGAAACGGAGTGTGGAGTGCCAACAGCACCCACAAAACCTGTGGGTACCCTGGTTCGATTGCTGTCCTGCCTCCCGAGGTGGAAAAAGCCGGAGCAGTGGGAAGATGCTGTGGGAAGGCACCAGGCCAGCAGCTCTGCACAAATCCTGATTTTTCTCTGGGCTCGGGAGGTTTTGCACGGCTCCGCCAGATAAAAGACTGAAGTGAGAGAGGACAGAGGAGGGAAAGAAGATGAATCTCCCACATTCATTATTCTGTATGCAAAGGACATCAAAAGCACTAATGGAAAAGCCTTTTTATATTTTTCATCAAAGCAGTTGTTCAGATTTGGCAGGCTGATTTCTTATCGGTAAAATATTTATGAATGAAGCAGCTGCGGGGTGCTGCTTGAGGAGGACAGCCAGTAAATGCACCCTCCCTCCTCGATAAATAGGTTTTTCCACTTGGTCCTTTTTTTCCTCCCCCTGTGCTTTATTCGTGTTACCTCTATTAGAGGAACTAGTGGACGGGTCAGGACCGAGTTTGCAAACCGCAGGTAGTAAGGTGTGTTTATTTTTTGCTTAAGTCAGTAAAAAAAGAGGAGGACGGTGATAAACCAGACCTCAGGGAGGCAGATGGGCTGGATGCGGACAGTGGTGGAGGTTGCACCCTGATTTCTCTCTGCTTCCATGTTTAACCTGAAACCTCTTGACTTATTTTTATAGCTAATAATTCACCAAGGTTTTTTTCCCCGCTAAAAAAGGCGATTGCACTGACTTAAATGAGGTTTATCTTTTTTTTCTTCTCTAGTAATTAGACCCACCCACACATAGGGAGTGTGAAATGATTTATGAAGGTGTTTTGATCCCAGTTTATTAATTCTTAATCCTGATTTATTATTATTCTTTCTAATTTTGCATCGTCACTTGGTGAGTAAGGTAGTTCAGAAAGCAGGGACTGAAGAGCTAATATTGAATTTCCAGTGAAACATCAGGTGCTCAGACATAACGGAGGGAAACCTGCAGCACTCCTGTTCGTCCGAGGGGATGGGACGAGCAGCAATCGCTATCAGCATAAACCGCTCGTGCCCAGTCTCGTGGGCAGCGATGCTCTCTATTTATTTTAATAAAAATAAACTGCTTTTCCTTCTGGCTTTGCCCAGAAGATGGTAAATCCGGCGCTGTTACAAATCACAGTGATCCTGTCGCTACCCTTCCCTGCCCGGAGATGGTGGGCAGATGCTGCTGTCGCTGTAGATTTGGGGGGGGGAGCAGATGCCAAGTTTGGGCTGTGGGGTGCTGAGCTGGGGGGGGCAGAGGGGGACGGGGACGAGCTCCTGCAGTTTTGTAGAAAATACAGGAATTCTTGGGCATCTCCGATGGCTCAGCGTGTGTCTGCGCAATGTGTAAGGAGAATCGCGGCTATTTAACATCTGAAGCTGCGTTGCCGTCGGGGTATTGTGTTCTTTAAACGTAGAGCCTTTGAAATGCGATAGCTTCGGTCATTGAGGGATAGTAACAGTAATTGTATAAATATTTATATCATCTAAATTAGCACAAATCCGCGGTGCAGCACCAGGATGGTTCTTCACAATTTCATAAAAGTTGTCTTGAAATCTCAAGTTTTGACCAGACGCGTAGGTGGATCAGCCCATAAAAATAGGAACAATTGTCTGAGCTTGTTTCTATTTTTAAAAATAAGTGCATTATCGCACTAGAAGAGCGTAAACTCCCAAACCTGAGGTTTATGAAAAGGAATTGCAGACTCCTCGCTGCAGAGGTTTGCACTGGTGCTCACCAGCATTCGAGGTGGGCGCACGTATGGTTGTGTGTGTAAGTGAAGAGTCCGGGCGAGTCTCCCGAGGTGCCGTGAAGCCTTCGCTTCTGCGCAGCCAACGGAGAGGGAACATAATGACATTTTGCATTTGTTTGCTCTTTTAATGTTTCTTTTATTTTCTGTGTATTTTAATATTACAGTGCCTCATCGCAGACTTTCTTATTAGATCCTCATGTTGATTTAGCATCTGGTCAAACACCGTGTAATCACTCCCCTCTGTCCAAATACCTCCCCGTAAGAGGAGTTCCCCGTTCAGTAGCTCTCGCTGTCCTCAATAACCATCAGACCCATTCGGTTCCCTTGGTCACGGTAAAAAATGCCCGTAGTGATGCTTTTCCAGGGATGGAGTGCCGAAGAGCGGCCGTCCCGTTCCCAGCCGCCCGGCGCGCAGCAAAGCCGGTCACTGCAGCCTCCCGCTCGGTGGCATGTCGTCTCTCCCGGTATCAGCAACGCCGAGCGGGACCCATACCATGCGTCCCCGCCGTGGAGAGGGGAGAGCCTCCCCCACCGAGCCGCTGATGGCTCGTGTTTAATGGAGAAGATGTAAAACTTCGCACGCACGGTGTGGCGTTAACTCTCCGGTCCTAGCACGGCTTCAGCAGCGAGCTGGAAGGAGACGGACTGTTAATCCTCCTGACATCCCCTTTGAATACCGTCATATTTCAGTCCTGTTAAGCTGTTGGGCTGTTGTTTATGGGTTTTGTGCTGAAAGGAAGAGCTGTGCTGAGCCTGCAAAATGCCGTTTTACTTTCGTAACGCCTCGTCCTCGCTGCTGCCAGCAATCCTCCTCCGACCCCGGATCCTGCCCCGTGCCCGACCGAACGCTTGCCCCTCTCAAAGCCTTGCGTGCTCGAGCATCATCATCTGCCTAGAAATAACCACAACTTTGTGCAGATCCGCCTGCTTGAGGGGAAATACCCGTTTATTAGCTGCTGACCCTGTTTCCCTTCCTTTCTGGGCTGAGAAGTGGGTAACACAGCCAGTGGCTTGCCCTCTGCCTCCTTTGTCCCGGCTGTTGTCTTGCTGCTCATCTTTCGCAGAGAGATTGATTGAATTTGATTTTTGCGGGGTTGTGGGTTGGCGTGTTCGTGAACCTGCGTCCTGCTTTCCTCCCCTCGCTCGCATCTGGTTAGAAACGCGGGACATAAGGGCGTTGGCAAACACGGCGCGAAATATTTAATGCAGCCGAACCTAGTCCCTGAATTGATGTGTTCTTCTGAGCTAAATCCTTTGCTTTCATTGTAAATGTAGCTCGTTAAGCAAGGCTAATCAGAAGGCCTGTCCACCAGACGGCAGAAGGCAACGTGAGCGCAGCCTCATCGTGCTGTGAGCTGAAACGTAGCTTGACGGCCCGTCGTATTCCGTGCAAACTTTAGGAGGCACTCTCACGAGCCGATCCAGCGGGACCCACCTGGGGTGCATGATGTGCCGGAGGTAACCCTGCTCTCGCCACGGCGATGGAGCTGCTCCACGAAACCGCCCGGCTCTTGGGGGCAGGTTCAGCGCCGGGAGCGTGACCGCAGGGCTCAGGGCACGCTGCGGAGGGACGGCAGCAGGGACCGATCCTTGCCGGCAGCGCTGGCCTCAGTAGCAGCTTCCCCAGCCTGTGCTTTATTAGTCGGGTTTATTTCTTCCAGTTGGCATTCCTAAACCCCAGGGTTTTCTCACGTCCATCTTGCTCACACGTGTTTTCCTTAGCCCGCGGGGAGGAAAAATATCTTTCTGCTTGTCTCATGCCACATCCTGGCGCCAGCTTGGATGTCTGCGCTGCGGAAACCAGGGACCGGTGCTGCTGGGACCGGGGGTAGGTGGAGGGTGCTGCGCGGTCGGTCGTGTCACCAGCCACAAAAATTGCATTTAGCTGGAAAACCACGGGAGCCAACAGTCCCTGCTCGCTGGGTCTGATGGCACCAAGCAGCAGCGATGTTCAAGTAACGCTTTTGTCTGAGCATCTTGCAGCGAGTTTGCTGGATGCGAACGCGCCGACCGAGATATCGCGCTGGTAAAAGGGAGGAGAGGCAAATCCCACCCGTGGCACGGTCCTGCCCGGGGAATTTGTGGGTGCCTGCCCAGGTCACTGTGCAGCTGCAGCTCAGGCAGGAGAGGGTTGGACTGATTTTTCCGGGCAGGGAGCTTTCCTCCTTCCCTCTCCACAGGCTGCAGTTCCTTTGGATTATAACGTATCATTTTTCTAGCATACCTGAGGAGCCAGGAAGTAATGTCAAAGCCTAGAGGAACGGCAAGGATGGGATGTCCCAAGGGAGGACAGACGAGGGCAAGAAATAAGAGCTGTCACTTATTTCTTTTCCGTCCCTTCCAGTCTGAAAACGTGGCCACGTTTCTGGGGATCCCTTTATTGTACAGCTTTGAGCTTGTGTTTTTTTTAAAAGCCAGCGGATGCTGCCAGTTCCCATCACCTAATCAAAGCTCCTCTGTGGAAGGGCCGCTGTCAAACGAGCCGGCGGTCTCGTTATTGCATCCCGTTATACCCTCTGGCAGCGGCTGTACTTTATAACCGCCTAGGAAAGCTGACAGGTAACCAATGAGATGCATATTCCAGTGACAACCTCCTGCCCCCTGGGGAGCCGGGACCCTTTTCGGTGCCGGAGCCGGGTCTCATTGTGGCTGGGTGCTTCCCGGGGAACAGCTGGGACCATTGTCTGCCCGGCTGCCCCTCGGCCGCTGAGCGCGAGGCCATGACGCAGCGAGGTTTGCTCTTTTGTTCCCTTCTGATTTCATTGTCCGTTCGGTATGGATTGCCATTAAATGCCTGCGTGTTTGTTGGCTCGATGTAAAAGGGAAGAAGAGTCACCCAGAGATGCGGGGACGGCTGAGCCGGAGAGGTGGAGAAGAGGAGGGGGGAGCTGGGGAGGGATGGAGGGGCGGAAAATCTGGCTAAATAATTTTTATCGTTGCAGCTAGGTGTTGCACCTCAGCACAGCCTGATGGTGTATTAATTCACACCTCGTTTTGCTGATGGGATCCAGCCCGCAGCCACCCTTAAATCAGTATAACACAGCGCACGTGCTGCTGTGTCTTGGGCACCAAAGGAAAAGGAATTGTGTTGATTTTTGGAGCAGCGTCTTCCCTCCGTCCCTCGCCAGCGCTCGTTTGTTGTGTTTTATTGTTCGTCATGATGAAGTATGGAGAGACTGAAATATTTGGATATTTTATATTTTGGGGGCTCGTGCCTGGGGCAGGATGGGAGGGTTGGGCTGGATGTGGAGGCTTGAGGGATAAATTGGGATTGGGAGGGATTTAGGAGTCGGCTGAGGTTGAGCATGGTGCCTGGGATCATTTGGTGGATTAGTTACTTGCTGGTTTATTACTGAGCTGGTTGCGGGCTGTTTCTCTACTTATTTACTTTTACCACAAAAATCAAAGCAATGCCAAACTTGGCTGGTTCTGGTCCAGAGGCAGGTGCTGGTAAATCCAAGGATGCTGATGCATCGGTGAGCCGCAAGCAGCCCTGCGCTTGGGTGGTTTTAAGCATCCTTAAAGAGGTCTGAGCCTCTTGCTGCGGAGGGCTGGGAGTGGAAGTTCAGGGCTGCAGCACGGCGGGGCAAACTGAGTCTGTGGCCAAGCGGAGTCTTTCTGCCATTAAAGTGACTCCTGCCCTCCCCTGTCATCTTCTGGCTCTGGTGGATGCGGCAGCCAGAGGGACTCCAGGAGCACATTTTATTCAACAGAGGTTGCCTTCAAATCCTCTGGCACCCAAACGTGACCGCTGCTAAATCCCCTGTTATTGTGCAGAGAGCAAAGCTGTCCTCCACGAACAAAGGAAAGGTAACGCTCTGAAACTGGGGTGGAAGGAAGAGCGTAGCAGTGGGAAGGAGATGGTGCTCCCTGGGTGAGGTCAAGGGCTGCCAGCAAAGCTGCCAGGACTCGAAGGGCGGAGAAACCTCCCAGCACGGTAAATAAAACCTCAAGTGATAGCTGGATCCATCCAGCGATGCTCCAAACAGCACCTGGCCACGTGCTGCAGCATCTGAAGACCAATGAAGAGCCACATTCCAGGCTTGGCTGCAGTTTGGGCTGAATATCACTCCGTTCCTTTGAGACCGTCCTGTGTGGCTCTAAGGAAAGAAACGGGGCGTAGACCTGGATTTCCACTCGGCACGTCCACGTTTGCTGATCGGTGATCGTGTTGCCCGATGCCGGCCCATCCGGCGGGGCTTTGCTTTGCGGCGCCGTTGCAGCTCTTAGTTCTGCAGCTCAGCTCGCGGTGAGATGATGCCATCAGAACCTCAACGCTGACTTCCCCCAGCAGCGTTGTTTGTGCCACCCGAGGTTTTCCTGCGAGCCGTTTGACCTCCTGCAAGCTCAGTCAGCAAAGCAAGAGATGCTTCTAATAACCTTTTGATGTTAAGAAGTTAATCCCTTGGTCCCAGCCTGGCGTAGCTGTTGGACGTGCACACCACGCAAACAGCCGGGAAGCATGTTACGGTGCGGGAGCTGCTTGAAACCGGGTCTGGACGTGGCGCGCAGCGGTGGGGAAAGTCTTTCTCTTGCGCTTCTGCAAAGCGCTTTGCTCCCCGACGACGCTATCTAAATAATATTAATAATTAAGGGCTCAAGCTGGGCGCAGATATGCTTCTGGGGGCTGCCGCCGTGCACTTAAGCAACTGCGCCCAAGCCGGCAGATGCCACCTCCCGACGGCCCGTGTCTGCCTGATGGCCTTGGCCATCCCCAGCAGCGGCACACGGGTCGAGAGGAGCGGCAGCGATCGCAGCGGGAGTCCTGCTCAATATTTAAAGACTATTGATGGGCGAGTCGGGCTGGGACGTTGCAAAAAAGAAATGTCTAGACGTAGCAGAAAGCGGAGAGGCTGCTTTCCCTCGGTGCATGCGGTCCGGCAGGAGAGAACAAGCTGCTTTGTTAATTTTTCCTTTCTTTTTCAATGAAAAAGTTGGGGGGGTGTCCTATTCTGCAGCCCAGGTGATGATGCAACAGCATCGTATTGGGGGAGAAACTGGCTGGTGGCTCCCGATGCCTCCAGATCTCAGTCTTCAGCCACGCTGGGAGCAGTGGGACATCTTCCCCAGCATCTCAGACGTGAGAGGAGTGCTTTGAGTTTTGTTGTGTTGTCAGCAATAATTAAGTGAGAAGCAGGAGGAAATAACTCTGGAAACAGAGCTCTTCGAGGAAGAAAAACGTGTTGATGGGAAGAGAGAATCATTAGTCTGGAATTAAAGTAAATGGCTTTTCCTGTAAATCTAAATTTCAGGGGCAATAGCAGACTTAAATTTCTTCTGCGACTATTACAGTGGCCAGTGTTCCAAAATAAAGTTCTAGCAATGGCGATATCCTTTGCGATGGCTGTGATTTAGATTATATATGTTAGAGAGGAGAGAGGGGCGGCTGCTGACAGCCCGGTGTAAAAGGCGCTGCGGAGCGTTGGCTAGAGAGGAGGCTTTTTAAAGTCGCTGTAAAACATAAGGATAAAAGAAATCAAGCTCATTTTTTCTCCAAGGACCGTAACATCCTTTAAGGCTTAATTCTGCTTAATATTTCGGCTGTCCTCTCTGGGCTGCGCTGTTACGGTTTAATCTCTTACAGTACAGTTTTGTGAATTTAGAGACACGTTTTGAGGTCCGGGTGCTCTTGCCCTTGGGCCTTCCCCTTTCCTTGCTGGTTTTTTGGTGGGAGGAGCGAGAGGCAGGATTTTAGCATATATATTAAATGGCAAGAGGTGGCCTGCTTAGGTGACTCCCGCCT
Organism: Grus americana; assembly: GCF_028858705.1. Taxonomy (NCBI): domain Eukaryota; kingdom Metazoa; phylum Chordata; class Aves; order Gruiformes; family Gruidae; genus Grus; species Grus americana. The sequence goes on along the minus strand of NC_072872.1, from coordinate 2,794,822 downwards.
GCCCCGAGTGACCCTTTGCTGCAGTTACCCGTTCAGATATCCTGCTTTTTCCATTTCTCCCTTCTCCGTGTTCAGATAATCCTTGTCCCTTCGTGCTATCAGGGCAGGAAGCTGAATTAATTTTACGTATCTGTCTCTCCTGTCAATATTTGTGTCAGGAAAGCACTTGTGCAATTTCTTAGAGAAGTCACCGTCTCCCTTCACTGACATTTCATTTCTTCTGTGGATGGAGCGTTTCTTCTTTAATATCCTCTGCAATCTTTGTTTCAGCCACCCCTTATTCTCTTATCGCTTTTTATACGCTCGCCGATAATCTCCCTGCTTTGCATCTACGTGTTTCCTCAAGTGCTTCCCTGCCCTTTAACCCTTGAGGGGCTGCTCGTGGTTCCTCTCGTGCATGGCAACAGCCCACGCCGCGTGCTTCTGCTGAAGGCCAGTTGAGCGCGTTAATTTATCTTAAAACGGTTTATTGTGTAACGGCACTTGTCTTGCAGCAAAACGCGTACTGTCCGAGAGCGTCTCGCAGCCTGAAGAGGTGAGATGGCACCCGTGCCCTCTTCTCGTACTGCTTTCCATTGATTAGCATCTTGCTTTTGCCCATCTCCCTTGGAGCTGCTGAAGTGACATGAAATCAGCCGTTGCCTGTGGACCCGTTTCCAGTTCAGGATGACGGAGTGACTGTCGTGGGACATGTGCACGTGTGGTTTATGCTAGCTGGCCCAACAGTGCTGCAAACCTGGTGGCACCACTGCCCTGATAGCTGGTAGGCCTTGCAGAGCTGTATCTTTAACTTTGAGACCACGAATTTGTAGTAAATGCTTTCTGTCATCTTTCTTGGTCTTTCCTCTCTATTTTATTCTATTTATCCCAGTACTTCAGTACCGAGTCGGTAGGTTTCTTATAAACACCAGAGAAAGAAGGCATAATGGGTTGTACTCAACGTTTTTGGTAGAGAAATGTTTGAGGCCACTTTTTTTTTTTTTTTTTTTTTTGGAAGAAAGAGGAATTATTGGCTCTTTGTTAACATTTCAAAGCACTAGGGTTTTGTTGCTCCAGTGGTCATCCACAGGATCCAAACTTTCCTGGGGTTGTGTTGGCCCTTTTTGCCCTCTGCATGCCGCACATTCCTCGTGTCCGGATGAGCTGGGGTCTGGGAAGTCTCATTAGTTCCTCGTGACCCCCCCTGGCTTTTTGCCATTTTCCCAATGCTTCTGTCCTTAGAGGAATTCCCCTTTTCTCAGATTCCCATGTTCAGCTTTCGGTTTCGGAGAAGATGCCCTGGCACAGGGCAAGGGGAATGATTTTGGTGACTTTAATGGAATTAGAGGAGCTGACTGGGAGTTTCCTGGGTTGCTGATGGGAACAGACCATTGTCTTCTCATTCAGCATCCTGATTAAACCCACCCCCGGTAATTGCCGCGTGTATTACCCTGCTTTTGGAGGCACCCCAGCACGGTTCTCCAACAACAAATTTATAGCCCTGCAAGAGCACAGAGGGGGAGTCTGTGCCTAAAAATGCCCGCTCTGGGTTTTTGCGAATAGTACTTTAGGTTGTTAAGATGACATAGTAGAGGCCACTAAGCAGATAAACACTGAAAGCAATGATGATTTGTCCTTGAAAAGCTCCGTGGGCGGTTCGTGAGGAAAGGGGAGATGCATTGACTTGGACAGCTACTTATAGAAAACAGATGTGCAAGTTAGGAAACACAAGTGATAAATCTGAACCCATATGGCAGCCCTCTCACGAGCGTTTAGAGTCACAGCCGGCCATGAATGGCTCTCAGTTTCTCTTCTGAAAGAAGAACTCACCATCTCTTGTAAAACACGAAGACGGTTTTGTTTGTGTCGTACCCCCCCCCAACCTCCACTCTTGTTGGATGGAGCAACCTACACCCTACAGATGTTCCTCGTGCGCCGGGTAGGGAAGGAGGAGCAGGGGTGTATATCACTGGGACAGGTTTATGGTTTTTCCTTCGCAAACTCCAGGACCGAAGGCACGAACGAGTAGTGCGGGATCTGTGCTGGTTTGTGTAGCTGCCAGGGGCTGGCACTGATGTGGGTGGCTTTCGGCGGCCCCCGCAGTTGGGTTGGATTTTAAGCAGTTGCAAAGTCTAGTTTTTTGCCAAAAAAGGGACGACTTGACTTGGTCTCTCAGGGCCCTCCACAGCTTCTCTGCAAGGCTGGGGGATTTCTGCTCCCTCCCTGCAGAACCCCTTGAGCGATGGATGTCTTGGAGGTACTTTCAGCATGACCCGTGTTCTGCTGTTTCAGATCTCAGTCCTTTTTCCCTTTCTTCTTCCCTTTCTCATGCTTATAAAGAGAGGCAATTTCCAAGCTAACTTACAGACATGCTATTTTTCTCATACCCATCAGAAAACTGCTTTTCAAGCAAGTTGGGGCTTAGTGGGCTGTGTAACCTCCTCTGCGCTGGAAAGCCTGTTCTGCGGTCCTCCGCCTCCTCTCAGCCCGTGGCATCTCCTCCTCATCGGCTCTTCTCAAGTTCTTTGTACAGGAATCTAATGGGTTTTATCGGTTATTGTCTTAAGTGCGTGGTCTATGGAATTAGAGTCCTTTCCCCACAATATCATAAGCAGATTAAAAAGAAAGCTCAGATTTATGAGGAACAGAGAATGAATACTTTTATAACCTGAAGAAAGCCTGTGGAAATGTATCATAAGCAAGCTTTTTAAACTTCAGATCCCAGTTTAACCCAATGATTACCATTCAAGAGTTATTGGGGTTTTTTCTTCTGTTCTGGGATTTGATTTGTAGAGATGGCCATGATGCAGGTCCCTTGTTTTTTGTCATTACCTTGATCTTGCTGCTCATGCCCTGGCAAACCGATGTACCTGTTAGAGCGGGGCTGGGCTGTTGTCTTATTTCCATCTCATTTTTCATGTATTGCTGCACCCTAAATGAATTTTTTACTAGTGCCATTTGCAGCCCTGTTGAGTAAATGGGTCTCTGGAGGAGGACTGCATTATTAACACTTACAAACTTGGGGATACAGCCGTGCACAAATGGGTATTACTAAGGAAAAGAAGTGCCGTGAAGTAATTAAGGAGTCTGGAGCTCTTTGCAGCCTGGCTAAAGTCCGTGTCCTCTGCCAGCGCTTGCTGAGAGTCCTGGTTTGGGAGGAAAACCTCAAAGCACTTACTGTGGCTGCAGGTAGGAGTGGTGGTGAATGAGGTCCTGGGCAGAGTTCTGGCTTGCCACGTTCATGGTTATCCTGCAGCAGCACAGCCCAGAGTCAAACCCTTGCTTGGAAGCACGTGCGGGGTCATCCAGGGACTCGTTCTGCTCATGGAGCAGCAGGTCCCTGCCGTCCCTCACTGCTGGTGAGCTGCTCCCTCCCCTGGGCTCTGCGAGGCTTATGGTTTGGTTTGTGGCTTTTGCTGATGGGAAGGTTTTGGCATGGAGCGAGCAGGATCACGAAGGCTGGCCTCCCACCCTGTATATTATTTGGGTTTTATATGCATTGGTCTGTCGCACATCTAATATGCTGCCACTGCTGTGCTGGCCAGAATTGCCTTGTCTACTCCTCTCCCACCTCTCCGTGTTAAGTTGGCGTCTTGCATCTTATCCCGAAGACTGCGAGTCGTTTGGAGAGAAGCCATCCGTTCGTCGTGCTGGCACAGCACCTCGCGCAGTGGGGTACGGGCCCTCGGGTTCCCTGCTCGGCCGTGTAATGCTAACTAACACCCTGAGCGGGGTCCTGTGCTGCTTCCGAAAATCCCGCCCGTGATTGCCTGGGCTGCTCTTGAGACTAGATGGGAAACGCACGTGTGTGGCACTCTTATGAATGGAGGCGTATTAAACTTGGAAGTGATGACAGCTATGCCAAATTACCTGCTAAAATGACCTCGGTAATTATAACAGGGGAGTCGAACGAGGATAACAGGCTGGCTAATAGCATAGACGAGGCTGTAATTTACTGAATGGAAGACCTTTAGAAACTTGTGGGGCTAAGGACTTCTCTATGAAAGAGACTGGGACAACTGTTTAATAAACTTGGTGAAACCCTGTAAATTAACACATTTTAAAAGACAATTTAGTGCTCACTTCAGATAAAAAGTGATAGCATCTTCAAGAACTGGTTAACCCTGGCCTGTTCAGATACGTTTCTGGTATTGCTGTGTTTCCTCAGGGTTTGAAGTAGGATTTTGTAACATGAGGGAAGATTCTTCTCTTGCGCTTTGTTTGCGTTAAGCAGGCTTAAGTCCGACTCTGAAACATCCCAAGACCCCAGAAGATCTGGGAGCTCAAATTCCCCTGCTGTCTTCAGAAATCCCAGCTGCCGTGCCTCCCGCCGAGTGTAAGTCTAGATGTTTTGCAGATGGCATTAAATCAAAATACTTGCGGTCGGTCCTTTCGGGTTTCGTTTGTCAGTGGCAGCGGTTCATTTAAGGGCAGGGCTGACTTGTGTCCTCTGCATCCCGCTTGGCCGCGGCGCTCAGACGGCCTTTCTGAGTCTGAAGGCAGCTGAGGAGGAGAGCTGGGCATGGACAGAGATCCCTGTCAGCTCTCTCCAGCCTTTAGAAAAACAATTGCTGGTGGCCAATGTCCCTGGCTGGTGTAGACCTTTGCTCAGGGTTGGAGCTAAGTCCTTGGTGGAGGTCTACAGGGTTTGGTGGACTCATCCTGGAAACAATAGCTCCGGTACCTCCTGCCTCTGCCCGCATAGACCCCGCTTTCTTTTAAGCTTTCTTTTGCAGTGGAAAAGGTAGAAAAACGTGGAAATCCCGCTGCTGGGGAGTCAGCGTTTGCTGTGGCGGTTGGCGTTGCCGAGCACTGTTTGTATTGATTGGAGCGGAGGCAATTAAGTGGCTCCCACTGCTTTCACTGGAGGTTTTTCTGCATAAGGAGGCTTGAAGCAGAGGGGAGGACCATTACGGCGTATAAACACCGCGCAGGCGAGCGGCTGGGGTCTAGAGGCATCTTGCAGACTCGTTGAAGCCAAGAAATATTTCAGTAGTTGCAGGCTGGCAAGGGGGCCAACAGGAAGCGCGTGTGTCTCAGCAACGTGTCCTGCTGGCCTTGCAGCGCGTGTCCGGGGAAGGTGCCCCCCGCTCCTGCAAGGGGTGATGAGATGTGGAAGCGGGGTCGGACCCCTCCTCGCTGGGCTTCATCTTAGGGGGTTTTCTACAATGCAAATGTCTCAAAAGTTCCGTATTCCTGGACTTCTTAAATCTGCCTGTATCCCATGCAAGTCTTTTTTTCTTACTTTTCTGGCGGAAAAATATTTCTGTCTGTGAGGAAGCTGAAGCAGAAAAGAGGAGTCCCGTAGCTTATAAATTGCCTGCATGGAGAGCTGCATGGCGCTGCTTCCTTCTCCTCCATCCCGTGCTCTGGGTTAGGTGTTGGCGTTGGCCACGGGCTCGGTCCTTGGCCGCCGGGACTTTGCTTGGTTCCCAGCTAGGAAATGGTTTCCTGTGTTTCCTGGCAAGAGTTCGCCAGTATGAAATGTGAGAATTTGGGATGGGTTTGTAGGAAGTTAATTTGATCCCTTGGCAAGAAAAGCGGGGTAATCTAGTTCTCATGTGTTTCTTAAATCTGTGTAATTTTGTCTCGAAAGAAGAGAGCGGCAGCAAAGGAGCTTGGTTCTCAGTGCATTAACACATCCCTTATTGTCCTGATGTCTAACATCTCTCTTTAAACATGATATTCTGCAGCGGCCCTTAGAGACCCCAAATCCTGTTTAGACAAAGTCAGCCTTGATGAAGCTGGATGTTTCTAATTCAGTAACGCGGCTGGGAGAAGGCTAGCGTGAAAATGCTGGAGAAGAGAGGAAAACGCGATCTCCTCTCGCTCGTGCTGCAGCATCCCCTTCTCTCTGAAGCAGGATGCATCTACTTACTTGAAACAAACCAAACCCCCAAACTGGATCTCATTTTCACATTAAAATGATGCCTTTGCTCTCAGTTCTAATTCTGTTGGCATGAAAACTTGGTCGCTGCTGTAATTGAGAAAAGGTGGAGGAAAACATGTTTTCTTTTTGTTTTTGCCGCCTCGTGCGTTCGACAGCTTTGGGTACGTACTCCGATTTCTCCTGCTGAGGATTTAGTTTTCTTTCAGTAAGGGGACCAAGAGACGGGGGTAACACCTGGGAGTGCTTAAAACTCACCTTAGAAACTGAGGGATGGCTCTGCGGCGTATCATAGAGCGTTGGAGCATCCCATTTACTCGCTGAAGCGTTCCCCTTTCTGCTTTGATCCATGCCAGAGGAGACTCTGCCCAAGTCCGTAGAGCTGGCAGAGCAGCACCGAAACAAAAGAAAGGAAAATACAGTCTGCGCTCAGACTGGGTGATCCAAAGGACTCAAACCAGGGCGGGTCTCTGGGATGTGCAGGAGGGGACCGCGGGGAAGGGCTCGGTGGCCTCAGCGATGGCCAGCCCCAGCCAGAAAATAGAAAGTACTGGCACGCTAAGCCTCTTGCTTGCTCTAAGCTGTTTATTTTGCTGCTGAAGGATTTTTATAATCTATTTGGCTGAGTGGAAGCATCATGGTCTGAAATTCCCTCCTACCTGTGGTAGATGCATATATATTGATATATTTTATTATACATAAAATTAACTAAGCATACGTTTTAGTAAACGCCTGCGTATTTACTCATGGGGAGCGAGGGGTATTTGTCTTCGATAGCACGCTGGGACGCACAGCCCAGGTCCAAGGCCAGGTCAGTACAAAGCAGGAATACAAAAAGCTTTCTGGAAGGCTGGCTCCCAGCCATTATAATATTACTAAACGCCATAATCCTGTGAGCCCTCGCTTGGTAATGCGTTAATGAGTTATTAAAGCTAAGGCAGGGTCCTTTGGGGAGGGAGAGTCTGAGGTTTTGGGTCTTTTTTTTCCTTCTTTCTCCTGCTGCTGGCTCTCCCTCTTGCCGTGGTTGAGCCATTTCTCTCGGTTATTCTCCATTCATAAGATGCTGCAGCAGTTTTCGGGAGTTAACAATTTTAAAGGCTATAAAACTGCCAGTTTCTGAATCCTGCGTGCCTTTTCCAGACAAGACGAGCTGTTGTACTCTGTTCCCCGAGATACCACCTTGCCCCACACCCTTAGGTCCTCTCCAGCAAAAAAAACCCCAAAAAACCAGCGTGTTTGCTAAGAAACAGCCGTGCACTACTGGAGTTTGGGGCTGCGCTTGAAATCCCAGCGTGGGCGATGGGAAAGGTGTTCCCTTGGCCGCGCGTGTGCTCTGCGTCGCGTTAGCGCCCGGCAAAATGATGTTGTTTGAATAAAAATGTTGGAAGCATCTCGCAGCCACCTCCGTGTCTCGGGTCAAGCGTTGCGCGTGTTTCTTGGAAATCCTAGCGAGGAAATTGTGTCGTGCAAAGTGCCAGCACTGCTGAGGGGGAGGGAGACAGTTCTTGGTTGGAAAATGAAGCAAGAATAAAAAAAAAAAAAAAAGAAAAAGTAGAGGAATGTGCCAGCCATTATTTGCAAACTCATTAACTTTGGGTTTGGGAGCGCTTGGCAGCTCTGGGCTGTATTCAAAGTAAAGGCAGATACTCACATAACCCCTCCACCCTGGAGCGGAGGGAAGCCTGGATGCTTTTTTATTGCAAAATACTTTTTTTTTTTTTTTAAACCTTCCTTCTCTCTGATCAAAACCAATCACCTTGCAAAGTCAGGACTGTTGCTGGATTTTATTTTGTTGGGTTTTTAAAGCCCTTTGGATGGGGATGCAGCTGCATCCCTTGGCCTTCCAAATTGCCGCCTCCGACGCTAAGCTGCAGCACGGAGCACCGCAAATACTATTGTCCAGCAGCGCTAGGATGCGTATTATTAACTATCAGTGGCAACCTGGAAGCTGAGAGAGATCTCTTTATTATTTTACAAGCACAATAATTACCACCTAGAGATGTTTTCCTATAGCTTAAGTGCTCTGCTTCTCCTTTGGATATACAGGATATAGGCATTTGTCCTCAGTTGCTTGAATATCATCTGCAGGAACCAGGATTTCTCCCAGCGCACTGAATATCAAAGCGCATCCCCTTTGAAGAGCTGCTTAAACTGTTTTTCTTCTCCCCCTTAATTGTCAATGCAAAAGCCGAAGAAAAAGCAGAAGAGGAGATTTGGATTGATTTGCTCCAGCACTTGTTAATTAACGTTGTACTGAAGGACCCCTCCGCTTCGTTATCTGGGAGAAGACATCCCGTCGTCAGGCTGCGATGGCTCGGAGGGGAGGTCTGCGGTGGGGGACCGCGCTGTCGGGGTCGCGGAAGGAACCTGTACCCATCTGCCTTATCGGGAGGTGCTGTCAGACGTGGGAAAACGCGAGGGGTTTGTCTTCGCCGTGCCGGGTTTAAGCTGTTGCGTGCAGGCGTGTCGTGCTACAGGTACGCTCTTCCCGTGCAATTTGTGTGCTTTCTCTTGGAGAGGGGGAAATTTGTGATGGGAAGTGATGGTCAACTGACAAAGTCATCAATCCAAGTCTGGCCGCAAAGCGATCGGTAGGAGCTGGCAAAAAGCAAGGAGTTGTTTTCCATACTAAACCAAATAATAATACGCTGTAAATCTGAATCCGTATTAAAAATAGTAATTTCCAGGTAAATCTGCACAGATGTATCGCTGGCGTAGGAGAGCGATGGTGCGTGGATGTCGGAACGGCAGTGCTGGGTGTGTGGGAGGGAGCAATAAATCCAGTGCTTTGTCTGTGGCAGGACTGCGGAAGGGGCCATCGGGTTTGGAATGCACGTGCTTTGACCAGCCGCTCCTGATCAGGGGAGCAAAAAGCGGGGAAGGGTTTTATCCAGATGTGCGTGTGTCCTGGTATCTTGGACAGCTGCTGAAAAGCTGCCTTGGGCACGGTGGAGCTGGACGAAGGGTAGGAGAAGCGGTGGTTGAAGGGGACAGGAGGTTTGCGGAAGGTGGCACGGGGATGAAGATACAATGCTCGGGTTGGAACAGGGCAGCGCTCCCCCGCCACGCCAATTTTTCTATCTTTATTTTGTTCTCTTTGTTGGAATATGTGTATTTTCTGGTTTTCACCCCCCTTCTCTTCCTCAGGGCACCGCAGGTGATATCTAAAGGACTCCCTGCTGGGTTTGGCTGATACAAGTCTTGACAGCACCGAGATGTCTCTGCCACGGGGTGCACCTCAGCCGCCGCCAAGGTGCGGAGACACGGTGAAAACCAAAAGGGGAGGTGAAAAAGGTGATAAGCTCCATGGTTTGGGGTAGCTGAACTCTTCCTTCCAGCTTTTCCAGGCTCTGCTTTCCATGGCAGCATGTGCCATGGGTCTGCAGATGCAAGAAGCCGCTTGCTGGGCATCACCTTTGGGTGATGCCTGCGTTGGTCCCACCACCAGCATCTTACCCGAGGCCGCAGAGTCCCGTTGCAAGGGACAGTCGCCATCCAGGCGGCACTTTAAGTGCCAATTCCAGCTGAATACTGACATAAATACAGCGTGGGTGCGTTTTTTTTTTTTTCCCTCTGAATTTCAAAAATGTGGTCTTTGACATTATAGCTCACAAATGAGCAGATCATGGTTCCTCTGTGGTAATGGATCTCTTATCAATTTATTTCTCATTAAAATTTTTATGTGCTGCAATAAAAGTCAATAGTGAGAAAACAGTGGAGCTTTATAACCTGTTAAATCAGGCCTCTGCTTATACATACGGTCGCCTTAGGCTGTCGTCGGGGTTTAGAGGGAAACCAAATCAATCCAGTGTTCCCCCATCCTGCGACTGCGCAATGCTCGATACAAAAGGGGGGAAAATCGTTGCATTTCAGTGACTCTTACGAAAGAGTTTGGCGAGTGGGAGAGGGATCGATCTCTGGATGATCTGCGTTACAGACAGCTTTTTCTTTTTTCCTTTCTTTCTGTGCCTACAAAAAGCAAAAGAGGTTTGGGTTTGAGGGAGCCTACAGTGAATATAATTAACAGTGGATTAGTGCTGGAGCCGTGCTTTAGCTGGAAGAGTGGAAGGCTGCGCCTTGTCTTGCTGGGCAGCCGGGCGGGCTGTTAATTATTGTTTGTGAGGGCAGGAGGGTGTGGAGGGGTTTGTCCCCCACCCCGTCCCTTTCCTGGCAGAGTCACCCGGCATTTGCTCTGCTTGTGCTAACGGGAATTTATTCCCCCTATTTGTATTCCGATCAAATCTCATTCATTGCCAACTCCGAGTTCACTCGTGTCTTCTGCTTTTGGGAAGGGCTACGTCGAATCTCACCGTGGGGGCTCGCGGGGCGGGAGCGGGGCACACCCCGAGCGATGCTGCAGGAGGGAAGGTGGTACCTTGTGCCGGTGCCGAACGTCCCCGCCGCATCCCCTCCCTGCCATCGATTCGGCTCTGTCGCATCTGGAGGCTCTTGCCGCGGTCCCGCTTCGCTCGAAGTGCAAAGGATGGGAGAAAAATCAATTCCCATCAGCTGAACGGTGCCCTTTGATTTATTGCCGGCAGAGGAAGAAATTCTTTATCTCCTTCTCCTGGAAGGGATTGCTTTGCTGTTTGTTATTAGGAGCGATGCTGTAACAGCCCCCTTCCTCTGAACCCTGGTATTTTGATAACCTTTACCATCCCGAGGACGTTCGCTCTCCTGTTTTTACTGCGAGGGCTCTCGTTTGACTAAGTAATTACAGGTTCTTAATTATTTCTGTAATTTGGAGCTGCAAGGCTGCGCAGCCGCTGTCCCTGCAGAAGCAAAACCCGTAAAGGGACTTTATTTTGATTTCAAACACAAAAGGGACACCGAGATGACAATAATGTGTCGGATGGAGCCGGCTAACAGCCATCCCCAAAGGTCCCCCGCTGACATAAGCGCGTGTGGTGTTTGATGGCATTTTTGCAATTAGTACCTTGCGCGAGGTCCTCTCCTAGCGCTGAAGCCCTTTGGCGCCCGTGCGAAGCTGAATCGCTCTTGCGCGTGGTTGTGCTGTGACAGCAGTCTGGGGGCATCTGGACTGCAGGTTGGTCTCTTCCTGCCGCCGTTCCGGGGATGCTCCAACCAGGGACGAGCATGCGGGTTTGGGAGCAAAAAGGCCTCATTTACACGTGGGCCGTCCAGGGAACGCGATTGGAATCAGTGGGAAGAGCGCGTCTAAAGTTTTTTGAGAAAGCCTCAAAAATTTGTCTCCACTTATGTGCATCGTACATGGTACTGTGTAATTTCTGGCATTAATCAGTTAGATATTTGCGTTTTAACTTGTTGCCCACGCAGCGGTAACGGTATTGCTCTCCCCAGCGTGCAGTCCTTCCCAAATCCATGAAGCCTTCGGTCCTTTGCGTGGAGGGCAAGATGAGCGTGGGGACCAGCGAGAGCTGGCCGGGGTGATCTTCCAGGTCCTCAGTGACAGACAAAGTGCAAAAACCGTGCAGGTCCTCAGCAGGGTCCCCGTGGAGTCAGCATGGCTCTGGCCATGAGGAAGGAGTGAAGTTTTAGGAGCGTGCTGCTGAGGGTGGCTGCCATCCAAAGACTTTCAAGGTCTTGGCTAGCACTGTGGGCGCAAATGCGTGGTGTCACATCTCGCTTTGCCTCTGCCTTGCATTCCCTCCGTGCCACACAGTCGTGAAATTAATTCCCCGCCCCCGTCGATGGCTTTCATCACTGAGACGGGAGGATGGTGCATGTGGTCTGGTGGCAGTGGCTCTGCCCCTGCTCTGCTCCTCAGAAAGGAAAGCAAAAGCTTCGGGTGGTGTGGTCAGATCTGCAGGTAAACCTTGAGGGCAGATCCCTAAAATGCACCTAGGAGCAAAAGCTTGACAGTTTTTATTATCTCTTTTTTTTTTTTTTTTTGTCAAAGTTTCCCGTAGCAGCAGTCTGGCAGTGGAAGTCAGCGTGCACAGTTCACTTGCATGTGCATCCTTGGCGTGAACTTGGGGTTGGGGAGAAGTCACCTCTCCAAATAACACTTGGTATTAAATAATACTTGATAGAAACGTACGTCTCCCTCCACATGTCTCTCTGGTGCCGGGGTGGCACCAGCTCAGCTGGGGGCTGAGCAAAGCCCCTGTATTTAAGCGCTACTGAGATCTTCCCCAGACCTGTATTTGCCAGGCTGAAGAGGAGTTGGAGGCTCCGGTGTCTTCTGTGAAGATGCTCCTTGCAGACAGAGCTTCCTCCACACCACCAGCTGCTCCCCCCTCTCTCCTTTGGGGCCGTTTAGTGTAAAAGTTTGGAGTGGGGTGGTCCAAGTCAGCCCTGCTGAAGCCACCATGAACTATGGAGTCGAGAGAGGTGTTCAGCCTGTAAGCCACGGGGACCAAAGAAATGCCATTGTTAGGAAGAGTAGATGTCTTGGGTGCGTTTGTGCGAGCGGAGCAAAGCTCTGACAGCCCTCGCAGGCATCTGGGCACAGAAACGTTCTCCCCCACGTGCAGTTGTTAATCCATTTGGCTGCTGTGGTGATTAGCGAAGGTCCAGCTCTCCTCCACGGCTCGTGGTACAAGACATGGTGGCTTTGGCACTGTGCTCCCCCCCGGCAGCTCATTAGAGTTACTCGTAATCCTTAGACTTTGGAGTCCGTTCGTGCAGCTGACTGGGGTTATCTAGCGTGGTGGTTTTGGGCTGCAAATGGAGAATAGCACTGCTGCACAGAGCAGAGGGGGTTGTCTTGGTCCTCCTTGCTCCAACTCTTGGGCCGTTGGACTAGATGATGGTTATAGGTCCCTTCCAACTGAAATAGTCTATACTATTATTTTTTTTAGTCTATTCTCCTAGCCTTCCAACACCACTCACCTCTCTCATTGGTGTAAATCATTGTACTGCCGCAGAGACTAGATGTAAATGTGTTGGTTTACACCCGTTGAAGATTTCCCCCTTCCTTCATCTTCCAGCTGAGGTGCAGAGCAGCTGTGGGAGATGGGTACACCAGAAATCAGACCTGATGCTGCAGCTCTTATGGGGGATGATTTGAATCGTAATGACTGCAGGGCGATGTTTTAATTATCCGTAATTGCTAAAGCAGGTTAGTGGCCAAATGAGCAACTGCAGATGCACAACTGGCCTAATTTGTTGGCAGCGAGTGTGAACTGATACCATGACAAGGTGATTAGTGCTAATTTTGTATTTCTGCAAAATAAAATCCCCTCCCTTTTGGGGTCTGAGGTTGCTTCTGGTCGTGGTCCTCCTGATCCGAGGCCGACAGCGGTAGCAGGAGGTGGGTGGCTGTTGCTTGGTCAGCTAAAGCTCTCCTTGGTGGAAACGAAGGCGAATTCTTTGTGCCGAAGTTGCTCTGATCGATACCTTTCCTGCAGGGTGACTGATTTGCAGATGGTTTTGTACGTGGGCGATACCAGGACTGCACAGCAGCAATATCTGTGATTTAGGGAAGATGGAGAAAATTCAGACTGTCTCAATACCACTTAGTGTCAAAATTAGCTTGTCTCCCCTTTTAGTTACTCTGATAGCATTTATTTGTGCGGCTTTCTAGGACATCAAGGTTTTGCATCATCCACAATCCATCAGTTTAATTCCCTCTTTAAAGCAGTGATTGTGAGTCTTAAAAAGAAAAAAAAAAAAGAAAAAAGAAAAAAAAGAAAGCAGCCTGATAGACAGCAGGGAGCTTGTTAGCAGCCTCGGGCAATGCAGCTGCAGGCATGAAGTTCTCCTGGAGGAGAACCACCTGGGGTGGTCGTGCCTCACCAGCAGTTCTAGGTCTTTTGGGCATATCCTGATTTTTTTTTTTTTTTTTTTTTTTTTGCAGCAGTTTTGCACAGATGAACTTCAGGGCTTTGTGAATAAAGAGAATTTGTTTATGAACCAACTGTGGGCTGGTTTTGCATAGCTGGTGGTGATACCTATCCTGGTTGAGCTTGGATGAAGCTCCTGATTTGTGGCACCTGCCTTGAATGCCTTCCCTTGGGTCTTTCCTCTTTGTCCGTTAGCAGGTAACGGGGAAAGTGGGAACATCTGAAGGGAAGGGTGGGTTTTGGAAGAGCTGCGTGGCAGAGGATGCTGCCCACAGCTATCGAGCAGAGCCAGTTGAGTGCTCCTTACCCGCCTGGGTTGGCTATGGTGCAGAAATTCTCCGTTATTGATGGCCAGAGGTCAACTCAAGGTAGGCTTGTGAGAAAATCTCGTTGTTTTATGAGTGAGGCATATGAGATTTTTAATAGAGTTGCCAGTGAAGGTAAATGAAACGCAGGAGCGGTGACCCTGTGGAGCATGACCATCAGTCTGGTTACGGGGATGAGTTATGTGGTGTTGCTTAAACCTCAGAAATGTGAGAGTGGTGTTAGTTTGGGCTGGATTCTGGGTTTAGGGTGAAGGTAGCTCAATTTAAACTATTGCGGTTGATTTAATCCAGACTTCTTTTGTGTGATTTCACGTGACTGTTGGTCTAGAGGACTTCTGTGTTGTGGTCTCTTATCATTTCACTGGTGCTTTTGGTCTCTGTTTGTGAAACATGCTGAATCCTGCTGTGGTAGCCGCATAGAAAACTCTAAAAAAAGTAAAACTTAAGAGGGAATAAAGCCAAGAAGATCTGCTGGACTTGCGCAGAGCTCTGCTAGGGACCAGAACGTATCAAATGTGCTGCAGAGCAAGTTTCTCTCTGCAGGATTTTATGATGTTAGGCAATTACAGAGGTAAACACTATTCTTTAAGGAGATGATAATTCCGTCTCCAGGACGGACAGCCTTTCTGCGAGGGCATCCCAATCCGGGCTGTGGCAGTTCTCTGGCGTGGTGGGGTTGAACCAGGTCGTTAGCATTGTTGCAGCATTAATTACTCCAAAAGCAAAAGGTTAATTTGAAGTTTTGTGGGTTGCAGAAGTACTGGGGAGATCAAAACCTTTAATTTGGTGCCGTCACCTAGACGCAACAGAAAAATGTATTTCTGCAGGAACGGTTGGTGAAAGCGGTTGGGTGCGCTGGATCGAAGGAGATGCAGGGTCTGTGAGCGCCGCTGCTTTCTGGAAGCCAAAATAGAAGCAAACCTCCATATTTCTTGTATTGATTTTGCTAGTGTATCCTGGATTTAAAAAAAAAAAAAGCAGGAAGGATGGAGATTTGTAAAAATGAATTATTAAAAGCGTCATACTTTACATTTCCTTCCAGTCTGAGAAAGCAAAGCATGTCCTCCTGCTCTATGATATAGCCGCTTTTTTATTTCTGTTGTTGTTGTTGTTCCAAGGAAGCATTTCCAACCAGTAGGCACGCAGTTATTGCTCCACAATAACTCAGCGAACATCAGATTTCTGCCACAAATCTTCTGAGAACAGCCGGAATCAATAGATGGGGTTTGTTTATTTTGATACAGCAAAGCAAGGGGGACAAAACCAATCAGGCAGGTAAGGGAAAACAAGAGCTTCAGCAGATTTTGTTTATATAGAGTTGTTGGGCTTGTTTTTTTAAAAAAAAAAAAAAATATAATGAAAGCACCGATCAGATTGGATTTGGATTTCCAGCACGGATTCAAAACGCGCACGATGCTCCCGAGCACAAAGACCGCCTTTCACATGCGGCTCAAAGGAAAGGTTTGTGCTTTTCTTGCTGGCGTTCCCTGAGGAATATTTGAATTATTACGCCCTGGCTGCCGTTCCCACCTGCCAGCTCCATTACGACTGCGAGGTGGGGTCCCGCAAAGGTGGCCCCAGGGCTGAGAAAAAACGGGGGGGCTGGTAACCTCGGGGACCCGCAACATCTTATTTTCCCCAGGACAGTGACTGCCTGTGCAAAACGCCGCTTAAAATTTGCCCCCGCTCGCTTGGCGCAGGAGGAGCTGCCGTGGCTTCGTGGTTTCATTGCGTGCTTTTTGCTTTCTGGATGGTCCCGTGGCTCATCCTGCTGCAGAGCGGAGCCCCCCAAACCAGAAACCCCCTAATATTGCCCCTTGCCGAAGCCCTAATGCTGGGGGGAGAAGGCAGAGAGACCTCAGGAGGACACACACAGAGCATCGATCTGGTTTATGGTGTAATTAGAGCCGGCCAAATTAATCACGGGTAATAAAATTATCCCATGAATTTATGTCTTTTTTGGGTGTGGGTGTGAAATAATTGCAACCCCATTCAGGTTTCTGCATCTGGCTACTCATCCGTTTATAGCCCGAGCCGATAATTCCTCACCCGGCGGATAACTCGCAAACTGGCTGTGTCGGGGTGCGTTTGCTGTGGGCGCTCCGTCCCTCCTGGGTTTGTCGTGTTTCTCTCCCCCGGTCGAAGGGGATGGAGAAGCAAACAGCAGGCGCCGTCATCTGCCCGCGGATGTGAATAAGGCTATCGATCAAAATATTATAGCTGGGCGGCGGTGATGGAGAGCCGGTACATCGTCCTCTGAACATCGAGTGTCCGGGGAGGCTGTTCTGTTGTGCCCGTATGCACGACGGAAGGGGGAATTTGCCCCCCCCTGCCCCGGTTAATGCCACGTGTCTCTCGTCCCTTGAGCAGAGGAAGGGGAAGAGAATCATCTCTAAATCCCTTACAGTTATTAAAATCAGGTTTGCTGCCTGTTCCTAGGTCACAGCTAACTTTAAACACTTCGTGATGCTTTCGGAAGAGCTGCCCTTTAAAAGTTGATCTTTTTGTTCCCGTTGCTGCAGCCCCTTGTTTTTAATACCGACTCGCTGAGGAGCATTAAGCTGCAGAGCAGAGAGGAGTGTGTATGTTTAATTTTCACTTGGATATAGCAGGCAGGCAGAAATTATCGCCAATTAAAGTGCATTTTACATGATACGAGCCAAACACGCTCGGGCATGTTCTTTCCCTGTGTTATCGGCGAGGTTCGTACGGGAATTAAATTGGCTCGAGGGTGGGGGAAGGAGAGCTGGGAGGGTCCGCACCCCCGAAAGCACACCTTGCAGCTGCCTCCCCTGTCCTTGCAACCTCAGGAAGGTAAAAATTACCCTGCTTTGGAGCGATGGAGTATTTGCCAGGAGGGATGTGCAATACTCGGGGTCAGATTTGCAGTAACCTGGAGCTGGGTGCCTCCAAAAACCGCATCCATGTGTCCGGAGCGCTGCCGGTGTGTCGAGCAGCCAGGTTTAATGCATCTCCCCCTCGGTTTATCCCACGCTGGGACCGGGGTGGGGGATGTGTGCGAAACAGGAGGAAATACGGTTTTTGTTGTACACCGGTTTCAAAGAGACTTTGTAGATAGCGATCTTCCCTTCGTCAGGATGCTCACAGCGATAGAGCGAGAGGGTGGAGAAGAAAAAAAAAAAAAAAAGAGAAACCCCAACAGCCTTGGCCACGGTGGGTTCCTGGCTTGGCAGGGGAGGGGTGGGAAGCGGGACGAGTGGGTGCTTGCCTGGTCTGCCCCAAAATGGGGGTCCCCAGTCCCCGTATTGCCGAGCTGGCAGCTGCGGCTCGTGGTGGTCAGCAGCTTCCCAGCCCTGGGATTAGGACACGTGGCTGGAGGTATTTTAGTGTCTAATGAACACTAATAAGCACCGGCCGGGATTTCAGAAGGTAGCAGTATTCAAAGGGACTTTCAGTGGGATTTAGGCACCTAACCAGCTTAGGTGCTTCTGAAAATCCCCCTAAGCTCTTAAATAGCTGCTGAAATAGATCCTGAAGCGAGCGATGCCAGCCCTCGGTGCATCCCCCGGCGCCAGGCGCATGACTTGCAGGGGTGCAAACAGGGGGGGGAAAAAAATCCTCCTTGTTCCCCAAATTAACCCCAGGCTGCCAGTAAGGAATAAAACGGAACCATCCGCTCCGTGCGTGCGAGCCTTTTCCTGAATCACCCCTTCCTTAGCTCAAACAGCATCTGGGGGGGCGGACGTACTCTGAATTTAACAGAATTATTTTTTTTTTTTCCCCTCTTATCATCCTTAGCATTATGGAAAAAACTGTGCCAATTTATTCCCAGTCCCCTGCAATATTTCCCTTTCTCATGCCTTTTGGCTTGAGTGAAGCTGTTTAAAAAAAAAAAAAACAAAGACCAAAACAACCAAAAAAACCCCAACAAACCCCCAAAAAACCCCTGAGTGAGCAGAAACTCTTGGGGAAAAAAATGCAAAAGCAGGATCGCACGCGTGTGAGGGGGGAGCTAGCGGGAGATGTGAACGAAGTGCTCCGGGTCGTCAGAGATAATTGTAATTAGGGTAATGTCTTCAACTGAACTTGGAAGCGGAGTAAAGAGGGTAAAGGTTGAGCTGGAAGCGAAAGGTGGGACCGGACGGCTGCGGGAATTGCCGGTGGGATTTGGGAGCATCCCAGCCGCCTGCCGGCAATTCCTGCCTGGTCCCCCCCCCCAGCCTGGATATGGGGCTGTGGGGGGGTTCCCCCAAAAAAGGGGTCGGACGACTCGCGGTGGGTGCGTGCGTTGCCTTGGGGGTGGCGTTCCCCTTGCCGGGGCTGCAGGCAGCCACTGGAGCCGCGGTTCCTCGGAGCAGTAGTCCCTGGTGTGCGGGTTTGGAGGGGTTTTGCATGAGAGCGTGTGCTGTCCCAGCTGTAGGAGCAGAATCCAGCAGGAAGCAGGGGGGGAAAAATTAAATAAAGCATCTGGCGGGGGGGGAAGAGGTGGCCTTTTAAGCGTGCTGGGGCTGGGCGATGGTGCTTTGCATGTTGCCCCATTCCAAGCGGATCTCTTCCCATGTGCGTTCAGAGCAACCTCTGCTTTCGGGTTACGGATACGTCTTGATTTTGGCTCCCGCAGACCCAGGATAGTACAAGGCAGGTTCTTACACGGCTGCCGCGGTAACTCAGCGATGCCCAGGCGGGCTCGAGCGGGGAGCTGCTCTGCCCGAGGGCTGGGAGCGTTGCTCCCGCCGTGCAGGCGATGCTGGAAAGGCTTGGCTGGCCTGGGGGAGCTTGCTGGGGCAGAGGAAAAGGAAAATTAAGTCAAACAAGCCCTTTCCTCTATCTCTTTTTTCATAAAGGAAATGTATGTGATATGCAGATCACCGAGGGGGGGGATGGGGAGTACTTGTGGGAACCACAAAGGTCTGGTTTTGGTGTTTTAAGGGAGTTTTGTCATTTAAACGATATCCTAGGGAAATGAACCGGGCCATAAGCTGAGAAGGGCTCGGTTTAAACCCGGTATTGTTGCTTCTAGACAGCAGGGTTGAGCTCAGCCCAAACCTGTGCCAAGGCAGAAGCCAGGGAAGCTTTGGGACCTGGCGGGGGGCCCGGTGCTCGCTGAGGCGGTGTCGCAGGTGGCCAGCCCTGGCTGGGTTTTGCGCCCCCCGATTTGGAGCTGGAGGGCTTTTTCTCTCCTCTGTCCATGATCCACCACGTGCTTTTTAACCATGCCCCGGTGCAGCTCAATTTTCTCCCTTTTTTTTTCCCCCGACTGTGTTTCATCCCGGGTCGGAAGAGGGGCCGGGATGCTGTCGGCAGAGGTGGCGGCTGGGGCGAGGACCCCCCCGTCCTCGTGTTAAGCTGTTCGCATGCCCTTTGCAGGTGGGATTTATTCGGGTGGGGTTTATCGAGGTGGCCTTCTGCGGGAACAAGCCTCTTACCTGCAGCAAAACTTGGTGCGCGGTCGCTTACATCAGGAGGCGAAGCCTCCGGGGTTTATCTCGTGGCGGATAAAATATTCCTTTCAAACGCGCTTGGCAAACACATGAGCTAGGCAGAAATACAGATTGTGTTTGCTAATGGTAACGCAGTTGCCAAAGAACGTATAAACCGCTATTCACTGGGAGGGAAATTCCTCTCTTTTGTGTGAGATGTTTGAGCTGAAAAGCCCAGGATCGCAGCTTTTCTGAAATGCCGCTTCTCAGTCTGAATTCTGGTGCAATTCTTTTTCGGGGGGAGCTAGCGCCACGGTGCTGAAGGAGGGCGCGAGTCGGCCAAGCCCTCGCTGACGTCGATTGATGGTGAGACCTCCTGGACTTCAGCAGGTCTTTAGGCAGCAGAGATAAACGCCGGGGTCTGCTGCACGGATAGAAATTAGGTCTGTGCTCGCGTCCTTCGTGCCCTGGCCACTCTGGGGAGAACTGCTGCTTAGCTGCGTCTTGAAAGATGATTTTGGAGCTTAATCCGATTAGATGACGCGTTCCCCAGGTCCCCGCGTCCTCCTTGGGCTTGTTATTTCCGGGACCTTGAATGTCTTGTGCTGAGGATCGCAAAGTTTCCTGTCCTTGCGTAGTTTCTGCCAAGGAGGAGCGATCCTGCCTTGCCAAGGATGGGGTTCGGTCCTCCGAATTTTCTGTGGGCAGGTGCGGTCAAGGCAATATATACATTTCTACGCGCAGCAAGGCGTAGTGGCCGTTTCGGGGTTGGTGATCTCCGAATCACTCACCCGGCCCCGGGGACGTGCCGGCTGGGGCTGAGCATCGGGGCTGAGCATCCCAGCTGCCCTGGGGCTGAACCGCCTCCTGCAGCTCCCTGCATCCGCCGGGGACCAGTCCACGGGTTTCCAGTTGGAAACGGGGTTTGGCTTTGAAGTTCGTGTTAGCAGCTTTGAGGATAGATAAGAGGAGAACTGGCGGATGGGAGATGATTGAGAATATTCATGTGTGGAATTATCTCTTGCAAATATTATACTTCTGGAGTACGCTTGCTTGCTTCCCCCCCTCCTTGTTTTGGGTGTTAATTTAAAACATGGTTTTGATTTTGAATTAAGCAAATTTAAAAAACCCTCCATGTATAAGAGAGTACATTAGACTACATAAAATTATTCTTTGGAACCCCTTCAGAAGATGGAGAGGGCCCGGGGAGCGCAGCCTCCGTGGTGCATCGCTTGCATCGCAGGATCCACGGGGGCCGGTGGAAACGTGCACGTGCGAGCCGGGGGTGACGACGCGCATCCTGAAGCAGGCTGTAAAATCCTGCACCACTGAGTCAACAGTACGTGGGGTTTATGCCCTCTTACGAAATTCCCCCCGGTGTGGTGGAGGTGCGTGTCTCCACCATACCAGTGGTCTGCGTTTCTCCCCGAACGGAGTAAAGCTCTGCTCAAGGAGCTGTTAAAGGAGCAAGAAGTAATTGTTCTGCAGAAGGTGGTGGTGGGGAAACAAGCAATTTGCAGCCCTTTGGGGGGCCGAGCATCCCCTTCGTCAGCCTAGCAGCCTCCCTTGCTGTATATTGCTGAGTGTAAAAGGGCTGTAATTATTAAAACGGCGTGTCTAGGAGAACTTAGCCTCTCATTTGAGTTGTCCTAATGACACTCCAACACCTGGTATGGAAGATGATAGGCTTTGTGGCAGTTACGTAGCCAGGGAAATGCCGTACGTGACCGGTTGGGATTCAGGCTGGAAGCCGGGGTGATTCTCTGCGTCTTTGTTAACGCACAGCTGCTTTGTAAAATATTTTGGCGGGACTTTCAGAGCCAACCTTCTCAGCCTATCTGCTTCCCCTCGCGGGGTTTGCTGCTGGCTTCTCCCGTCGCCCCTAATCCGGCGTGGCGTGCTCGCTGCGAACGGTCCCCACGCCGAAGGGGATGCTGCCGGGCGCTGAGGGCTCAGCGGTTGGCTCGTCTTTGTGCCCCGCTGTTGCTGCTTTAGAGCAGGTACTGTTATTAGTTTCCCAAAAAAACCCCTTGGCTACCTAAACTTCAGGCTTTTAATCCACATTTGCATGCCGCCGTGCCCTGCGATTCACTGAGGGTGTTGGGCCTATCCAGGGCCATGGCATCATTACATACTTACCTTTTTTTTTTTTTACCAAAAAAATAGGAGGATTGTGTTTGTGTTAGGATAACATTCCTCAAAAATGTGGTTGCGATCCCTGCCGAAAAGCCGTTCTCTCTCTGAACGCGCATCGTGTGTTCCTGCCCACGAGTGCCCGGGAATGCGGTGCTTCGCCGTTTGCAACAGGTTTGCCAGTTCCTCTGTTTTCCCTGTATCTTTCCCCAAAAATCAGGTGTACTCAAAAGCCCGGTAGCAGGTAAAAGAAACTCAGTATGTGCATTTTTACTCTTGTGTTTGGGGTTTTTTTTAAGCTGGTTTCATGGTTTTGCAGGGCAGGGGCTGGATTAGGGTTGTTTGCTGCTGGCTGTACGTTTAATGGTTGTACAGCGCGGCGCTCTTCCGCGGGTGGCAGCCCCAAAACGCGATCCTGCAGCAAGCGAGCAGGGATGTAGGATAAATAGGAGGTGACGAGCCCAGAGCCGGTGCCTCGGCAGGGTTGTAGCCCAGGCTGTGATGCTTTTCTTGGGGGGGGGGGGGGGGGGTGTAGCAGAATCTCCTCCAAACGCTTTGTTAGCGGGCGCCCTTTTCATTCGCGTGGCTATAAAAGCAGCGAGCACCTTGCCGACGGTAGCTGAGCAGAGGTGAAGCCCGTGTAAGGGCAAGGAAAATCCCTCCCTTGGCTAGCGGGGGGGCTGCCGTGGGGCTGGGGGTGCCGTTCGGCGCCCGGCTGGGCGAGGGGTGATGCCCCGACGTGGCCTTTGGGGCGTTGCAGGGGTAAATGCTGAGCTGCGTGGCATCAGCGTGGTCTGTACGCAGCATCCCCTCGGGTACCCGTGCATCGTACCCCCCCGTACCTCCTGTGGATTTCCCTGGCCCTCCTTCGCTCTCTATTTGTCCCTTGTGCCGCCGGCACTATCAAAACTCATTCTTTTCCCCGCGTGGCTCTCTTGATCTGTTTTTCCTCCCTTCCAGTGCGGTGATGGTGGAGCAGAGACATGAGAAGTGGCTGGAGCAGATGCTGGTTGTCTGATCCTCAAGTCGTGGCAGTCCTTAAAATATCGATATCCCCCCAAGGGCTTCCCTTTTCCTCCCCAAAACACAATTCCTGCGGGCTTTTGGAGAGAGATTCCTGCCCGTAAATCTGCTCGTGTTACTGTTACGGGGTGTTGAAGGCTTACAAATCGCCTCGGAGGTATACCTGGGACCTGGGGGTCTTGACTGAGCCCAGAAAATGATGGCCGCTGAGGAGAGCAGAAAGGAACCTGCTCCCAAACAGATGCAATTTCCAGGGAAAAGCCAGTTTTGGGACAAACCCCGTTCTCCTGCACCCGGTCGTAGTCTCTTGTAAAGTCGAGGAGTGCTTTGTGTGGTGCTGACCCTTCCGTAACCAGGCTTAAGGAAACAAATTGCTCCAGGTAGCTTTATTTGTGACCCTAGATTCAAAAAGAAAAACATATTTTTTTAAAAAAATTATCTTTTAATCAATTGCAGATAACTTTCTAGCAGCAGAATATCAAAGTTGCAGTTCCCGGGGGCGTCTTAACTGAAATACCTGCGTCGAGCATCGCGGGTAACATCCAGTCCTGCCCTGTTTATAGCTGCAGAGGCAGGGGAAGTTTCTTTCGGACTCGTTATCTCCGGAGATGCTGCCCGTGATGCCGTAAAGCTGACCTCGGCTCTCCGGGGATCCCTCCGGCCCCCAGCCCACGGCGGGCGGCTGGGACCGCAGCTTCCACCCCGGGGAGCTGCTCGCGGGGACCGGCTGCTTTCTGGACAGCCAGCTCAGTTATTTCCAGTAAGAAAGGGATTTTATAGCATTTTAACTTTGCAGATGGGCTGGTCCGGTGCAGCTTATGTGTACTTTTCCCCTTATAATTAACCACGGTCACAGGACACCCAATATCCAGGTGGCTGTGCCCAAAACTCCCAGCGTGCAGGTCCCGCCGTGCATTTCTCGGGGCTGCGTTTCGACTTTCTCGGCAGCGCTCAGGGCTGCCAACGCCTGGAAAAGCTGCCTTTACTGAATTCCCCTTGGAGCCCTGCTTTCCTTCCCCGGCCGGAGTTGGATCAAATAATATCTTTCTGCCACGTTTTGGAGATAAGGCAGGAGGCTGAGCAAACCTGCCGCTATCTCTGTTTTAATTTTTATTTGCAAATAGCGTCGAGCCAATGCCTCTCTGCCCGGATCAGCTCCTCTTATCGGAGGGATTATAACTGGCTCACTAAACAATATAATCCCTGTATAACCCCCAGCAATTTTGCAGGAGGATTTTGCGAGTAGCTGAAGAACAGAGTAAAATCTGGCTGTGGGATTAAATTGGTATAAAATCAAGCTTGTATCAGACCACGTGTGTTTAAAAAAAAAAAAAAAAGTGTGTGTATAAATACAAGTGACTGTATTTCTGCTGGTTTATTCTTAAATGATCCCTCGGTGGCTCCTGCCCGTGCGGACGCCGATTTACGGGCGCAGCAACTTGGAGGCCCATGACAGTGCGCAAGTTTGGGACTTGAGGCGCTGAAAGCGTTTGCTCTCAGGGCAGTGCTGCAGGTGCAAGAGCTTTAGATGGAAATATCGTCGCGTTTCTAGGCCGTGTCGTGCCACGGATGCGCTGGGGCTGTTCTTCGTCTGCATCGCCAGTCCCCAGCCCCTGGGATGAGCCTGCTCCGTGCTTCGCTCCGGGACAGTCTGCAGCTCTCCCAGGCAGATATATTTGTGCCTGGGCAGATTTTGTTTCAAATCTGCTTTTTTTTGTGTGGGGTTTTTTTTTTTTTTTTTTAAACTTTTGAAACTCAGTGCGGAGTTTGCCAGCAGTTTTTTTTTTTTTTAATTTTTTTTTGCTTGCTGAGCTGCTGGTGTTGAATGTGAGTGGGCAGGCTGGGTTACTGAAGAGGTTTTGGTTTCCTTGTTGACCGTTCGCTCTTTTTCTTCCCCCCCCCCAATAAAAGGAAATCGATAGCAGCGAGCAGCACCGAATAGCTGTGTGCTGCACGATTTGATTCTTGTCCCAGGAACCGGCTGGGATTATCAGTTGTCTTTGCACTTTGAATTTTAATAGCATTAACTATAGCGTAGTCATGTTATTTTAAAATCCCGTCTCAAGTTGCCTTTGTAACGCAGCAGCAGACACCGCTTGGGTTGTGGTTTGGTTTTGTTTTTTTTTTTTTCCCTCCCTCGCCTGCAGAAATCGCAACCAGAATTAAGAGACAGATTTTGAAGGTTAAAACTTCCCAGATTGTTTCCCTCTCAGTTGTCATTTCGGGACGGTTTTGTTTTCTTTCCGATTGCATCAAATATTTGTAATCCTGCGGGGACTGTGGTGCGAGGGTGAATCTTGCTCAAAAAAAATAAAGGGATTTTTTTATTTTTTTTTTTTATCCTTTCTGCAGCATAACTGGGGGGAAATTGGTGAAAAGAGCAGTAACCAAACGCGGCTCAACTTGGCAAAGGTTGGGGCTGCGCTCTGCCTCTCCTAATGCCTGTTACCTGGGTATTGGAAGCATCGCCCGAGACTTTTATATTTAGAAATATTGAGCTGTCAGATGGAGACATTTTTGCCCAGCCTGACTTTTAGATTTAACTTTATTTTTATTTTTTTTTTTTCCCTTCTGGTCTTGCAGGCATCCCCTGGGAGAGGGGACTTGGCCAACGTCCTGTCCCAGCACGCATAAGGCACAAAACAGCTGAAATAAAATCTCCATCTTGCTAAGGAGAGAAAAAAAAAAAAAAACCAAACAAACTTTGAATAATTTTGAGCCTTTCTGGGTGCGCTCTGCGCGGGGTGTTGGGTGTCCGAGTGTGCGAATGACCAGTCACTTCTTTAATTTTTCCAGTTCTAAACCTAATACCCAACGCTGAGCCCAGGATCAAGCACGTCTCGGGCTCCAGGGGACCGCTCCGGGCTCCGCGTCGTCCATGGAAACTCTTCCTCCCCTTGCTGAGGGTTTAGGGCACGGCGACCTACCGCGTGGGTCTAACCCGGCTGAATTGCCCCTCGTTGATGCTGTTGTGCAGGTCGCTCTGGACTTTGGTGCCTGTCACGCTGCACGCAAGCCCGGTTTTTCCCGAAACGCCTCTTTATTTCATGCCCCCCTTGCGAACGCCCCGTGCCGGGCGCACCTCGCGGACGGAGCTGGGCGTCCTTTTCCCGCGCGCCGTTGCTTGCGCCAATTTAGATGCGTTGCATTTACGCGTGGCTTTATTTTTTTTTTTTTTTCCCCCTCCTCCTCCAAATCCCCAAGTTCCTTTGGCTATATTTGTTGTTATTATTGGCCTGATCTTTTCAGTACAACAGTATTTTTTCTGGGGCAGTGCCTGGAGCTCGGGAGAGGTCCTGTGAGGGCAGCGTGGAAAAGGTGCACGACATTGAAGCCTTTATGTGAATAAATAGCAGGAAACAACATCTTTTTTGTCTTGCTCAAGTACCGCATTGAAAACCCATACTCGAATTATTTTTCTTGATCACGTTTGGTTTTGAGTTAATACGATTGCTTCTTGGGTACCTGTCTCCTAGGATCATTTATTACTATTTTCATTTTCTAACTCTAGCTATTTGAAAGTCGTGGTTCAGGTTATAAAGTGTATTTGGCAGAGATAAGGGTTCCTTTTATTTGCTTTGCTTTCTGAGCCCGTGCAGTACACGGTGGGGGAAAATGCAGAAATCTTTGCTGTGCCGGGGAGGGTCGTGCACTTTTATTTCGAAGCCGAAAGCTGAGATTTTCATGAGTCCGTTTGAGTTAAAACCCTGAGGTTTGCAGGGGAGGGGAAGAAGAACCTAAAGCAAATAATTACCGTGCGACTCGTGATGAAGTAATGAAAATGGGCAGCTCCTGTTGCTGCGCATCTTGCTCCAATAATCTCTCTCCTCTTTACTCCCGGCTTAAACCCCCGTTGCACCCCTCTTCCCTGGTACCCCTCGTTCTTCCCGGGCGCGCGCTGCGCCCCAGCGCTGATGCCAGGAATGTGGAGGACGTCACGTCGGAGCCGGGATCCCTCCTTATCCCCTGGCCGCCATCGCGTGCAAGAGCAGCAGGACCCGTAAAAATAGAAAGGGCGTCGAGGGGTTTTGCGCGTCCGCCTTGTAACCTCACCTAAGCGCTGGATGTCTCCCGGGGAGCTTCGGAAAGGCGTTTAATGCAATTTAAACATCAAACGGATCCTTCAGCTGCCTTTTTGCAGCCATGGCGCGATGTTTGCGTCCATCGGGAGCGGGTGCAACCGCCGTGTTCTCCTGGAGCTTGATGGCCTTGGCTGCTCCGTGCTGGCCTGGCGCTTCGGTGCTGGAGCAGTCACGATGCTCGACCTCCCCCGGGCTTGCTGCGTGTCCAGGTAAAACAGTTCAGAGCATGGCTTCATCTGGGTGGAAATCAAAAATATGAGGGGTTTTTCCTCTGCTTAGCCTGGCTTCCTCGCGTGCCCGCCTTCTCCGGGATGCAATTTTCTACCAAAACAGGTGGAAAATACTTCTCAGCGTATTGGAAGTGGAGCGTATTCCGTGGGGATCCAGCCCCGGTCTCCAACCTGATGCTGCCAGAGCCTGGGCTTCTGCTGCCGGCTTTGGCGTGCATCTCCTGCTCCTTTTTGGGTTTGGGTTTGGTTTAAATTTTGATTTTTATTTTCCCAGCTCTAGGTTTGCCCGGTGCGACGCACCGATAACTTTGTGAGAGCGGCTGCCTGCCGGCTCCGAGCGCTGCGGTGCGAGCTAAGATTAATAAAAGGCTGTTGCTTTTATTAACTTTGCAACCTAGTGCGTTATTTAATTCCAGACAGGCACCAAGCGCAGCCCTCCAAGCTTTAAATGGCTTTTTTGCCGTTGTGCGTGCGTACGCATGCAGCGTTACGCTGCCCATCGCAACACTCCATTGAGTAACGCTGCAGGTATTTCAGAAAAAAATAACGGTTTTGCTAGCGGTTGGTGTTTGGCTCCCCATTTTCAGCCTGCTGGTACCAACTGGGGGTCTGTTTGGTTGTTTTATGGGGCGGGGGTATATTCCTTTCCATGCAGTCAGGTCTGCCGTGATATTTGGTGCGGTGTAAAGTTTTGGTGTTACGTGAGTGGTTGAAAGCCTTCAGGCATTTGATTTTTTTTTTTTTATTTTTTTTTTCCTACACCTCCTGACAGGGAAGGACAAGCTTTGCTGTGAAGGAAGTTTTAATAAACATAGTTTGGAAGTTCAATAAGTGGCACATAAATAAAATCTATCTCCCTCACTGCTTAGGCACTTGGAAAGACCTACAGGTTTGTTTTTCTTTTATTTAAAGAGGGGAGGGGGAAAAAAAAAAAAAAGCTTTTGGAAATGGGGCTCTGAGTCACTTAATAGTGATGGGCCGCAGACGCGGGAGCAGGGATGCAGCCGGGGAGCGTCCCGGTTATGTGCGACACGGGCTCAGCCCACGTTCACCCCCGCCAAGGCTTTTAAATCGACATTGGCCCCTTAAGCATCAGAACCGGGGACGGTTTTCCTGCTGTCGGCCCGTAACTCGCCGTTGAATTGATGGGCTGTTTTAGCGGGGAAGAAGCTGCTCGGTACTACCCTGCGCTACCCGTCTCCGTACTGCAGTGCAGTTATTTTTATCTATTCTGTATTGTTCTCGGTAGAATTATTCTGCCCCCAGCCTGTAGATAAGGGCTGTTACTAAATGAATTTGAGCTCTTCCTTGAAGGTTAAATTGCCGCCTCGCGAGTTGGCGAGGAAGGCGGGGAGATGCTTCCTCTCCTTCCCCTCTGCAAAACGCACGTGGGCTTCAGCCCTGACCTGGCAATTTTGTTGAGCGTTACTTGAAAAAGGCAAATAGTGGCTGAAAATGCTGCCCGTTAGTCCTCTGAAGTGGCGGCTCTTCCTGAGCCCTTTTTTAGTAAGATGCTCGCCCGGGTGCCGGCTCTCGGGTGGGACCCTGCAGCGCCGGAGGAGGAGGTACAGGGATTTTAAATCACAAATTTGGGAAAGCTTCTTGTAGGCGTCCCCGGGAGCGTTCCCGTAGGATGCGGGTCACAGCGGAGGGATGTGGCATTTTTGGGTGCTCCTCAAAAACGAAGTGGCAGCTCGTAATCCCCCTCGGAGCAGCGCAGGGGTGTAATTTTGGTGAAGAGTGCCCGGTTCTTGGTAGCACTGCCGTGGCGATGCCGGTCCCGCAGGCTGGATTAAGCCCAGCCTCGGTGTTGGCAGCTTCTGCGGGTGTGAAATACCGAACAGCAGCAATACGGCCGAGGAAAGCGCCGCCGATCTCGTCCTGAGACTCCCCTTCCCAAAGTTTGGCGTGGAACGATTAGGATGGAAAAATCCATAGCAAATGTGACTGTTGGCTGCTCTGCCTAGAGATTAATTTTTCAGTTGGCAAGTGAAACGGCGGTATATTTAGTACCGGCTTCGCTGACGAGGAGCGGGTTGGGGACTGGAAGGCTACCGTGGGATACGGCGGATGGTTAATATTAGGCTGTATATCCCTGGAGGCTTCCCCTCGAGTCCTGTAGTTGTTTCTCCATTATTATTTATAGCTCAGCTAGAAGGGCTCGGTCACTTACTCGTCTGCACGAACCTCCGCAGCTCCGGTGCCCTCGCTCCATCGCGCCGGGCGGCTGCAGGGGATGCGGGGATCCGGCCCCGGCCGAGCATCCCTCCGCAACGCGGGGCGATGGTTTTTCTGCAGGTCCTTTTGTCGGTGGGCCGCGTTGGTTAACAAACACGGCTGCTGCAGGTTTTTAGAAGCTGTTAGCATGAACCATTAACTCTTGCTTTTAATTATTCAGGTTGCCTCTTTTAAATTTCTTTTTTAAGTGGAGCTAATAGGCTTTGCAGAGGAGGCTTCCAACCACAGCGGTTCCTCCCCAGAGGAGCTCTGTTTGTGCATCGCCAGCTAATCTCTTTTCTTCATTAGCCCTTATCTTCCTCTAGCTGATTAATTGCTTGCAATTGATTTATAAATATTCTGTTGATACACGCAGCAAATGGGAGGGGAACGGGATACGTCCGGGCACACGGGGTCACTCATCCGCGCACCCCCCCAAGGGTTCCCGAACCTGCCTTGCAAAGCCGAGCGACGTCAGCCAGACTCTATTCCTTTTCTGCAATTCCTGCAAGAAACCAAAAAATTGTCCTGTAGCGTCATTTTGAGTCTTCACTGACGCCCGTGAACAAACCCCAGTCGAATAGCCGTCGGGCGCCGTGGAGGGCACGCTAAGGTGGGCTTTGTTCTTCGCTGGTGGGAAGGAAGGTGCCGGCGGGACGCAGGTTTTCAACTCCATCGGTGCATCGCAGCCACTCCCAAATCTGTGTCTGACCCCGCGCGTGGCCCCAAAAACGTTATCGGGTGAAATGTTCTTAGCTCGCAGCTTTGGAGGTGCGGGTGGGGACGTGAGCGGGATGTGGCTGGTCTCTGCCCTCCCCTCCCTGCACCGCCTGGTCCCGTGCCTGGCGAGCAGCAGGTTTTGGGCGTAAAGACACGGGGTTTGGGTGAGTTCTGTTCCTGTGGATGAACGCGGCAGGTTGCGTGGGCAGCAGGCGTCGTAAAAAGATGTTTTTCTGTGCTGGATTCCCTGATATGCATACATGTATTGCTGGAGTGGTTAATGAAGAGGGATCATTAGAATTGCTTATTTGAAACTCTCTGGAAGCCAAAGTGCAGCTTTGGAAAAAATAAAAAGCAAGCACAACATCTGGTGGGTAGAGATAGTGTCCAAACTGGGAGGTGAGCTGCCTACCTTCAACCCCAGTAAAATCACGCATGTCACTGAGAATGCAAAGGGAGTTTTAGAAATGGGAGCACGTTTCTACGTACACATAAATTATTAACCTTTCCTGGTAGGCTTCCTTCCCCCCCCCTATTATTTCTGTGAGTGCAGCCGGTTCCCTGCTGGTGCCTCTCGGACGCGCTGAGCTGGGTGGCCCTGGGGACACGATGGCCCTGGGTGGCCTTGCAGTGACGTTCCTGGCCGTGCAGCGGGTGAGATAAGGCTTCGTGCGTGGCGACGCTGCAGAACTCGACGAGCAAACGTTTGCAAAAGTTTGGAACCTGCCACGCGGCTCTGCCCTGTTGCGGGTTTTGTTGCTGTTTGATTTATTAGAATTTTGATTTATTGTAACTTATTATCTTCCTCGTTCACTATAAAGTGGCTGGTGGTACAGGCACAACCTCAACGTATAGCGACGTAATTATGTGCTGCTAATTAGAGATTGCCAATCGAGCGGGCTGCTTTAGCAGCCCAGGCTGCCGCTTTATCGTATATTCGCAGGAGTTGTGCAATTTCTTTGTCATCATATATGGTAATATATTCGCTGCAGTATGACATAGGATGAAGTTCAATGAATAATGTAAAACCCAGAATAACTCTGAATCTATTTTAGATGTGCTTTTGCCCCCAGCGTTATTTTAAAAAGGAAAATATTGATTCTGGTGGGGTTCAGCGGTCCAAAGCTCTCGGAGAGCCCACGTTTCGCTGATCGATACCCGAGCCGGGTGGCCGGCGTGGCCTGTCCCCTCCGTGGCTGCAGCTGGTGGGCTGCTCCTCGCCTCCCCGCGTGCTCGTTAGCGCTGACGAAGCTGGGGAGGATGGGAAGGAGTCGGTGATGTTTTCTGCTGGATCCAGATGTGGCAGTGGGCGGCGGGATCCAGATGTGGCAGGCGGGGGCAGTGAGCGGCAAGGGCACAGCTGAGGTTTTGGATGCGTGGCCATAAGTGATGTAAATACAAACTGGTAATGAGCCCAGAAATTAGGTTTTTGGGGTTTCATTCCCTTCTAACCACTCTCCGAAGCAGAGGCGCTCGTCGCCCGGGATGGAGCAGGACAGGCTGCGTTGGGGTTTAGGTGCCAGGTAAAACAACCCTCTCCAGAATACATTCCCCCCCACCCAGTTACTGTCTTTGAATGCTAATTAGGATGGATAATTTCTATTTGTTTTCTTTTTTTAACCAAATTCCCCCTTTTCTGATCTCTATCATTTATTTTTGCGGGCCATTATCTTAGTCTCATTACAGCTTTTTAGCATTTGAATGAAAATATCGTAAGGAAGCCAGAAGTTGTTAGGCATAAAATGTCTGTGATAACAACCATAATTCTCATGATAAAATAAAAAAACACAACAGAAATAACCGTGATGAATTCAGGAAACTGTATCAAATGAGATTGCAACGGGGAGCACGGGAACCGGCCCGATGATGATTTTTGTCCTTCAGTCGTTAGGGGTTTTTTGCTGCTTTACACTGGAAACAGCTTTTGCAATGGTATTTTAAAGAAGGGGAAAGTCACTCTGTATGGCCTGGGTAGAGACATTAAAAAAATAAAAAAAAAACCCCAAACTTTGGATTTTTCTCTCTGTTGAGGCTTTAATGAATCAATGCAAAAACTCTCGGCGATGCACGTGCGATTTTTGGGAGCTTAAAATATTCCGGCAGTGCCGGAGGAGGAGGAGGTGCCAAGCGGTGACAAGTTCCTGAACGAGCATTACTCTTACGGCCTCTCGTTTTGGAGCCAGCTCCACGGTATTAATCCTTCGCCTCACACACTGTGTTTTGCAACCGCGCTGCCGCCGATTTTTAACTCGGTAAAAGCAGACGGAGGCTTCCCGAAGCGCCTCCGAAATTCCCAGCCGAGCGCTCTCCTCCGTGACAACGCCAATTTGTCACCAGTGAAATGTTTGACAAAAATGTGTCATTTTTGAGAAAAGTTTTCCTTGAAAGAAAAACCTGGGGAGGGGGGGAGAAATCAGCTCCGTTTCGAAACAACACCTTGCTTCATTATCTTTTTTTTTTTTTTTTTTTTTTTTTTTTTTTTTTTTTTTTTGTGAGAGACAGGGAAGGGGGTTTCCACAGGCGCGTGGAAATGTTTTACCAAGTTTTCCTGGGCGTAGGTGGCATTTTGGTGCAGGAGACCTTGTAGGAGATCTGGTTTTTCTGTTCCGGTCTGTGGGATGTGGTTTTACGGACAGCTCTGTTCTCCAGGTCAGATGTAGCTCTGCAAGGACCAGCTCCTGTCCAAAGGTACAGAGATGCATCGCTGACCTTCTGCAGAGATGCTTCTCACCAGGCTTGGGTTATTCAGCAGTCACTGCAGGTGCTTGTGCCTTCAGGGCAATAATATACATCAACATCCATATGGTCAAGCTGCATTTCGTCAACCACCAACTGCCATGAAGTGTTTCGGTGCGAACGGCGCCTTTGAGTGGCGATGCTCAAGTGCTTTTTGACCCCAACTTGACGCTCTGTTGCAAGTCTCTGGCGGCTTCCGCCCTTGTAGGCGATGATGTTGGGATTTTAAGCCCGACCTTGAAGGAGCTGGGAGATTTTGGTGGTGACCACCTGTAGCCGGCTCGCTCCAGAGCCATAACCCTGGTGGGATCTCCAGGCTTTTGGGAAGCCAGAGATGCAGGTTTGTCCTCTGGCGGAGGCTCTCCAGTTCGGATCAGCCCCTTCTTGCCCCATCTGCAGAGACCTTCTGGGCCAGGCTTGGGTGGGAACGGTCCTTCCTGCCCTGTCCCTGCAGAAGGGTCTTGGCTAAGGAGGGCTGAAGGGGGCCAGCAGCTCCCTCTGGGATTTGGGATGAAGGGCCAGACCTGTCCCCAGTGCAGGCGGCAGCTGGGATCCACAGGAGATGGCTCAATGGACAAAAATACCTCCCCCGGCCTCGTCTTCCTCCCGCGCAGGGCCAGCGTCCCCAGCCAGCCCTGGCCAAGGCATCCTGCGTGCAGCAGCACCCTGCGCCCACGTGCACGGACAAATCTTTTGCAAAAGCCACTTACATGCTAATTAGCAAAACTGCCTCATGCAGAAATATGGGTGTCTGGGGTTGTGTGGAAATCCCAGTCTCCGATACTGGCTCCGTTATCGACCTCTTCCCTCCCAGCCTCCCCAGGAAAGCCGGCTCTCGTCAGGGCTGATGCCTTCTGCGTGTGTTGTCTCGGGAGGGGACACTGTGCGAGCAAAGCTCCCTGTCGTGTCACCTCCCTCCCGGCAGCAGCCACCACCGGCACGCGGTAACGGGGTGCTCCAAAACAAGGAGAGGCCACCCAGACCCCAACCCCAATTTAACTGCAGCCAAAAGCGTGACCGCTGCCCGACACGCTCAGCGCTCGGAGCCC
This sequence comes from Grus americana, assembly GCF_028858705.1. Taxonomy (NCBI): domain Eukaryota; kingdom Metazoa; phylum Chordata; class Aves; order Gruiformes; family Gruidae; genus Grus; species Grus americana. The sequence goes on along the minus strand of NC_072872.1, from coordinate 2,761,290 downwards.
GGCTGCACCGCGCAAACCCAGCCGAGGCATCCGCCGCCTTTTAATTAACCGGCACCCTTTTTCCTTGCGCTTCCGAAGGGGTTTTCAATCAAGCAGGAAGGGGCAGGGGAATCCCCTGGAGGCAGCATCGCTGGATTAAAGAGCAGCACCTCCAACCGCATGCGTGCGATGGGGATGAGGACGGGCGCTGCGGGCGTGAGTAATGCGGCTGGGTCCACCGTGAGTCAGCAGGACCAAGGACGGGAGCCCAGCCCTCCCGCTCGCTCACCGGTCTCCTCTGCCAGGGAGGAGCGTGGCAGGTCGGAGGAGGCTCCCAGGAGCCGCTTTTGGGGAGCTTGGGGCTTGTGCAACGCCCGTGACGTGGAGAACCTCCTCCCTTTGCGTTGGTTTAGCGGCATTGCTGCTCTGCACCTTCCCGTGCCGTGGCAGGTCACGCCAAGAGGGTGCACGCTTACCTTTGCGCCGTGCTTGTTTGTAAAGCAGAATTAAATCAGCGGGTGCTCCCAAACCCAGCGGGGTTTCCTTACTTGTGTGGGGTTGCTCCGGCTGCCGTGGCGTCCCCGCCGCATCGGGAGCTGAGTCGGCACAGGCGGGCGCGCTCCGACTTGATCTCCGGGGAGGGGAGTTGTGCAAACGGGGAGCGATGGGAGGTGGCACAGCGGCCAAGAGCGGAGGGTTCGTGAGCTTCAAGGAGCCGAGGCTGGTGATGGCAGAGGTTGGGGCAACGAGGGCATCGCGTCGCCCCGGGCTGCCAGCAATGTGAGCGGTCTCAGCGCCGGCCCGTTGTGTGTACCCAGGCTTGTTGCAATGAGAACCGTGGCTTGTTGCAACGCAAAACCAACTCCCTTCTCCTTCTCAAGCCGCTGGCAAGGAAGCGGCAGGGGAGGGAGGGGAGTGATGCCCAGCGGTGGGGCACGGGGCTAGTAAGGACCTGGTTTATTGACCCAAGCTCATTTGATGTATGCGACGGCCACGGTTGCGTCTCTTCCTAGCCAGGGGCAGCTCGCTCCTCCCACAGTTATGCTCTGTCACCCACTTCCCAAAAATGTAAAGGCCGATGCATGCAGGGCGTGCCTCAGTTTCCCCACGCCTAAGATGCTGTTGCCACAGGGCGGGGAGCTGGGTTTGCAGCGGCTGGCGGAAGCTTCGCATGCTGGGTGCTGTTGGAAAGCAGAATATGATTTAAGTTTTGGGGTGGTTTTTTTTCCATCTCAGACTGTGTTTTTTGAACTTTGTGCAAGTCTCGCCCTCCTGGGCGGAGCGAGAGGTGGGTGCGGGCAGCGTGCTGGGAGCTGCTCGCGAAGGGTCCCCACTCTGGGGCGGTGGCCGCCCAGCCCTGGGCAGTGGTCATCCTTGCTAGCCCAGGTAGCGACAAAGAGACTGGCACAAATTCATTAGCCCAGCGTGCCTCTGCCTGGTGGTTCATCTCTTTGGCGGGGCGAATAAATGTAAAAAGTGGGGCCGCTGGGGAGGGCTTGGAACCGCGTGGCCCAGGCAGGTAACGGTGCGGCGTGTACCAGAAGGAGAGAAAAAGCAGCACCCAGGCAACCCAAAGAAGCTCTGGGTTTCAGAGAGTTTGTTTTTTCTGGCGTACGTTCGTGCAACCGTTGTTACAGAAAATCAAGTGGCCCTTACTTTCTCGCTGGGTTTGGCCGTGTCCCCGCTCATCCCATCCTCCAGGTCCCCCTCTCTGCCCTTCCCTCGCTGCAGGGCCGGTCGTGGCGGTTTGCAGGGGGGAGGCCGGCAACCTGCCCGGACAAAAATAAATATTAATTGCATCGCAAAGAATTTTACTGCACGGCTTTCCCTTGCAAAGGAACGGCTAGCACCAGCGGTGTGCCGGGGCCGCTTTGCCGTGCGTTACCTTCCCGGTGCCTCAGTTTCCCCGCCGGTTCCTGGCCGAGCATCGCAGAGCGGGGTGGCCGAGAGCTGGTTGCGGCCGGGCCATCGCGGGCGTTATCCGCCCCTGCTCGGTGGGGTGCCGGCAGGAGCGGTGACCGGCGAGCCGGGAATCATTTCCGCCGCCGGCCGGGCTCCGGGTTCCTGCGCAGCCTTTTTGCTCCGGGGCGGCGGGAAGGAGAGCTCGCCTGCTCCGGCCCCCCCCCCTCCTCCTCCTCCTCCTCCTCCGCCCTCCACCCCGGGCCCGGCGGCGGGCAAAGCCACTCCTCTGCCGCCGTGACATCAGGCCGGGGAAGCTCGGTGACCGGCGAGAGGTCAAATTCCCGGCACAGGTAGTGCCGGCCGTACTTCCGCGCCGTGCCGGGGAGGAGCCAGCCTGCCCGCCCACCCGGGGACACCCCCCCCGACCCTGCCGCCCCCCGCCATGAAGTCGGAGCAGGAGGAGAGCAAGCCGGGGACGTGCCGCTGCGAGCACGGCTTTGCTCCGCGCCCGGCCTATTGTCCGGGTCCCTGGGGACGGCGAGGGGCGGCCGGGGACGATGCGAGGGGCAGGGTGCTGTGTCCCTGCTTAGCCCACGCAGGTAAGGGGGTCTCCCGGGGGGGGGGGGGGGGTGGTCCTGCGGCGTGGGAGTGGGGACACACACACGCACACGCACACACTCGCAGCTCGGCGTGCATTTCTTTCCCTCGCTTTTGTGCCGTTGTAGCTCGCTTCCTCCTGGGAGAAACAAAACAACGCCGGGCGGCCGGCGAGCAGCCTCCGAGCTGGTGGAGGGTGGCCGTGGGGTGCCGTGCCGTGGGGTGCCGTGCCGAGCCGTGCCGTGCCCCCACGCCGAGGCCGAAGCTCGGGGTTAGGGGCCGAGGGGCTCCAGCTCCCCCCGCGGCGGTGGGGCGGGCGGCTCCCCGCTCCCCACGGTGCGTGTTGTGTCACGGAGGGGTCGGAGCGTGTGCCGGGAGCTCGCTGAGGGCTCGGTGCTGCGGGGGTCGTGTGTGTCCCGTCCCCCCCCCCCAGCCCCGGCTGCTTTCAAACCGCCTGCGCCTTCGAAAGCCTTTGGAACCCCCAGCCGGCCTCCTGCACCCCTCTGCGCACCCTTCCCCACCGGCGGGCAGGGCAGCTTGATATCGGGTTTTATTTCCTTACATCTGCTGAGAGACACCCGCCAGCGAGCGGGCTTTGGCTCGTTGGGAATAATCCCCTTTTTGGGGTGCGGGGGGAGCTCTGCAGACAGGCGCTCTCTGCGTGTCCTGCCCCGTGGCCGTGAGCAAGACGGGTGCGAGCGCCGGTCGATGGTGCAACCGGGGGGATCCCGTCCTGGGGCTGCGACCGTATGGAAGTGCCGAGGCAGCGTCTAACGCGGGAAATGCTCAGAAATGGTGTTTGCGGGGATTTATATCCCTGGGGTGAAAACTTTAACCTGAACTTGCTAAGGAGTGTCGGTGCCCGTGTCTCCCTGCTCTGGCACCCGGCTGTCACCCAGCCCTGTGCCTGGCGATCCCCGGTTTTCCTCCGGATTACCGCTGGCGGAGACGTGCTGAGAGGGGAAAACTGTACGTAACCGTACGTCGTGCAGGCTGCTCGGGAGGAGCGTTTGGTGGCACCTTTCTGCGAGAGACTCGGGTCCCAAGCTGGGGAGCTACTCAGTGATCAAAGGTGATGAGATGCTCCTTAAAATACGAGCTCAACTCGTCCCTAGGGCTTGAATCTTTGTTTTCTTCTAATAATGTATTTTATCCTATGACCCTTCTGTCTCCCTCTTCCGAGGACAGAGGTGTATTTAGGTGTATATTTGTATATACGTATATAAAAAAATATATATATTCTGGGCCAAAGCTCTGTGGGAGGGAGAAGGGAGGAAGGGTTACACCATGCTTTTGACAGGTGAGGGTCTGTTAGGTGTTGCCGTTAACACAGAGATTTTGCGTTTTCCCTTTTTGCCCCTTTTTCCCCCCGCCCCGTTTGCATCTCTGTGCAGGCGCTGTGAAATCACCCTTTGGGCTGATCCCCCGCTGACTTTAAGCGCTTGGGCCACGAGCGAGCCTTTTCTCTGCCCGCTCTTCGCCCCCGTGGTCGATACGCCGCTGCTGCAGCCCGGGGCACGCTGGAGTCGGCTGGCCGTTCTCTTGCTGACGTCCTGGATAAAAAAATAAACCCTTTGCCCAGCAAAGCAAAACCCATCTTGCCGATAAACTTGCAAAAGCGGCACAAAATACGGCTTTCGCTTAAGATACTAATTCTACCAAGATAAACCTTGTCGTTTATACCGCATTCATTTTTAATATCTGCTCTCCAAAGACAGAAACATGTGTACGGCAATGGTGTCAGCTGAGCTGTGCGGGGAAAAAAAAAGGCTTTTAGATGGATGTTTTTAAATGGATGCTTGCTCCGAGGCCAGTAAAAGGCTTTGCTGCTGCGTGGCCGGTGCATCTGCTCCCGAGAGGAGTCCGGGATGGGATTTGCAGGAGCCAGAGTGGAAACTTCAGCCCCAAATACTGTCTGGAGGTGTTCGCTGCAATTAAAAGAAAAAACCCCCCCAAAAAAACCCACCAAAAAATTTGCTTATTTATGTTGTCTGTTAATGCTAATCGGTGCTTGAAGCATAAAGGATGCAGAATCCGACAGTGTCATGGAAGTTTAATGCTATCAACTGAAATATAATTAGCAGCCAATTATTTCGGCATGAATGGTAGTTTTCATCAATTAGTCCAGGAAATATTTAAATTGCATTAATTTCACCGCTGCCCACTTGCGGCGGGTTTGGAAGGGGCTGGAATGAGCCGGCGTGCGACAGAGCTCGTCTGCGCGATGGATGGGAATTGCAGTGTGCAGACAACCCCCTCCAAAAAAACAGTTTAAGAAAAAGGAGGAAAAAATAAAAAAGTGCAAAAACGCTGGGGAAAATGTGTTGGGGAAGCTTTTTGCATTGGGCTTGTCCCATTTGGGAGGCAATTCCTAATGCTAAACTTAACGTTGCACCCCAAGATAGCAATGCTTGCAAGGTTGAACTGCCAAAAAAAAAAAAAAAATTTTTTTTTTTTAAATCATTCTGTTCTCCGGATTGTACTTTTGCATCGTGTTTCCAGATGCGCGTGGACCCCCTCGTGTGGGGCGCTGAGCCCTGGTCCCCGTTGGAGAGGGCTGATGCTCGCTCCGAGCCACGCGCAGCTCCTCCGCGGCTTCCAGCAGAGGCGCAGACCCAGCCAGCTCACAGGAAGGCATATGGCAATCCCCGCTGAGCCGTCTGTATGCGGAAGAAATAGAGGCTGAAATGAGGTTTCTGAAAAATTGGCCCTATTTTCCTGGTTATTGGAACTTTTCTGTAACGTTCACGGAGAGCTGCCTGCAAATGGCGCTTTTCAGATCGTTTATTTAGGTGCTTAAACTTGGCGTAGCAGCGGGGACTTCCCTCCCCCGTTTAAAAATGAAATTCAAATTTGCCTCTCGAGCCAAGTTGTTCTTTTAATGCAATTTATGCAAAGAAAATTGGCTTTCTCCGTAGGACCCTCGACCCGGAGATGCCGGTTAAGATGGGATGGAAACTTGGAGGAGAGCGATGGCGAGCGGATGCTCGGTGCTGGGGGCGGAAAAGTGCTTTGGTGGGGGGGGGGTGGAATTTTGGTGGATGAGCACAGGGGGGATGGGGAAATGTCAGAGCGGGGTGGAAATCCTGTATGCAAATGAGGGTAATTACAGGTCTAAGGCAGCGTGTGGGATCACTGCTTGGGTCCAGCCCCAGTCTTGCTGGCAGCAGGCGCTATGAAGAAGCCGGATATAACGCAAGAAATTGCCCGTTAAGTGATTTCCAAAGGAAACCGAGGAGAGCGGGAGATGCTGGAGCTCCCATCGCTTCCCCGAAAGGCCAGCTTCTTTCCCAGAAAATCCTTTAAAAACTTGCTGGGAAGAGCGCGGAGGGTTTGACTTGCCTCGAAGCCCGTCCCTGGTTACTCCAGGGAAGACGTCGGCAGCGAGCCGGGAGGGAACTGGGAAGAGAGCGAGGACCGCAGCATTTTGTGATGCGTTAACAGATCCGACGGCGTGTCTTTCGCTGTTTGAGCTTAGCGAGAGATGTAGGGGTTTTCTTGTCAAACCTCGGCTGCGTGGATTGTGCTTTGCAATTTTTATTTTTTTATATATATATCTGTATATACAAAAAAGGGGTTGTGCTTTGCAATATATATATATAGGAAAAGAGATACGTATTGCAAAAATAAAGATAGATCGCAAAGCACAACCTATTTTTTGTAGTGTGTGTGTATATATATATCTTAAATTCTATATATATATAAAAAAAGTAAGAATCTCAGGTGTGTGGCTGATCCTGAGTTCAATAATTCAAGTCTCTCCATAGACTTCGGCTTGCGTCCGGCAGCCGGCGGCGTGGGGAGCGCGGTGTTGCATTTTCCTTTCCGGGTTGCGCCTCCAGCTTCTTACAGATCTTGAATTTTCAGCTTTCAGTAGCTTCTGCCTGTAGCGAGAGCCGAGTGCTAAGCTGGGGATTAAATTGCCTTACTGCATGCTTTGGAGGAGGAATGCTTTTGAGTTGTTTTTTCACCATTTTCGACCGGGCACCGGAGGGGAACGGCGCAGTTTTGGGGAAGTTGCCTCGTGCAACGCTTTGGAAGGAGTTTTGTGAGAAGCAGCTGCAAAGCCGCTTTCGGGCCACGCCAAAGGGCTCCTCCGGGATTCTCTGCTGCAGAAATCCCCCCCCGGACCACCCGTCCTTGGGCTTGTTTCCCTTCTCCCCTCCCTGGAGGGGTCCCTGGGGGCTGGAGGAAGTTTCTTGGGTTCCCTCTGAAACGCCGCAGTTTGCACAAGTGCGGCGGGATGGGTTGCCCTTGCTCAGCCCACCTTGCCTCCGTCCTCCTCTGCCCGTGAGTCGTTCGCTAGGGAATATCCCGCTGGATCTCCTGGGTGGAGCAGCTTGTAATGAAAGGTGAAAAGGAATTATCAGGGGGGAAAAAAAAAACGGGCTTTCCGTGGCCGGGGGGGAGACGCTGGGGGGGGGTTTTGCACGGTAAATATCTCGCCACGTACGGGCGCCTTGCGTCCCCCTCCCGGTTCCCCAAAGGCTGGAGGGGAAACGCTGCGTTTCTGCAGCCCCCGGGGAGGGGAAGACGCCTTTGGCCTTGGCCGCTCCTCGGTTCCTGCTTTTCGCACAGCTTTCAAAAAAGCGCTTTGGACTGCACCAAAATCCCCAGCCCGGAGCTCGACTGTTCCTCGTTAGTGACTTTATTGCTAAATAATTTACAAAATGGGGCCTTGCCAGTTTTCATACGGGAAGCATTTCAAGTATGCAAACCAGATTTTATGCCTTCCTGGTGCAGCTGCCGGCCGGGCCGGGGGGGAGCCGCCTCTCCCCGTCCTGCCGCCGGCATCGCCTCCCCTCCTCGCTTCGCAGGCGGCGGCGGAAAGGAAACGGCCCGGTGCACGTGCGCTGGCGATGCCGAGAGGTGCCGGGGGGGGGGGACGGACCTTAGCAAAATAGAAGGGGAAACCCCCCTGTAGTTCATGCCCAGCCGCTGGCCCCCAGCTGGCCGATGCTCGGTGGCGATGGGGGAAGGACCCAACCGCAGCGGCTCGGAGAGGGAGCATTTATTTTTCATTTCTATTTTCTTCTTCCGGTAACTGTAACATGCATGCCAAGGGATTTATTTTTTCCTCCCCGCGTCTAGAGGCACGATGCAAACCCGAAAACTCCTAAGCCCCTTTGGATGAGTAACTGGTCTTCTCCGCGCGTTCTCAAAGGGGGAGAAAAGCAAACTCAAATTGTTCACGCGCTGGCACAGGTCATTTTGGGTCGTGATATCTGGCTCGTATGGCGGATTGCAGCGGCGCGTGCACGGCCAAAAAGTGTGGTTTGCGGGAAGAGGATAGCGAGGGGAGACGAGGGCGATGGGTGCAATGTGGAAAGAGCAGAAAAGCGCTTTCTTATGCTAAGCAGTGGGTGCAGTTATAGGGAACGAGGTTGCTGGAGCTTCCCCCGGTGCAGAGGGGACCTGGGCTGGGGTGTGCTGGGATGCTCCTGGGACGCAGCTGCTTTTGAGGAGCATTGCGGTCGCTGGGCATAAATCTGAAAAATTCAAGATTCCGGTCTGCAGGTGAATCTGTCATCTTCCCCTTTCCGGTCTGAGTGGTTTTGTTGAATTTTGTAGAGTGCTCCCCGAACACGTGGGTGGCTGGGGGCAGAGCCGAGGGGTACGTACGGGGCATAGTGGGGCTGGGCGGCCTCTGCGGGACACTGGCCTTGTGAGCAACCCCCTCGGGGAGCGGTTTGGATGGGGACGTGGTTCTTGGTGGTGATGATATTATTATTATTATTATGTATTTTTTTTTAATGGTAAAACTAGAAACCAGTACCCGGTGGAGGTCCCCTCCCTCCCAAGTGTCTCCCCATCACATCCCTCCCTCCTCCTCCATTCCCAGGGTGCTGCGAGCACCGCTGCAGGCTTATGGGCTGTGCAAAGCCATTTTGCAAGCGGGGGTGCATGCGTGTGTGCGTGCGTGTGTCACCCCAGCAGGGTTTCCCCGGGGTTTGAGTTGGCAGCGGGGGCGTGGGGCCGTGCCGGGAGCCGTCGGTCACTTCCTCGCATTGTGTCTCCTCTTCCTCCAGCGCTGCTGCGGGAGGAGGTGGCCCAGCTGCAGGAGGAGGTTCACCTGCTCCGGCAAATGAAGGAAATGCTGACGAAAGACCTGGAGGAGACGCACGGCAGCAAGTCGCCGGAGGTGCTCTCGGCCACCGAGCTGAAGGTGCAGCTGGCGCAGAAGGAGCAGGAGCTGGCGCGCGCCAAGGAGGCTCTGCAGGGTAAGGGCTGCGCGTCCCTCTTAGCACGCACCTCTCCCCGGGACCCTCGAGTTCCGAGAAGTTAAGTAACGAGGAAAGGAAAAGCTGTCCCTTTTATTTGGACTACGCAGTGTCCGTTCACTACGTACGCGTGGCGGGGGGTGTGATTGCAGGGCAGTGCTCCCCAGGGACACCCCCCCCCCCCGCTGTCCTGCCCCGGCAGTGCGGAGCCTGGACGGACGAGGGTGCAGCGACGGGCTGGGAAATGGGGTGTGGGGGAGCGTTTGCAGCATTGCAAAGTAATTCCTCCACGGCTGGCTGTAGACTGGAGCCAGGAGAGCAGCTGAAATGCAGCTGGAAACGTTTGCGAGGTGGGGGCGGGTTGGATTTGAGTCTCTCGGAATCTTTTAGGAGGGAAGCAGTGAGTTTCCTGGTGAGTGCAATTTTCCTTATCCCGCATGGAGTTTCCCGGAGGGCTGCGGAAAGCAGAGGCAGGGTCTCCAGGTGACGTGCAGGGTCTCCTCCTTTCTAAGCATGTGGATTTGGGTGTTGTCCTGCAGCGGTCAGGGCTGGGAGCTGCACAGCGAGCTCGCTGCGAGCCCCGGGACCGGGCTGCGCAGGGCAAAAAACCGCAACATTGCAGCTTTTCCTCCCCAAAAACCGAACCGGCAGTAAGTCCAGGCAGGACGGTTTGTTAGCCAGAGCCGGGGGATGATCCTGAGCAGGGGAAACGCTCTTGTGTGTCAAACCTTGGCAGCGCCACGGTTCTAAATATCATCCCAAATCCCCAACATACCGTGTGTAACTTCCACTTGTCAGCTCGTGTTTGCGGATTATGAAGAGGGGCTGTCAGAAGTTTTCAAGCTCAGAGGTTGAGCGGCGGTGGGAAGCGGGGAGGGGAGAGCCCCAATAGGAATTGGGGCAGGGAATTGGGCTGAGTCTGTATTTGGGTGGGGGGATTTTGGAAAAAGAAGAGAAAAAGCACCCCAGTCTACGTGCTTTTTATTTTCTTGCTCCTCGATTTGCAAAAGCATCCGTACGAATTAGTAACGCAGCACAAATAGCTTCAAAATCTTGCCCCCCTCCCCGTGCCACCGGTGCAGCCTCCAGCAGCAGGAAATGCTCTGGGCTTATAAAACTGTAATTGGAGAAGAAAAACGTTAATTAGAGAATATTTGCTCTGTGCGGACAGGGAGGGGGAAGTGCTGATAAATGCAAAATACAGAAAAGCAGAACTATTTTAAGCATATTTGCAAAAAAAAAAAATAAGAGTAATAATAAGTCATCTAAGAAGCTGCAGTGAGGTCATACGCACTTCTGTGGAGGACAGTACAGAGGAAAAATGAGTTTGGCTTGAGAATCACGAGTATTTAAGGAATATAAGGTTGGGTTTTTATTGGGCTTTTACTGGCCGCCATACGAACCGCTGGGATTGGTTTTCCAGGAGCTCTCTGCAGGTGTGATGGCTGGGAAGAGGGAATCTCAGCTTGTACTTGGAAAGGCTGCATAACAAGAAGCCTGTTAAAATCGATGCTCCTTCCCTCCCCTGCAATACTGGAAAGCTTTTGCATGATTTGGAAAAGCTCGCCGGGCTGGATCCGGCCCCGTGAGCCGGGCTGGCGGCGCTGGGCAGCAGAGCAGGCTTAGTGCGGTGGCGGATATAGATGGGTAACGTGGAAATGGGATCAGCAGCTGGAGGGGGGGAGAAAAATAATCCTTTTTTCCTTTCCGTGAAAAATTGTCCGTAAAGAAAGGTAACCAAAAGGGGAGGAAAACTGGCAGTAACGGTGCCCAGTGAATGTTTCTGCCAGGAGAAACGTGTCGGCTGCTAGAGGCGCTTGGGGAAATAAAGCTGCGGGATAAGGCAGTGCAAGGAGCTTGGGGAAACCCGGATGTGCCGTCCTGTAGCTCAGAGTTTGGTCTTGGCTGCGTCCCGCAGTCGGGGAGCATCTCCCGCGACCGCCTCCCACCGCGCGGCGTGCATCGCTGCAAAGCCCCGCGGTCCTCGCCGCAGGACGCCCCGCGCTTGGCAGCGTCGGCATCCCTGCGCCCGCAGCGGCGAGTGACCCGCGTTGGGTCGCGTGTAATGTCATTAGCGGATAAATTATATGGAAATCTGTCATCGTTGCTGGCACCGAGCCTGGAAGCGCGATGCAGCCAGTTCAGATAGATAGCGGCTCGCCGGGCAGAGGGGGTTTGCCATCGGGGTTTACTTTTGGGGGCACCGGCAGTTTTAACAGCCTTCGTTTTGCACGACTGCGCAGGGTTTGGTTCGTGATGGTCTGGATGGAGGAGGGTGGGTTCGTCGTCCCTCCCGGCAGCGCGTTTCCAGCCCTTTCCGACAGCGGGGAGGGTAAAGCTGACGATAAGCCCGTGCAGCATCTTCCCCGTGCCGTGCTAACAAGCTCTTGCTGCGGAGGGAGGGAGCGGAGATCTGGTGCAGCACAGGATGCTCTGCGGGAGTAACTCAAGTAGTTTCTGTATCCTTGGCAGCATGCGCTTTATGCATCTTTATTGCTCCTTTTTCTGGGCTAATTCCATCTCTTGCACTCTTTTTTTTTTTAATTGACATCCAAATAAAATCCTGTAGCGCTCCATCCTCTCGTCCTCTCCTCCTTTGCTGAGGCTGGGACTCGGGATCGTGCTGACAGTGTTAGCGCGATTGTATTTTCCCCGGCCCCAGCTGGAAAGGGATGGATGTGGTCTGGATTTCTGATGTGGAAATCTCCGACGGGAGAAGTTGCAGACAGCTTTATTACTGCTGGGTCCTGCTGCGGACAGGGGCCGTGCCCGAGCGCCTGGAGGACTCGAGGAGCCTCTTGGCCAGGTGACATCTCTGAGCATGTGGGCTCGTGGCAGAAACCCCATTTCTGGGAAGGTTTATCCAATATGCTGGAGCTCGCCTGCGGGATTATCACGCGGAGAGCAAACCTGGTTTCTGTTTCCTTTTCGAGCGCCAAGGTGGAAACCTCGGGCTGGCTTTCCCCGCTGCTTGGGAAGCAACTTCACGTCTGCTCCGCAAACGGGTTGTAGCCCAGTCTCCTCCCTCCCAGACCTCCGGCTTGGAGTTGTGACCCCCTGGGGACGGCGTCTGGGCTGGGACAAGCCTCCCGCAGAAACCCTCGGTGCTCCCAACTGGCTGCAGCAACGGGGTGGGTGGCAACGGGATGGGCGCGTGGGTGTCCTGGCGCGTGGGTGTCCTGGCGCGTGGGTGTCCCAGCCAAGGAAGCCCTCTCCACCAAAGGGACGTGGGGCTCCGTACAGAATACCCGCTCTGCTCCTTTACCGACCCCCCCTTAAACTCAACAGAAGTCATGGACCACCTTGTCATGACTGTTGGCTCTGGTTTGGGTAGCCCTTGGCTTCGTAGCAGGGTGTTTCCAGGCAAATTCCCCCAGGCAAAGGCCGCCTCTAATTATTTCCTGAAATTCAACATTGCGCTCGAGTTTCCTGCCTGCGCCGTACCTCCGCGCGCCCAGGAACGAGTGCCGGCTCTGCCCAACGCCGCGTAACGTTGACGTCTTCAACGGCAAGGTCTTCTCTGCAGACGGTGACGGCTGCGCCCGGGGAGCGCGTGTGCCTATTTAATTACACAGCAAGGAGCGGCGCTGCGATTCCTGCGCAGGGCTGACCGATTTTATGGGTTAGTCATGGTGACAATATTGAATTTCATGGTTGGGATGGAGAAACAGGAGAAATTAAGCGAATGTTAATGGGACAGGATGGGTTTAAGCGTTCCTCTTGCGCAGGGCATCACGGAGGCTTGAGCGGTTCCCCCCCGAGGATGTCTTCCTCCGCGTTAGAAACTAAGTGTGTGATTCAGTAAGCGATGGAGTCGGCTCCGATTCCATTCCTGGCGTGAAAATCCACGTTGCGCGGGGCGAGGGAAGTACTCGCGCGCGGGTGGGAGTCACAGGGAGCCGCTCTGCGCAGGGTCGGAGGTGGGCTGCGGCTGCTGTGTTTGGGCTCTGCCGCTTCACCTAGGAGCGAGAAGCCAGGCAGAGACGCTGTTCTATGGTCTGAACAGAGTTGTTTTTCATCAAATACCACATTACTGAGGCAGGCAAACTAATTATTACACGTACGTCCTCCAGGCAAACCTGGGCTAGATGTGCGACCCACCGCCGTCTGATTTTCCCTTCGTCTGACATTACTAATTCTGAAAGGGGGGTGCTACGTACAGCAGCCCCCATCTTAGGGCGATGCCTGGTTTCGGCGTGCGGTACCTAATTCCCGTCCCGACGCTGTTAGATGTTGGGGCCAGGCAGAGGTGGTGGCACCTCGGTGGTGGCATCGCTGGGGGGTTTCAGCCGCGCTGCTGCGCCGGGCGAGGCTGTGCCAGGTTGGTGCGTCAGAGCGATTAGATGTCAGCTCGTTAGGTAAAGCTGGAAACAGGAGGCGCTTGGGGTGGGGGGGTGGTGGTGATTTTTAATTGTTTTGACGGCCAGAGGACCCCAGCACGGAGCAGGTCCCGTTACTGCTCTGCGTCTGTCATCCTTCTCCCGACGGAGCGATGCTCGGGGGACGGAGGAAGCGGAAGCTCAAGCGACGGGGGCGCGAGCTGACCTCGTGCAGGATTAATGGTGCAGGCGGGGATGGGGGGGGGGTGGTGGCGAGAGCTGGGGGGGCTTCACGCTGCCGTTCCCGACCTGTCCTTCCCATCGCTTGCTGCTGGGATCCCCCTCCGCTTCTGCCTTGTGCTTGGAGTGGGAGGGGGAAATAAATAACGTGAATAAGCCGGGTGAGATGAAAAACTTTCCGCTCACGGAACGAGTTTAGGATTTCTCGCTTCTCTTGTTGTCTGGGGTTTACGAGCGGGGTGGAGGTTTTGCCAGAGCCCGCCATGCGGATGGGCTGCGGAGAGTTTATTTAAATATTCCTGGGGGGTTGGGATACAGAAACCTGGCCCTGCATCATCAGATTAAAGAAAAAAGCCACTTCACCTCCTCGGATGGCCCCGATGGCCATCGAAAACCCACTTTATTCCGCCTTGGCTGCCCCTGCTGTCATGCCATGGATTGCAGCGGCTCGTTTTCCCTGGCCGAGTAATTAACTGGGCTTGTTTGCTAAGGATGTATTAAGCCGCCGCAGCGAGCGGCGCGCGGTCCAGGAGTTGCTGGCAGCCCTGACTGCTCGCTTCTGCGTAACTTTTTATTTTTCTCCTGCCTCTTTCAATTAATTTCCTATTAATAGGGTTTGGAATGAAGTTCTCAAATGACTGATAAATCTTCTTTAAGCTTAGGAGCTAATTGGTTTTGGAGGAGAGAGAGCGGTGGTAATATTGGAGGGGGAAAAAAAAGTGCATTAATTTTAGCAAATCTCTGCAACAAATAGTAAATTGTCCTATTGGGTTAATAGGAAAAAAACCTGCTCTTGTAATACTCCAAGTCCATCGTCTTCTTGCAGTACTAGTTGGTGTGAGTTTTGGGAAATACTCAGCCTTGGGATATGGTACGTACTCTTCTCCTGGGAGTACTTCTGACCACATTAGTTATTTATTTGTTGCAAGCAATGAAATGTTTTCCCTAAATCTTTAAGGACCCTGAGTGCCGCCGCTAATTAAAACAGGTTGTATGCAATAGGGGACTCGCTATTTAATTAAATTCATTAGGAGCTTTTTGGTGCCTCCAGCTTCAGAGAGTGCAAATGTGACTTAAACTTTCCTAAGAGCCTCTCAGTATCCTCGAGGAAATTAAATATATATATATATATATATATATGCGTGTGTGTGTGTCGCAAAGCGTTCAAGAGCTTGAAAGTAGAGGGGGTTTCAGCAGCGCGGTATCCTCCGGGGATGGGGCTGAGATCGACCCTGCCTGGGAATGGCTACGGGGGCAAAAATTCCCCCTCTCAAACCCAAATCGGTGACGGGGTTTAGACCGCCAGTGCGGTCGGTAACTCTGGGTACCCGCTGCTGCGGGGTCCGGATCTCACCCCGCTATGGCTCGGTCGACTTCTCGGTAATTTTTCTTTTTCCGCAAGTTTTTAGGTTCATGTGAAATAACTGGGCGGGGGGAAGGTTGTTGCTAAATACACACAGGCGGCGGGAAAGTGCTTTTTTAAAAACTTAGCTGTGGTCCGCTTGTGATTATTTTTAGAGGGTTTCGGTAGTAATTTCCCAAGCTGGAAAAAAAAAAAAAAAAAAAAAAAAGGAAAATCCCGGTGTCAGAAGGGGCTGAGTTGTCCCAGCAGGAGGCACGTGGGGCCAGCGTGAATTGTTGCAGCATTTCTTAGCTGGTTTGTTGGGTTTTTTCTGCGTTTTGATTTACCTCCGATGCTTAATGGTAGAGGAATTGGTCCAAAGAGTTTCATCTCCTGGTTTTTTAACAGGTAAAAATCTCTGGTGTCCCAAATATCTTCTCCTCCTTCTTCTATTATTTGGTTCCTTGATTAATTCCCCCCCCCCGACCTTTTTCTGTGCTAACCTGCAAGCCCTCTCCTTTCCCTGCTGGCTCCATCCCAAGCACTCGTTTCGTTAAGCACCTTCCCAGCACGCACCGACAGTAATACCTGTGGCAGAAATAAGTTCCTACTTATATAGATTCCGGGTACCGACGGTGCTAATTGCACGAAGGAAATGAATTTCCTTCGAAGTGTCTCACTTTAATGGTTTTTCTTGTATTCCGGGGGCAGGTCTTTATCCCACGCACGCGTCTCACCGGGAGGAGCTCGGAGGGACGTTACGGTGCGGTTTAAGCCGTCTTAAATAGTCTAACCTAATAGAAATAGGTTGGACCTACGCGCGCGGAGATGAGTCCCGCTCGTGATGGTGCTGTCATCCAGCAGCTTTTGTAACGCAGACAGCTCTTGGTGGCTTTGGGGGGGTTTTCTGGTGGGTTTTGGGGGGTTTGGGGGGGTTTTTTTGTTTTTTTAATATAGAGGAAGGACTCGCAAGGCTCAGCTGCTTGTGGTGCAGCGAGCGCGGGGAGCATTGTGGGGGCTCCCTCGAGAGCAACGCTTCCTCGGGGTGGAAGAGCGTGCAAAATCCTTCCTAGAACGAAAGGCAATATTTGTATTCCGATCCCTAAATCAGGTGTTATTTTGGTGGGGTGTACCCGGAGCAGGGAGCCGCAGGGCATTTCTGCAGCGCTGCCCAGGACCAGGTTCAGGGTTGGGCAAAGCACTTAACGTGCAGAAATTACTGCAGCCCCTTGTCCTACGCGGTATTTCTGTAAATTCTCCCTGATTTTACCAGACTTCCAGCAAGCTGTCCCCTGAGTCGGGACCCCAGCCCTCGGGGTTGTAATGTGGCTGCGAAATAAAAGCAGGCAGAGGCGAGGGGGCTGCCGTGCCCCCGGCGATTGAGCCGTCGTCTCTCCCGCAGCCATGAAAGCCGACCGCAAGCGCTTGAAGGCGGAGAAGACGGACCTGGTGAGCCAGATGCAGCAGCTGTACGCCACGTTGGAGAGCCGCGAGGAGCAGCTCCGCGATTTCATCAGGAACTACGAGCAGCACAGGAAAGTGAGTACGGGAGCCCGGTCTCATGGCACGGGGCGGGGGGGCTGGCGGTGACGTTGAGCGTGAAACCCGGTTTGCAACCGGGTAAAAACCCAGCAGAGCCCCAGCCGGCCTCTTGCAAGCGGGCAGACGCTCCCCTGCTGCAGGGGCTGGACCGCAGCAGGTCAAGGATAAATAGATACCGGGGGAAACGGGGTCAGGGGGCCAAACCTGGGAAATTTGACGTGATTTTTAACCAGGTGAACGGCGGACATCCCTTTTGGGGGGAGTATCTGCATCCCGCAGCTCCCTGCTCCTGCCCGCTGCCGGCACGGGGCTCTCGTGACACCCGAAGGTGCCGCTTGTCCTTTGGCAGCGCAGCGGTCGGGCGGTCCCCGAGGGGGTCGTGGCAGAGGGTGGGACGGGGGTTTGTAGCAGCGCGTGGCTTTTCCCCTTCCTGATGGCCGCTCCGTGTCCCGGCAGGAGAGCGAGGATGCGGTGAAAGCCCTGGCGAAGGAGAAGGACCTCCTGGAGCGGGAGAAGTGGGAGCTGCGGCGGCAAGCCAAGGAGGCGACGGACCACGCCAGCGCCCTCCGCTCCCAGCTCGACCTGAAAGACAACCGCATGAAGGAGCTGGAGGCCGAACTGGCCATGGTGAGCTCGGTAACGCAGCGGGAACGACTCGAGGGTCAGCCCTACGCCGCTGCTGCGGGAGCTCAGCGCTTGAAACACCCCGGCGAGTTTTGCTGAAGCGAAATGTTTAGTGCGATAATGCGTTTAAGCGTTCGGTTGCGGCGTTATCGCGATACCGGCAGAAAAAGAATCCGTGGCTAAAAAGGAGCTGGGTGTGCTGGGTGCAGGGAGCAACGCGATTTGGGTATTTCCTTGCAAAGGGGAGGGTGAGCGTGCCGCAGGGCGTCGCTGCTGGTGCTGCTGCTCCGGGAGATGTTCGCGTGGGTTTTTACGCCCCGCTGCCACCTTGGTGTCCTTCGCCAGGCCAAGCAGTCCCTCGCCACGCTGACCAAGGACGTCCCCAAGCGCCACTCCTTGGCCATGCCGGGCGAGACGGTGCTGAACGGCAACCAGGAGTGGGTGATGCAGGCCGACCTCCCGCTGACGGCCGCCATCCGGCAGAGCCAGCAGACCCTCTACCACTCGCACCCCCAGCACTCGGCGGACCGGCAAGGTGAGCCCCCCCCCCTCCACCGTGGCACGGACCAGGGTGGAGAGCCAAACCCTTTTTGGGGAGCTGCCTTATTCCCCCAGAGATGGGGGGGGGGGGGAAAGGGCAAAATGCCCCAAAAATAGGGATTTTGGAAGTGCATCGGAGGCTTTGTGTGGGGTCAGGTTTGCTGGCGTGGTGTTAACTCCCCGGTGCCCCCCCCCTGCTTTCCAGCGGTCAGAGTGAGTCCCTGTCATTCCCGGCAGCCGTCCATCATCTCCGACGCCTCCGCGGCTGAGGGCGACCGGTCGTCCACGCCGAGCGACATCAACTCGCCCCGGCATCGAACGCACTCGCTCTGCAACGTAAGGCGCTACGTGACCGGGGGTGGGGGGGTCTTGCTTCCCCGCTGCCCGGGACTTGCTGGGGAGACGGGTGGATGCTGCGGGTCCTCCGCTTCCCAAAACGATGTTGGCTTTGGGGTGGGGTACGGGTAGGAGGTTTGCTGACCTGGAGAGCTGCTTTCCTGGGGGGTTTATCCCAGCCCCACAGCGATACGGCTGCCAAAACAAGCCGCTTTTTGCTGCGGAGGTGGGGGGGTCCCGGGCTGTGTTGGGGCTGATTCCATTGGATCCGTCTCCTTCTGCCGCAGGGGGACAGTCCTGGACCGGTACAGAAGAACTTGCACAACCCAATTGTACAGGTAGGGCACAAAGCCCTGTTTAAATCCTGCTCGTAAGACCGGGTCCTGTGCTAGTGAGTGACTGGGGGGCTCAGAGGCGCTGATTTGGGGGTTTAAAAAAAAAAAAAAGGGGGGGGGGAAGGAAAAAAGGGAAGCTATCGTGAAATCTAAGCCTGGGATGTCTGAGATTGCCACAATTTGCCCCAAACTCCAGGTAATGCCGTAGGTGGTTGCTGTGCTCGGGGCCCATCGTGGTCTTGATTTTTGTAAGGCGCAGCCTAGATCAGGTGGTCGTTCTGGACGTGACCCTAAAACGTCGGCCCTGACCGTCCCTACGTACCTGGAGCTGAAATCCTGAGCTGGTTGAATTAAGAAACCAAAATCCCTCAACATAGCTTTGGACCTGGACCCGAATATTTTTTGGGACGTGGACCCTGTGGTCCATCTTTCCCGGGGTGGGGCTGGGGGAAGGGGGCGAATAAAAAGCTCGGTGGCCAAGCTCTTGTCCTCCTTCCCCTCCCCGCAGTCTCTAGAGGACCTGGAAGACCAAAAACGGAAAAAGAAGAAAGAGAAGATGGGTTTCGGCTCCATCTCCAGGGTGTTCGCCCGGGGGAAGCAGCGCAAGTCCCTCGACCCCGGCCTCTTCGACGGTACGGCCCCCGACTACTACATCGAGGAGGACGCGGACTGGTGACCCCCCCGTGCCGGGTGAGCGCCGGGAGCTTCTCCCCGGCCTCGCCGTCGCCGATGTACATACCCCCAGCCCAGCCCCGCCTGTGGACGTGTTACCTGTTGTCTTGGGAGCGATGCAGCTGTGTCGTAACTTCAGGTTTTTTCCCTTTTTTTGTGTTTTGTTTTTTTGGTTTTTTTTTTTTTTCCTCTCCATACCGGTAACTCCTTTGTGGTTGCTTCAGTTCGTCGCTTTGGGTTGGTTTAGGTTGAGTGTGGGGTTTTTTTTTTCAGTTGTTTTTTTTTTGTTTGTTTGTTGGTTTTTATTTCTTCCTTCTTTTTGACGAAACTTGAAACTTGAAGGACTGCTGTGTCTCTGTAAATACCAGAAATATTGTGCACTTTGTGCTTGTGACGTCTCTTGTCCGAAACCCGCTGTTTTCCGGAGCCCAACCGGGGACGAAGGACCTGCCCAGCTGAGGGACCTTAGAGAGAAAACACACAACACACACACAAAAAAAAAATCTCGTTTGCTGTGATGTCTTCCTGGCCGAACCCCGCGGAGGCAACACGGGCTGGTTGTAAACGCCGCCGGTCTGGAAATAAGTGTTTTAACGTTCCTTTTTAGTTGTTTTAATTTATTTGCACAAACCCAGAGGAGCTATTCTAACTAAATTATTGCAGAAGTTTTGGGATTTTTATATTTTTCCACGTCGGTTGGGATGGGGCGGGGAGGAGGAAGGGTGTGTTTGTACTGTACTGTCCTGGGAAGCTGCTGCCCGGCGGGGGGCCGGAGCCACGGACCCCCCCCACCCCGGGCTCCCTCGGCCCCGCGGCTGCAGATGCTCCAGGAGCACTTAACGCCTTGGAAAACGCAAACCGAAATACGCGCCGGGAAATATGATGGGGAGGGGGAGCCGGTGGAAGCTTTGCCCGCTGTTTTTCCCCACGTTTGGGGGGTTCACCCTTTGCTTCGAGTAAAATTTGGGGGGGTCTGGCATGAGCTGGGAGCAGGGGAAAGGCGATATCCCGAGATATCCCCGTATCCCGAGACGTCGTCCCTCCGGCGCCGGCCACCCCGCTCCCCTTTGGGGTGTCAGCGCTGTCGGCGAGGAGGGGGGGGGCCGGGGAAATCGGTACGAGTCCCCGCCGGGGAGGTTTTTCCGGCGCCGGGGTGATTTTTTTTTAAGCGCAGGTAGAGCTTGTGCTTCCAAATCCCCTGGAAATGCCCCAAAACCAACCCCCCGGCGCGGCGGCCGCTTCCCCTCTCCACTAACACGCACCGCGCTCTGCTTATGCCAAGATAAGTACCTTATGCTTTAATGCTTACGATATGATTTTAAGCTCTTAAAAAAAAAAAAAAAAAAAAAAGTATTAAGATTTATTTAATGATGCTATCATAGTGTATTATTTTTCTTAATTCCGATACGCGCGCCCTGGTTGAAAACAAGGGTGTTTTGTCTTAAATCACCGAACTAAACCGCCGATGCCCTCGCGCCGTGTGTTCCTGCGAACGGGATGATGCGGAGAAGCCACGGAGGAAGGGGATGCAGGGCAGGGTTTGCCCCGTGGCATCTTTCTCTGCAGAGAAGCGTTTTTATATGTTTTGTTGGGTTTTTGGGGTGGTTTGTTAATTTTTTGTTGTTGTTGTTGTTCTCCTTTGTGTTTTTATAATTTAAACGATAAACCACCTTGCGTTTTTATAATTTAAAACGATAAACCACCGGAACAGATGAGCAAATCTCCTTGTTATCAAGTAGTTTCCTTTGCATTTCAGCTTTTTTGTAAATTAGGAAATAATTCTAAAAATTACTAAGAGGATGATTTATTTAAGAGAACTTCGATAAATAGCATATGAAATATGGGTAACATTAGATTTAACTTTTCCCCGCGTGAGTGGGGGAGAATCCTTGAAGGCATGGATGCAAATATAAAATTATAAAAGATCTAAATAAAGCTTATTTTAAAGTACGGATGAACTCCACGTGATTTAATTGCTTGCCCGATGGAGAGCCCGGGCTGACGCCGGCGGTGGCACGTTGGGCATCGGCGTCGCGGCACCGGGCAGAAGCCACGCGGGTGGGTGAACGTCACCCCCGCCCTGGCTGCCGTGCGAATCGGGGGGTCCCCGGGGTGGGGGTGCAGGGGGGATGCAGGAGAAGGCTGCATCCCTGGACTGGCTCTTTCCCACAACCCGCTTGCCGGCCGAGCGCTTGCACCCGGACGTGGCACCGCTGGGTATCCGTATAAAAGGGGGATTTAAGGTGAGCGAAGATTTGGGAATGTGGGGGAAAGAGGCGGGGGGTGTCCCCCCCTCGGGTACGGGCGGGAGTGGTAACGCCACGAAAAGCGGGTGGGGCGGAGAGCTGAGAAGTTTTTGTGCTCTAACGCTTGCCAGCGGATAAATTATTGTTAATAATTTCTCTTGTTAATGATTTATTTATTGTTAATTATTGTGAATTTATTGTTGGTTATTGTTAATAATTTATGGATGGATAAATCATTATTACGCATTTGCAGATGGCATTTTGTCACTAGTAGGGTTGTGCCGGCGCTTCCGGGGGGGGGGCCTGGCGCAGTTTTGGGGTTGCGGCTGCGTTCGCGGGCTGGAGCGGAGCGGAGGGTGGGCATGGCGGCGCCGGAGGCGAGCGCTGTGGGTGCAGGGGGCCGGGGCGGCTGGTGCCGCGGGGGGGTGGGGGGGTGGTGGCATCCCTGGGGAGGACGCACGGCGGGGTCGGGCTGCTCTGCAGGGAAAGCATCCCCTGGATCCGCTCTCCGCAGTCGGAGCCGCTTGAGATGCTCGAGCTATCATCGAGCAGGGGGATAAAAAAAAAAAAAGAGACCATTTCAGACAAGACGTGCAATGATTTTCTGTTTTTCAGAACCATAATGAGGGTAGAGATGAAGAGATGTATTTTTTTTTTCTTTTAACAGAAACGTCCTGGGTTTGTGAGCAGCTGCAGAGCAGGTAAGAGCCACCACAGTCTGACATGGGGAGAGTTTGAGCAAAAAAAAAAATTAAAAAAAAAAATGTAGAAGCCAGCTGGCTATATAGCTCTGTCACCCGCGGCTGTAACACAGTATTAATGGGAATTAAACATTGCATTAAAGTGTAACTATTGAGAGCGACAGAGATAAGCTGGGCGCAGACCGTGGCAGGGTTTGCTGCACAAATATTTGTTTCTGCCCTTCGCCTGCAGCGTGCGAGGGACGGGGTGCGGGTGCTTGCCCACCCCAGCCGTGGTTTTAAAAACTCCGGGCGCCCTTTGGCAGCTTGGGAGCGCGGCAGAGCTGTGGGTGCGACACCGGTCCCGGCGTGGCTTCTGCCGCTCGCCGGTCGTAGCAAGACGCCTGTCCCCGTGCCGTGGGCACCGCGCCGGGTGTGCTGGGCCCTCGCCTGGCCCTGGGGAGGGGGCAACGGGGGTCGCTTTGTGCATTGGAACCGGGACGAGCGGAGGATGCTTGTTCCCTGCGGTCCGTGGGTGATGTCCTGGGCTGAGGGGTGTCTCCTCGGTGGCTTCGTCCCCCGGCAGCGGAGGGCAGACAGGCCGGGGCTGCAGGAGCGTGTTCCTGCTTGCGCCTCAGCCGTGTCCCCGCCGCAGCACGCTGCGATGCTGCCATCGTGTGAGTAGTCCACGAGCCGCGTGCCGGCCTTCCACCCATCGCGGCGTCTCCGGCCGGGAGCGCTGCAGCCACCGTGGGAAACGCAGCGGACAGCGCAGCCGTCGCGGTGACCCTCGTGCCCGCCGCGGCTCCCCGCGGCCGAAGGCTTGCGTGTCCAGGTGACTTCTGCTGCCCAAAGCCAACGAACCCCCCGCAGCGCTCCCGGCTGAGAAGGAGACTTGCCCGTGCCTCGAAGACGATGACAGCAGCCACGTAAGTGTGAGGCGAGCTACGAGGCGGTTTTTAAGACCAGGGCGCGTTTATTTTAGGTCCGACTCGCAGTGTTTGCGCGCTTCGCACCGATAATGTTGTCGTGCAGACAAGAGTCACAAACGCGTTTCCCTGGTGAGGACTTTAGACCGAGAAAGAAAAAATACCCTCGGGGCACGAGGTGGTGTGCCGGGACAGTCGGGGTGCCCTGCGGAGGGGGGCACCCGGGGGCCACCGTGCTCCTTTACCCCCCCCGGTGCGTGAGCAAGCCACGCCGGTCCTGGCATTGCCTCCGGGTGCCATTCCAACCAAAGCGGCGTCTACCTGTCGCACCACGGCCGCGCGCTCGTAACCTGCAGACCAGGAGCAGGTTTGAGAGGTCGCAGCGGGGGTGAGCCCTGGGGAGGTTTTCTTGCCGCGCTGCCGTAGACAGGTGATCTCACCTCCCTGGGATTGCTTTATTTGCGTTAGAGAGTTAAGCCTGTACGTGTTAAATACCTGAGTCAACGGTCAGGGTGGTCGGTGGGTTTTGAGACGTGGTCGGTCGCAGACTGTGGGCGATGGGGGCCGCAAATGATGGCATCTCCCCAAACGCTGGTGTCGAGGGCTGCTGCCGAGGCTACTGGGTTATTGCTCGGGATCACCGAAAGTTTGGAAACGTCCCTGTCATTTATTCCTCCATTTTCAGTGTTTTTCTTGAAAGTGAATTCTACTCTTGCTGCTTTGTGAGCACCAAGTCGATGCTGGAAACGCCTTTCTGAGTCCTCGCCTGCGCAGCCCAGGGGATGCGGCAGTACCTGACGGCATCCTTTGCCATGAGCATCCCGCGTGGCCTTGGGGCATCCCGCTCTGCTGAGCGACCGTCGTCCCTGCGACCGTCCCCCGCTTCAGCCCCGATCGGCTTCCCGCTGCCCGAGCTGATGCAGCCACGAGCACCGGCAGCGCCGCAGGCTGGGTTTGCTCCGCTCCATCCAACCGGGACGCTGGAGCGGCGATGAGGCCCCGTACCCAGGTACTAAGGTTTCCTTGGAGTTTTATCACCACTGGCGAGTGATTTCCCAGCATTTTCCCTTTCTCAGGCACAAGCCATCGCTCGCCATCTGCTCCTAGTTCTGCAAAGCTACGTTGAATTTCTCAGCTCTTTTAGACGCCCAGGCGCACGACACCGCCGTGGCTCCGCTCTTCCAGCCCTGTCATCCTCAAGCCCTGGATCTCATTTTCCCAAGCCCTCTCTCATCCCGATCAAGCCGCTCACTTCCCGATGGCGGCACGCGGGTCACAGAGTCCCCGAGGAAAATGAAGAAGTTCCTCACCCCCCTCCCACGCGTCGCACTGGCAGCGGGGGGGTGGTTCTGCTGCCCAGCCAAGCTAAGGGCATCGCAGATCAGATGCAGGAGCCCCCAGATTGCCGCCGGGAGGAAGCAGCGGGTTACTTATTGCTCTTATTATTAATACAGGAGCTTTACTTACGCGGTTTTCTAGGTTGCAGACGTGTACGTGCTTGAAATGGCAGACGGCGACTTGGCACGGCGGTTAGACTGGTTGTACCGGAACCGCCGTCCTCTACGCCGCGTCCCGGCAGCCCCCAGGACGCCTGCTGCCTGCACCGCCTCGGAAGCCCGGTCCCGCGGAGATGCCGGCAGGTCGCGTCCTCCCACCGGGTGAGCGCAGGATTGTGCCAAGCAGGAATGTGTGGAAATGCCTCCTGGGCTGCTGCTTTTCCTCTCTTTTTCCACTTGCACAGCAGGTTCCCAGCCTGCAGCCCCAGCAGGCACTCCCCAAATTGGGGTACAGACACCAAGGCACGGGGAAAAAGGATACCAGTATAGACCAGTGGGAGCTGGGATGTGAGGGTGAAGCCCTCAGCTGGGCAGGGAGCCCATCACGGCGCGGGCTGGGACGGACTTTCATCCCAGGGCCAGGGTCCTGCCGTGCTCCACGTCCCCAGGGGAAATGTCGGGAAAAGTGACCTGGGCTGGAGCACGGCGCCGGCCTCCGGCTGGGAGCAGGTGGTCACGGCACGGCCGCCGAAGCCGGCTTGCCGGCGCAGATGGCTGCGGCATGGCCGCTCCCTGGGCAGACGGTGCGGATGGCAAACGTCGTGCTCGTGTTTACCGGTGCGCCGGCAGCCGCGGCGTTGGTTGGCGGTGCTGGGGAAGGGGCTGGATGGTGCCCTCGAGGGCAGCCCTGCGTGCAGTGTGTCGGGACTCGCCACCACGGGGGCTTTTGCGACAGGGCTGCACCGGCTTCGCAAGAACGTTACGATGCTTAATTAGCACATCCAGGGCAGGATGGTTTCATTGGTGCTCAGGCTGCCCTGGGACCCTTATTTTGTTTTCCTGTGCACGTTGCTGGTGCAGCTTTGCAGGCCACGTGCAGAAATTTACCCTCCTCGCTGGCGACCTGCTTCTCGTGGAGGGGTGCAAGTGCCCGGGACGAGACTGTCCCCCGGCCCGGGGAGGGGGGAATCAAACCTCCCCCCTCCGGAAAGGCCGTGCTGTCAGCGAGGGGGTGGCTCAGGGCTTGTGGGACTGGGGAGATGGAGGGAGCAGAAACCTGAGCATCCTCCCCAGCCTGCGATGTGTAATATTTCTGGTGCTAATGAACTGTAAAAAATAACTCTCTGTATTAACAGACACGTTCCATCTGGTGGCTCTGCTGACCTGACTCAAGCGGACGGGCTTTTCCCCTTTCAGGACAAACCATCTGGCCGCAGGTATCGGGAGTGGCGTGTCACCGAGCCGCGGGTCTGGCTCGCCGTTGGAAAGGTTTGGAGGAATCCTGGGACGTGGCTGCGCTCTGGGCTGGGCTTTGCAGTGGTGATTTTAACGTACGTGTCGAGCACCTTCCTTTGAGCAGAAAAACGTGGGAGAAAACTGCTGCTGACAGATTTTTGCCGTTAACGCAGGGTAACGTGAGGCCCTGGCACCTCCAGCAAGCACCAGGGCATCAGATGCCCCTCTGAAAGGCCCTTTTGTTGCCCGCTGATGGCTCCCGGGGCGGCTCCTGTTCCCTCCTTGGCGTTCCTGCGCGAGCAAATCCTTTATCCCACATATTTGGCTGGATAAAGACCTCGAAGAGGTACCAGCCTGTCCCAGACCAGGCAGTGAGGGTTTGCAAGGGGAGATTGGAGCTGCCCTCGGATAAATACCCACACGAGTTTGACTACCATAGCCAGGAAGGGAAATGAGCTGAAGAAATGCACCTAAACGTGTCAGCCCGCAGCAGAGGCAGGCAGGCTCTGCCGTCTGAGGGGCGTGAGCGAGCCCCCCCGAAATGAAGGATGGGCAAACTAGCCGGGGTCGGCAGTGCCAGGGGAGAGGAGAACTAAATCTGCTCCAAAGGGAACAGCCGAGCAAAGGGAGAGATGAAATGGGTCGAGCGTGCCGACACGGAAATGTGCAGCCGCCTCCGGCTCGCCCGGCCCTGCTGCCGCGGGAAAGGCCGTTTCTGGCCGATATTCGGCTTTGCAGAGCGGGAACCTGAGGAGCCGCTTTATGAATGTCCCCTCTGTGCTCACGGTCTCCAGGGCTCGGGCTGGGCAGTCGCCACGCAGGATCAGTGACAGTCTCTGTGTGAAGTGCATTGTCCGTCCCCCCCCGCTGTCTCGCAGCTAACCTGCAGAGAAAACAATTCCCCGCTATAGCTGCCGACGGACGGAGCTGCTTGAGACGACAGGTTTGTGCTGCAGGAGGGGAAGGAGTGGAGGGAATTTGCCTGAGCGGGTGGCCAAGCCTGAAAATGCAAAACAATCTGTACAAGGAAAAAAAACCCGATATGCAGATATATATAAAATAATATGGGGTTTTTTTATAGCACAGCTCTTGAAATCGGCCTTTGTAAAGAGAAGGAAGGTATCGTGAGCAGGGAAGGGCAGCGCCGCCATGCACCAGGAGGAGGAGCTGGGGCAGGTGAGTCAGTGGAAAATAACATCGGCTCGGAGTGAGCGGGATGGTGCCGGTAGGGAGAGATACGGGGAAACGGGAGGGTTTCCACCCGGCATCCTGAGCACCGGTGTCCCCGAGGCAGGGCTGCGGCATGCTGACTCACGGGAGGGGATGTGACGAGTTGTGTTGGGTCCGTGATGGCTTTTGCCTTTGCAAAGACTTGTAGGGCTTAAGGGACAGGAAAAACTGCAGCGGCTGGTCCAGCAAGTGTTGGCAATGTTGCTTTTTCACTCGTGATTGGGAAAAACCCACCCTGAGTGTCATCTCTGACAGAATTTGAGTTCTTGGTGGTGTTTATTATTACAGCTGGGTGTGAGAAGGGCCTGGAAAAACTCAAGTCCCAGTTGCTGCTGGGATGGCAGCTGGGGAGAGGTGACACGGGGCACGGCATTAATTGTGATGCGCTGTGCCACCGCTTAGGGAAGCGCGCTCCCAATTCTGCGCTTACTGTACGCGTGTTGCACGGACACGTTGTTTAGTCACGTCATAGATACGCACAGAAATGCGCAGAGGTTCCCCGCTTCCACCCTCCGGAGCAGCCCACAACCCTGCGCATAACTGCGGCTGTTAATTGTTCGTTAGTAACGCCCTACCGAAGAGGGGGCAGGAGCCAGCAGGTCGGTCCCCGCATTTGAGCCTGGAAAGCACGGGACTGTGGCTACAACGCCGAGGCACGTGGCCAGCAGCCCTGGTGAGGGCCGTACCCGGAAGGGCTCTTCCCGGTGAGCGGGTGGTTAACTGGGAGGGTTTATAAAGGGCAGCAGCCCCATAAAAAAGTGCTTTCCAGGCTGGTTGGGAACACAAGCCCGGCTTTGTGGGGATGTTGGCTTTGCTCTGTTGAATGGAGCGATGAACCCCAGCGGTTGTGGTTCCTCAAAACGGGGCTTCTGCAAACAGTGCTCGGAGCTGCTTGTTTGAGGAAAGGCTCTGCTCGTGGGTAGGAGCCGGTTTCACTGCAGATCCCTCACAAGCTGGTTTTTAAACTCGAAACAGGGGCTGCCGGTGCCTGGAGCGCTGCGCAGACCCTGTTCGGAGTGGGTGAGACAACCCGCAGCCCCAGCTGTGCCCCACACCTGGAACGAGGTGTGGGAAAATATGTAATTTATATCTATTGCATGATGGAGTGTAGGAATTGCAGGAAGTAACTGCTGCAGGAGCAGCCTCCAGGGTGCAGGGATCCCCCGGGAAGCAGGCAGGCCTGGAGTCCGTCCTCTTCGTGGCCGGGTACGCAACTAGCGTGGGAAAAGGAACAAACTTTGCTTGGTTGGCACCATAGCACATCTCTTTCCTGACTAAGCTCGTTGTTGCTGGAAGTGCAGACTTCTGGAGAAGAGGAACCAAAATCAGCCTGTGCAGTCTTCCCCCCTGACGTTCTGAGAACTTTTAGAAAAATACCGAAAGAAACCACAGCTCCGGAGAGGGGACGGAGGGGGGAAAGTATGGTCAGCCAGCCCAGCCAGGCTAATGCGATGCAAAGGGCTTCCAGGAGAGCAATTACCCTCCTCTACCTCCTCTCGGGTGGGGTCTGCTGGGCGGTCTGTAATTACCCACAGCCGGGGAGATGCACAGCTGGGGGGGGGAGAACCCCCCTGCCCCCCGGGGCCTGCTCCCTTCCCTGCTCCCCCCCCCCGGGGCCTGCTCCCCCCCCCGGGGCCTGCTCCCTTCCCTGCTCCCCCCCAGGGCCTACTCCCTTCCCTGCTCCCCCCCGGGGCCTGCTCCCTTCCCTGCTCCCCCCCAGGGCCTGCTCCCTTCCCTGCTCCCCCCCGGGGCCTGCTCCTCTCCCTGCCCCCCGGGGCCTGCCCGCCTGCCCGGCGCGGGGCTCTCCGCTGCTCTGAGGTGTCTCCTCGTTCCTGGCCCTCTCCAGTCTCCCGGTTTTCAGCGCGGGTTCCCGCTGCGGGCGGGTCGGACCGGGCAGAGCGCTGCCCCGCCGCCGGGGCCGGGCCCTGCAAGCACCGCCCCGGGAGGGCAGGGAAGGGCAGGGCCGGGCAGGGCCGACCGGCCCGGGAGGGACTCGCCGCCGCCGCCGGGGAGGTACGTGGGGCCGGGGGGTCGGCGAGGGGGATCGGGCCCCCTGCCCCGGGAAGGGACGGGACGGGATGGGACCGGGGCGCTGGGGCGGGCTGGGCTCGGTCCCGCCGTGCCAGGGACCGGGACAGGAGACGGGACCGGGAGCGGGTCGGAGCCGGGAGCGGGCCGGGGGATGGACTGGGTCCGGCTCAAACCCGGGGCAGGGGCAGGACCAGGCCAGGCTCAATCCCGGGACAGGACCGGGCTGGACCCAGCCCCGGTGGGGTTCTGTCCTGTACCCGGCGGGGCCCCCAGCCCCGGGGCAGCTTGCTGGGGCTGGTTCCTGCCTGGCCGGGGGGCTCTGAGAGCAGCACCCGGCTCACGGAGGGGCTGCGGGGGAAACATCCCCAGAGCAGGGGGTGGGCGAGGGTTGGGGCCCTCCGGGTTTGGGGAGCGGCGACGTCGTGGGGGTCAGTCCCTGCTGTCACCCGTTCGTGATGCGTGGGCTTGGGGCGCCTCGTCAGCCCCTGCGGCTGTCAGGAGCGGGGAAAAGAGTAGCCGTCTTTTTGGGAAGGATCATCTCAGTGTTGAGAGAAAGGGGGGGGGTGGGTGGGTGAGATGAACCCCCCGCCAAACCCAGCAGCGTCTTTGCGGCCGGTTCCCACGGATTGCAGCGTGACAGGGCAGTCACGTATCGTGAGCCCATCGCTCAAAAGTCGTCAGTCGCCGGGAAGGTGCAAGGGACGGTGTGTGCGTGAGTCTGTTTGGAAAGCAAACAAAGACAAAGAGAAGGAAACCTGTGCAGGGCAGGGCAATGCCAGGCGGTTTATGAACTAATCGCTGGTCAGTGGCGTTTCTGTTCTTCCTATTGTGCCGTTACTGCAAAAGCAAGAGCGGCTTGGAGCTTTGAAGGACTCCGGCAAATCTGGGAACGTCTCCCGAGAGTTGGTTTAGAAAGAAATCCCACCGTGAAAGCGAGTCAGCAACTGCAGCGGGCGCAGCCGCAGCCCCCGGCGTGTGCGGTTAGTCACCCTAGGTGTGCGCCGGGTGGGCACACCCTCCTGCACCTCGTGCTTTTGGGACACGGCCCGTGACAGGCGCAATTATTTTAGGAAGCTCCTATCTCTGTCTGTTGCAATGATTGTTTCCAGGAGCAAGGGAAGAACTGCCATCTCCTTGGGTTAGGAAGGCAAGGTCAGGTAGGAAACCCCATCAGGTGGGTGTTTCTCAGGTGGGTGTTTCTCGGGGGCTGTGACTTTCGGTAGCCCTGTGCCGGCGGCAGGGAGGGGAGGAAGCCTGCCTGCCCCGCTCCACCTGCACCGAGCCAGGGCCTCTTCCACAGCTTCTCGCCGGGCTTTGAGCACCGGGACTCGTATCTGCTGGGAGATGGAATACTGACGTTACCACTGACAGCTTTGCCTAGGTAGTTTTTCACTCTAAGCCAGCTCTTGGTGTTTGTGTGCATATTGGGTGCGCTCCCAGTGTGTGTCTCCCCCGTACTGACTTTTAAAAAAGGGCTCAGGCGTCACAGTACACCCAGCAGCACCGGTGCAATAGAAGTAGATTGGGGTGCCTCGCTGCTGCGGAGGTTGCATGCGAGGGAAACCCCTGATGAGAGTCACCCGCACCCTGGTGAAGCTCCCCGGGTTTGGGGGAGCAGCGCCTGCTGTCAGCGGCATGTCTCGAACCAGCTGTCTTGTGAAGACGTTGGTTTTTGGAGGTGATGTGGTGGGGTTGAGCATCTCTGAGCCCGGCATAGCCCGGTCTGTTGGGAAGCATGG
The DNA here is from genome assembly GCF_028858705.1 of Grus americana. Taxonomy (NCBI): domain Eukaryota; kingdom Metazoa; phylum Chordata; class Aves; order Gruiformes; family Gruidae; genus Grus; species Grus americana. Next base: position 2,731,054 of record NC_072872.1, on the reverse strand, counting down.
CCGCGTGAGCAGAAATCAGCAGTTCTGCGAGCACATCCTGTGTGAGACGGGCTGCCCTCGGCTTTGCGTGGTGGAGCCTGGGGGAGGTGAAGCTGTGTGGTCCCGTGGTGTGGTCCTGGCTTTCAGCTAATGGGCTCCAGCTGCTGCTGGGCTTTCAGGCTCCTTAAAGCTCTTCCAGCACAGACCTCAGCCACTGCTCAGTGGGATGCAGTGCCTCTAGGACATAGCCGAGCATCCCGCAGCCACCCGAGGCCCTGGACATCTCGGCGCGACGGCCAGAAAGGGAATCCTCTCAGCTGGCAATGAGGAATGCGTTGGGTGTGGGGCTGGTGAACCCAGCCCTCAACTGAAATGACTCGGAAGTATGTGAGATGCCTTTGATTTTATCTGTGGGTAATTACACGGGTGGGAAAATCCTTGGGAAGGGAAGTGCCTGGGGAAGGAGGAACATTTGGCCTTGGTGCCTTGAGGACAGCTGAGTGTTGGCGATGCTCGGTGTAGCTCGGCGCCGCGGTGAAGGCTGCAGTGCTGTAAGGTGCTGCCTGCAGCCGCGCTCCCACAGAGATCCCGGGAGGCCAGGGCTGGGCAGGGCTGTCTGCTGGTGCTCCCAGCTGGAGCCCTGGAGGAGGGATCCCTCCAGCAGCTGGGGTACGTGTCTGTCTCCAAAACGTGTTTCTTGTTCCCAGTGTATTTTTTAGGCAGAAACTGGCCAAGCAGCTGAAAATCCTGCGTGAGCTGTGCAGGTAGCGTGCAGCGGCATAATCCCCCGGCAAACCTCCATCCCGATCAAAATTCCTGTGCCCGCCTCGCTAAACAGTGCTGCTTTGTGCCTGGCCGCTGTGCGTCGCGTCGCTTGGCTGCCCGGCCGGCTCCGTCTCTCCCTTTCTGCCCCATTGGCTCCTCTCTGCTGTCTGCGGCAGGTTTTGTTTGCGGGTCTCACTCGTTGGAGAAGGCTGTTTGGAAAGGATGATGAGAGAGGCGATGCCACATCGGGGTGCAGCGAGATGAAGGATGTCGCTGAAATCGCAGGCTGAGGATGAGGAAGGCAGTGCTGGCTAGCCGATGGCAGCACGGCGTCCCGGGTTAGTGGCTTGCAGCGAGGGGAGATAAGGCTTGGGGGGGCTTCCGTGGTGCAACAGGAGCTGCTTAAAGCACTCCAGGAGGGCTGGGAAGTGCTCCGAAGCAGTGGGAATGCCGGATTTGGCTTTGGAAGACATCAGAAGGGCAGATGGATCACGTCCACAAGCGCTGAAAGGCACCGAAGGAGAACGTGTTATCAGGCATGGGGAGGGTGCGAGGTCACAGACCAAAAGCCATGGGAAGGCAGCTGGGAGGGCGATGGCTTTGTCTCGGCAGGAAACAGCAGATTAGGAAAATTTAAAAAGCCAAAACCAAACACAAAGGTGCAAAGTGGAGTCAAAAGGAAGGCAGGAAGGAGACAAAGTCAAAGCACTGGGATTTTCCCAGGCTGGCGTGTGTTTTCCCAGGCCTGGGTGCGCAGGGTAGGCTGGCAATTCAACTCCCTTTTCTAGCCCTAAGAGAGGAAAATGCCCCAAACCACCCCCCACCTCTGCTTTAGTAAAGCCTGACCCGAAGGCGTTAGGCTGGCACTAACTACGCATGTGAGCCAGGCTCGGGAAAAGCCATGGGACGCTGTTTGCAGAGCGCGCCGGGACACGGCAAGGGCTCGCTGACCTCCAGCGCTGCTGCGAGTTGGTGCCGGCGCGGTCTCGGTGGCTGCGGCAGCATTAGCCCCAGGAATAAATGGCAGCGTCCCTAAATATAAATTTAAAAGGACTCTGAGTCCATTACTGGTTTGCAGCAAGCACTGCTCTGATGGCCCTAATGAAATTACAGGGAGAAAAAGAGTCTGGAAGGCAGTTTCTCATACCTCGATGATAAAGTTCAAGCTAATGGCTGTCTGCTGCATAATGACGATTAGGACTCGGTAGATACGGTTGCTGTGGCTTGCGTGATCTGTGCCAGTTCTTAAACCGGTGCCGGCTCAATCGCCCGCCGGTCCCTGGAGTTGCGAAGGATGCAGTGGTGGTGGCAGACGCCTTCAGCTGGAGAAGGACCGGGCGCTGCGTTGTGCAAATGGGACGTTTTGCGAGCCCCGTCGCTGTTATTCCGTGGCCGTCAGTGTGGCTCCGGTAGCCGTGGCAGCCGGCCGGGCGGATTGCAGCATCCTGAGCCCGGGAGCGGGCCGGGCAGCCTTTGCTTTTCCGTGACACCCTTGTTTTGCAGGAAGCCGCAGCGCCGGGGGCCCTGGGCTCCCCTCCAGGGTGGGCTGGCGCCGGGACGGGACGGGGGAAGCGCCTTATGCAGAGTTTTAGGAAAACGCTGCTGGTCGCCTGGTGCTGTCTGCAAGAGTGCAGCTGAGGAGTCATCATTAAAAATAAAATGAAAGAGATGGTGAAATAGCTCTTAAAATGTCTGTAGGGAATGCAGGGAGTGATGAATATGGGTGCGTTCCTGTATGCTCTTAGCAGGGAGCTTAAGCAGCAAAATGTGGCAAAGCCCCGATGGCCTGCGTGGGGCTGTCCCTCCGGGTCTCTCTATTCCCTGGTGAGATGCTCTATAACGGGCTGGGTACGAGCCCAAACGAACAGGAATTGGGTAAATCGGCAGCAATGCTGCTTTTCCCAGCTCAGCTGGTGCTCTCTGGGTGTTTCTCTCCCCGCTGGGCCAGGGGAGTTCCCTGCATCCCCGGACCCGCATCTGGCCAGAAACAGCCCTGCTGCTGGGGCGCGTGTGACTTGGGCAGCGAGAAGGGCCAAAAAAAAAAAAACCAAAGAGAGAAAATATCGCCCGAGTGCTGACCTGTTGGTTTTCTGACTCCGCGTGGGGTTTTGTGTAACGAGGGCTCCGAGCAAGGTTACTGCCGCTGCAGAAACCAGCTGGTGAGGGTGTGCTGCGGTCACCAATTAGCAGGGAAGGTGGTTAACGAGAGGGCTGTCTGGGCGTAAGCGCGAAGACGGAGGTAGCACCTTGCGTGCTGGAGCTGCTGCGGAGGAGCGGATGTGGGGCTGGGTGTCCCCGGCGCCGTGCAGAGAGGTGAAGCCCAGCCTGGCTCAACGTTACCCCCGTTTCTGATCGTCTCCGGGCTCGCCCGACCCAGGGGACTTTGCGCCCCATGTCCAGAGGGTGTAAAGCTCTCTGGAAATGCCCACGCGTGAGCAGCTGATCTCCGGTGTGTTGAGGATGGCCGTTGAAAGGAGCCGGAGGACCTTAGGGCTGTAACTTGGGAAGTGGTGGGCGCTGAACCGCCGCCAGCCCTGGGAGCAGCTTGGGAAGAGGGAGGGCTGTGGTTCTGGTCATCAGATATAAGCGGACGTGCGGCAGGCTCCAGGCTCTTTGGGTGTTTGGAGAATAGATTTTAATTTCCCCCCCCCCCCCAAAAAAAAAGTCCTAGAAAATTAGTCTCGTGTTTTCCGACTGGCACTGGAATTGCACGCTGGCTTTCGGAGGCAGGGTCAGAAGGGATGTGTCTCTCCGTGGCGTCGTGCTTCGAACCGTGCATCGTGCGCTGCCTCCTCGGGAGCGAGGAAGCCCTGGGGCTCAGTGCGAGTGCGAGCTCATCCCGTGCCCTGTGACTGCATCGGGATTTGACCCGTTCCCTGAACTGCAGACTCATCTCTGTGATCCCATGACAAAGGTGTTGCTGCTGGACTGGGAAGGTGATGGCGTGGGAGGGGAAAATCCAAAGGTTGTGGAGGGCAGAGCAGCGTCCGTGCCGCCGTGGGCAGCGATGGGTGTCATGCTTCCTCGTGAGTCACCCCGGCGGGGTTGGCGTTTCACCGCGAGCACCGAGACGTGGAGCGTGGTCGGCGGGGGGGTCCTTGTCCCCGTGGCGGGACCGTTGTTGCGGAGGGCCGGTGTGTCCCGCGGAGGGGAAGATGCTATTTGCTGCCGCCCCGCCTGGCTGCCGGTGCCAAAAGCCTTTGGGGCGCGTTGGCGTGCCGTGCTGAAGAAAGGGCTTATCCCGAGCCCTCCCGTGCCAGATTAACGATTGGGAAAGTCCCAAAGTGTCCCTTGGCCCCGGCAGCCTGCAGGGAGCCGGCGAGAGGTGCGGGAAGCCCGGCCAAGCGCGGAGGCGGCGCTGGTGCCCCTGGCTTGGCAGCTGCGCCGGTGGAGTTTAATGATTCGGAGATCCTGCTGTAAATCATTGCCAGCGCGGCGCAGGGCTGCAGGCGTGCGTGGGAGGGGGACGAAGGTGGGTCTGGCTGCAGGGAAGATGCCGTGCTGCAGCTGGAGGGAAGGGGACACGGGCGGGGGGGGCTGAGGGGGGCTCGCGGCCCGGCGGAGGGCTGAGGATGGCGATGGAGCCCCAGCGAGCTGCGGGGGGGGGGCAAGAAGAGAGGAGGCTCGCAGGAAATGGTGTAAGGACGGTGAGTAAGCATCGGGCGCTCGGGGCTTTGCACAGTAGGAGAGCGCTCTGGAGCGGTTTTGGTAAACAAATTGGGGGAAATCACGGTGGAAAGATCCCTGGAGGATTATTGAACTGCTGCAACTGCAGAGCAGGGAATGTCCCTGTTGCTGGGCCGGGGAGGCCGGCACTGCGTGCGTGCTGCTCGGGACGGCCACAGTAGATGCCATCTCGGAGATGCGGTATCAGCCACAGCGAGATTTTGGGGGTGACTTGGTGGTTGTTTCTGGGCTGCCCTGAACCCTCAAGTTGCGGCACCCTTTTGCTGCGCTGGCCGGTGTCCGTCTCGGTGATGCCACCTCTGCTGCTCCAGGCAGCGCCGGGGATGCTGGACCCGCGATAGCAGCAGCTCCCTTCTCTGGCCGCTGACGTCAGGGCGCCGGGGTTATTGCTAAAGCGGCGATAGGAGTGTGCTCTGGAAAGCCAAAAGAAGGGCTAATTCAATGGAGAGATGGACTTGTATGTCAAGTCTCCCGCCGTAATCTGATTTTCCCAGGCTGCAGGGCACCACAGCGAGGGATCTGCGTAAAACTTTCAGGCACAGAGATGATGTAGAAGCTGAAATCCTGCCCGCTGCTAAGGCTGACGTGCCCGAGGCAAGCCAGAGAGATCGGGAATGGGCACGGAGGTTTAGCCACCACGGGGAAATGTTACCAGCCCCGCGTGTTTTCTGTGCGTGCAGCATCGTTTCCCTGCCCCAAACCCAGCGGAGCAGTTGGCAAGCAAAAATCTCGGCTGGCCGATGTCTGTGCAATGCTTCGCCAAACAGCACGGGAGCCCGTTTGTATAACTGGGTAAGGGAAAAACCCCACAGCCGCCCGTACAGCCAAGGTTGGAAGACCCAAAATGAGAAGCAGAGGGGCTGAGAAATCAGAGCGGGGGGGTTAGTGGCTGCGGTAAAGGTGATACAGGGTGTGCTGGCTTGGCTTTGTCGTAAGAAGGGGCTCGGGTCTGTTAACGGGGCTCGGAAGAGGCGTCTTGCTCTTGTTCCGGGCGCTGGAGGTCTCGGGCAGGGAGAACGGCTGCAAGCGCAGAGCGAGGGCCTGGTTTTAGTGCGGCAATCTCACGCGTGGAGATGAAGCGGGACAAGCGCCGCGGGGGGAAGGTGTCCCGTAGCTGGGGCCTCTTGGAAATCAGAGGGAGCCGTTTGTTTGGGAAGCGTGGGATGCAGGCAGCACGTGGCCTGCCGGGGCTGGGCAAAAAGCCATCGCGTGTGCTGACCCCCCCCCAGCGCGCTCGGTGCCCCGCTGGCAGGGGCAGGCAGGATGGGCAGGACGCGAGCAGGCGGAGAGCGGAGACTTTGTGTAGGAGGGCAGAGGCCGATCCCGGCGGCCGCAGGCTCGGAAGCACTCAGGTAGGGCGGGCTGCCGAGATGCGATTGCTCTCGGGGTGGTGGTGAGGACGTTTTGTTCTGGCGTAGCGTTTGCTGCATCCTCGGCTGGGACCTTTAAGCTGAAGGAGGGTCGATTTAGAGTGGTGAGGCCCTGGCACAGGGTGCCCAGAGAAGCTGTGGCTGCCCCTGGATCCCTGGCAGTGGTCAAGGCCAGGCTGGATGGGGCTTTGGGCAACCTGGGCTAGTGGAGGGTGTCCCTGCCCATGGCAGGGGGGTTGGAACTAGATGGGCTTTGAGGTCCCTTCCAACCCAAACCATTCTGCGATTCTGTGAATTCAAGCCAGGGGCAGGTCGGGGGGGCAGGGGATGCCTTCCCTGAGGGGCAGACGGTGCCACTCGGCAGCAGCCCAGCCCTGGCTCTGGCAGCGGGGCTGGGCACGGCGCTGAGCCGTGCCACGGGGAAGGGTAGGCTTGCCCCTGCCTGCCTGCCGGTGGCTCCGGTCGGGCAGGGCTCGGCAGCTCACGTTCGCTCGATAACCCCTGACAAAGCACGGGAGCGAAGACTTTGTCCCTGCTCGGGTCCACGCGAACACCAGCAACCCCGATGTGGGGCCAGGGCTGTGTCTAACGGGGCTGGGACATCCCTCGGCGAGCTTCCGAAGCAGTGCCGGGGCACGGGCGGTGAGTGGGCTGCGATGGGAAGGTCGCTCCGCAGGTTTCCCCTCTCCTCTCCGGGCTCGCGTGCGTGTCTTTTCCTGCAAGCGGCCGGAGCTGGTCTGTTTTCTGGGAACGCTGGTTTGTTCTGGCCCTTGACCCTTGTGCTCAAGCTAAACAAGCAAACGTGAAGCTTGGGACCATTGAACTGGATGGTTACGCTGAAGGGCGAGGCTGTGTACGGGGACAGCATGCAGCAGCAGCAGCACGTCCAAGGGTGACTTCTAGCCGCCGGGGAGGAAAGGAGAAAGCCCTGGCACGTTGGCGCAGCCGCACGCCGGTTTTGGCACGTGCGTGAGGCCGCAACGGAGGCGGCTGTAAGGCTGGCTCGGGGGGCAGTGGGGGAGCTTTGCTGCAGGGATCGGAGGTACTCGCCCACGGTTAGTAAGAAGGGTTTGCGCTGGCAGCTGCTGTCTTGGCAAGCCGAGGTCAGGGAGGCGAGCAGCCAGGAGATGCAGTTCCCCGTGTTTATTTTTGGAAAGCGAGCGCATCTGGTCCTGACGACTCTGAAGACGCAGACGTTGAGTCGAGGCGGTGGAGGAGGAGGAGGAGTTGCCACACGTGGCCCGGCTGGTTGGGAACAGCGGTGCTCGGACAGCCCCAAGCCTGCTGCGATCAGCGGGATGCGGCCCCGGGGCTCGTCGCCAGCGTGTGTTCCTCCGGGGTGGGCGAGCACTGGCCAGAAGCAAGCGAAGGACTTGATTTTGGAGCAGCCCTCACAGGCAGCAGTCGGGGGGAAGCCGTGGAGTTGGCTTGGCTGGGAGAGCCGCGATTTTGCTTTCCTTTCTCCAGGCAGGGAGGCGTTGCAAGGCGGGCAGCCAGTGCCACAAGCAGCCCAGCTCCATCTCGAACAGGGGAAAAGGAGAAGTTGTACAGCTCGAGATTTGTTTCTGAGCAGTTCCTGGTTAGTTTGGATGTACAGAAGCTGAGACAGTGCAGCTCCATCGAGCGTGGGGTGTTTCTCTAAGCAGTGGGATTGAGTTTGGTGCTGGGAAGGGGTCAGTTATCGCGCTCCTAAGGACGGTCAGTCTAAGTCCCTAGCAAATGTTAGTAGTAATTTGGTACTTTTCTAAGGTCAGTGGAAATTACAGCCAACACAGCAGCAAAGGATCGCAATGAGAACAGCCAGCAAGGACCCTGCTGCCGACTGCTGCCTTCTGTCCTGACGTGCTCTCCGCAGGCGCAGTGGAATTAGATTTCCAGCATTAGCGGAATGAGACGATGTTATCATGGCCACCGAAACGGTAGCTGCGTGGCGCGCACATCCCGCCGTGCACTAACCATCGCTTTCGGTCTCTTCCCAGAGCTCGCCGCCTGCCGTGGGAGAGGACCGCACGCATGCTAGCAAGCCTGCGCCCGTCCCAACCCGAGCCATGCTGTAAGGTGGGGGCAGCCCGGCCGGCCGGCCAGCAGCAGGAGCGATGGCCCAGTCTCGGGCCAACGGCTCGCACTATGCCCTGACGGCGATAGGGCTGGGGATGCTCGTCCTCGGCATCATCATGGCCGTCTGGAACCTCGTGCCCGGCTTCGGCCCCGCCGACAAACCCACCGCCCACGCCGGGAACAGCAGCAAGCCCGACCGCGGCACCGGGGGCATTTTGAAGAGCAAGACCTTCTCAGTGGCGTACGTGTTGGTGGGGGCGGGCGTGCTGCTGCTGCTGCTTTCTATCTGCCTGAATATCCGGGACAAGAAGAGGCAAAGCGAAGACATCGCTTGCATACAGCACCAGGCGTCTGCAGAGCCCTCGCACCAGGAGGACAGGTGAGCCTTTCTGGGGAAAAAGGGAGCGGGAGCGGGCGTAGGAATGAAACAAAGAGCAGTTAGTCAGCTTCGAGGAGATTAGGAGCGAGGAGAGTAAGGTTGATAGCAGCGTGTCCTAAGTAAAGGCAAGGGTTAAAGTATCCTCTGGAGATCAGGATGGAATGACTCCAGCTGGATTTATGGTGCTGTAGGTTGTTGGTGTGTGAGCCGGGGTCCAGATGGAGCCGTGGCTAAGCCAGCGTTGCTGAGATGTGCCACTCCTTGCTTTGTCAGTACACGAGCAGCGTGCCGAGAGGCGATGCCGGGAGCGGTGGTTAATGGTTAACGCAGGAGAGCAGGATGGCTGCTGCAAGCCGGGCGAGGGGCTGTGGAGGGAGAGGAGCGGGAGACGCAGGGCGCGCTGTCTTGCTGGGTGCAGCCGAGGTGCCCAGCAGCCTTCCAGCTGCAGCAGCGGGTGGATGTGGAGTTTAGACCCGGTGAAAGTCTTCAGGGTTCTCCTGTTTGCTCGGGGAAATCCGCCGAGCAGAGCAAAGGCTACTGCTGCGGCAGGCACGGTCGGAACAAACACAGAAGTCCCCGGCCGTCTCGGCAGTGTGGGGAATCGGCGCGGTGCCCGGTGTGGGCTGTGCCTGTGCAGAGGGGCAGGGTTGACGCCCAAGCCGAGAGATATGGGAATGGCAAAGACAGAGAGCGGCGATATCCCCTGGAAAGGTACTTTGATTTGTCGAGAGGGGAGAAGGCAGTGTTCTGCTGGGGTGGGGGAAGAGATTACTGCCGTGCAATGTCTCAAGAGGTTTTGTGGGCAAGGGGAGCGATGGTCAAAGGCAGACGTACGTCGCAAGGGAATAGAAACGTGTCTGAAAAGAGGAGGGGAGGTGAACCGTTCTGGCAAGCTGAAAGGAGCTGGTGTGTAATGTAGAAGTGCAAAGAATTTGTTTGGGTGGTTTTGCTTTTGATTCTCTGCTCCCTGCCCCTAGTGAAGCTGAAACGATGTGCTACTGATAGCCTTCATGTGTTCCCCCCTAGTCAAGAAGAGGACGAAGACGCGTCTTCCCAGTACTATGTCCCCAGCTACGAGGAGGTGATGAATGCGGGCTACTCTGAGCCCAGAGACTTGGACAGGAGCAACAGGATCAGCATCTCCCTGCCCTCCTACGAGTCACTGGCGGGGCTCGACGAAAACACCCAGCCTCCGGGAGCCGTCGGCGTGGAGCCCGGCACGGAGCGGCAGCCCAGTCGGCACAACTCGCGCCTGAGCAAGCGCCTGAAGCCGCTGAAGGTCCGGAGGATCAAGTCGGAGAAGCTGCACCTGAAGGACATCAGGCTGAACCTGGCGGAGGGGAACAGCACCGCCCCTATCACGATAGAGCCGCTGACCCCTCCGCCCAAATACGAGGAGATCCAGGACAAAGTGCCAGAGAGCCAGCAAATGACTTAAGAGGAATCTGTGATGCTGCTGGGTTGGTTTTTTGGTTTCTTTTGGGGTTTTTGTGGGTTTTGGGTTTTTTTTTGGTTTTGTTTTTTTTTTTAAAAAGGAAAACAACTGCGCTAAGAGGGGCTTGGTCTGCGGGCGCTGAAGCGGTCGGGGGTCCCTGGAAGCTGTGATGTGGAGGACACAAAGGGTACGTAGTGCTGCGGCACAGCGACAGGACAAGTTTTCCCCGGGACAGGGTTTAACAAAAGACCGTGGGGACAGAAAGCTGAATGCCGGTAGGTCTGCTGCTCTGAAGGAAATGAAGGCTGGAAGTGCCGAAAATGTAATTTATGGTGTTTTACATAAGGACTAGCCAACGTATCTTCTCTCCCCTTGCGCCAGCAAGACTTTTCCAAGCCACCAAACTGATACCGAACAAGGATTTTTTTCCAAGCGGAAAAGGGCAACGCTCCTTTTTTTTGGGTGCCTTTTTTTTCTACGTAAGGGAAACGGCGTTGCCAGAGCAGCGCTGCAGCTTTTCCCCGCTCCCGTCTGGGGCTGGGATGGTGGCCAGCCCCAACTCCTGCCAAGGTCTGTGCTTGCTGGTGGGAAGTGGGCTGAAACGGGCCCTGTGCTCCTCGGGGAGAGGCTGGATTTCTCGCCTGGGTTGCTTTCCACGTTGTGTTTTGCGCTCCGATGCGACGGGGCGATCCGTTTGAGGCAAGCGGATAAATCCAGGGGGATGGGAGCCGAGTGCGCCGCTGCCAGGAGGTGCGCAGGGTGAAACGCCTGCCAAGCATGCTGTGCGAGCAGACCTGTACTAAATAAATATTTTGTACGCTGTGTTTGTGTGTGCGTGCACTCGTGCGTGGTTGGCCTTTGCCGAGGTTTGCAAGCCGGAGCGGTCTGAAATCGGTCGGGTGTTTTAGGGCAGATGCTGCACCACGAGCATCCCAGGCTTCCAGCAAAGCGATCGATGACAAAGTCGTCAGCGTATTCAGCCACGGGCTCCCTTGTGCGGTCTAAATTTTGATGGTGTGGGTAGAGAGCAGAATCCTCCGTGAATTTGGAGCAGACGTCGGCGTGGCCAGTCTGTCCTCTGCCTCTGGGCTGCCGGTACGGACTCTGTTGGTATGATGCTGATATTGAGGCAGTTCTGGACCGTTCAGCAGAGCTTGCCCTGGCAGTGTGGTTGATATAAGGTGTGAGGGAAGTGCAAGTGCCCAAAATGAAGACAAAGAAGAGATGCTGGTCCAAATCTGTATAACAGTTTCTCCTAGTAGCTATTATTTCATATTGCATATCCTAATTTCTGTTGTTGTGTCACAGGAATTTTGCTTTGCTGTGCCCCGAGGCGTGATCTCAGATGGGCAAAATAACATCATTAGGGGACTCCCTTATTGAAGAGAAGAAAAAAATAATAGTAGAAGAATATACCCCAGGTTGAGGGATTTGGGGTGGAGGGGGGTCCCATGCGGTTCTTGTTGAGAAGGTGGCAAGGTGGTGCAGCTCCTCGGAAGTTGTGTGTGCCCCTAAGAGCTGGCCCGCAGCTGGAGGCAAGGCGTGAAGCCCTCGCTCCCTGGTGAAGAGACGCGGAAAATCTGGTTTAATAAAGTGAAGCTTTTAGTCTGAGCAGGTGGGAACTGAAGTTTCATTGAGCTGCTTTGCCAGGAATTCCCGTTTAACAAAACAGACTGGCACAAGTAGCATCTTTTTTGGTGTCACATGGAGGAAAAAAGCTGCAAAAATGACGTAAAGCACAGTGACTGCAGTGAAATGGGCTGCGACTAACAGAGTAATTACGCCAAAAATGCCCGAATGGCTAACGAGCATCTCCGGCTACTTACATACCTGTCCTCTGACGGAATTTGGAAAGCAGAGCGAGACGTGGGATGCCGGGAAGTGCGAGCGCTCCCATGGCTGTGACCGTCACTGTCCTGGGACGGCTCGTCCCCATGGGCGCTGTGATATATTGTAAGGGAATGGTTATTCCTGCAAGCGAGGCTGATGGAGAAGAAAGGGGAGAGCGCAGCCGGCTCCTCCGCGCACGCCCCACAGCAGACGCACCTAACCCCGACCTCAGGCTGTTTTGCAAAACCTCGGTGCTCCTTTGCAAAATCTGCCGTTTCTGCCTCAAAATTAAGCGTGCTAAAATCTGGCAGGACTCGCTAGCTGTCTTCCCGTCAGAGGTTTGTTTGCGGGTTCTGGCGGTGCCGAACGGCCACGGAGCAGCTGACCGTGCCCCCGATCAGCAGAGCAGCCGTTTTGTCTGGGGTTGGCATTCGGGTCCTGCCAAGCACTGGAGCAGCGCTGGGAACAGCAGGAACCCCTCGTTTGCAGTGTATTTGTAGATGGGTGATTTGGTTTTGGGGGGGGGGACGGGGGGGGACGGGACACAAACGCTGCGGTTTTGCGTGCGTGCATCCGAACCGATTTGCTGCGGCGTTGCAGCTCGGTGGGACGACGGCCGCTCCCGCAGCACGATGCCCGCTCCCGCTGTCTGTGCCCCTGCGAGTTTGGCCGGAGGATGAATTTGTGCTCCGCTTCCTCTGTGTGTTTTGGCCGGGTGATGTGGGAATTTCTCACCCGTGGGAGCAGGACTGGCCCAAAAAGCCATCTTGGGGTTTGCTGTGAACAAAAATGCAAGCTTTAGGCTCGTTTCCAGCAGCCCTGGGCTGCTTTTCAAAAGGAATATAGTCGTGTCGTGTACGGCCTGATGCTGGGGTGGAGGGAAATGCTGTGGTTTGGGGCAACACAGGGCTGCCGCGCTTCCCTCCTTCCCAAAACCCACCGGAGCGGCGGGAAACACACGGGTGCTCGAGCTGCGCCCAGCTCACCGACCCCCCCCCCCGTCTCCAACCAGTCAGCTGCGCCGCAATCGCACTTGAAAGATGCACAAACGGAATTTGGAAAGCAATGCAGGAAAGGCGTGGGAATTAGCAGAGAGCCCGTGCTAATTAGGGACTGTCGTTTGGGGTGCCGTTTGCCGGCCGCAAAGGGGAGAGGGGTTTGGATGGCAGCGGGCGGTCGGGTGCTTGGATGGGGGGAAAGAGGCTCGAGCATCACCGGAGGCTGCTGGGGGGCTCTCGGTGGCGGGGGCGTTATTTTCCCTTTTTCTGCTGACAAAGGGTGCGCGGCAGCCCAGGACGAAGTCCCGATGACGAAGAAGCGTGCCAACGGGTGACGGCGTCCCCATCGCCAGGCGGCAACGTTTACCCACTTGCCTGAGGTTGCAAGACCTGTTTGTATGTGTGTGTGCAGTACTAAATAAAAATGAAGCATTAAAGGGAAAAAATACTGTTCTCTGGCAGCTTGCACAGCCCCCCCCGTGAGTTTTTTGATACGTGCGTGTCACCCGCTGGCAAGGAGACCTGCGGCCGGCGCGGAGCTGTGTTGTGCTGCCGAGCCGGTTGCTTGGGAAAAGGAGAAGGGGGAAGAAAAAAACCCAAAAAAACAAAGAGAAAAACGCACCCAGGAGGGCGGCAGCGGCTCCGGCGTGGCCGGGGTTTCCAGGGCTACTGCGAGGCTGCGGCCGCGCTGCCGGCCGGGGCAGAGCTGCGTTTGGGTTGATTTTGTACGGTTTCTGGTGCGCGAGGTGGTCGAGATGTTCTCAGCTCGGTTGGGTGCGTTGGACGGGGGACGGCCGAAGGAGTAGGTGTTTGTTTTACCGCAGGCCTTGCAGGGGAAGGGGCAGGACAACGCGATCCTTTCTAAAGAGTTCGGAGGGGTGTTTTCAGCTGAGACCGCATGCGACGACGGTAGGCAGGCACGAAGGGTCCGACATCGTCCTGCAGGTAGGGGCGAGGACGCCAGCCGTCGTGGAACGCATGGTGGTTTGGGTGCGGGGAGGAGGATGCCCTGGGGGTCTCTGTGTGAAGTGTAGGGGCTACCAGCTCGTGGCGGGGACGGGGGGGGGGCCTTTGGCAGATGAGTGACCAGACCTGAGCTGCTCTCCGGGAGGTTTCCCGGCTGCCAGCCCGCAGGTGTAGCAGATCGTCACGCAGCCCTCAGAGTCACTGCCTCGGGCAGCAGCTTTGTCCTTCAGGACTTCAACTCTCCCCCCACAGCACTTTTGTCAATGGCTGCCAGGTTCAAAATGCGGCTGTGAACGTGAGTCCGGAGGGATATCCTGTGCTCTGGCTCAGGGGGAGCATCCTTTGAGCTGGTGGTGGGTGCTGATGCCCAGGGGAGGGTGGGTGCTGATGCCCAGGGGAGGGTGGGTGCTGATGCCCAGGGCGGGGTGGGTGCTGATGCCCAGGGGAGGGTGGGTGCTGATGCCCAGGGCGGGGTGGGTGCTGATGCCCAGGGCAGGGTGGGTGCTGCTGCGCAGGTTCAGGAGCAGGAGCAGGCTCCCAGGTTCGTCTCTGGGCGATCCTTGGGAAAGAAGCGGGGGGGGGAACGAAAAGCTTGAGCTCCCTCTGCTGAAGAAACTGGGGCGGTTCAGCGGGGAAAAGCACGGGACAGGTTTCCCGGCAGCAAGGTGGACGTGAGCAAGGTAGGTCTGGGAAACGTCCTTTTCTTCTCTTTGCATTTTCCGTTTCCTCAAAAGCTGCTTCCTAAGGGAGACGTTGGGCTTTGGGGCAAACCTAGAGCAACCTCCAAGGTGCAGCCCCGACGGGCGCGTTGCTCGTGCAGCTGGAGGTACCGTGGCGTTCTGCATGGCACGGCCAGGGCATCGCACCCGGCTCTGGAGCACAAGAGAAATCCAAAGCCATTGTAAAGTGGGGAAAGGCGGCGGCCGGCCGTGGGGACAGTCTCCTGTCTCTGGGAAAAGACCTGGTTAGGGATGTCTGCGGAGGTTGTTGAGCTTTTGGGTTATTATACAGAGAAGGATTGAGAAGACCTAGTCTGTTTTGTGTTAGTTTGGCTCTTGAGGAATCCTAGAGACTAGATCGTGCGTGGGAGCGGCAGAGCCTGGTCTCCTAGCAGTGCCCGTGTACGAATAAAGCTTTGTTGGAGTCAGCCAGTTCACGCACCCAGATACGGGGTTCGGAGGTCTCGGTGAGATTCCTGGTGTAGCAAGCTGACCCGCTAAATCCAAAAAAGAAAGCAGTGGCCAAGAGAAATTAAAAATAAGTAAATAAATAAATAAAAAGGTCAGCTGCATGATGAAGCTGGAGCAGCTGGGGCGCCGGTGCTGGTTAGGTAAAGTCGTTGTCGCTGGCATCGTCAGCGTTTTAATTTCCAAAAGTATACGCGCAGGAGGCCGTTCCGCACCGTGCCACAGCGGAAGCCCTGGGGGTTGCCTCTTTGTTGCTCTGGGCTCTGTGATCCTGCTTTGGCGGAACAGCTTTGAGGCCTGGCCCTGCCGAGTGCTGAGAGTAAATCAGCTCAGCATCGCAGCCTCCGAAGCGCGTGCGGTGCCGCGTGCGGGGAAGCCTCTCTCCTTTTCGCTCGTACGAGAGGGATGTGTGGTAAAGAGGAGCGGCGTCCCTGCAGTGCCGCAGGGCACGGGACAAGTGCCCGGAAAGGGACGGCGTAATGCTGCGGGGGGAACCGGCCCGAGCAAATGCCCAGGGTAGCGTCGGTAGCAAAGGCGATGGGGCTTAGCTGGGCTCTGGGAGAAGGCAAGGTCCTGGAGTAGGGGGGGGACGTGCGCTGGGGTCGTTGGCTGTATTGCGGTCCCGCAGGCAGGGACACCCTCCGCTAGCCCAGGTTGCCCAAAGCCCCATCCAGCCTGGCCTTGAACACTGCCAGGGAGCCAGGGGCAGCCACAGCTTCTCTGGGCACCCTGTGCCAGGGCCTCAGCACCCTCACAGGGAAGGATTTCTGCCTCACATCCCATCTCCATCTCCCCTCCTGCAGCTTCAGGCCATTCCCCTTGGCCTGTCACTCCCTGCCCTTGGCACCAGCCCCTCTCCAGCTTTCCTGGAGCCCCTGCAGGGACTGGAAGGGGCTCTAAGGTCTCCCCACAGCCTTCTCTTCTCCAGGCTGAACAACCCCAACTCTCTCAGCCTGTCTCCATAGCAGAGGTGCTCCAGCCCTCGCATCATCTCCGTGGCCTCCTCTGGACTCGCTCCAACAGCTCCATGTCCCCCTTGTCCTGGGGACCCCCGAGCTGTTCGGTTCAGCCCTTGGAATTGAGGGCTACACATAAGCCAATGGACGAGACCTTAATGGTTGCTTGTCTCTACCATACTGGAAAGCTCTGCTCGTGAGGAGAATAGGAGATAGCGTCGCGCTGACAGGTCTGACAGGCGCGGCGTAAGGTCGGATACAGGCGATGGCCAGCCAGGAGCGCGATGGGAGCCTTTGGTTCAGCTCTGTGAATGGGAGACGTGACAGGGTAGGATCGCCTGGGTGGGGTCCAGGAGAGGCACGAAGCGAGGGCTTTCAGGTTTTGCAAATGAAATGCAGAATTAGGGCAGTCAGATCTAGAGAGAGAGAGGGAAGAGCTCGAAAAGCAGCGAACTCCAAGGATTTCTTTGATGTCAGCAAAATAGTTGGGATTCCTGATTTAAGGCGGATACTTGGGCAATGGGAATGGGATAGGACTAAAAAATCTGCTTCTGCAGAGATCTGTGACTGGGTTTTTTACCATGTAATGTGTGCACACCAGGGGCTGAAAAACCTTCCTAAGCTCTTGCTGATTTTGTGTCCTTTTTCCACCGCAGATGTCCTGTCCCCCTGTGAAATGTCGCACGGCATGGACCGGGCAGCTCCAGGTGGTTGCAGAGCCCAAACCCTCGACTCCTGCGTCTCCTGCCCACCTCCCCTTGCTGCAGCGGCAGCATGCCCCTGGCTCTCCGGGCAACCGGGCTCCCGGAGCGGCCGGCCACGTGCCCCATCCGCCGCCGCAGAAGCGACCCGTGAGCGCCTGGGCTAGGAGCGTGGCCACCGCCTCGCCGGATGCTGTCCGTAGGACCTCCGCGGCGACGCCAGGTACGTCCCGATATCAACCGTGGCGGTTTGTAGCCTGGCGTCCTCTGTGCCCGACTTAGCCTCGAGCGGAGGTGATCCGAGCCGCGGCAGTTTTGCTAAGAGCCGAGAAGTGACGAGCGTGGCCAGCCATCGGGGGCGAGTCCCTGTCCGGTGGAGCTGACCGGAGACCGTACGTGGTCCTCGGTGGCACGCGAGGCGGTTGAGAAATGGGCCGTGGCATGCAAAGGGGAATGCCCTTGCCCTTGTAGCCGAGAGGGACGTTTCCTCTTCCTTGTGTGTGGCCGGGAAGGGCGATGACTAACTTTGTCTGCACTGGTGACTCCCGTTCCCGTCTCCTGTTGGAAGCGATGTTTTTTCCTCCTGCGAAGCGCGCTTACTGGCTGCCTTGAGTGCAGGAACTGTAAACGAGGTCCGTAGCTGATATGCTTCTGACGGTAAAGGATGCGATAGCACGTACTCATCTCTGGTTTGGGAAATAGAGCCGAAAGGATGCGCGCGTGCTCATGGCAGTGAAGGTGGCTATTTGGATGCACTATGTGATAAACGGGCAGCTTCGTCCTGTGAGGCTGGGCAGTGCTGACAAGTCAGAGGAGCCTGTCTCTGCTGTGCCTCTGCTGCCTTTCAGGCTTTTTTTGGCTCCCAGAGGTGTATTATTCCTCTCTGTTGTGCAGACTACACCGATAAGTGTCTCTTTAGTGCCAAATTGGTTTCTCTTCTGGCTGCGACCCGAGCTGGTGTGCTGTGGAGTACCCGCCGCCTTGGAGTAGTTTTCAGACAAGCAAGAGGGACGCCGCAGGACGCGTTAGCGCTGCCCGCAGCCAGTTCTCGTGCTGACGTTTGCCACTGTCGTGTTTGTTTTCTTCCAGTCTCGACCGACGTCTCGGGCGACGGTGCGAGCGGTGCGGGGGGAGCCCCTTCCCCGGGGACCCATGACGCGGATTTCCTCCCGCAGGAGAAGGTGATGCCGGGGAAGGTGTGAGGGATTCCATCCCCGTCCTGCCACGGGGCAGAGCAAACCCTGCCTGTGCTTGTGCGTGTCCGACGGCGAGTCCCGGTGGGGCGCAGGCAGCGTCACCAAAGGGGACTGCACCCATGGGTGGGGGGACGTGGGAAGCCAGGGCGAGCAGGTCCCGCACGGTCGATGGCCAGGAGTCGGTTCCCCCTGGAGCAGGGAGGCCGAGGGGTGACAGACGGCATCCGTCATCTGCCCGCAGGGTGAAAAGCTGCTGCGACCCGAGGAGGAAACGGGTCGCCTCTCTGGTTTGGAAACAGAATCAAAGCGGAAACAGGCAGTGATAAGAGATCTGCAGGATGAGATCGCAGCGATGGCAAAGACCCTGGCTCAGGCGGCGGCGAGGAACGAGGTAGAGCTGACCCAGAAGCTGCTCACCTTCCACCGAGAGCTGGGAGCCAAGGGCGAGGAGATCAAAGCCTTGAGGGAACAGGTACCGAATGCTTCAACAGGCACCGAGCAGGGAAAATACCCCTCCGGCGCAGATGTACTTTTCGTTTCACACCCAGTTTTTAGGAGGAGCGAGTTGCGTGCCTGAAACCAAGGGAAATGAGGGAGGGTTGTGGGTTTTTTTTCCTTCCAATTGTTTTGCGTGTTTGCTTGCTTGCTTGCTGTGCGGGTTTCCCTTAAAGTAACTGGTAAAGAAATATCCCCTGTAGGTGGTAGGATCTGTATTGCTGCAACGGGGAGGGATACAGAAGCCGAACCAGCCTTTGGCGGGGGAACGGCACGCGTGACCGCCTCGGGCCAGGCAGCCGGACCCCTTGTCCCAGGAGCAGACCGCGTAGTTGTGTTCGCAGGGGGAATACCCGTCCCAAAGGCAGTGCAGCCCCTCGGCGTCCTGGTGAAAATAAGTGGCTGGATAGAGGAGAGCGAGGGCTTATGGTTGTCTTCTCTGGGGATATGCTAATAGCACGCACCCACGTTTTACGAGACCTCAGCAAATGCCCTGCAGAGACGGTGACGGAGTCATCCTCAGTACCTCCAACGTGGGAAAGGGTCGATCCGAGGTGTGGGTCTGACGTGAGAGGCGCAGGTCAGCGGCCAGGCGTCTTTGCCGGCCCATCCTGGCTGCATCCTGCCCTCCCACCTAATCCTGGGTCTGAAGGAGGTGGCGAAATGCTTCGGGCTCGTCCTGTCTGTCGTGAAGAGGAGCTTTTGATAAGCGGGTTCCAGGTGGATTAAAAGGCAATATCGTTTTGGGGTGCTGTCAACGTCTCTGCTTTGACTGTGCCGAGATGAGACGCTGTGCAGTGCCTGGCTTTCCCTTCTCTGACAAAAGCCTTTTCCGCCCGGGGATTCGCTCCAGGAGCGGCTCTGTGGAAGCGGCCATTCGTGCAGCGGGAAGCGTATCGGTGCGGCGATGCGAGCCAAGCGGATAGCGCGGGCTGCTCCCCGCTCCCGATTGCTGCTAGGGACCGTAAAAACTGTCTCCGCAGCAGAAATGCGAACATGAGTTACTAGCGGCTCCAGATCCGCGTTTGTTGAGTTTTAAATACGTATGCACTGAGAAAGCGATAAACGTGCAGGTGTTTCTGCCCGTGCTGACAGCAGCTGCATCCAGCCCCAGCCATAGGCGTCCGGGCACGGCAGGCAGCGGGAGACAGTGCTTCTCCGTGCCTCTCGCGTTAGGATTTGGGCGTGAGCGGCCAAAACGAATTTAAGAGCTGCCTATCGGAAGCAAGGACTGCAGAGAGGTAGGCAAAGACGCTAAGGAGTAACCCCGTCAGAGCGGGACCGGGAAGCGTTCGATTTCTCTCTCCGAAGGGACCTGTAATAAGTTTTCGGGCGAGGAACACGGGCGATTCTCTGTTTTGCAGATCAGCCACTTGCAGAAAGGCTCGAGCCAGGTTTTCAGCCATTCCCTCTACGAGAGAGACCTGGAGATTGGAAGGCTGCGGAAAGAAAGTGAGATGTTGAGGAGGGACCGCGTCGCGGCCGCAGGTGGCGTATCCCCGGAGCTCTGAGCGGGGGCACGAAGCACTTTGGGACTGGCTCTTGGTAACGAGCGAGCGTTGGCAAAACCGTAGCAGCTCGTAGAAATGAATCGTAGTGGCTTGTAGAAATCATTCTACTTCTGACTGTGTGCCCGGAAGCTCTGCGGGAGTTGGTGGTCGTGTCTGACGTGACGAGTGCCCCTGGAGCGAGGGACGGTGTGGGGACTGAAGGCAGAGAGCAATGGGACGGAGAATTTTGTTTGAGGTGGGGGAGCACCGATGGCAGGGCAGGCGGTGCTGAGTAATGGGCTGCCCTTGCACCCCGCGGGGGAGATCTGTCCCCCCCCAGCTGCCGCGGGGCTGCGCCTGGCTGCAGAGGCCACCTCGGACCGCAAGCCTTTTCCGACAGCTTTTATCTCTGCCTTTATCAGGCACCAGGAACGTAGCGTGCACACAAAATAGCGCCTTTCGTAATGCATTTGGATTAGCAAAACTGCTCTGCTCGATTTCGTTGCCCGAGATAAGGGAACGGTGTCAGTGCTTGGCGGGGAGGAGGTATCAGAGCTGCGGGTCTGTCACGGTAAGGCAGCAAAAACGGATCCGTGAGAGCTGCTCGTCCCCCAGGGAGCATGCGCCGCGAGGCTCCGAGGAACTCGTGAGCAATGGCCAGCACGGCGTGCCAAAAGCTGAATCCGCGTTCCAAGGCCGACGGGTGCCAAAGAGGGAGGATGGCAGCTCAGCAGCAAGAGGGCTTTTGCAGGGAGACGCTTGCTTGGGTAACCTCTCACCGGTTTGGTTTGGGTTTTTTTTGACTTTTTTTTTTTTTTTTTTTTTTATCCTCAGGTCTAGTGACCAGCCTGCAAAGGGACATTGCCGGCAAGGAGCAGAAAATGCAGCAGCTCAAGCAAGACGTTGAAAAAATGAAGAAGGAAAACAGAGAAAAGGACAACCAGCTAGCAGTCGTGTCTGCCAAGGTTAACGCCCCTGATGAGGGGCTCAGGAATTTACGGTCTCGCGTATGGAATAACGTGGGAAACTAGGAGGAGAAGGGCCGTGCTTCTCTCTGAGGATGGTAGCAGCTCTCCGCGTGTCTTCACGTGGCTCCCTGCAGCCCAGCTTGGTTTTTCCCTTAAGGAAAGCAGCCTGTGCAGCAGGTTGTTTCTCTGTATCTGCGGCTCCCTCCTCAACTGGCAGCGGAGCTGCATCGGCCGCATAATAAGCGTAGAGCAGCCGCTGCCGTTTGGCTGGCTGGCTAGGCGCTCTTCCAGGAGATTTCAGTGATTCACCATGAATTTTAAGTACTGGAAAAGATACGTGGGACCCCTGGGGTGTGGGCAGGGGGTCACTGCGCCTGCCAGCCTTTACCTGGCTGAGCATCCTCCCCGGGCAGCTCTCTGGAGATGAACGATGTGGATCCGGCTTTGAACGGGAGGAAAGGGGACACGTATGAGCGCTCGAGCCCTGCGTACGGGAGGGGGACCAGGCGTCCCGGGGAAGCACGCTGCTGGGTGCCTGGTGGCACTTGGTGGCCCACAGAACTCGTGTCGAGGCGAAGGGCATGTCCCAGAGCCCAGAGCATCCCTCTGTGTTTTGCCCCGCTCCGTGGATGCGGGGAGACCCAGAGGGAGGTGGGAGCTGGTGCGGGCAGAACGGGGTCGGTCTCTGAAACCCCGATACCCTGAAACGCAGAGCTGCAAAGCACAGCCTGATAGAGAGATGAGTAGCCTGGAAGTGTCTGTTTTCATCACGATCAGGTGTACGTGGATGTTTTTCAGAGGTATTTGTTTCCTTTGGTCCTTTCCCCCCGCCCCTGACAGACTATCGCTAAGGCCAGAGGAATCTCTCTCTGTCGGGTTCTCCCCGCGGAGGTTTGGCCTCTCTCAGCCAGGCAAAGCTTTGGTACGGGCATTGCCAGGCGCGGGTGCTCTCGGTGCCTCCATGTCCCCATGGTGGACACTGTGCCACCCATTAGGTGTCTGAGCGCTGGGCTGCAGCAGAAATGATGGTATCTGCCTGCCCTGATGATTTTTATTTTTTTTTTTTTTTCCTCCTTGGTCGCCGTTCGTTCTAGTGCTCTAGAATTAAAGAGGAAATGAAGCGTGAACTTGAAGAGCGAGAAGTAATGGCGTGCCGCAATGTGAGTCTCAAGTCGTTTGGGGTGATGGAGCACGCGGGAGAGCAGCGACCGCAGGAGCGTGTCACCCAGAGAACAATTCACTGGCCGCTTTGAGGGAGTTGATTTGAATCCGGCTCCTGTGATAGAAGGCACCTAACGTGCCTAGCGAATGGGAGAGCTGTAAATGCCTGTAAAAACTGTGACGCCACGTTACAGTGCAGGAAAATGGCGTCGCTAAGGAGACTGCAGTTCCACTTGAAAGCCCATCTAGCCACAGTGAATATAGGTTAGGTGAAAATGCCAGGGTAAACGAACTGGGATGGGGGGGAGGAAAGGTACTGCTTATCGGTTAAAGTCCTCCAGAGAGGCGATGCCCAGTTCCTCTGGTGAG
This sequence comes from Grus americana, assembly GCF_028858705.1. Taxonomy (NCBI): domain Eukaryota; kingdom Metazoa; phylum Chordata; class Aves; order Gruiformes; family Gruidae; genus Grus; species Grus americana. The sequence continues at coordinate 2,709,064 of NC_072872.1, read as the reverse complement.
ACCCCGCGCTGTCCCGGGACTCTTGCAGCGCATCGGGGACCTGGAACGTGACCTGGAGGGGCTGCGGAGGCAAGTGCGGAAGTATTGCGCCGAGCAGGAGAGCATCCGAAACCAGCTGGCCGAGAAAGCCAAGGTAACCGGCCGGCCGGGGGGTACGCGGCGGAGGGCAGGGAGGGACGGGCACGGCAGGTACCGTGGGTGGCAGACATGGGGGACCGAGGGCCGGGAAGCCCCAGGCAGAGGGTCAATGTGTGCCGAGCTCTTCCGCGGACCCCGAGGGAAGAAGGTAACGTGTGCAGGGGAGACTGCCCTACGCGAGTGGTGTCTTAGAAAGCTGAGGCAGGATGATGGCCCAGGCACCAAACCCAGGCAAAAAGCGGCGTTAAAGCATCCGATGCTGCAAACCCACCTCGCCCCGCTATTTCCGAGCCCCGTTTGACGTCATCTCATGCGACTAGTGGGTAGCTGGGGTTACAAGTGCTTATGGCGTGATTTCCGGGGATCGCTTTGATGTGCAAATGCTCTGGTCCTTGCAGGCTGAGGAGGAGCTGGAAGAAGCCCGGGCCAGGCAAGCTCTGCAGCTGCAGGAGATGGGGCGCAGGGAGCGGCTGCTGAGAGCCGACCTGGGGCGGGCCAAGGAGCAGGTAGGGAGCAGGCAGGGATGGGAGCATCCTGCAGGCAGCAAAAGGACAGGTTTTCCCCGTGGAGAAGGATGTTGTGCTTGAGCACAGGAGAGGAAATGCAGAGCCCTGAGCACCAAACCCCGGCACGGGGCTTAACTTGTCATCGGGTGTGGTATAACAGGCTTTTTCACAGGGTTTGCGTAGGCATCATCAAAGATGCAGCGAGTTGAACAGGATACAGAAACGCACTAAACTCTGTAACTGTAGTCACGCTGGCCAGGACCCACAGAAACCCTCCTCCGTGCCTGGGTAATGCCGCTCCGGGCAGAGAGAGCCCTTGGCAAAAATAACGTCATGCTAGATCGCCACCGCAGAGTTTTGCCAGCGTGAATTTGGTAGGAAACCTGTCACCAAGAGGCCGAAAAAATCTGAGCTGTTTGATTATGTCTTTGGAAAACAGCCCCAGGTTTTGGGCAGAGTGGAGCCCAAGGGCAACCTCAGGTTTTTAAGGGCAGGTGGAGACTTGTGGGTCTGCCAGGAGGGTTGGCACAGGGACAGCTGCCTGTGGAAGCCCCCAGAAGAGCCAGCACCAGCCGCGATACAGCAGCGTAAGGCACCAACCTCGGTGGGAATGGTTGCACCTCCTGCAGCGAGGCCGTGGAGGTGGCATCCCCAGCCTGCCCCGACTGTTTTGCAGGAGGAAATAGGAGTCGGCTGTAGGAAATCCCTGCCGGAGGGTGGGATGGAGCATCTGCCTAGCTCGGCTGGTCCATCTTTTGCAATTTGTACCGGCCCCCTCTGTCCCGGGACTCCTCCCGCAGCAGTAGGAGAGCAGCAGGAGATGGTCGGGGGTCACGTTGTCCTTGGCGGCAGGGAGCCGGCAGCCTCCCCTGGGTGCGGTGCTGGCGATCGCACCATGCGCCTCATAGGCAAAGGGAGGGAGGCGATTAACCGCAGCGCCGCGCTGGCAGGCACGGGGACGCCCTTTGCGTTGATGCGCGCGGGGTTGGGTAGAGCAGACCGGCAGAGCTGGTGTCAGTTCTCAGTGGTTTTTGCTTTCCTGTGTCCATCTCTGCCGTAGCTGGAGTCCTTGAAAACCCGAGTGATGCGAGTGTGTTCACCAGCAGGAGCTGCAGGGAAAGGCGTAACGGAGCAGCAGGTGAGTCTGGATACCTGTACCCCGTACATGGAGATTCTTGATGCCGCCAAAGCCTGTCGTGGCTTGAGCCGGCCGCTGCGGAACGGCCACAGTACCTGCACGGTAGTCCTGGTAGCGTCCGAGCTTCTCCGAGTCCTAAGCTGTGCGGCAGCTCTCCTGCGTTACCGATGCTGCTCTGTGGTGGGAAGGGGACGCAATCCTCTCTGTCCCCCAAAGTTTGGATGGAGTCGGTGGGCTGCAACAGGGAGAAGCCTGGGAGTCTGATGTAGCTGCCAGTTTGCAGCAAGTCTCAGTCATTGCTCGCAGAGATGATCTCTGGTCCCTCGGCAGAAAAAGGGCGTTAATATAATGGCTCACTCTCCTCTTCCTTCGTGTGCCACACCAGGTGATAGAGAAGGTCCAGCAGATCTCGGAAGAAAGGCAACAAAGTCATGAGAGAGAGAAGTGCCTGCAGGAGGAATTAAGCTCCAGGCTCTCGAAGGAAAAGGAGGTGTCTGCAAACATCGAGGTGTTGCAGAAATCCCTGTGCGAGCTCCAGGTCAGTTGTTTAATCTCTGCTGACCAAGTGGCAGCCGGGAGATAAGCGGCAGAGAAGAGAGACGCTTGTGCTTCGGTGCTAGCCAGGGCGCAGCTCTCCAGATGTGCAAGAGGGGAGGGTAGCCCCCCCAAAAAAGCGTTGGTTGGAAAGAGAGGGGAGGTGTCACAGAAGAGTCTCCTCCCCTGGGCCTGCCAGGAGCCGTTCCCGCCAAAGCTGCAGCAACCCACGAAGGGTCGTATCGAAGTGTTCAGGGGGTGGTGACTGGGACTGGACTGCAGAGTATAAACCATTGCTCGAGTATGCTGTAAGAGAGCACGGCTCTGAGGTGCTCGGGGAACAGGCAAATCCCTGGCCTTTCTCAGAGATGGTGTGTTGGTTGCAAAGTCCCAGCAGCCCGCTGACCACGGCGGCTAGCTCGCTGACCCGCCTGTGTTTTCTCCAGGCTTGCCTGAGGAGCTCGTGCAGCAGTGACAGCCTGCGAGGGGAGCTGGGGCAGCTGGCGGCGCTGTGCCTGGACCCCTCCGTTGCGGCCATCGGGGCGGCGGTGCTGGAGGTGGCACGTGTCCCCCTGTCCTGGCTGGAGGGTGCGGAGCGGCTCCTGGCCAGCGCGGGGATGGACCCGCACGCCTCTGGCAAAGGTCTGTGTCCCGCGGGGTGTCCGGGTGAGCTCACCTGCTCCGGGTGGGATGTCCTAGCTAGCCAGCTGTAGAGGAGAAAGCCCAGCGTGAGCCACTGCTTGGGGATGGCAGAGCCCTGTCTGCTGTGGATCTCGGGTGCTTTGGGCAGCTAAGAAACCTCAGGGGAGAGAGCCTGCGGAGGGGAGGGGGTAACAGCAGGGAGCAACGCTCGCACGTTGCAGCCCTGGCCTTCCCCAGACCGAGCGCAGCAGGCGAGGAGCAAGAGGTCCCTGTCGTGGGACTTGTGTCTGGGAACGCTTCCAGGCGCGATGCGGTTACACGCTCTAACGAGATGCAAGCGGCCCTCTGTTTCGCAGCCTGGGTCCCTCGCTGCGTCCCGGGTTCAGCAGTCAAGGAGCCTGGAGGCCTTTGCCCTGTAACAGTTATGGAGCGAGGCTTTCCTGCGGGCTCGGTGTCCTCGGGCAGCCGGCGTGCTCTTATTCCCTGCCTCTGTGACGCCGGTCACCCCGTGCAGCCACCCGTAGGACTCTGGGGGAGGTGTCTGTGGGATGCGACGCGTTGGACCTGAGCTACTGACGTGGCGGTTGTTCGGTCAAAGAGAGGTTTTCCCATGGTGGCATTTTGGAAACGCTCCCCGGCTGTGGCGCTGGCAGAGATCTGAAGCCCTTGTCCCGAGGCTGCAACGTACTTTGTTTGTCTTTTCCCGCGCGAGCTCTGGTGGGGAGCAGCAGAGCAGTCGCTGCGCGGAGTTTGCCAAAAGAGCGCGTGGAAAGCAAAGCGTAGGTCTGTGCCAAAGCATCGCTGCAGAGGAGTAACGGCTCCGACAGCGGCGTGGGAGGGGGAACGCTGCTCTCCCGGCAGCGTTGAGCATGGCCCGGGGCCGCAGGATGCGGCGTGGGTGGAGCGGCGTGGCATCGGCGAGGGCGCGGGAGGAGCTGGGAGGCCGCTGTGGTGAGCAGAGCGGTCATTGTAGCACCAGGAGCGTGGCACAGGAGCGTCGGGCTTAGAGAAGACGGGGTGACGCACCAAAACGGGTGACAGCGTGTGGCAAGGAAAATGTGGTCTCCTGGTGGGAACGAGTGCCTGGGTTGCACGCGCAGTCGAGCGATGTCTCCGGCAATAGCAGCGTCCTCGCGGGGTGGGAACGTGCCGCGGTTCCAGCAAGCACGGAGGGGGAAGCCTCGGCTGGCCCCCAGGAGCCTTGCCAAGGGGCTCCCTGAGCCTGAACCCCGCAGCCAGAGGCTAGCGAGGGGCTGTGGGCGCGAGGCGGAACTGTTGCCCGCGGGGTCTCCTTCCCCAGTAGCCGACAGCAGCCCACCTGCTGTGCCGGCCTGGGAGGGAAACCCGCGTTGCGTGCGCTCTCTGGGTATCCCAACAAGCGTGGGGGTTGGAGGGGTGACAGCGTGGGAAATGAGCGGCGCTGCCTTCTCCTCCCTGCTGCCTCTGGAGGAACGTGGACCCCCGCCATCGCGCTGAAGGTCAGCAGCGGCCCAAGCGAGTTTTGCAAGGAGGCGAGAGGCATCCCCGGGCCTCTGAGGGTGCTCCGGGCGGTACCCGTGGGCTGCGTGAGCACCCCGTACAGCGAGACTCCGTTGGCTTTTGCAGGGCTGTTGGCCGCTCTCGGGATGTTGCTGGAAAACAGTCAGGCAACGGCAGAGAGGAATCAGGAGTTACAGGTACGGAAACACGTATGCGCGTAAGCGGAGTCGATTGGGGATCTTTTGATCGGTCAACGCAACGGTAGTCCGAAGCGAGCCGGTGTGGGACCCGCAGCGGAAACGTATGCTAGCAGAGGTGCCTGGGTCTGCAGGAAATGCAGGGGAATGGAGAAGACAGGAAAGCAGGAGAGGGACTGTTTACCGGGGCACGTAGCGATAGGGTGAGGGCTAATGGTTTTAAAATGGAGGAGGGGAGATGGAGATGAGATGTGAGGCAGAAATCCTTCCCTGTGAGGGTGCTGAGGCCCTGGCACAGGTTGCCCAGAGAAGCTGTGGCTGCCCCTGGCTCCCTGGCAGCATTCAAGGCCAGGCTGGATGGGGCTTTGGGCAACCTGGGCTAGCGGAGGGTGTCCCTGCCCATGGCAGGGGTTGGAACTAGATGGGCTTTGAGGTCCCTTCCCACCCAACCCAATCTATGGTTCTATGATAAGACGGAGCCCGCTGTCAGCATGTCGGGGTCTGTATCCGTGATGCGGCAAGGATGGAGGGTGTATCTCTTGTTTGAATTGTTTGTTAGTGACCGGGCACAGGATGTTTATTTCTTGCGCTGCTGCTAACAGGCTTCCTTTAGCGCCCGGGTATCTGCTGTTTCCCCGCAGGCCCAATTAGAGAGGGTCCGGGAGACGCAGGCAGCTTTGCTGCAGGAGCACGTGAAGGAGCTGGAAGCGAAACACGAGCAAGAGCTACAGAGAAAAATCAAGCAAATAATATTGGAAAAGGACAAGGAGAACAAAGAGGTATGGCGGCGAGGTTGTTTTTGAGGAAAAATGACTGTCACGCAGGAAAAATAGGTGTCTGTAGTAGTAGGGTTGCCTAGTGAGAGGAAGAAGCCTCTAGCACCGAAATGCCTGGGTGCAGTCCCCGGAGCCGGGACGTCTGATATCCTCCTGTATTGGTGCAGGGGATTTAAACTCCCCCAAGTATCCATGATGGAACGGGGAAAGCGTCTGGGGAGTGGCAGGATGCAACGCTGCCGGGCAATCCCTGGGAGAAAGCAGAAAGCAAGGAGCGTCCTCCAGCTACAGGAGCTTGGGAAGACATTGCGTTGTCCACAGTAAATGGCGTGCAGGTGCGGGTAGGCTGCCCCGCAAGCCTTTTGTGCTCCCTCCCTTCCCCGTGCTGACCTCCTTTTAGGTCTGTTTGGGCTAGAAAAGTATATCCCCCGTGGAGCGGAGGGGAACGGCTGCCTGGCGGGTTCTCGCCGGGTCACCCAGAGTCGCGGGGCAGCCCGGGTCATGGAGCCGATGGTGCGGGACACAGCGTTAGTAAAGGTGCGAACCCGCGCTTTGCAGTGTCTGCGTGTGGCGATGGGAACAGCACATCGTGGAAGTCTTGTAAGACAGTTTCTAGCGTGCTCGCGTGTCCGTTGCTTTGGGAATGGCTGTTTCCCGGTGCCGAGTTTTTTTGAAGGAGGCAGGTAAGGAGCAGCTAAGCGGCTGCTCCTTGGTCTCTCTGCTGCACCTTCCCCGGGTGCTCTCGTCCCCTCCCTCACCCAGTCGCCTTGTGTCCCGCCGAGCTTTTCTCCCGTAACGCAGCCCTGCTCCCGAGCAGTGACCTTCCTGCTTGCTTTCCTCACCGGAGTCGAGTGGTTTTTGCCTAATGGTATGAATTATTTTTTTCCGTACTGAAACGGTGGGCTGTGGAATCTCAGATTCTGGAGAGCACTGTTGCCCAGGAGAAGGATAAGTGCAAGCAATCCGTAGAGGAAGAACGGAGAAAGATCCGAGACCTGGAGGGCCGCCTGAGGAGCATGACTGAGGTCAGTGGCACGCACGGGAGGTAAAGCAGAACTGCTCCTGAAAGTGCTGTGTAGCACGGTGGCCCGTTTGGTCAGGGGCCGTCAGCGGATTGCTCCCCCCAGATGCACGTAGACGTACATGTGCGGAGAGAAAGGTGTGGTTTCTTGCAAGCTCGTTAACTTAACTACCGCTGATTTCCTCGGATAGGTGCTAGCAAGGAAGTCAGAGGAGCAGGAGGTTGCAGACTGCAAGCTGAGAGCAGCTGTGCACGAGCTGGAGGAAACCACAACGCGAGAGGTAGGTCCAGCAACCAGCCCTTGGGTGCGGGCAGAGGCCATGGCGTGGGTGGGGGTCGGGTGAAGAAGGCTTCCCCGGTCCCTGCTGCTGAGGGGGCAGGGCACTGCACCCTCCCCCCTCCCTGGAATCCTTCCCTTCCCTCCGTCGATGCCGATCATGATCGGCAAAGGAAAAGCAGCGCAACACCTCCGACCGAGATCACGCGTCTTGTTTCCTAGACGGCGTTACGGCAGAGGGTACTCGCGCAAGACGAGCAGCTCAAGACCAGTCGGGAGGAGAGCGAGTTAGAGAGGCAGAAGCTGTGGGAAGAAATGGTGGAATATAAGGAGCAAAGCAAGCAGCATTCCCTGACAATCGTGGCCCTGGAGGACAGGTTGCTGGAGGCCGAGCAGCAGCAGAGGACACTGGAGGAGGAAAACGCAGCGCTCGTGGCAAAAATGGAAGGTAGCTAAGGGTTGCACGGGATGAGTCGGTGCTGGGAACCTTCTTGGTGCAGGTGAAGTTTCTATAGAGATGGAGCAGCACGCCGGCCACTCTGGAAAGCGTCGTGTAAGGTGCCGGTCTGAGGTTTGCCTTGCGTGTGCAGGACGAGCTCTGCGAGTCCCTGAAGAAGCCATTTCACAGGGAGTTGCGGTGAATTGTTGGGTGGCTTTGGGGAGCGTTGGGAGCGCAGCACGGTTGTAGGCAGGGCTTTTCCGCTGCAGAAGGGCGCTTTGGCCTCTAAAGTGACGAGACCGGAGCATTTGTGGCTGCACCCAGGCCTACGTGATCCTGAGCAAGGAAGGATGTAAGGAACTGTCTAAAAGCTGCAGGAACTGGAGCCCGAGAGACACGGGCCTCCAAAAAAAGATGGTCCTCTATCTTCAACGCTGTCGTGAAGGAAAGGATCTACGCAGCAGAAGCAAGCGGGCCAAACGCGTATGCGTGGCAAAGAAGGAATCAGCCACAGGGTGTGTGTTGTGTCCTGCAGGGTGTCGGGGCGACGGCCGCGAGTCGACATCGGGAGCTTGGCCGGAGGTTTCTCCAGCTGCAGGGTCACACTGTTGTCTGAGGTAAGCAGCGCTTGCTGACAGCAGTCTGCTTCAGAGGGCCTGGGAGAAGGGTAGCTCTCCCTAGGAGAGCCGAAGGGAGACCCAGGGCCTGACGGCAACCTGTCCCGAGATGGTTTTTTTTCTGGCTGCAATGGTGAAAAGAGTCCCTGTGCTAGGCTGAGGTGGTCTGAAGGGCGTACAGTGTCAAAGGGTTGTGGGACGGCGTGCGAGCGGTCTGCCATCCCATCTGGAGACGGGTTGCGGGACAGCTCGCGAGCGAGCTGGAGAGTCCCAATGCCACAGGCATGAACCTCGGGGCCTGAAAGGCCCTTAAAAAAGTAACGTGTATGTATTAATCGTGGGATGCAGCTCAGGAGGGCGTGCGCAGGCTCTGTGAAACAAGCCTTTCAAAGGAACCGTGAGATGTGCCATGACGTTTCTCTGGAAATTCAGGGAGGAGCTGGCAGCGGTGCAGAGCATGCTCCTGTCCAAGGAGGCCGTCATCGTGGGGCTAACCAAAGAGCTGGCGGAAACCAGAGCCAGGATGTCGGACGTGAGAGGTGGGTGAAGCGTCGTTTCCATCTTCCCACGCCTCTTGGGAGCAGCGAACGAGGGCGGGTACTAGTGGGCGCGCACAGATAACGGGGCACAGACGTCACGGTCCTGAAGCAATGCCGATGCCCTGCTCGGGGGCAATGCAGACAGTCCCTTCCCTTTGGCGAGGTGAGTTCCTCCCTGTCCCAGGCTAAGCGATAGCGCTGACGGTGAGTGAGGGTAACCAAGCTGAGGCCATCTTTCCCGAAATTGCGCTGGTGAGCTCCTCTGAGCAGGTATCCTAAGCCAGCAGAGTGGGAGAGCCTTGCCGGGGATCCCTCGGTGGGCACGGCTGTGCTTTGGGGAGGTTTTCTGGGGGTGCTGGGCAGGAAGGAGCCTGAAAGCGAAGGGCCACGTGTGCGGCTTGCTCTCGTTGCCCATAATGGTGCAACGTGAACGTGGGGACCGAGCCTATGAGGCATGGCAGAAGGTAAAAATCTGCAAGTCAGAAAATGCCGATGACCCATGACGCTGTTGTGCGCCTAGGGGAGCTGCACGAGGAGCAGAAGGTGGAACTGGAGCAGAACGTGAGCCGGGTGAAATGCCAAGAGCGGGAGCTGAACCTGCTCAGGGAGAAGCTCTCCCAGATGTCCAGCCTCGTGGAGAAGAAGGATCGAGCCCTGAAAGCAGCATCTGAAGAGTTAAGGTACTCAGCAGCCGGTGGTGTTCAGGCATCTCCTGGGGAGCAGAAGGCACGGGTGAGAGCATCGGAGTTGAGCTCAGCAGCCGCATGGTCTCTATGGAAGTGCCACGTGAACAGAAATGGGGGTGTAGCGGTGCCCGTGCCAGTGGCTGTGTAACTAAGTCTCTTGTAACTAAGTGAATGTTCCCCCCATGCTGTGGTGCTCATCGGCGGCTGCCCGGGGTGCCGCTCTCCTCCAGGCGTTTGGACAACCTTGCTCCGGCACAGTGTCCCACGATGGTCTCGTCTCTTGGCACAGGCAAGCCCGAGCCCGCTGCCAAGCGGAGAAGGAAGCCTCCCGAGACGCGGCAGAAAAGCCAGAGGATGCTCCCGGGACGTCAGCACAGGCAGGAGATGAAGTGCCCGAGAGGGTAAGTCCGTACAGGGGCTGCCGAGATCTGGCTCTGCCGAGAGCGTCGATCACACGCGCCATATTCCTCGGCGTGGCGGTGAGACCCGGCAATGCCCAGCCGGGCCTCGGGTCTGCGCAGAGCTGGCTGAAGGCAGGACCGCTGGCCACCTTTTCCCTAGCCAAGGGCTACCTGCGAGCCGGCAGCGCTCCTGCGCAGGCATTGCCACTGGCTGACGAGCCGATGTTTGTACGGCGCTTTGGAAGTGAGACATGTTGCGTGCGCTAATGGCGGTGAGAATTGCCGATTAGAGGGGACAGCAGCGGAAAGATTTGCAAGTTCTCTCCCTTTTCCAACCTTGCCGGCTATATTGGCGATGCAAAAACAGTTACGGGGTTGAACACGTGCAGGAGCAGGGGTAGCTCGTTACGCAGGACGGGGAGGAAGGTTCTTTGTCTCCTGTGCTGAATCCCCTGTTGATGTCCCCGGCGCTAGAAATGGCAAGAACTCCAAGGTGGTTGCAGCAGCAGATGGAGGGGCTGTGTAGAAATAGTACATCCTGTACCGCAAGGGTGGCCCACAGCGTGCCAGTGGGAAAGGCTGGGTGTGCGGGGGCCAAGCGGTGACTCACAGCCAGATGACGAGCGGGAGGTGTCGCCCGTCCTGTTCCACACAGAGCGATGGGGAGGAGGGAGGCGCAGCCCAGCCACAGCCCCGGCTGTGGGAGCGAACAGCATCTCACCGAGCAGTGCCACGGGGCGACGGCGGCCAGACCCGAGCGGGCAGTTTGCAGCTGACGTTAGCTGTGTGCGGGCTGTGGTGCCGGGCCTGCCCCGTCACAGGGTTTTGGATGTTTCGCACGATGCAGCAAACTGGGTGGGGCGGGAGCAGGGAACCGCAAGCATCTGCGTGTACGGGGGTAGCTTAGAAGAGAATAATGCACGAGATCGCGTACAGATGCAGGCCGGGAAGTGTATTGGTATTTGTGCGTAGAAAACAGCAAATGTTCCGTGTTAGCACAAAGTGCAAGAGGAAAATGCCACGTGCCGTCCCTGTCCCGGCTCTCTGGAGCATTTGCAGGGCTTATGTCCTCACCAGAGCACGGCTGGCGCAGCGGAGCATGAAAAGGGGTCTGTGATGCCGCTCCTGTCCCCCACAAATCCCCGGAGAGGCTGTAGGGTGAGACGCTCCGTGGGCTTTGCTCATGGCCCGTGCCAAGTGACCAGCGTCCTTCAGCAAGGCTGCGTTTAAGGCAGGTTTAAGCTGAGCTTGCGTTCTCTGCCCAGATGCAGTCTGGGCGAGAACCGGCTGGGCTGCTTCTTCCAGGAGCCGGCGTCGGACTTGGCTGACCTTGGCGCGCAATGCCGAGGTCTCAGGCACGAGGAAACGATCCAGCGCCAAAAAGAAGGCTTGGCCGAGCTCCGGGAGAGAATAAAGTTGCTGGAGAAGAGGGGGCCCTCAGGTAAGCGTGGCTGTCACTGTAAAGGGCAGACGTGTCCGCCTTTGGCAGACCGTGGGGTCTGTGCCGGTGGAGCGTGTAACGCTGGGGAAGGCGCGATGGGCTGCGCCGGGGACTCAGGCTTGTCCCTTGTGAGGTCAGCTCTGCCGTGCTTGCGCGTGCGGTAACGTGCGCAGGCGATAGGAAAACGTGGCTGAGGAGCCCGCAGTGCAGCTGTAGGCTTTAGAAAGGCACTCGGTGTGGTCGGCAGGCATCGAGCGTTGGTAAGTGCACGCACGTGAGGAGGTGGCGTTTGCAGGAGTCTGGCGGTGGGTTTTTCAGCGGTAGCTGCCGTGCAGGCAGAGCCAGAAACGAGCAGACGCCCGACTCGGTGCCCGATCACCCCCACGCTCGGGTGCCGCTCTCCTCAAGGCGAGAGTGAGCAGCTGTGACCGAAAGGAACCGAGCCTCAGGCGGTGTGATCTTGCAAAGCTTCGCGAGCACTGTACGTGGCGGGAGTTGTCTGCTTGCCGGTCCCTTTCCATCATGCACGTCACTGTATCGAGAGCAGTCTGGAAAAGCGGTGCCGTGTCTGTTAGAAGCTACAAGTAGAGTAGCAGGTTGCGGTGCAATCTCTGACTTGCCACCTGAAAAATAGGTCTGCGTCCTACTTTTAAGTAGAGGAAGCAATGCCCGAACACTCACGTAGCGATGTCTGCAGGGAAGGTCGGTGCGGGCTTGGCTCTGTAGCCTCTGCATCCCTCTCCATGCATGGTCTCGGTGAGGGGAAGCCCGGCGAGCCTCTGCGTGGCCGAGGTACGAAGCCACAGCACGTCATAGGGAGAGCGGAGCAACTCGGCGGGTGTTTGTTTGCCCCCCAGCTGTCACGAAGAAGGGTTCGGAGCCGCTGGTGGTCCTGACGAAAGACTTACCGGAGAAACTAGTCCAGAAAATGGCTCTTGAGAAGGAACCTACGCCCATGGCGGGAACAAAACTGAAGGCCGGCGAGGTAAGAAGGCAATGTTGGTGTTCACTGGTGCTCATGGCTTTGTTGGAAAAGTATTCCCTGGAAAAGGGAGAATTAGGCTTTCGGATATACTAAATAAGATGCCGGGGGCGGGGAGAGGGGGAGACGTCAAGTCCAGCAGTGTGTAAGGTGCAGCCTAAGGGAAGGCAGCGCGTGCAGAGGGGTTGCGGCTTCCGTCAGGAGCAGCGTGTTGCCCAGCGCCGTTGGCGCCGCAGGCTGACCGAGGTGCGGGGCTCAGAACCGCGGCGTTGCCAGGGAGGTTTTCCAGTGCAGCGGAAGGGAGGCTCGCGGCAGCTCCAACCCAAAGCCTGGAAATCTGTGGGCTCCGTTGGTCCTTCCCCCGTCTGTGCAGGTTCTCGGCCACGTTCCTAACAATGGGGGCTCACACAGGGCCATGAGCTTGGAGATGGCTGACGTGACAGACCTCAGCGAGAAGATGGTACGTCAAAGATAGGCCTGTAGTAACGGCACCAGTTTCGTATGGGTACCGCCGTGTCGCGGCAGTTTCCTTGTGACATTGTCCGCTCCCTCGGTGGAGCAGTATGAAAGCAGATGGCTGAGCAGTGTGATGTGATGTAAAGAAAGCATTCCCAAATTTCCCCACAGTACCTGGACATAATTGGTGCTCTGGGAAGCCTGATGAAGGTGCAGGAGCTGTCGGGAATGCAGTCTCTGAAGGACCTTCCTCAGGAGGAGAGGGAAGAAGCGGGACTGCAGAGACAGAGGGCCCTGGAGCTGCTCTACGAGAAGGTCAGGAGCCTCAAGAGTCGCCTGGAGAGAAAAGAAGAAATGCTGAAAGATTACGAGGCCAGCGTGGAGCAGCTCAGGTACCGAAAGGCAAGGTGGCTGTTGCTGGCCACGGGTCCGAGTGGGAGCTAGTCCTGGGGTGCCAAGTGATGGGGGGCTCGGGGAAAGGAGTGGTGCAGCCCCTTGCCATTGAGAAATGCCTGGTTGTGCCTCTGCCTGGGACTGGTTGTGTCGTGGCCGGAGTCTAAATGTTCATTGTTTAGGAGAACCAGAGAAAGGGCCTCTCGGTTCCCTGCAACGGTGCCCTATGCAGGTGAGCAGTGACAGAGAGGGGGAAACCTTGGCAGACCCCCAGGTCCGGGGTGGCCGGACCCCCTGGGAGCAGTGGCATCGGCTGGGGTGGAGGGACAGCGTCAGCGGGACCAGGGCAGGCGTGGGAGCGATGGGAAGGGCTGTCCAGACCGAAGGTGAAACTCCCGCTCCGCGAGCTGCCGCACAAGGTTACATGTCGGGGAGCAGGGAGGAACCCCTGAGCGCGCTTGTGCAAGCCCCGCTGCCGTTTGCTGCGCGAATGCAGAAGTCTGTTTGGCCGCAGCACCGGAAAAAGCAGTGTAGAAAGATATTGCGGGGCCGGTGTCAAAATGCCGCCATGGGCGAGAGGTTTGCTAGCGATCTCCAAGGCAGCGGTGCTGGCACAGCCGCCCAGAGTCCCTCTTCCGGGCTCGTACACTGAACCGAAGGGATCGTGGCCGTTGCCACAGGGCTGGGGCTGAGGTGGGGGAAGCCTCGAAGAGGTGGCATCTTGGTCTCAGCGAAGGCAGGAGGAGAGGGGGTTTTCCCCGGTGTAAGGGATCGGAACAGGGAAGATACAGAAATGTGCGTGGGTCCTTACAAGGCACCAGCTGCTCTGATGGCCTTTAGTGTCACCCCACGGGGGGGGTGGTCTTCGGAGGGATGCAAGCACGATACAGTTTTGCTCAAAAGCCGCCTCTCCCAGGCAGAGCCCAGCTGGGGGCGAAGGACTCAATGTGGGTGACACACACCCCCCCACACACACCCACCCACACACCCTCCACACTGTTTCGCACAGGCTGAGCCAAGCGTCCCTGCGAAGGTGCCAGGAGGAGATGTCCCAGCTGGAGGATGAAGCCTACAGGGCAGCAGAAGAGAAGGCTCTGCTGAAGGAGGCTCTGGAGAGGACGCAGCTCCAGCTGAACCAGGAGAAGAGGCTGCTGCGAGCGGCCAAAGTGCGCAAGGTGAGAACGTGGGGGCAGGTGAGCAAGGCCCGCGGGGACACCGGGAGCCCCAGGAGCCGAACGTCCCCGTGCTCTGGCGAGTAGGCAGCTGTATCGATGGGATGGGACCCTGTGCTAGGGCGAGGGAGAAGGGGAGGTCACGCACGTCCCGCAGGCGGTGTGAAGGCCGTGCCAGGCTCTCGCAGGTGAACGCTGTGTTGGATGTGTCTCTGCTCTGCAGCCTGGAGCCAAGAAGCCTTTCTGCTCGGGAAAGCTGAAGGCGAAAGAGCGCACGGCAGAAGCCTTCAAGACGGGAAGCGCGTAGGGGTGCCACCATGGGAGCCTTTGCTTGGCGAAGGTCCGCGGTAGGAGCGGGTCATCGCGTTTCGTACTCTGTAGCGTTGGACGTGGCACAAGGCGTGGGCACGTTTTGGGGAGCCCCTGTCACTCTCCCGCGGCTCCTGGGCGTGCTGGTGTGCCTGTAGGGCTGTTACGACCCTATTTTCCCGCAGCACGTGTCCCACACTGCATGGTGGGGTTTACGGTAATAGAAAAGGTTGTGTGGACACAGCCCACTGTGTACGCGTGTGTGCATAAATACATATATATGTGTGTATTTGCGTGTGTGTGTGAATACAAGCCAGTGTGTACAGAATACATGTGAAGTCACTGGTGTGGGGTCTGTCCTGTCCCTGCTGAAGTGGCCTCGAGCACGCGAAAGCCTGGCTGGGTGGAATTGTCCCTCGAGCTTGCAAATCCCATGTCCTCCGCTCCCCGCGGTGTCACGGGGGAGTTGGAGCGTGAGGCACGATGCAGTAAGGAAAAGTAGCATCCCGGGAAGGCCGGAGCCCAGTGCCGAGCTGAGCCGCGGAGAGCTGCCACGTAGTAACGGGAAGGTAAGAAGAGGAGCCGCGCTGGCCGCAGTGGTACGTTACAGCAGCAGCGTGAGGAGCAGCCTGGGCAGACGAGAGCAAAGTCCTGGTCGGTTGGGATGGGACGACGACACGGGCTCGCCTGCCCGCTGTCGCCACCAAATGCGGTCCTGCTGCCGCTGTTTCTGGTAGCAAGGGTGAGAGCAGACCCTGGTTTCTGGGGAGCAGCGGCATTTTGGGGAGGGGGGGATCTCTGCGGGGAACGGGCACGGCCAACGCCCGTTGCCCCTGCAGCCGCTCTGCCTTTGCGTCGCTCGGAGCGGTCTGGGCCGAGTCCTCTGCGGATCTTTTCAGCCGAGGATAATTTGGATGGGAGCAAAACCCCGGTGAGGGGGAGGGGACGGGTTTTTACTAGGATAGAAAGGTCTAAAAGTGGCACAAAGGGGCTGCGGCTTGCTGACGCAGGAACCGCATCGTCTGCGGGCAGAGCCTGGCTGGGGCCGCGGGGCACCCCGGGGCGTGCGATAGTGGCCGATGCCTACTTTGTAGGGCGGACCGTGAGGCGAGCGGCTGTGCCACGGCGGCGAGCAGGGCTCTGGTTATCGGCACGGCCTATTGCTGCCCCTGGATGTGCTGTGGGCTTCCAGCTGTCCGCTGGCCTGGCCTTATTTTGGGGCAAGGCGTGACCTCGTATGCCAGCGTAAGCTGGACGTTGTGCTGGGAGCCCGTCCGTCCGTGCCGCGGGCATCTTGCGCGGGTTTCCCCGGTGCTTTCGGGCTGGCCTGTGTGACCTTCGTCCCCTCGATCCCACCCTTGCCAAAGCCCCGATGGCTAACGGATGGAGCCGGAAGGAGCGCAGGTGTCTGCAGGTGCACCTGGGGCTGCTCCCTTGATCCGAAGGCCTGGCACCTGCATCCCCGGCAGCTCCCACCGGTGCAGGGGACCAGCGCGGTACCCGCCAGTGATGCGCCCCCGGCCCCAGCCGGCGGGGGAGACGGTGAGGGGCTGAGGGCGGGCAGGGACCGGCGACGCGGCTCTCTGCGGGGCCGGGAAGGGAGCAGCCCAGGCCGGGGGGCTGCAGCCCGGCCCCTCCGGGGGCCGCCCCCGCCGACGGGGCGGAGCGGGGCGGAGCGGAGCGGGGCGGCGCGGCCATCCGGGCACCATGGCGGCGGCGGCGGCGGCGGAGGAGCTGGCGGGGCGGCGGGGTCGGGGGCCGGAGCCGGGACCGGGACCGGGTAGCCCGGCGGCGGGACGGGCGGGGGTGGAGGGCTCGCCCGGGGGCGGCCGCCGCGTCTTCAGCCCCGCCGGGGAGTTCCGCGAGTTCTCCCGGCGGCAGCTCCGCGACATGGAGCGGCTCTTCCGACAGTGAGTGCCGAGGGGGGGGGGACGGGGGAGAGCGGGGACGGGGGGGACCCCCGGGTGGCATCACCGGGTCCCGGCCGGGGCACCCCCGGCATCCCGCCTGCTGCTGGGGGGGGCCGCTCCTGCGGGCAGGAGAGATGCTGCTCCTGCGCTCCCCGCCCCGTGCTTGCAGGAGGCACCCCCGGCTCCTTGCAGGGGGAAACCCCCCCAGTTCCTTGCAGGGGAGACCCCCCAGGCCCCACCAGCAGCTTGCGGGAGGGACCCCCAGAACCCCTTGAACCCCCTAGAGCTCCTTGCAGGGGGCTCCCCCCGCCCAGCTCTTTGCAGGAGGGATGGCAGGGACACCCCCCACTCCTTGCAGGGAGGGATCCCACGGAGTTCCCCCTTTTCTAGCACCTTGAAGGAAGGATGCCAGGCACTCCTTCCTCGTAGCTCCTTGCGGGAGGAACCCCTGTACACCCCCAAATCCTTGCAGAGGGGACCCCTTGGCCCCCATCTCCTGGGCAGAGGGACCAGGCACCCTGTGCTGAGGCTGGGGAAGGGGGGCTGGAGGATACCACAGGGGACCCCTGCGTACCCTGTGCCGCAGTGCTGAGGGGCCCCCGTGTCTCTGCCAGGGGCGCAGCCCCCAGGGCAGCGTGGGCAGGCGGCGTGTCCCCAGCATCCCTGGCCGTGCTGCTGCGTGCCACCGCGCACAGTGCAGCGTGACTCCACCAGTTCGGCCCCCGGCCCCAGGAGGGAGGGGAAGCTGGCAGCGAGCATCGAGCCCTGGAAATTTCCCCAGGGAGACAGAAATCGGGGTGGCTGTGACCACGGTCACGCCGGGATGCGCGTGAGTAGCCAGGGGCGAGTGGGACGGCCCAGAGCATCCCCGCAGAGCCCGCGGCGTGTTGGGCGCTTTGTGCAGGCAGCGTGGAGGCAGCGCGGCTGCGGGGAGCATGGAGAGGGTGAAGGCATGGCTGTGGGTGTGCTGCTGCCCCTCGCCCTGGCTGGCACCGGGAGGGGGGGGGCAGAAATCCACACAAAAGCGTGCTGGGTGGTCGAGCTTGGGTACGGCCAAGCGCTGGAGAAAGCGAAGGGGATGGAGGCAGCGAGCCCCAAAGCACAAGCCTTGGCGGGGGGGGGGGTGGTTGGAGCACAGGCATGCCGTCTCGGTGTCCCTGGCAGTGCGAGTAACACCCCCGTGCCCCGTTTCTTCCCGGAGGGCTGTCACCCTGTCGCGTGGGCACGGCAGCGAGACGCACAGGCTGCTGTTAGCAGTCTCGTGGACTGCAGCGTGAAGGGAGACTGCGGCGGAGGGGACCGTGTTTGGGGTCCCCAGGGGAAGAACCTCAGCCAGAGCGGCCGCTCCTGGTGCCTGCGGTGATGGGCGGCCACGGGCGCGGGTGCTCCGGCCGCGGCACAGATGGTGGTGCGGGGGGGGGGGGGGGGAACCGGCGTGTGGTGGGAGTCTGGCCGGCACTGCGCAGACGAGGGAGCCGGGCGTACGAAGCAGACGTGTTTGCTCTGACACCTGCAGCGTCTCGCTGCAGCAAAATGAGCAGTGCCGTGCTGCACGCCCTCCGGCGAGGTGGCGGGGTGGCCCTGGGGTTCTCGGGAGGAAAGGACGCTGTCAAGCCAAGCCCTGCCAGGCTGCCCTTGCCACCGCCGCTATCCTTGTCTGGCGACGCGGTGGCTGTACAGGGCAAAGCAATGTTCGGAGGGATTTATCTCCCTACAGAGGAGATGTTGCCCTGTGGGAGCTTCCTCAGGAGAAGCAGAGGGATGTCCCCGTGCCTAGAAATCATGGAGGGAGGATGAAGGGTGAGGAAGCGCCCTGCAGTTGGGGGATGGCTCGCACAGGACAAGGTGGTGGGACTGGGCCAGCGAACGTGTCCCTTGCAGAGAAACTCTGGGTGTGATGCTCTGAGAGGGGTCTTGGAGGTGGAAAGCGCCTGGGGGGGTCCGTGCCCCCAGCCTGGCTCCTGGGGCGATGGTGGCAGCAGCAGGCAGAGGTGAGCGGGGCTGGTGTGGGGCCAGCCCCGTTTCAGGGCCCCCGACAGCGTGGGAGAGCAGGGAGGTGCCGGCTTGCAACACGGACACGGCAGACCACAGCAGAGAAGTTGCAAACGAGTCACGGACCCGCAGTGCCTGCAGACACGGAAAAGGCAATCCACCGAACCCACAAAACACCCGGTCTCGATGGTTGCAGCCGAGTAGCTGCACGCCTGCTTCTGCATTGCCCTGGGCCGTGCCACAGGGCCTTCCTCCTGCGTCGTGCCCTGGAAGGGCGGTAGGGAGAGACGAGAGCAGCGAGCCTTGCAAGGGCACCGTGGGCAGAGCGACCGCCCACGCTGCTGAGTCTGTGGGACGTGAACCACCCCCCCACCCCCCCAGCCAGTTCCCCAGCGTGAGGCTGCTGTGCTGCACCAAAAGGCTGCAGGGAACAGGGGAGCAGCGTGCTGCCAGCACGGCCCCGGCGGTGCTGCGGCGCTGCAGATGCGGTGAGCTGCCGGCTCCGGTCGGGTGGCTGGTGGGAGGCCGGATGGGACGGCACTGTGGTTATAGGTGGGGTCCGTCACCAGGCTCAGGAGACGTGTCTGGATCCCTCAGCTAAGCGCAGGCATCTGGCCAGGGCTGGAGCACAGACACCGAGGGCTCAGAGCAGATGGGAGCATTGAGCTGTGGAGGCTCAGTGTCGCAGGGAGGAGGTGGCAGGGGTGGTGGCTGTGCTGGCTGGGCTCGTGGTCCCCTGCGCGGTGCTGAACCCCTGTGAGCTGGGCAAGCTGCCGACTCAGACAGGAGGAAGGTGGGTCGTGTCCAAGGGGTGCTGGGGGGAGCGGCACCCGGGGGGCTTAGCGCCGTGGGCCGTTATGCTTTGCGGCAGTCAAGGGGTGCGTGTGCCTCGGGCTCCTGGCCCAGGGAGCCAGCGGCAGGTTTGGCAGCGTCCCCATGGGTTCTGCTGCCAAGTGCCACGTGGAAGCGGATGTGATCCTGGATGATGATGCTCCGGAGGGCTGTTAGCGGTTCACCGGCGGCTTGCCGTGGTCTGGCGAGCTGCCCAAGATTGCCGGCACCCAGGTCGTCGTTGTTCCCATCTCGCTCCCCAGCCAGCTTGTTGGGTGCACGCAGGGGTGCCGGTGCTGGGGGAGCCGGTGGCAGGGGGCCGCACGCTCTCCATGGCGATTTGATGGGACCGTGCCTCCCTCCCGCAGGTACGACGCAGGAAAGGATGGCTTCATTGACCTGATGGAGCTGAAGCTGATGATGGAGAAGCTGGGGGCACCACAGACGCACCTGGGGCTGAAGAACATGATCAAGGAAGTGGATGAAGACCTGGACAGCAAGCTCAGCTTTCGGGAGGTGAGGGGCTGGGGGGGGGGGGCTCCACACTGGCAAGGAGGTGACCCTGGCTGCCACTCGGTGCCTGGCCGGGGTGGTGATAAGAAGGTGGGGAGGCAGTTGCGGTGGCTTTGAGGTCTCAGGGGAGCTGATGCCAACGTTTCCCCTCGCAGTTCCTGCTGATTTTCCGCAAGGCGGCGGCAGGCGAGCTGCAGGAGGACAGTGGGCTGCACGCTCTGGCCCGGCTCTCGGAGATCGACGTCTCCACGGAGGGAGTGAAAGGTGCCAAGAGCTTCTTTGAGGCCAAGGTGAGGCAAGTGCCGGGGCACGAGAGGTCCTGCCGCAGGACGGTGACGCACAAGGGTGCCTTGGTGCTGGCTCGCTGGGGACAACGGGTGGGCAGGAGGTGGAGATGTGGGGGTGGGCAGCAGGGCTTGGCGGAGCTCTCGGGGGACCCAGCCGGACGTGCCACCGTCCGCAGGTGCAAGCCATCCATGATGCCAGCCGCTTTGAGGAGGAGATCAAGGCAGAGCAGGAGGAGAAGAAGAAGCAGGCGGAGGAGCTGAAGCAGAGGAAGGCAGCATTCAAGGAGCTGCAGTCCACCTTCAAGCAGTGACGGGCTGCTGCCACCACGGGGCCGGGCAGGACTGGTCGGCGGTGCCTGGGCCAGGAATGTTGTGCGTGCCATGTGCCGACTGTGCCGGGAACGATGCCCGAGCCGTGCGCTGCCTGTGACTCCCCGAAGGCCGCGCTGCTGGCAGGCTCCTGGCCCGGGCTCGGCACCGTGCCCGCCTTGCTGGCAGAGCCCGGTCGGCCCCGGCTCCCCCCTCCCTTCCTCCTCACCCTTCCTGTGGTGTCCGTAGGTGTTGTTTGTGCCCCCCCGTGTCCCCAGCGTGCCCCCCCCGCCGAGCTGCTCCCGGCTCGAGGAGCCGCGTCCTGGCCCCGGGCTGTCGCGTGTTGTGCATGCGCTGTGGGGTTGGCGGGACAGGGGCTTGCCCGGGCGGCCGTGCCAGGTGTCATGACAGTCACGCCACCTCGGTGCCTGTCGGCATCGCTGCGTGCGGCTGCCTTACCGCTGCATGCCGTGATGCCCGTGCTGAAAGCTGGGCGTGCTACGGGCGAGGGTGGCGATGGCCGGGTGCCAGCGGAGGGGCTGCGTGTGCGTGCGTGCGGTGCTCGGGGGTGGGAGCCCACCCCGCTGGCGTGCGGCCCCCGAGGGGCCGAGCGGGACTGCACCTGCTTGCCTGTATGTCTCTGTGTGTTGGTAAAGGGTGTTCGGAGAGGCAGCCGCTGGCTCGCAAAGCTGTCTTTGGTTTTTCCGTGTTGTGTTTGGCCCAGGAGGAGGGTGGGTGTTTGTAGCCACGAGCGGTGTCCGTCGGTCAATTTGAAGCTCCTGTGTTTGTGGGTGGCTGTAAAGAGGCGCATCTGTCCCGCAGCGGTACCGGGGGGAGCGTGTTTTGGTTTTTTTATTTTAATCCCAAATAAATATAACTATATTTCGTAAGTAAGCGTTCTGGGTGCTTGTGCGGGGGGCCAAGGTGCAGCTGGGGCACGGTCATGGCAGCAGCAGAGGCTCGGCGGGGGGGGGAAGGAGCCCACCAGGGAGCAGGGTCCAGCTACGAGCACCCAGTTGCCACTGCCGGAGCCGGAACTGCCCCCAGGGTGGGTGATGGTGGCAAACAGGGGCAAGCCGTGGCGGTGCTGGGACATTGGCGTGGGGAGCGGTGGGTGGGCACGCTGTTATCGGCAGGCGGTCTTCAGCATCCCCGCTGGCATCTGCCTGCGTGCCCAGTGCTGGATCCTCCCGCCCTGCTCTGTGGCCCCGTGGGCACGTGTGCGCGGGGGTTTGGCTGGCCTTGGCCACACGGAAGGTGAGATAAGGGCTCCTTTGCCCTGGGGCGGTGGGGCCGGGGGGGGTCAGCGGGTGGGGGTCCTGCATTGCAGGGCAGCTGGTGCTTGAGTGCGGGGGGCAGCGGGGCTGCCCGGCACCCTGCAGAGGGGGGAACGTGGCCGGGGGGGGGGCTGCCTGCCAGCTGTCCCCTGAGAGGGACCCTGCCTGTCCCCGGCTTGGGGCCACGCGTCCCTGCCGTGCCACCTCATGGCACAGCGGCACGGTGCCGGCACACGATGGGCAGGTGGGCCTGTTCCCAGGCGGGAAGGGGAAGCGCGATAAGATGGGTGATGGGGTCCGGGCCAGGGGCCCCCCTGGCTCCCCTGCCCCAGCGTGTGACACTCGCCAGATGTCGGTGGCAGGAGTGGCGATGCCAAGGTCCCTGACGGTGGTGGCGGGTGCTATAAGAGGGGTGAGCGGCTCCACCGTGGCACCTTCGGACTGCGTGACCATGCTGGGGGCTGTGTGTCTCACCGTGCTGCTGGGCTACGGTGGGTGCGGGCATGGGGACGGGAGGGCGGGGATGGGACCCCAGCACTCGCCGTGGGCCCTGGGCACAGGCAACTGCTGAGGTCCCATTGCTGGGTGTCGTGCAGCCTACGGATGCGGTCAGCCGGCCGTGCCGCCGCTGCTGGGTGCCCGGGTGGTGGGTGGCGAAGACGCCCGGGACCACAGCTGGCCATGGCAGGTAAGGGGGGGGGGGGCACGGGGAGGGGGCGGGTGACAGGGAGGGGGACGCTCCCGCTCTGATGCCGTGCCGCTGCCGTTGCAGATCTCGCTGCAGTACAGCCGCTATGGGTCTTGGTACCACACGTGCGGCGGGACCCTCATTGCTCCCAGCTGGGTGCTGACAGCCGCTCACTGCATCAGGTTGGTGTTGGGGTGCTGGGTGGGGGGAGGCAGGTGTTTGTGGAGACTGACACACACACACCCCCCCCCCCCCCGCCTTGTCTTTTCGCTGGCAGCTCTAGCCTGACGTACCGCGTGCTGCTGGGCAAGCAGGTCCTGTCGGAGGAGGACGAGCCAGGCTCGGTGGCCGTGGGCGTGGAGAAGACGATCGTGCACGAGAAGTGGAACTCCTTCTTCATCATGTAGGGGACGGGACGTGTCGGGGGCAGCTGGGGGGGCATTGCAGCTTGGGGTCCCCCGTCCTGACGACTCGGCTCTCCCGGTAGCAACGACATCGCCCTGATCAAGCTGGCGCAACCGGTGGAAGAGAGCGACACCATCCAGGCGGCCTGCCTGCCGCCCGCCGGCCTGACGCTGGAGAACAATTACCCCTGCTACATCACCGGCTGGGGACGCCTCTGGAGTGAGCGGGGGGTCCCCGGGAAGGAGTCGGGGGGTTGGGGGGGAGGGGGGCGGGTGCAGCGGCGGGGTGCGAGGTCCGGCTGTCGTTGCAGCCAACGGGCCCCTGGCCGACGTCCTGCAGCAGGCGCTCCTGCCCGTGGTGGACTACGACACCTGCTCCCAGAGCGACTGGTGGGGCAGCAACGTGCGCACCACCATGGTGTGCGCCGGCGGCGACGGCGTCGTCTCCGGCTGCAACGTGAGTGCGGGCAACACCGGGCGGCGGGTGCCCCGGGCCTAAGGCGTGTGCTGGTGGGGTGCCTGGGGGCGGGTGCTGAGCGACCCGGCCGTCTGCCTGTGCAGGGGGATTCGGGCGGCCCCCTGAACTGCCAGCGTGATGGGCTCTGGGAGGTGAACGGCATCGTCAGCTTTGGCTCCGGGCTGGGCTGCAACACGGCCAAGAAGCCGACGGTCTTCACGCGGGTGTCTGCCTACATCGACTGGATCAACGAGGTGGGTGCCCCCTCTCTCTTCCCCCCGTGGAGGGGCCGACCGTGCTGTCCCCGTGCCCACCCAGGCATGGGTCTCACCATGAGCCCCCCCCGTGTCTTCTTGTCGGCAGAAAATAAGCGCGAACTGAAGACGTGGCAGGCGGTGCAACAAATCTGGAGTATGATAAAGGCAAATGTGCTGTGCCGGCCTCGTGTGTCCCGCTGGTTATTTGGGGCGGTGGGGTGGGGGTGGGGCATGAGGTGGTGGAGCCAGGGGCGGACCCCTGCGGCCGTTGGTGGCGATGCCGAGCTTTGGCCGGCGTGCTCGTGAGGGTCCGTCGGGTTGTGCGGCGGGTCTGGTCGGGGTCCCGGGCAAGGCGGAGCGGGCAGCTGTCCTGCAAGCTGCCACCAGTTGCGTGGGGGGGGAGAGCGGGAGCTGCGGCAGCGGTGCCGCAGGGCTTGAGGCTTGGCTGGTGGTTTGGAGGAAGCGGGGCTGGGGTCTGGCCGGGTGGTCTTGCGGCGGGGGGGGGAGTGTGCGTGTGTTCTTGGGGCTTGGTCGATGCCTGGATGCTTTAGGGGACTTGACTGGCCCTGGGATGCCTCAGGGGACCTTGGTGGCCCTGGGATGCCTGAGGACAGGTGATTGTTAAGGTGGGGGTCGTGAGGGACCTGGGTTGGTTTTGTGGGGGGGTGGCTCAAGGGAGCCTGGGCCCCTGGGAGCTGCGTGGCATTGCCAGCTGTGGCTGCAAGCCCTGTGCCGCAGCATCTTCCCGTGGGCCTCCTTCCAGGGCGGCTGGAGAATGCGCACGTCCCGGCCGTGGGGTGCCTGGGAGGAGCCGGGGCTGGGAGGGGGAGACGTGGGGTTTGCTGGGAGAAGAGGTGGCCATGGTGATGGGAGCGGGTGCCAAGAGGCTGCCTAGGAGGTGAGGACCGCCCGCCGCGCCGGAGCCTCGTCTGGTCGTGGCTGCCGGGGCCCAGCGGGGAGCTGCGTGGCAAGAGGAGGACAAGGATGACGGTGAGGAAGAGGATGCGGAGGAGAAAGGAGGAGGAAGAGCAGAGTTGGGCAGCAGCTCCTCAGCGTGATGGACGGTGCCCAGCCTGGGAGTCACGGTGCCCCCGGGCCACCAGCGACACCGACTTGGGTGCGGAGTGCGCTGGGCGAGGCGCTTGGCTGGGCCGGGGTTGTGGGTCCTGTCCCGTGGTGGGGCCAAGGAGGGGGGGTGGGAAGGGGGTACTGAGAGCCTGTCTGGGGGGTGTGACACCCCCACCCCGTGTGGGAGGCGCTGGCTGGTGTCAGGGCTTGTCGTATCGCGACGTGTTGACGCGCCACGTGTGTATCAGCCGGAACGCTGTGTTCTCTCCTCGGTGGTGGTTTGGCGGCTGTTTGTTTTATTAAACCTCAGTCAAAAATTAATTAGAGTTCACATAAAGTATTAAAAGTTTAAGGTATAACAATGTTTAGTTCATCTTTAAGATCTATTAAAAAAAAAAATGGACTGCAGAGTTGAGACTTTTAAAGAAATGTTATGTTGAAAACGTTAACTGAAGCAAAAAAAAAAAATTATCTTTAGGTTTAAAGAGCTGATAGGTTCTTTTAAGTACCCCTGACAGTGTAAGTATTAAAAAAAAAAAAAAAAACCTAAGGTGAAGGTGGTCGTCTTAAAGTTTTAAAGTACCCTTTTTCTTTAGTGTTCCATTACAGTACTTCTTAAGAAAAGTTGTTTGTGAAAATTTAACCCTTTTCTTAAGATATGAGTTCCGTAAAGTCATGAAAAGAAGGTAAAACAAAAAAAAATCTTCAAAAATAAAAAAGAACTAAAGTAAAGAATGAAGCAAAGGCTTACATCGTTTGTTAAGGTTTATTTAGGTAGATGAAGGTAAAATAACTTGTTATTACAAATAAGAAGTTTTAAACTGCAAAGAAATGGAACTTTTGTAGATTACAACCAAATTGCAAAAAGGTGCGGATAATAAAAAAAAGAAGAGAATAGATTTGAAAGTACAGGCTTTGGTTCAAAAAGTAAGAACTGTATTTTAAACTGAACAGTTGTAGACTAAATGGAACTTTTAGAAAACTAGGGGTTTTACACTACGTTTTTATCACTTTACAGATATTTAGAAGTTTTATAAAAGAGCTGCGTTATTTTTTTTTAAAACGTTTTGTGAAACATTGTTGTAATTCTTTGAAGAAGTGTTCGAGGAGCCCCGCTATCAGTTGTGTCAGGAGCGGGAATTGCCACTGGCGTGGCGCTGCCCGCCGGGAGCGGTGTGGCCTGGCCCGTGTGCCTGGAGCGCTGCTGCCTTTGGCCACGAGGCCGGGCCGAGCGCTGGTCACCATGAGGCCTGGCCAAGGGGGAGAACCAGCGACGGGGTGGGGGGGTGTCCTGCACGGCGCGAGGTACAGGCCCCAGCCTCTGCATAACTCGAAGGCGAGACCGTCCTCAGAGAGAGGGCGAGACGGCGTTTCCCCTCCAGCCAGAAGACAGAGAGACCTCCAGGAGTGGCAGCCAAGGCGGGAGGATGATGAAGCCGCAGAGGCGGAATCTGGAGGACGTGGCTCCTCCGAGCGTCGTTGAGGAAAAAGGGGCTCACTTGGACACGGAGTCCGCGCGTGTCGCACCAACGCCTTGCGCGGAAGCCGGTGAGGCTGTAACGGGCGCAGGCCGGTAACGGAGAGGAGGCTCTGCGGCAGAGCCGGGGGGGGGGGGGTCCCAGCTCTTCGTTGGCGTTGGGGACTGAGCCTGGCCCGGCCGCACCTGGGCTGGTCTCTGCAGAGGAGGGTGGAAAGCAGCATGGGAGGGGGTCAGGTCGGAGCCTCGCGACTCCGCAGGAGGCTCCCCTGGGACGAGGTGTTTGTAAAGCCTGACAGGCCTTGGTGACACAGCATTTTTAAACTTTATCACAGTGTTAGAATTGTCTTTGTTATCCAAGGAAAATGACCCTTTACGTTCCGAAGAAGTTCTAAGATTTTTTTTTATTTTTTTTTTTTAAATTTCAAGAGCGGAAAGGGAAAGAATAAGTAACGTAATGATGTATTAAAAGTTATATGAGTTACTGAACTACTTAGACACTTATCTTGTGTGACTTTATATCAGAAAAAAAACCAGCAACTTCATTTATAATGTGTATGTGAAGGAATTGTATGCAAACATTATAAAAGAAGAACTTTTCAAATAGGGCTCTTCCTGTGAAAGTTTATGTGGCTTTTTTTGTTTTGTGGGTTTTGTTTTTTTTTAAGGAAAACTTGAGTACAGATCTGGATCTTAGAGTTTAAGGGGTTTTTTTTTCCCTGAAATTTATAAATGTCCTGTGGAGAAACATCTTCTATGTTTCTGTTTATGAAAGCTTTTGTGTGTTTAAAGGAAACGAAAGTGAATCCCCTAAGGTCTTTTAAGGTTCTTTCAGGCCTGAAACCCTAAAATGAATACAGAAAAGGTTTTAAAAAAAAAAGGGTGGTTTTTTTTTTTTAAAGGAAGAGGTTAAATAAGGCCTTTTTATAGTTTTTAAAGTTGTATAGAGGTTTATCAGATTTTTTTGGTGAAGAATTAGGAAGCTCTTAAAAGAACATTACATTAAAACCCTTTAAAGTTTTTGAAGTGTAAGATGTTGTCTGGATCTTACTAACTTCTGTACTGAAGATCTGGGCAACCTTTCTGAGCTAATGGTTTAAAGTTATGTCTACGGAAATTAGTTTTTAAAGGAGTTTAGTGAGATAATACTAATTTTTCGTGGCAGGTTCCCTCCGCCCCCCGCTTTGGATCTAAGCACTGTTAGGTTTGTAAGTAAAAGGTAAAGGTTTGCAAGTGAACAACTTTACTGTGACTTGGTGTTACGGTTTCCCCCCCAACTGCCTCTGCTTTTCCAGAAACTGTTGTGCAAGAGTAATGCCTTGGTCTATCCTTCAGGTTTTCTTTTCTCATTTCTTGGTATTTTACACATTGGTGTAAGGTCCAACTTTTCCAGAAACTGGCCAGGGTGTATTGGCTTTACAAACCTTACCAGCGTAACCTCCCCCGGGTGTAAAGTCTTTTGAACTAACAAGTTTATCAAAAACTTTACAGGGTTTGTGGGTTTTTTTTTTTTTCAAGTTTCCAGTTTCTGATTAAATTTTTTTTACTAAGTAATTTTGGAACCCTTTTTAAACTTTTTTGTAGGTAAAGTTTCATAAGTAAACTTGTTACTTAGTTCTAAAAAGGTCGGTTCCAAAAAAAAAAGGTAAACTGGCTTGTTTAGAAAAGCTCTTAGAAAACAAAAGTTTAGTCACTGCAAAAACCACCTCTAACAGCATAACAGTGAAACTCAGTCTGGAGTTCAAAACAATGCACTCCTAAGCTCCCAAAACCCCACTCTATATCGAAGAGTTTTTCCCTAAAAGTCTAGAATAAAAAAAAAAAATTAAACCTTTACAATCTAAGACGCCAAAATTTTTGCATGTAAGTTTGATTTTTTTTTTCTTCTTGTTCTTCTGAAGTTTTGTTTTAACCCTAAAACAAATTCCTCTTTTTGTGTTTAGTCACTACCTCTTTAAGCGGGACTCCTAAAATGAGTTCTGTACTTGTGCAAGTAAAAAAAAAAAAGTCTAAAAAGTTTGCACTAATCTTGTCAAATTATTAGAAGACAGTCTAAATAAAAAAGAACTCTAGATTTAGAGATAAAACAAACTCTCTGTGTGTGACTTCTTTAAAAAAAAAAGTGTAGCATATCGAAACAAAAAAACTACACTGACACAGAGTCTACAGTTACAGAGTTAGGAAAAGTTTAGAGGGTGCACAAAAATCAGTTTACAATTCGTTAAAAGTGTGACAATCTGTAAACAGTGTACGACTACAGTGTATTTCAATAAGAAAGGTTTTCAAAGAAACAGGTACAAACTTGTTAAAAACCAAGTTTCTTTCCTAGATGTTGCTGTCAACTTCCAAGTCTGGTGATATTCCTAAGATACTATCTCTTCAAAGATTTTTTTTTTTTTTTTTTTTTAGTTTAGAGTGGGTTTCTTTTTTTGGGGGGAGACAGACAATTTGTAAGTGTAAAAACTTTACATCAGGTAACATTCTCTCTCTCTCTCTCTCTCTCTCTCTCTCTCTCTCTCTCTCTCTCTCTGAAGTCTAATTATTAGACTACATGTTTCTGAATATTACTGCATTGAAACCTGAGTGTGTTAAATTAGAAACTACTTGCAGTTTCATAATTGATAAGAGTTCAACAACACACCAAAAAATTTTACACTCAGCATAAACTAACCCTAGTTCACTAAATTACACTCACTCACTCATGCATATAGAGTGTTGGTAAGTAGTTTTTTTTTAAAAAAAAACAACCAAAAACCAAACAAAACCCTCCGGATCAGAGTAGTTTGAGGTCCTAGCTTTCCAGCAGGTTTAATCTAAAGTTTCAGGTTGGATGCAAACACTCAACTGTGGAAAACAACTGGTTGTGTTTTTCCTGAGAGTATAAAAGGTCAGACCAAACCCAAAACCTACTACCACCTTTGTGTAGAAACAAAATGCTGTTTATCTGGGGGTTTTGGGGGGTTGATTGGGGTGTCATAGTGTTCGTAGAGGGAAAAACCTGAAACTTGTGCTAGGTGTTATTGTAAAGCCCGGGAAAGAAAAGTGTAAAACACGAGTTTGCTTTAAAACACAGTTTAGCAAAAAAGTTACTTCCTTAGACTGTGACCTAGGGTTAGGAGTAAAAACTACAGCTAAAGCCTTTAGGTTTTTCCTAATAGGTGACAGCATTTTAGGTCGCAGTGGTTAGAAAGAGCAGTATTTTATGGAAAGCTTAGGTATTTAGATTTAGAAGGGTTTTCCTTTTAAAACTTTGTTAAACTTGAAACTTTGAGTCTTAAGTCACCTGACTCCCTTTTTAGTTTAAGGTAAAATACTAAAAAAAAACCAAAACAACCCAACCTTTTTCATATACCTAATACGGAGAATACATTTTTATTTTTAAGTGTTAGGGATTTATTATTAGTTTACTCTAGGTATTTAAACCATAAAAAGTCCTAGGTTGGGTTTTAGGTTAAAACCCAGATGATATACCTAGAGTAAATACCTAAATAAACACTTTAAAGTAATAGTAGACTTATTCTAAAAGGCTAGGTCCAGTTACTTTTCCTAATACAGTACCAGCCTACAGTATTTTAAAATAGAGGTTTAAAAACTCTAAAGACTTTAAAAGATTTTTTTTTTTTTTTTAGGGAAACTTTTTACCCCAAATAGAGGACCAGTCCTGTTTTTCAAGGAAGAACATAAACTTTAAGGTTAGAAAACCTTTTGGGTAAGTCTGTCAACCACCTCTTGTAAGTGTTGTTACCAAGTCTGTGTAGTGCTTAGGGGTAACTGTTTAGTTTGGACTTTAGGTATGTTTACAACAAAAATTTTTGACATGGTTAGGAGGACTGCTTGTGTAAAATTGTTGATTTAGGGACATACTTTACGCACTACTTTTTTACCTTAAAAAAGTCTTAGAGTAAAAAGTTTTTCTCAGGCACAGTGTTAAAAGACTGTTTATTTCAACTGTAACACAACATTTCAAAGTCTTCAAAATTTCTCTTTTCTAAAACACTCAGACTCTTCTAAAAGAAATTTCAAAGTAGTCTGGACTCTCTTTTTAGAGGTTATAGTTTGAGTTAAAAAAGTCTAAGACTCTAAAGTCTTATTTAAGGCTGAAGACACAGATGACTAGTTTTTGCACCAACTCTACAGCAAGACTCCTAAGACGTAGTAGTAAAAAAACCTCTCCTAACTAGTTAGTCTTAACACTAGAGCCTAACTAGGTAGAGAGTCTTTTTACTACTACGTCCTAGGAGTCTCGCTGTAGAGTTGATCCAAAAACTAGTGTGTGTCTTCAGCCTTAAAGGACACTAGAGGACCCTAGAGAACTACTCTGTTTTCAAATGTTAACCTCCAAAATATTTGAGACAGAAAATGTCTGAAAACACCTGTAAGGTGTAGAGACTTTTAAGCCTTTCTAGCAATCCAATTCCTAAACTATAAATAAGTATTAAACTATACATCTACAACCTTTGGAGTCTAATCCTTACCAGTTTTGACCCAGATACAAAGTCTTTGGGATAGTCTGTTCTTAGACTCTTCCAACCTCAGAATCATCAAAGATTCTAAAATAAAAAGACCTCTATGAATCTATGACCCTAAGGCTTAGCTTTTAAAACAGAAAAAAAAGTCATATAAACTAGGTTAACAGATGAGACTTGTTGTTAAAGACCTGAAAAGTTCTATTAAACTTTAAAAAAAGTGTTAGTCTCAAAAGTCCTTTTTTGTTTTTTAAGACTAGACAGATGTGTAGTGACTCACAAAAACTTTTTTGAAAAAAAGACTGTTAGACACTGTAGTCCTTTTTTTAAGAAAAGAGGTTTAGTCTAACAGAAAGATTGAGACAAAGTTGACTGAAAAGAGATTTTTAAGAGTCCAATCATCAAGTCCTAAGTCTTAAAGTTTTGTAAAAGTGGGGGTTTTTAAGTATCTCAGGTTAAGGGAGACTTAAACTGTTGAAAAAGTTTTATTTTTATCCTTTAAACTCAGGTTTTACCGGTTTAAAGAGTAAGGCTAAAAAACTTCAAGTCTGAGTTTTACAACTAGAAAAAGTTCACTGACTACCTAAGGTCTAAGAAGGTTGTACAAGACTTAAAAAAATGTTTAGGAAAGTTTGTTAAGTTTAATAGTAAAAAACTCGTAAAAGTTCTAAGTCTTTGTCAAGGTTTTTTAAATGGACTGACCTAAGTACCTTATTACTAAAATTAGACAAAGTCTCTAAAATGGTTTCTTAGAGTATCTCACTATAAAGTTTTTTACAAGACTTTTTCAAATTTAGTTTAAAACTTAAGGTGTGGGAAAAAAAAACCCCACCTCAAAAGTTTGACCTAGGTTAGGACTGTTAGTGAACTTTAAAACTTAAAGGGTAACTGAGGGGGTGACTTAAAACTCTAAAGGTTACAAATCAGTTTTATAAGTCTGTAAAAAGTGAACTTTTTTACAATTTTTTTAGAATACAGTAAAAATGTTTTAAGAGAGAATTGTCTTGAGGTTGACAAAAAACACCTAGACTTTTACTGATTCTGAGGTTTTTTACTTAACGCTTTTTAAATTAACTTATTAAGATATTATTTGACAAATAAAACTCACACTTGACAACTGAAACTTTGACAAAGGCCTGACTCTTGTCTTGAAACTTTTTTGACAATAAACTTTTCCTTTTGATAAAAAAAAACAAACCCTTTTTTAAACCTTTTACAAGTCCTTTCTAGATGTTAAGACTAAACCTTTTAAAGACTTTGAGAAAACTTGAAAAGTTTACTGACTAGGTTAGCATCTAAAAACAGTCTGTAAATCTGTAAGAGCCTACAAAAACTCAGACTTTTAACGTTTCCTAAGTCGAAACCAAATCTCAGTCAAAAGGTTTGACTTAAAGTCTTTGTCCTAAGGTAAAAAGTTTGACCTTTAAGATCTTTAGACTTGTTGAATAATTTCAAACAAACAAACAAACAAGGTTTGTTTTAAAGTCTGAAGTCAAAACTTTTAGGTTTGACTTAGGACTAAACTCTATTTTCCAAAAACAGTCTAAGATTTTTTTTTAAGGGTCTAGACTAAAGATTTACAAAAATTTAAAGTTTAAAAAGAAATCTTAGAATTTTAGCAAAAGTTAGACTTTTTACAAAGTCTAAAAGTACTTAAGACTTAAAGTCAAGTCTCTACAAGAAGCTAGTCAACTCACAAACTAAAGTTAAAATTCTAACTTAGGGGTAGCAAATTGACTTTAAAACCTCTTTGAACTGAGACTGGTTTTAAAAGTCCATTTAGACTTTTTGGTTGTAAAAGTCAAGAAAAAAGAAACAAAAAACTTATTAAAAGTCTAGTTATTAAAAAACCTAGTCTTAATCTTTGACCTGGTGTTATTTAAAAAAGTTAAAAAAATAAAGTAACAAAAGATTCTTTTCTTAAGGTAGAACTTTTTTGAACAAGGTTAAGGTTTTTATTTTAAAACTAGTTTTAAAGTTTTTGGAATCTTGATAAAACTAGTTTTTGGTTTCTTTTTTAGTCATCTGTTTAAGAAACCTAAAAGTTTTTGGACAGTAACATGTTGTACAAAAGTAAAATTTAAGAACTTTCTTCAGTCTCTCTGACTTAAGTCTAGGACTTTCAGTCTCAACCTAAAAACAAAGTCTTCTTTTTAACATCCTAAGGTCTGTAGACTTTTAAAAAGTTTGACTTTTAGGGCTTCTAAGACAACAAGTAGAGAAAGACCTTTTTTTCCTAAAAGAAGACTTGAGGGGTTTTTTTAAACTTTTGAGTTCTTGTACATTTAAACTGTTAAAGTCTTAAACCATTAAAAAAGGTCTTAAGAGTAAGTCTAAACCTGTAGGTTAAAATTTTTATGTTATTATTACCTTAGGAACTTTTTAATTTAAAAAAATTACAGGAAACGCTTACATCCTATTCTGAATAATAAAAGTTCCTTTATTAAGTTGAAGACTCATAAAAGGTTTAGACAATAAAAAACCCTACAGTCCAGACCTCAAAGTTCTAAAGATAGTAAACCTTTAATAGTGTGATTTAAGTTCTTAAGTCAGAAGTCTGATTTTCTTACAGTTTATGTTTAGAGTCAGACTTTTAAGTTTTAAAAAAAGTCTACAGTTTCAACTACAACTGACTTTAAAAAAACAAATAGACAAAAGTCTTAGATTATTATAGACCTAAAATGATATACTCTTAGTTTAGGCTTAGACTATAAAGTCTAAAGGTCAAGGTTTTTTAACTAAGTAAAGTTATGACTTAACTTTAGTAAAGTTGGGTTTTTTTTTTTTTGTCTTAAAAGTTACCTATGTAAAGGCCATTCAGTCTAAGGTAGAATGAAAAGTCTTTACTATTAATAAATACCTAACTTTAGTAACTAGTCAAAGTCTTGGGTTTTGTACAGCTAAAACTCTTTTTTTAACTGGAGTAGTTTGAGTCAAACTTTTTTTAAAAAGTGACAGTAGTATTTTTTTTATTGGTAAGAAAAAAGACTTTTTTATTAGTTAACTTTGAGTCTTTTCTTAAATTTAAAAATTTTTTTAAAAGTCTTTAAAGTCTAAAATTTTAAAGTCTTCCTTTTTACAGGTTTAGACTGTTTTACTAAGGAACTTTTTGTAAGGACTCGATGTCACCCTAAGTCTTCTACCTAAACAAAAAGTCTCTTTTGAGTCAATGTCATTTTTACTAATAAAACCTTTAAAGAAGTCTACAAAAGTGCTAACTTTTTATATATAGAGCTAGTCAAAGTCTTTTTTACAGGTCAAGTCTCTTGAGTTACAGTGAGTCAAAGATTCTGTAGGGAGTTTTTTTAACATTTTTAAACTATAAGAGAGAAAAGTCTAAAACTATTAAAGACTTAAGTCTTAATTTAGACTCTCCAAAATTTTTGTGGTAAAGTCTAGAACAGTATTTTTGTAGAAACTAAACTCACCTTTTATTTACTAAGTGTAATGTACAAAGACTACACAACTTAACCTTTCTTCTACAGACCTGTTTCTCAAAGTTTCTTCAAAAACTTCTCTAAACTATTTAAGCTAAGACCTTTTCAAAAAGAAAAGTTTTTTAAAGTTATGGAGTCTATACTGCAACATTAAATTTTTACAACATAAAGCAGAGAAGTTTTACTTTGTACAGGTTTTTTTTTTTTTTTACACTAAAGTTACTCTAATGACTTTAACTGTAATGATTAGACTTTTTAAGACTATGTAAATCTCTTTACTGCACTTTTCCAGTTATTAACTTTAAACTTAGGAGTACTGACCTTTAAGTCTTTTTCCAAAAAAGGACTTGAAAATTTTCGGTAAAATGTGTAAAAAGGTCTTAGAGACTTTTTGTCTCTAAAGACTTCTTTATTTCTTAATGGAGAAAGTTTAAAGAAGACTAGATTTTAAAATCTAAAGGCTCTAAAACTTTTTTAGACTTTTTTTTTTTAAACTTCAATACTGTAAAGTCTAACTTTAAACTTGTTTATGTCAGAAGATAGTTTAGTTCAAGATTTTTAGACTAGTCATTAAATAACCTAAAGACTTTAAACTTTAATCTTTTTTTACTGTAACTGTCTTTCAAAAACTGTTTTTAAAGGCTAAAGTCAAGAGACTGTGGACTGTAAGTTGGAGACCTTTATTCTCTTCAAACCTTAGGAGTTTTTTTTTTTTTACTTTCAAGCCTTTAATCCCAAAAAGTCTCTTAATACAAATTTGTATTACCAGGTTTAAGTCAAAGTTAATTAGTCTTACTAATTAAAAATAAAAAAGACTGTCTTATAATTAGACCTACAGTCTCAATTAGGTTTTAGTTACTTTTTTGACTTTATTATGTCTAAACCTAGTCTAAGACTACAATTTCAGGTCTTTTCAAAAGAAAAAAGTCTAGTTATTTGAATTCTTTGGACTCCGACTCCTACAGGTTTTAACAATATCTTCGGTTAAACAGTCCTAAGACTTAAATGTTTAGAAAGAGGTTATTTAGAGTTTAAAGACCTTTCTTTTGAAACTTAGAGGGTTTTTTGACTTTCAAATTTGAAAGGCCTTTTTATAAAAAAAGTCAAAGTTTTAATAAAAACCATTCCTCAGGAAAATTTAACAGGTTTAGGTTTTTTTAAATCACTAAAACTAAAGTCACCGTCAAACTGTAAGTCTAGAGACTCACAGAAAGTTTGGCCTCTATACTGTAAAAACTGGGAGATGTTTTACCTAGATTATAAGATGTACCAAAACAAAAAAAAACTTTTAAAGAGACTCTAAGTCTTGTAAAAAGGTTTTACACGGTACTTTTAAAGTTTAAAGAGGTTAAAACAAACAGTCTAAATTTTTTTTTTTTGCATGAAAAGCTACATTGTAGTTAAAGTGAAATAAACTAAAAAAATTAAAAACTTTTTAAAGAAAAATCGCACTAGAGTATAGTAACTACTAGACCTAAAACACACTTTAGAGTACTCGATAGTCTAAAAACTTTTAAAATTATTATATCAAATAAAGATTTTTAATAAAGAGAACTGAGTGAAGTTTGAAACCCCTTCAGACTCTCAAACACAACCTGTAAAAGTTTTTGTTATCATAAGACTACAGTCTGTATTTAGGGCTCGAGGACTCTCTAGAGTTAGTTTCTGATTAAATTTAGTTTTTAAGGTTTTTTTTTTTAAAACTTTTACACTGCAATACTTAATTTTTTTAATATTTTAGGAAAGTCTCAATTACTTATAGTTTAGTTACTTGAAGTTAAACTCTACAGTATAAAGACTTCTTTTTTTCCAGGGTTTTTTTTTTAATTATTAAAAGTTTCTTTATAGTTGGGGACATCCTAATTTTTGTTAAAAAAAAAAAAAGTTGAGTAAACACTTTTACTTTTTAAGGGTTTTTTTTTTAGTTTCTAGTCTTAAAACCAAAAAAAGTTTTTAATCAATTAAAAAAAATGACTTAGAAAAGTTAAAGGACTACACACCTGATCTTTTTGGTCTGTAAAACTTTGATAACCCCCGTCTCTTTTTTTTTATTAAAAACTTTTTTAGTCTTCTAAATTTCTGCACCTTACCGCTTCCCGGGGGGGACACGGACACCGGGGCAGGGGGGCAGACAGGAGGGAGGGGGGCTCCGTTCTTCTTAACGGGTCCTGCAAACACATAATGGGGGGGGCATAACCAAACCACCCCCTCATTTACAACCCCCCCCGCCCCAGATTTGTCTCCTGCCCACATTTATGGTTCAGTGTAACCCCGGGGGGGGGGGCTGAGACCCCCCAGGGCCGGGGAGGAGGGTGTCGGGGAGGAGGGGAACACGGGACACACGCCAGAAGAGGGCGCCGACAGACAGACAGACACTGTGACCTGAAAAAGAAAACACAAAAACCACCCCCCCACCCCCCAGTTAGGTTACTTGGGGGGTGTAACTTGGGTAGGGAGAGAGACCAACTCCCCCCGGGGACCAGGGCGCCCATCATCTTCATCCCACCCCCTCTGCCCTGTGGCTTGCTCTCTACCCAACACCCCCCCCCCCCCCCAAAACCACCACCACCACCCCCACCCCCCCCAGCTGTGGGGAACGGAGCGAGGGGACGGGAGATAACTGGAGAAAGGGATGAAGGAAGAGGGAAGCCAGTGGAGAACAGGCAAGAGGAGGAGGAAGATGTGGGCAGGGGCCGCGAGTGGGAGGAAGATCAGGACAGAAACCACAAGGGAAACAGACTGTGGGGCAGAGAAACAAGCGGGGGGGGGGGGGGGAATGACACAACCACACTTGGAGGGGAGGGATAAAGGATGCCCAGCACAGGGGGGGCAAAGGGCCACCCACGGCCCCAGGGTCACCGAGCTCTCGGCCCCCACCTCGACACACATTCGGGGCTGACCTGGCCACAGCCACACTGGGGGCCCTGGCACCCGATGGCCTGGCTGCTGCCGGCCGCTGCGCCCCGGTTACGGGGAACACCCCGACCCCCTCCAAAAAATAAGGGGCCAGCCCCTGCCGTGCCCGGGAGAGCCCCACTCAGCCACAACAGGATAAAAACAAAAAAGAAAACAAAACCAGCTGCAGCACCAAACCATAAACACAACAAACTAAACCAACAACCTCAGACCAAAGGAAAACCCCCCGAACCCCAGGCACACCCCCCCCAAACACCCCCCCCCCCACCCCCCCCCCCTCCTGGCCCGGGCGCGGCAGGAGCTGGAGGCGGCCGAGAGTGGCCAAGGGACCAGGGACCCGCTGCTGGGAACGAGAGCTCGGGGACACCTGGGAACAAACCCCCCCCCCATACTCACCAGGCAGCACCCCAACACCGATGCGACGGAGGTCGTGGGCAAGCTCGGCCCTGCAGCTGCGGTCCCGGCCGATGGTGCCAGGCCATGGCCAGGAGTCCCCTCGGGCGCAGCCGGCGCTGCCAGCCGGGGAGGAGCAGGGTGAGCAGCACGGCCCGTGGAAAAACCCCAACCGACCTTCCCCCGTCCCTCCCTGAGCCCCCAATGTCTGCACCCCCCCCCCCCCCCCCCCCGGTACCTGTACTGCCGGAGGGGCCAGGCTCTGCCAACGGACCCCGGGTTCAGCTCCACTGAGGATGCTCCACGGAGGGACCGGTCACCACACACCCCGTGCCATGGAAAGAGTGTGAGGGCCAAACCTGTGAGCCATCTCTGCCCAAAAGCACCCGCCAGCCCCCTGCACCCCCAACCCAGGTGGGGTGCCCGTGGCACACCCCGGTCCCGCTGCCCCCAGGACAGGAGAACGGAGGAAAAAAAACCCCAAGGAGAAAGGGGCAGGGTCGCTGTTCCCGAGGGACAACGAGCCAGGGGAGATGGGGGCGGGTCCAGAATCACCGACACACCCAGGGATGGGGGCACAAGGGGTCCGGACAGGACGGGGAGCGCCAGCACCCCACACCCGGGGACACCGGGAAGGGACAGGGACAGCGGTGGCACCGAGCTCTCCCCAACCCCGCCCCCCCCCAGCACGGGCAGGGCCCGCACAGCCACAGCCCGGCTCCAGCCCCCACCCGGGACACCCTCCCCCCCGGGCACAGGACCGGCACCTCCCGGCCCCGGCTCCCCCCCCCGCCGGCACCTCCCGGGGCGCTCGCCCCCGGCCACGCAACGCTAAAAACCCTGAGCTTCGCTTACGCCAGTGGTGCGGGCACCGCAGCGGTGACTCCCAGCCAAGCTGTCCACCTGCACAGAGCCACACAGCCCCAGGGA
The DNA here is from genome assembly GCF_028858705.1 of Grus americana. Taxonomy (NCBI): domain Eukaryota; kingdom Metazoa; phylum Chordata; class Aves; order Gruiformes; family Gruidae; genus Grus; species Grus americana. The sequence continues at coordinate 2,671,309 of NC_072872.1, read as the reverse complement.
GCTGACAGCCCCAAGCCAAGCTCAGCTGCTCTGCAGCCCCTTCCCAGCTCCCCCTGGCCCTGCCCTTTCAGCCCCCAGCACCGTGCTAATTGGCTCAATCTGAGCCCCTTCCCAATTCCCCACACCTGGGGACAAGGAGTCCCCCCCCCCGCCCCGGTGCAGAATGCTCCTCGCTTCCAGCCAAACCTTCACCCCCCACCCCCCCCCCCCCCCCCCCGTCCCCCCCGTCCCCAGTCCCCAGCTCCCATGTGTTACGGGCCAGGGGGGTATCCGGACCCCTACACCAGCTTGGGAAGGTCCCGCTGATCCCTTGCTCTCAGTTTCTAGGGCAAAGCACAACTTGCCTTCAGACTGCGCGGCTTTGGGGGCTCCCAAGGATGTTGCCCCACGAAGTCCCCAACCCTTGCAGGGGCCCCAGCAAGTCCTTCTGCAAAGTGGGGAGTGCAATTGGGGGGGGTTGCCCCCATGGCAAGAGCCACGGCTGCCCAGAACAGACCTTCCCCCCCCCCCCCATGCAGAGGGGCATCCTTCCTGTAGCTCGCCTTTTGGAGCCGAAGGAGACTTTGTGCTCCTCCAGGATCCGAGAGGCTTTTCTTTCCAACAACACGGACACTTTGGGTGCACGTGGGGGACGGCCGGGCGTGCGGTTCCCTGGGCAGTAGGGAGTGGAAGCAACTGAAGAGCGAGTTAACAGCTCCTGGGGGAACGAGCTCTCCCCCCTCCCACCTTTTAATTGCTTCTTTCAAGTTTTCAGCTCCTTTTGCCATTGCTCGAGCCCTTCAAAGAATGGTTAAACCCAAACCCCAGGCTGAGACTCACTCCACTGGTGGCACTGAACTGCCTCAAAGCACCTGAAATGCTCCCCCCCAAAAAAATAGAGCGTGAAATACCTGGCGATGGCAAAGGCAGCTCTGGGATTGACAGGTTCCCCGTGAATCCTGAAGCGTCCTGCTCGCAAGCATTCCTCGCCACCCCGGCAGCGCTGAGGCAAAGGGGCACGGCCCAATCTGCCTTTGCAGTGCCAAAACCCCTGCACGGTTTCCCCGAGAGCATAAAATGCCCCGTGTAACCAAGACGGGCCGGGCCAGGCAGCTGCACGTGTGGCTCCGCTCCCTGCCCTGGCTCTGCGCGGCGAGGGTCCCAAGGATGCTTCCCCCCAAAATCCCACAAACATCTGGGGTTTCTGACCCAAAACTGCCACCGCAAGCAGCTCATCAGGGCGAGCGCTTTAACTCAGCTCCAGCGTTCCAAGGAATCCTCATCGGTTTCCTGCTGTAACTCCTGTTTAGCGTCCGATCGATTCCTCGAAAAGATGCGAGCCGCCTTCTCCGTACGCTGGCACGGCCGCATTGGAAACACTACCAGCAACAGTGGGAGGCTAAAAAAATTACTTGAGCAAGATTTTTCTTGCTATTCCTGTTTCAGAGAAGCCTTTGGGAGATGCTGAAATGGCATTCACAACACGGAACAGAGAAGAGAATACAATGCAAAGGATTTTTTTCCTTTTTCATTGCGTTTAATTGAAAACAAGAAACATCGCTTGCAAGAATCTTTCCGTTCCACTTAAGCGCCAGACCTGGATTCCACCAATCACTTATCCAGGCAGCAAAGGACACAAACATCGTGATCACCCAAAAACGATACTCGGAGGCCGAGCGTGGCCGTGTAGCGGTGAGCTAGCGGTGCTCTCCTCCATGAGTGTGGAGGCTCCGGGCCGGTTTCCTTCACCCATCCCTGCTCTGTCTCAAACATTCCCCGTCAGCGCAGTGGCAGGCTCCATCTTATCTCTATTTCACAGCAAGGACAGCGTTCACAGATCACATTTCTCAAGAGAAACATCTCAGCAGACAGACAAAGGCCTCCGGGAGATCGACGCCAAGTCGCGACGGGTGCAGATGTCATCCGGCCGCGGGGAAGTAGCTCTCAGGCTTGGCAGGGACCTCGGAGCCCGTGCGTCATTTGCACGCGAAGAAGAATTTTTTACGGAGAAAGTTGAAACAGCCGGGGATCTGCTTGTACGTCCCCTTGGCAGAGACGGCGTTTGCCACCTGAGAACAGAAGGAGAGCGGGTAAGCAGCGGGAAACTTTTCCGACTCGCGCCGTCGGGGCGTGACCTCTCGCGGGAAGCATGGTGACGAGGACGGGGAATGAGACGGTGGGATGGCAGAGCAGGCAGGTCTCCTAAAATGAAACATTTTTGCTGGCAACACCAAAGGGGACTCGAAGGAACACGACCTTTCAGGAAACCCCGGCCATACCGGCCACCGCTGCCTCTGCTGGGTGCTTCTCCCTCTTTCCCTTCAGGTATTTCCTGGAAAGCAAATTCCCTTTCCGCCCTTTTTCTTTTGCAGAGGTGCCTCTCATGTCCCCAAGGTCACCTCCCTTGAAGGGAATGCCAACTGGTGGAGAGGGGGGCGTCTCACGCTGCTACTCCCCTCAAATTGACAGCCGCCGTGCCACTGCGCACCAAAGCAGCGCCGGGACGTTGGGAAAACACCACTGCCACCAAAGCAGGTCCTCCCTCCCCTGCCACCTCCGCGTGAGACTTGTCCCCTAACCCACTGAGAACAGCATCGGCGTCTAGAAGCACCTACGCTCGTCCGCAGCTTTGGCAATCTTCTCTAGCCAACGGGGCGCGCAAAGGAGAACGGTCATTAGCCACACTGGCTCCGCGTTCCCTGCACGCTGTGATCCTCGCTCGCCGGGACGCAAAAACGCAAACGTCTGGCGGCGTCTTCCCGAGGGCGAGATGCTCTAGACTCACTGCGGTGCCGCAGGAGCTCCAGAAGACACAAAACCCAAAGAGAGGGTGCACCCATGGAGATCTCCGGGCACGAGAGACCCAGCGGGTCTTCCCCAAGGGTGCGATCACGTGGCAGCGCATTTACGAGAGTGCCCTGCGTCCCGGCACCATGGACTTGTGAGGATGGGATGAGCTATGCAATTGTTTAGCAATTCCCTTGGAAAACACGAAAGCCTGTATTTTCAGGCTTCCTTCTCACTACAGAAACCTTGAGGTGAGTTTTGGGAGATTGAGGCTGGCCACTTTCTTCATAATTAGACCTCTCCAAAGTCCCTCCGGTTAGCCAGTCCATAAACTGAACGCTCAATATTCCTTTTTGAAGCGTAGGCCTCCACGCCCGGACCAACTGCAGCTCTGACTACTTTTGTGGTCATGACTACAAAAAGCGGGGGGAAAGACACACACACACACAAAAGACAAGACACATTTACCCGCAATAACATGTTCAGCAGGTCTTCCGAACTGGCATATTGCTCCAGCACGCTGTCCAGCGTTTCCACGTACCATGAGCCGCTCGACACCTCCCTCCAGGAGACAAAACCTTCAGAGGAAGAACGAGAAAATTACTGCTAAAGTCGGTCTTCTGTTCTCGCCTCGCCGCTCCCTGGTGCGATCTCCAACGGAGCCAGTTGCCCCTGACTTTGGCCACAAAGCTCCGATGTTTTTGCTAAATCCCCTGCACGCGGCAAAGGATTTGTGCGGGCCACCCCACCTGGAAAAGTCGAGTAGGAGACCAAGATGTCGCTGGGCGTGGGCAAACTGGCTACGGCGTCCGGCTCATCCATGTTAGCCGACGGAGGCTGAAAAGGAGTTGCGTCCGACTCCAAAGAACCTCCAGGAGCTTCGTCACCGGGCGAATCGCAATCCACTACAAAGCCTCGATCTCTTTGTTCTGCAAAAAGTGGCAAGAAGACGAGCCCTGAAACTCGCCCTACCCATGCATTCAACAATCGCACATCTTCCGTTAAGACAAGATGGGGAAAAAAAAAAGAAAAAGAGTAAAGGCCCTCCAACAAATCAAAGCTTTTCAGCCCGTCGGCTGCGCCAGTCAAGTCAGAGCCGTTGGCGATTCGCGCGAACGCCCTTGGTCCATGCTGCCCCCGCCGAGCTCACGGCTGAGGACCCGGAGCAGCTACTTGGAGCGCACTGCCTGGCTGTGTGCTGCACTTACTCCCCTCCTTTCGTCCCGCACCCGAATCCTTAGACTCATCCCGCGTTAGCGGTGAGCACACGCGGCCGAGAGTAAGAGAAGACAGCCAGCGAAATGGGCGACAAAGGAAAAAGGAACAAGAAGCCAAAGCCTAACCGCATCTCCGGAGCCCGCTTACGCCCGACAGCAGACTGGCTTCGGGAGCTAAAACAAAGATTCACCTCCACCACAGGCCTGGATGAAGAAGAGTTTGGGTTTTCCTCTCAAACTCGGGCAATGGGACCCATTGAAATAGTTCACAATCTTTTCTATGGGAATGGAGTTCCCATCCGTTCCATAAATGCCTCCGGGAAACTGAATATGGCTCGTCTGCAAGAGGAAAATCCAGCAGCTAGTAATGCGGAAGGCGAGGCCGGTTCCATTTCTGATCGGGCGCTCTCTCTCCTGTCTCTTTGGAGCCTAAAGTCACCGGAACGAATGTCGCTTCCTCGCCTTTGTGCAAACGCGCGCGCGCACCACGTCAGGCTGAGGGGACGCCCGGGAGTCGTTTGAAACACGCAAAAACCCAGCAATCCATCTCCTCCCGTTACCCAACTCCCATCCCATGTCCTCCAGCGACGGGGCACTGCTTCCTCCGGGACAACGGGCACGTAACGTACACCGCTTTCCTAACGATTGTTCTCCTCGTCCTTCGAGGCCTCTGACTCGCGATAGAGGTTTTACTACTGACAGCATCTCCCCAGTCGGAGCTGGGGAGACAGGAAGGACTCAACGACGGCAGCAGGAGGGCTAACGCTGCCTCCCTTCGCTCTCTGCCCATCGTTCAGATCTGAACTACACACCCCGAGCTCTGAAACGGACAGCGCTCGTCCACAGGTGACTCTGGATCAGAAGACATCGGAGAAGCTCCCGTTTTCTTTAACCCAGATCCGAGAGTGTAACTCCTCGCAATGCACTGCGACGGCCAAACAGCCACCGGAACAATCGTGACAGACCGTTTCCCTCCCGCCCCGCGTGAGACCACGGCGCAGATCGTTAACCCCTTCCCAAGCGGGCAGCCAGCCTAACGAGCAGAGGGAGAGATGCGACAGACCCACCTGACAACCGTGGGAGAGGATCACCACGACGCAGCAGTCCAAGGCGCCGTGGTCCTGCCATGCCAGCTTCTGCAGCTCTGATGCCATTTCCTATGTGGAAAACATCATGGTGAGACTTTTTCAAACCGTACCCCAGGCACAGGTTACTGCCGGGCCCTGCTCTTATGAGTCTATCACGGCTGCGCTGCACAGAAGAATCGGGTCGTTCTCACTGCCGCTTTCTGTCCAGCGGAAGCGGGATAATGCACACCCCGCGTACAGGCAGCAAAAGCCAACAGCAGAGAGTGAGTATTTCTGCGGTTCTGCACCTATTTAGCATCGGTCGCTGTAATTACACAGATTTCTCTCCTCGCTGCATTCTTTACAACACAGCAACGTCAAAGAAAACACACCGGCATGCCATTTATCCGCCGAAACGCGCTGCTTCTGATGAGGGGCCGGTGGGCAAGCAGAGAACCTTGGTTTACTTTCAGCGGCCGTTCCGGATGATTGAGCTCCCTGTGCCGCTTCCTGTAACAGCTGAGAGCTCTACAGACAGGCAAATCACACCCCCGGCTGCACACAATGCTGAGGCTGCCAGAGCTATCACAGAAATACAGCCTGGCCCATGTCCCTACAAATCGCACAACCAGGAATCAAAGTTCAGGCAGAAGAGTGAAAACGGACGAGGTCCTTTCTCCTCCTGCAATTGCAGCATGACAATAAAATAAAAGGACGTCAGCGGAAAAGTGTTTCTCCGTGCGGCACGGGCTGGGGCTTTCAGCGTGCTGCTGACGCGGGGGTACGTCCTGTCACGCGCTCCCATCGCTTCCGGGGCCTCGCCTCTGGTCGCTCGCGTTAGCCAGATGCTGCCGGCCTCACCTGAGCTTTCAGATCCCGCCGAGTCAGGACGTCAAAGCGCAAGGTCTTGAAGCGCTTCTCCAGCTTCTCGCAGTCCACGTCGGAGCCCTCTCGAGTCGACAGATTCGAGTCTCTGCTGAAGTTGACGTTGTTGAGGATCAGGCAGCGTCCGCACGGGTCCCCTTTCAGCTCGTAAACCTGGCGGGCAGATGTCGCAATTAAACACCCTCCCTCTTATTCGGAGCGCTCGCTGGCTAATCCAGCGGGATGCAACACCAACGAGGAAAGGCAGTCCTTAAAGGAGCTCGTTTCACCGCTTTTTCATTTCTCCAGTCCTAGGGACGGATATGAGCATCCGTTCCCCACACGCACGTTGGTAACAGCAGCCGGGCAACGCAAAACAACCTGCCACATCAGGGACCGCCTTTGCGGAAAACCGGCTGCTTCTTTACCTGCAGCATCACTGACAGCAAGGTGATGAAGCTTCTGGGAGTTATTTTAGGCGCCGTCATCAAATCTCACCACGAGAGCCCACGCAAGGAGCCAAGAGAACGGGTAGACAAATCTCCCAGAGACTCGGCTTTATCATCGATGACGGCACCACAGGATTTTTACGAGGCTACTCAAAACACCCACACCAATACGGCCACGAGCCTCACACATACACGGCCAAACTATTCGCTCTGCATCAGATACCCGCAGGCTGTCGGAAGGCAACTCCAGACACACGCGCCACCGCGTTCACAACACTCGCTTCCCTGCGCGTCTCCCAACGTGCCAAAGCACGCTGCGCGCGTTTGTTATTGTTTTCCTGGCTTCTGTTTCTCAACGCTACAATTACAAAGTCTAAACGCCACTTTGCACACAACGCACGGGTTGGTGCCTTAGGAAATGACCAGTTGCCTTACCGGAAACTGTTTAAGCACAACCTTTAGCTCTATGATACATTATTTGTGCTATAGCTACCGTAATCCTAAGGAGGAGCTGGCTAACAATTGACCTCCTCCGAGCTGATCAGCCCCGTTAGACCGGCGTCCGCCTCAGAGCGATCGCTCAGATAACAAGATACAAAACCTGGCTGCCTGGGGCTATTTTGCGGCAGCCCCCCACGAGTCGTTGCTTTATAGGGAATGCTTTTGGCCCAACCAACTACTAACCAGGTCGCGGTTCCTCTTGTCAACAGCCGAACCTACAACACACAACAGAGACATGGTATTTAGCTCTCTGCACCCCACGACGAGACATTATTCCCGTTCCTCCAGGAATCAACGTCAATCCTGCCCTGCCGCCCATGGTGACACATACGAATTCCCCCTTCCCACCCCGCCACATCCTGGAAAGGAGCGTTTGGCACCCATCTCTCTGGAACAGCCTGGCACACAGCTTACCCGGGGCTAGCACGGGAGGCGTTCGAGGTCTTTCGCTCTCGGCTTGGACTGGGACGGACAAGCGTTCAGGGAAGCGTGCACCTGTAATGACAGAGGACAGTCGGGTCTCACCTTCTCCCCTGATTTCATGCTACAAGTGACCAACCCGGGGTCCCCAGAAGGACCTGAACCAACAGCCACCTGTCGCAGCGACCCTCCTGCAACGGACGTTGTGTGCAAAAATACACAGAACAAAGCTCCTAACGGCACAGGGGCACAGCTGGAGCTTAAAAGCTTCCGCTACTGGAAAGCATGACATTCTCTCAACAGCTTTGCGTAGTCACCTCTATGAGCCAGGCTCCAGGATAATAAAAGCCAGGACCTCACAGACGACTACCCACACTGAGAGGGATCCCAGCTGCCACCCCCCCATGCTGCCGTTTGCCTGGGAAACAACCATGCCCTTATTACTTACTTTTATTGTGCTTTTCTCCACGTAAGTCCAGCTCGACAGGCCTCAGGTCTACCGGCTGCGGTGGCCCCGGCAGGCATTCGCACTCCTCGATCAGCATGTCTGCGAGGTCACCCTGCCCGGTGTCCCGCAGGATGGAGAGGAACGTAGGAAAAGCCTGTTTCCCTCGAGTCTCCAGGTCAATGATCAGCTGCCGGGCTTGCTCTCCTCGGCTACCGGCACTCTGCAGAGGAGGAAAGACCAGGACAACGCGTGTTCAATCCGAGCAAAGGCATTCTGCCCAGCCAGCCTTTCCGACCGGCACCCAGAGAGAGGAAACGTGGGGATCTGCATCGAGCGCATCTACATGGTGCAAATGAGACCGAGAGCCAGGGGATGCAGTCACAGAGACCCCCCTGCAGCCGCCCGAACCCCAGCCCCTACCCCCCTCCAACCACAAAGCCGTGCCACCTTCACTGAGACAGGAGCTGCAGCCCACCGTAGGGCTTGGAGGGAGAGGGAGGTGGGTGCCCAGTGGACAAGCAGGCACCCCCCAGCCTGTCACCGGTGCATGGGACAAGATAAGACGTCCCCAGGCCTGTCTCCAGTAACAGAGGGGAAAAATGGGGTCCCCTTAAGCCTGTCACCAGGTTGGGATGGGGAACCCAGGAGAAGCTCCTACACCTGGTACTAGCCGGGGCAGGGGACAAGAAGGGACAACATAGGGGAGAGGGGTCTTACACCTCTTACCTGCAGGGCCCGGGGTGGGGAGGGACAAGGGCCTGTCACCGGGGTGAGGGGACACGGGGGCCGCCCCCGGAGGCCTATCACTGGGATGGAGAGGACACGGGGGGCTCCCTCGGGCCTGCCATCAGGGCTGAGGGGACACGGGGGCTGTCCCCGGGCCTGAGAGCGGTACGGGGCCCACCTCCGAGACTTGTCACCGGGACCGAGGGGACACGGGCCGCTCCCTCGGGCCCGCCACCGGGACTGAGGGGACAGAGGCACCACCCCCCCCAAGCCTATCACCGGGGCTGAGCGGATCCGAGGCCCGCCCCCGGGGCTGTCCCCAGGCCTGAGGGGGCCCCGGGCCCCGCCCCTGCCCACCTGCAGCTCCTCCACCATGGGCCGGGTGAAGAGGCCGCGCTCCTCCAGCGGGTCCCAGAGCGGCGCCACCCGCAGCGCCGCCACCAGCCGCGCCCGCCCGCGCCGCAGGGCCCGCCGCTGCGCCTCCTCCATGGCGCCGCCGCTGCCGCCGCTCTGGCCGTTCGCCTCGGTGACCGGAAGCGGAGCCGTCTCTATGGTGACGGCGGGGCGGGCGCGCCGGAAGCGGCGGCGCAGGGTGGGTGAGGGCAGGGCGGCCCGTCCGCGGCCCGCGCCGGTCCCCTCAGCGCCGGTGTCCGTCCGTCCCTTCCTCCCTTCCTCCCTCCCTGCCCGCCGAGCCTCCGCCGGCCCTCCGGAGCCATGGAGCTGGGGCGGGCGGGCCTGGCCTGGGCCGCCGCCCTGCTGCTAGCGGCCCTAGGAGCGCAGGCCGCGGCGGGGGATTTCGACCCGTACCGCGTCCTGGGGGTCGGCCGGAGCTCCAGCCAGGCCGACATCAAGAAGGCCTACAAGCGGCTCGCCCGGGAATGGTACGTGCCTCCCCTCCGCTCCGGCCTTCCCCCGGGCTCTGATCCGCGCCCTCGCCCCCGGGCGGGACGGACACGGGGACACATACACACGCGGCGTCGTTTCGCGTCCTCCCGGGTGACAGGGCCAGGCCGCTGTGCCTTGAGGAGCGGGTAACGCTGCTGGGTGGTGGCGTTAGCCACCTTACCCGGCCCGCTGTGCCAGACGAGGCTCAGCAGGAGGCCAGAGACAGCACCGGGTCCTCCTCGCAGGCCAAGGCGTCCTGACACCAAGCAGACACCTTCCCGCCACCATTCCGTGCTGTAAAACCCTCCCGGAATCTGGCTACGGAGGGGGGAAACGTTCTCCCCGCCTCAACTGGGAACCTTTCGTATGCCAGCATCCCGGTCTCAGTTTGATACGTGGGTGTCCAAGGGCGACTCAACCCCTGTGCCGAAGGGAAATGTTTTGGATCCATAAATGTTGTGCCCCTCGCTTTGGTGGGGCGCGCTGAGGAGTGGGGCTCGAGGCATTGCTCGGAAAATAGCCTCACCCGGAGCTTTTAGAGCCTGCATGGATTTGCCTGGGACATCCCCCAGGGCTATCACGGGAGGCGTGCTACGGGAAGAATGCGGTAGACATGTAGGGCAGCAGGTGAGGGATGCATCGCGGGTAGGAGAGACACAGGCTCCCTCGTCCTGGGCTCGGGCCATTGGTGACAGAGCGGATGGAGGGACAGGTCTGCGGGCGCACAGCCCGCGTCCTGGCACTGTGTTGTGGGATGCTGTTTGGGTATGGAGAGCACGTGCTGGGTATAAAACGGGATCTTGGCCTCAGGGGATGCTGCCGCACGCCTTAGCTGTCCGCATCCCGCTCGCCTCTGAACGGAGGCTGAGGGCTCGCTGTGCCCCCCCTTCCCCAGGGAGCTGCTGACCCCCTTTTCCTCCGGTTCTGCCTCATAGGCATCCTGACAAAAACAAGGACCCGGGAGCAGAAGACAAATTCATCCAGATTAGCAAGGCCTACGAGGTAATGCGCTCTTCTTGCTAAACTCATGCTGTCATTAGAAGTTAAGTGATCTTATTTTTGCATGCATGGCGTTGTGCTCTTTCTGCATACGTCTGCACGGGAAAGGTGCTCGACCCTGTGGAGGTGCACGCCACTGACCAGAAAAGTTTCCTTTGGTTTGTCGACAGAGCCCCGGTGGACCACACCAGCGTGGCCTCCGTTGCAGATATTTTGCTACAGGTCTGCCCTGCTCTCGCTCAAAAGCCTCAGACGAGGGAGGAGCGAGTATTTGCCGAGCCCCGTGCAGCCCAGCAGCTGTCTTGTCCGCATCATGCGTACATCTAAGCATTTTTGAGGGTGACGTAAGCAGCGTTAATCACCACAGGGCTCTAGTCGCTTCAAATTATTCTTTGCATAAGTAGTTATTTGCACATTGCTCCCGTGCTGCTCTCGAAAGTGGCTGCCGCACGGTTTGCAGCAGCTGACCCGATACTTCCATGGCAAGCGAGCCGAGCCCGCGGAAATAAAGCAAATCATCACCTCCCAGCTGAAAGCCGCGCTTTCTCTGTGGGGCTTCTGGCCGCTCGGTAAAACTTTTGGCACTTTCCGATGCGCTGACAAAACCCTCAATGTTCAGGCAGACGCCAGCAAAAGCCGCTCCGGAAAAGAGCGTTTGTGCTTGGACAGTGATGTTTGGGCTCAAGGAGCAGTCGGTGTCAGAAATGGGTGCAGCTGTCTTGATTTACAGGCTTCTTTTCTTTGGGCTTTGGCTTTTTTTGACCCTTATTTAGCACAGCGAGCCTGGAGGTGATGCGACAGTTCCCTTTTCCAGAATATGCATCCCTCCGACGCGCAGCAAAGGCCACGCGTTCCCTCGCAGCCCGTCCTTGCGTGGCTGCAGTTATTTACTGAGGGGTTATTGTCAGGGCAGTTCCCCCTCACGGTTTCAGGCGACCGTTCTTCTGTCACCTCCTTCCCAGATTCTCTCCAACGAGGAAAAGAGGGCAAACTTTGATCGCTACGGAGATGCTGGGGAAAGCCAGGGCTACTCTCAGCACCAGCATCGCCAGTTCCACCACTTCCACGAAGGCTTCTATTTTGACGAGTCCTTCTTCCATTTCCCCTTTAATTCGGAGAGGCACGACACCTCCGATGAGAAGTATTTGCTCCATTTTTCCCACTACGTCAATGAAATCGTGCCAGACAGTTTCAAGAAACCTTACCTCATTAAAATAACCTCGGACTGGTGTTTCAGCTGCATCCACATCGAGCCCGTGTGGAAGGAAGTCGCTCAGGAATTGGAGGCACTGGGTAAGGATGAGGCCATTGAGGCCGGGCGCAGGTCTCTCGCCCAGCAAGGCTGCGGCCATCGCCTCCAGCTTAGGGGGGGGGCTGAGTTTAATCCGTAGGTTTCCTCAGGGATTTATCCTGACGCTTTCCCGCCTGTTACTAACATCATCATCGATGAGGCTACATGTTAGAAATGAGAAGGGAAAAAACCAAACTAGTCCCGTAGATCACGAGGGCAAGATGCCTTTTCTCCTGTCTGCGTGGCTGGTGGCCTAGTCCCATGCCGACGATCAGAAATGACCGCATGGCCAAGGGCCCATCGTGCCTCCCCGAGTTTAGGCCACCAGCGTAAATGTCGCGTTGCTCTTCGTCCTGCGCTTGGATGGCCTCGACAAGCAAAGATCCCTGCAGAATAGCTCCTCTACTTCAGGGCCGCTACCGCGTGGTGCGGTTTTGAGACTTTCCAAAGCCATATAGATGCCGAGGAGGTATTTTGACCTTGCCCCTCTGCCCCCAGCTTTCTTGTTTTCCCCACAGATATCGTCTGCACGCGCTCCCAGAAAAACCACAAACTCTACAGATGGCAGGAGACAAAGGCATTGTGGTTCCTGCTCACTGAGGTTCTTCTCCTTGAGGTTTTAATGTAGCACGGGAAATACCAGCAGAGAGAAGAAAGGAGGACAGCGTGTTCTCTCTCCCTCCCCCTAGATAAAACTAGGAGTTTTAAATACAATCTTCAAGGATTGCGGGAGGAGAAAAGTCCAGAGTTAGGAGGGACCGTGCCTTGAATAACTCTGGAGCAGGGTGCTGGGCAAGGGAACGGGTCTTCAACCTCAGCATTCTACTAGGCGTTTTGGGTTGGCAGCAATCTTTCACGTGAACCTGCTTCTCCTTTTTTCAGGAGTGGGAATCGGAGTCATTCACGCTGGGTATGAAAGGCGCCTCACCCATCACCTAGGTGCACACAGCACACCGTCCCTGCTAGGGCTCATCAACGGGAAAATCACCTTCTTCCACAACGCTGTCATTCGAGAAAACCTGCGGCAATTCGTGGAGAACCTGCTGCCGGGGAATCTCGTAGAAAAGGTACGCTCCGCTAAGAGTGTCACGTGCTGCTTCTCGCGTCTGTCTGGATATTCATCTCTCCTTAGCTGTTTCGGTGGCTAATCTGCTTAATTCAGTCCCTGAACCGATCTGTGTCACGACCATGAGAGGATCCGACCACGGCGGGGGAAGCGAGGCGTTTGGAGAGCTGTAATTACAGCTACAAACCCCGGAGCTGACGGAAGCGATTGCGCAACGCGGCTCCGTAATGCTTCTCTGTGCGAGAAGGCTAATCCCGCTGCTACGCGGGTATGCCAGCAGCTTTGCAGGCCTGCTGCTCTCGTGGTTGCAATACCCTGTGGCTGCCAGAGCTGTAGGAAAGCTACTCCTGGGTTAGGAATCTCTGCTCGTCCCCTACCAGCCTGCTGGATTTCACTTCCCTTCTTTCTCGGGGTTTCACCCGGCAAATTAAGGACCACTTACTCACTCATAGTGTTTCTTTCATCCAGGTTAGATTCAGACCTTTGGAACTGGAGCTGGCAGCACAAGCCCTTTCAAAGTTATGCTTAAAACCTCCCACTAGCTAAAAAAATGCCCACGTTTTGGCCTTACTCCGCTATTTGTGGCAGAGTCCTAAAGCACCCAGCCCCCCTTTCAGTCAGCCCCCATGGCCCCCCCACTCTGCCTGGAGCCTCCTTCACCTCACCTCCTTTTCCCTCGGGGTCTTCAGCGAGGGCCGCTCTTCCCAAAAGACTCTTGACTTTCTGTCCTCCGGATATTGCAGTTCTTGACCCAAAAGCATGGTCTGCATCCCTTTCTGTGGCCTACAGTGGCCACTTTGCCTCCCGCAGCCAGGCGTTCCTCAAAAACAGAGCCAACAGTCTGCTCCTTCCCTGTGGGCCCCTAAATGAGCTGCGATCTCCCTTTTATCTCCTTCCCCAAGGACAAAGAGGGACTGCAGCTGAAGCAGAGCAGGTTTGATGGGGCTCACAGGTGCCTGCTAACCCTTGGCTTCCCTCTATAGATAAAGCGTATGACCCCAGTGAACAGTCAGGAGAATGACAGCGGCATCAGCTTTGACCCGGGACAGCATCGACAGAGGGTGCGAGAGCTAAGAGGGTGTGGGGGGGTCGAGGCCGATGGTTTTAATTGATTTCCCCTATCAAAAGAGCACAGATCAGGAGTACCTGTTGGAAAGCCAAACCAACGATCTGCTTTCTGTAACACCCAGACAGCTTTTCCAGGCGCGGTTCTCCCTCAGACACCTAATCACAGAGCACTGCGTGTGTGTAACGGCTTGGAGGTTGCACTAATGCGCTGATTTTATTTCAAGATTACAGATAAAAACTATGTCCGCTTTCTCTCCAACTGGAAGAAAGAAAACAAGCCCCACGTCCTTCTCTTTGATCATATGCCAGTTGTGCCATTATTATACAAGGTAACGTGATTTCTGTCACTGCAGCATTGATTCACTAATAATAAATCCAGCCGTTCCAAAAGAAAATGTGATATTGCCACGAGCAGAGGTGGACCGATGCCTCTAAATACTATTGGCCGGTCCTAGGAGAGCAAGTCGATTTGCCTTGGTTGCAAACGGCACAGCCAGATGACCGGCTTCGTTAGGAGACGGTTTCTCTGTCCCGCCACAAATGTGCCCTTAGCGGATGCGAAGGCATGGGGGCGGTTTCGGAGGCAGTGGCAACACAGGCACGTACTGACCTTTATTGGTAACGAGAGATTTTTGCGGCACATCTAATTTGGGTTACTGGAAAGCCGGTTTCCTAAGAAACCCCTGCTACCGTGCACAGGGTCAGCTTGTAAAATAAAGCTGTGGATCCATGGAGACTCCCCATGTGATGACTAAGAGAAGGCAAACCGCAGTTCGGCAGGGGAGGGGAAGGGCTTTTACCTCTTGCAGTCACAGCAGGCATTCGGGGGACAAGACGTTGTTTGCTCTGTAACATAAACACATGCTGGTGGCTTTCTTCCCATCCAGCTGACTGCCTTCGCGTACCGCGATTACTTGTCCTTTGGCTACGTGTACGTCGGACTCCGAGGCGCTGAAGAGTTGTCCAGTCAGTACAACATCAATGTCTACACTCCCACCATGATGATCTTCAAGGAGCACATTGACAGGCCCGCTGACGTTGTGCAGGTATCGCTCGGTCCTCTCCGAGAGCTTGGGTGAAATGGACGCTGAGGTTTTCTGACCGAGCCGGCAGTCGGAGGTTGGTCAGTGGCACGCTTTGGAGTAGTGAGCATTTGTTCTCAGCAGAACCTCAGGCTTGAGCAGAGGCAGAGCGCGGCCGTTAGGAGGGAGGAAGTTCGGTAGGCTTCAGCTGTGGCCTCTGACCTTTTGAGGAGGGTGGCTGTAGGCGGCTTTTCCGTCTCGGGGCCTCAAAACGTCTCGGGCGATTTCAGCGAGGACCGTGATGGCCGGCAGCCTTCCCCTGGCTTCAGACAAGAACGTTGCAACAGCTTTACTCTCGTCACCCTGCTCGGTTCTGACCTCTGCTTTCTTTGTCCTCGCCAGGCACGAGACATGAAGAAGCAGCTCATCGATGACTTCCTCTCCCAGAACAAGTTCCTCATGGTGGCCAGACTCACCAACCAGAGGCTGTTCCAGGAGCTGTGTCCAGTGAAGAAATCTCACCGTCAGCGAAAGTAAGGCTCTGCGGGTGACGCGTCCCCCGGCTTTGTTCCCCAAGGTCCAGGGCTGCTCCTAAACACACCTCGTGTTTGATTCTGAGGGAGAAGGGAAATGATTGCACTGGATCATGCTGGGTATCTGCACTGTTTGATAACCGTCCGGCTCTTCAGGATCGTTCTGGCTGGCGGAAAGGGGACGGTCGTTTCCTCTCGCGTCCAGAATGGCTCCTAATCCTCCATCTCGTTGTGTTGCCTAGGCACTGTGTGGTCTTACTTACCGGAGAAGGCGAAAAGTTCACTGAGGCTTACGAGGCGTTTCTGACTTTTGCCGTGGCCAACACAAAAGACACGCTGAAGTTTGTGCACATCTATAACGATCGGCAGCCGGAGTTTGCGGACGCCTTGCTGATGGATGACGAGAAGTATCGGGGAAAATCAGCTGTGAGGGTTTTCTGGTTTTTCTTTTTTCCCCTCCCTTCTTTCCGTCTGACATTCTAATTTGCACCGCTTGATGTAGGATGCCATGCTTTGATCTGACACTAATTCTGGGCAGTGATTTGAAGCGGAACGTCTGTCTGGTAAAGGGTACCTTCCTCTCTGACATCTGCGATGTTATTGGCTCGTCCAGGTGGTCATTTTGGAGAGGCGCAACAACGCAGGGAAGATCTCCTATAAAACCTTGGAGGAGGCCTGGCAAGGCAGCAAGGAGGACAACTTCATCCTCCTAGATCTTCTGGACCAGCTGAGGACAGACCCCGGCCTTCTCTCTTCAGAGACTGTCCTGGCAGACTTGAACGACGAACTCGCTCCCGTAAGTCCACGGCCCTTCTGGCTGCCTAACAACCGTGTTACCTTTTTGTGTGGTCCTGTCACGGTCATTCACGGGGAATTATTTCTCTTTTTAAATACCAAGGCAAGACTCTTACACATTTTCATGCTCATGGAAGGAAGCTCGCGGCGTGCTCCGAAAGCCGATTCGGCCCAGGGTTCTGTTTAAGGGGTGGGAGTCCTATCAGGGCTCTGGAGAGCAGTTTTGTCATTTTCTTTCTTCTTTGTTCTTGTTAAACAGATGTTCCTCATCCGATGGCTCTACTCTGCGCTGGACTACATCTTGGACTGCTGGGACAGTTTGTTTCACAGTAACTGGTATGGATTGGGTGTTAATGAGACTCGATAGG
Source organism: Grus americana (assembly GCF_028858705.1). Lineage (NCBI taxonomy): Eukaryota > Metazoa > Chordata > Aves > Gruiformes > Gruidae > Grus > Grus americana. Next base: position 2,654,824 of record NC_072872.1, on the reverse strand, counting down.
GAGCAGGAGAGCTGTTGTCTTGTTCACATGCACAGTAGAACCCAGTCCTTATTGCGAACATATCAAAACACGTAGGTGCCTGTATACTCTCAAGATTTAGGTGAAGAGTGGTGACACCACGGGTGACCTTAGCTTCTGTCTCGAGCACTGGGTACTTTGGCCTCGGGGCCGAGTGTGGACATTGCGCTCCTGAAAACACAGATCGATTGCTGTTTTTCATGGCTGCCCCATAGCCTTATTTTAAAGTGGATCCATCGTTCTCCTCCTCCTTTGGGGAGGACGAAATCTTAATCGTCTTTAAGACCCCAGGAAACGAGCCGAGTTTCTGGGGAAACCGCATGGTGTTAATTGAGGTAGACGGGAACTGGAATTCAAGCAGAAATTGTGCAACTCGCAGGGCCTGATTGCTCTTTGCACATCTTCCCCTTAGGCGAGAAATGATGCCGCTGCTGTCCTTGCTCTTCTCTGCGCTCTTCATTCTCTTTGGCACCGTTATTGTTCAGGCTTTCAGGTAAGTGCCTGCCAAAACATCCTAGGGGGGATCTTATAGTCCAGCTGAGCCCCTCAGCCCAAGCTGGTGCCTTAAACCCACGTGAGATAATCTTCCTTTGCAGCGATTCCAGCGATGCGAGGGACTCTCCTGCCTCCGAGAAGGAAGAAACTGCCGCGAAGACTGAGAAGAACGACACAAGCTTCAGCAAAGAGAGTAACAGGTTCCCTCTCTAATTTCTCCAGAAATGTTTTCTGCTGACGCATTGCTCGGGGAGTGGCCGCGCAGTTGTCATGAGGGGCGGCGCGGGCACAGCGAGGCGAGGAGGAGCGGTGGTTAGCCAGGACCCGGGCCAGCAGGACAGGGGTGCACAAACTGAATTATTGTTAAGCGATTCCCGCCGAGTTTGCCCCAGACAACTTCCTCGGGGGAAAGGCAAAGGCCTGACTGACTCAGCGAGGAAGATGCAAGCCTGGTCATTGCGCCGATTAGACTGGCTTTAGCTATGGGGCGCAGGGACGGATCGGCATAAGGGGGCGGAGAACGACCTCACGGTTTCTCTCCATCCTCAGTCGCTCCCGGCCCTTCGTTCCCCTTTCACTCGGTCACCGTTTCGTTGCAGCAGGATTCCCAAAAAGGGCTTCGTCGAGGTGACCGAGCTGACGGACATCAACTATAACAGCAACTTGGTACGCCTGAGGCCAGGACACATGAACGTCGTCTTGATCCTGTCCAACTCGACCAAAACACTCCTCCTCCAAAAGTTTGCCCTGGAAGTCTACACATTCACAGGGTAGGCCGGGGCCCTCTCCCGGGCTTCTGTTACTGCTTTAACATTACTGCTCTGATGGGAGGTTAGGAGCGGTGTCGGCTCGATTGCCAGGAGGGAATGCTTCTGGCGAGCAAAGCAGCCTCTGCGCACGATGAGCCGCCAAAAACTGAGGGGCCTTTCCCAGCCCTGCCCGGTAAAGGTGGCCAGACAGCTCTGGCACTGCTGCCGCCGCTTTGGTTGTACCCGCGTTTCAGCGAACTGAGAGCACAATAGTGCTGCGCACCAGATAATTGTCACCTGTGCCGAACTGGGTTAAAAAGGGAGCCGTGGCGCCACAGCTCCGCGCCTGCCCTTGTTTACAAACGCTTACCTGTCCGGTAGGAATCTGGCCTGAGGCGGGAGACGTGCTAATCCCAATTCTCCTCTGCTCGTCCCGCAGGAGCAGCTCTCTTCATTTCTCCTTCCTCAGCCTGGACAAGCACCGAGAATGGCTCGAGTACCTGTTAGAGTTCGCGCAGGATGCGGCCCCCATCCCGAACCAGTATGACAAGCATTTCCTCGAGCGCGACTACACAGGCTACGTCCTGGCTCTGAACGGCCACAAGAAATACTTCTGCCTCTTTAAGCCTCACAGATCGGGCGATGAGGGGGGAACCCTGGCATCGGGCGAGGACTATGATTCCTCACTACACATGGAAGCCAGAGGGAAATCCTCCTGCAGCCCGGGATCTAGATCCATTAAAAACAAATTACACAAATTGTCCTTCTGGATGGAACGCCTCCTAGAGGGTTCCTTACAGAGATTCTATATCCCCTCGTGGCCCGCACTAGACTGAGGGTTTTTAAAGGGATTCTAACAACGGACAAACTTTTTATGAAGATGACAAGGGACAGCTCTTTCCAGGAACACACAAACAAGCGTGACGAATGGACCTTAGGTTTTAGATGAACTTTCCCTAGGGCCGGCGACTAGACAATACCTCCCTGTGCCCGGAGCCCGGGAGCGCAGCCAAACGCGCCGAAATTCCCTCCGCCAACTCCTTTGTGCGTTTGGATGCCGTACTACTGAAGAGCCAAGAAGTCCGTTTTTTTTCCCTTCTTGCCCTGCCGCATCCGCTTCCCGAGTTGCCCCCTCCCCGTTCCATCTCTCCTTTTACCCCAGTTTGAAGAAAAACCCTGTGACTCCTCTGCCGCGGTGACTCCAGCCAGCCCAAACGCGGCCGGTGACGCAGGTCGGGTCGTGGTTCTCTCTCCCCTTCCCCCTGTGCTTAGCCCGTGGTGCATGGTGTAACACTGGCAAGACCCTGCGGACCCTCCCAGGCCCTGCCCTTCCGAAAGGCCTCCTCCCACAAGGCGGTTGTGCTTATCGGCTTTCCCCAGGGTAAGTGATCTAGAGTACGGGCGGGAGCGTCTCCCTCGTAGCGAACCTGTAGCTGGGACTCACCTGTGGTGCGGGCTAGTAGGTGATCTGCATGTTTCATGCTCCTCCTGTCATAGTTCCACATGCAGCTTCCCCAGCTAAACCACAACCAGGGAGGGAAGGGGGTTTTTGCACGGCCGTAAATACTATCGAGGTGTTGAGCCATTTAAATGTCACATTGATTTTTTTTTTTCAGATGCCTTTCTGCTTCTGTCGATTTTAGACGATGTATCCTAGAGCCATAACTTTGTGTCCTCAGATTGTAGGCGTGAGCTGCTACGAGCCAGTAGATGCGTAAAAGAAACTCTACCTAGCTGCTAGGGAGTCAGTCTGGGCTCCTCTCAAACACCCTTACGTCTGTAGTACAAACCAACCTTTCTTTGTATCAAGGAACCTAATTCTTCAACGATTGTATTCTTGAAATGTTGCCCCAGAAGTGCTGTGTCGTCAGACCGTCGCTTACGCGTGAAACTCCCGTTGGTTTAGGCGTCGGTTTCAGATGCTTGGTTTCAGCTTCCTGCCTGTTTCCTTCTTGCCACAAACCTTTGTTTCTCAACATGCAGGCTCCTGCCTCGGTTTTTTTGTTTGTTTGCATTGGTTTGGGGTTTTTTTTTTGTCTTTTTGAGCTTGCGGGTCCATGCGAAGCTAGAACAGTCGTAAAGTGCAGGGTTTGGTTTAAGCTTTGCTCTAGCCGTGCTCCGACAGCCACTTGAAACGCCACGGGGGAAGCGGGCCGCCCTTTGTAAGGCGGAGGGAAGGCGAGCGGCCAGAAAGCAAAGCGGCAGGGTTTCTTTTCGCGGCCAGGACTGAAATCCTGTGGGGCTTGTTCTTCCTTTTCGCTGCTCCGGGGCAGACACCGTTGCCTGGGCCGGTACTCGCTGCGCCTCTGCCAGCCGCTCTGCACTGTCCCCAAGCCCCCACAGTACCAAGTCGCTGCTGGCTACGGTGCCCCCAAAGCATGGGGTGGCTTTTGCCCTTGGGCTCCGAACCCGACAGCAGAGCGCTTGGTCAAGCACGTGGTGCTAATTCAAAGCTCGCTCGGCCCTTGCCGCCTTAGTTACCATCTGAGCGGAGCAGCCAGTTAGTGGGAATAACTATGCCAGTCTCTGAGCTAGCTGCCGATCTCAGACAAAATCCGGGAATGCTCAAGTCATTTTACTGCCTGCGTGACCCAATTGCTCACAAACCCTTGGCTTGCTGCATTCCTCATTCCTCCCCTCCCTGGGAGCAGACTGGCATGCTCTGACCACCGCAGGCATCTCAAACACCCTGTATAACGTACTTCCAAATAAAGGCTACGCTGCTACCAACCGACCTTACATGAGGCTGCTTAATTTTAGCTCAGCAGACTCCGAGCTTGTGCTGCTGCACGAATGAGGCGCTAAAGTAGAAGGAAGGAAGGAGGGAGAGCAAGGTCTTCTCCCTGCCAAAGAGCTCCAAGGCACATGCGTACTGCTGAAACACAGCGTGAATGCTGGCCTGACGCTGCTAGGGCTTCATTTTCACTTGGCTGGAGCAATTGCTGTCGTGCTCTTGTGCTTTTCCCACAGCTTGCTGTGCGGGATGTGGCTAGAGTAAGGTTGCAGCCCGGTGGAGGGCTCCGCACAACTTTTTAAATGTTCGCCAGGGCAAAAAAGAATACTCCCTGGCTCTCTGCTGTCTCTCCAGCTAGTCAGAAACCAGGAGAAAACCCTTGACGTGAAAAGAAAAAGTGCCTAGTTGTCCTACAGCAAGGGAATTCAGCCCTGCCCCGAGTAAGAAAGTAAGGCCTGACGGCCTCCAAAATAGAGTTCACGTGCTGCACGCCTGCTGGAATCCTCTTTTTATTTTCTTTTTAGCACGGGTAACCTGCCCTTTTAGACCGAGTTCTGTTTAAGGAGCGCTTGCAGCAGTCCACCCTGGCTGGCTGTGGCTGGACGGGAGCGTGGTGCCTGTTCCGCTGTAACTCTGCCCTTCGCCGCTTTTAACCAGGTCAGGCTAGCTCGGCTCGTGTCGCTGTTTTATGGGAAAACTTCTTTCGTGGGCTGAAGCAAATGCCAAACTGTGCTAAACCCCTCGCCTAGTTTATTGTCTGTCACGGAGCACTGGGCCCTTGTTTTCTTGTAGAAGAGCACGGTCAGAGGCTGCTTACGCCCAAGAGCCGTCCACCCTCTCCCAGCAGTTGCAAGCCGTCACCCCCCGATAATTTTCTAACCCATATCGTAACGTTATCACCAGCGAAACGCACTCGTGATTCAGTTCTGCGCGTGGTGGTTCGTAATCCAAAGATTGAGGAAATTCAGTCCTAGTGCGTTATTCTAGCAAAACTCAAGCAATCGCACGCTGCTCAGATGCTGAAGCAAAGGGATCCAGGCCCCCCATGTCTACAGGTTGTACCAAAACTCCTCTGCCGTTCACCGAAAGCCTGCCAGGAACCAGTACCCTAACGCAGCCTGAGAAGTAGGACTGAAAACTAGGAACATATTTTGCACTTTTGATACTGGGGCTGGGGGGGAAACTAACTTATTTGGCAAACTTGTCTTTTTTATTTTTGGTTTTGGGTTTTTTTTTGTTTTGTTTTGTTTTTTTTTTGTATTTGTGAACAGGCACTGATGTCATTTTGTTTTAAGATGATGACAGATTCGCAACCAAAATAAACTATTTTAATGTGCGATGAGGTGGCTCCGTGTTTCCACGTACAAACTAACTTCGCCTCAGCTCAGAAATTCCAGGAGCGATTAAACCGCTCCTGCCTTAGGAGAGATGCCTACGGTTATGCCCAGCGGGACATTCAGTTAGATATGCCCCTACGCTCAGAACGAGCCCCAGGCCACCTTCGACTGCCCTCCCTTTACGTTCATTGTCCTGCTGCTGCCTCTTAATGGGAGAAACCTTTTACCAGTCACAGTTTTGCTGTCAGCCCGGTGAGTAATTCCAGCTGTGAAACACCATCAGCCTCATCTTTTCCTTTCCCTGGCAAACTCAAAAGCTACAGACACCAGTTAAATGGGCTCTTCAAACCCATCTGCTACCTACAGTTTATCAGCTTAAAAATTACCTCTTCTAGTGGTAAATGGCATTTATTCCTTACTGCGAAGTCCACGTTCCCTGCAGCCGGCAGATGGGAACGGGACGCAGAAAGCCCCAGCTGAGGTGGGAGCTGCCCTCACTTTGTCTTCACTCCGGGGAGAACGCACAGCATCTCAAACAGCAGGTTTGCCCCCAGGAGGGCTGTGTTACCTAAGAAAAGACAAAAAAAGGTGAAAAAAAAATAAAACCCCCAAGCCATGAATGCCTAACATCTACTTTCACCCAGGGCAGTTGGCCGCCTCTGCCAGGCGCGTGACTTGCTCTCAACCATCTTTAGACTCACCGGAGACATCGTACATTGGTGCAACTTCTACGAGGTCACATCCCACTATGTTCAGGCCTTTGCAGCCACGGATAATCTCCAAAGCCTAGGGAAAAATAACCAGATTTGGGATCAAGAACCACATCTGACCTAGCAGACTGGTCCCAGCTCTGCCTTCCCCACATGCAGCTAAGGAAACCCACCCTATACAGAACAAATCGCATCACTTCAACGTTTCCTTTCCTCATTCCCACTGGGAAATGCTCCCTGGTCTCCCTAACCCTCTGCTTTGCCGCGCTGGCAGCACGACCTCCTTTAATGGGAGCAAAAACCTCCCCTTCCCACCGGGAAACGAAGCCGCGTCCCCCTTACCTGCGCAGGCGTGAGCCCAGCTATCTCTGGTGTCCCAGTGCCCGGGGCGTATGCGGGGTCTAGTCCATCGATATCGAAACTGATGTACACCGCCTTGTCCCCCATCTGCTTCCTCACCTCGCCCATCAGTGGCACCAGGGACTTCATCCAGCACTCTTCAGCCGGGACCACCCGGAATCCCTGCCGGGGTAAATCCTTGTGCTGGGGCCAAGCCGCAGAGGGGTACATCGAAGCACCCTCCGCTCACCCCCGCTTTCTTATTCTCCGCTCAGCCAATGGCTCACTGCACTGGGAGCGCTTGTCCTGCGAGCCAAACCGCTGACGTGGCACGAGATACGGAAAAGACATTTCTTTTCCTGCTGATATTAATGACATGGGAATATTAATGGCAGGGAGAGAAAGCGGCACTCGGCGAGAGCCCGTGGCTGAGCTTACCTGGTCCCGGCAGTACTGGTAAGGATCCGGGTCATAGGAGGAGCCTCAGATGCCGATCTGGACCACGCGGCCACAGTCGAGCAGCCCTTCCTCCACGCAGCGCCGGAACGGGGTCCCGTGGTAGATCTTCTCCCCCAGGGCTCTGTCTCCGGTGTCGGTGTGAGCATCCACATGCACCAGCCCCACGGGACCATGCCTAGTCGAGACAGGGTGGCCGCGTTAGCCCCCATTCCCTGCGTGATGGCCCTGCCTACACCATGGAGAGCAAACCAGGAGCCTTCCCAAGGCTCCTCCCCAGGTCCTTACTCTGCATCTCCAGGTTAGAAACTTACTTTTCTGCCATGGCCTGCAGGATGGGGTACGTTATGGTGTGATCTCCACCTGCAACAGGACAGGGAAGAGCATGTAACACGCTGCTCAGCACTCATTACGTTTGCTCCCGGGTGATTTTCCCCCCCTTGCATTTATCCTGCACTTGTTTATACACCCCAGGGGACAGGTTCATCGCTCACCTTCTGCCGTGTTCAGACTGAACAAGGGCAGGAGGAGAGGGAGTTTGGATGAGCAGGGACACAGTGGCACGGCAGGGAGATGCGGTGTCCTTACCCAAGGTGAGGGGCACGCAGCCAGAGGCCACAATCTTCTGGTAGGACTCTCGGATGAGGCGGCAGCTGTCGGGCAGGTTGTAGAGGTTCACGTTCACGTCCCCAATGTCAGCCACCTGCAGGGAGTCGAAAGGCGCTGCCCCGGTGCTGGCGTTGTACCTCCTCATCATCGCCGACTCAGCTCGGATCTGGCGTGGGCCAAACCTGGGGAGAGAGCACGGCTGGGAAAAGCTGCTCCCAATACCGACACCACGCACCCATCGCTTCTCTTGCAGGAGAAGAGCTGCGCCAGCTCGCTGGAGCGAAGCGCCGGCTTCCCCGGCACCACAGCTAGCCCTTACCTGGCTCCCGGCCGGTTGGACGTGCCCATGTCTAGAGGAACGCCGACGAAAGCTGCGTCCAGCCCCTCTGCCGACGCCTGAACAGGCAGTTTCATCATGGAGCAGACCCCCACGGGCCGGGCCACAAACTGGGCACTGGGGGGCACGTTGAACTGCGAGCCCCGGCGGCAAGGGGCCCCGTGCCCTGGGGCCGGGTGCTGGAGGAGCCCCATGGATGCACCGGGCGAGGAGCTGGAGGCGGCCAGAAGAGCCGTGGGCCACGGGCTGCGGCGCGGGGTGGTCGCTGCAGCAGCCACAGACCGCTTGTGAGCATGGAGCCCGGCTTCCCGGGGCAGCAGCCGGCTGCAGCCAGCCCAGAGCAGATGCCTCATCCTGCCCCACAGGCTCCCACCCTCTGCCCCACACGGAGCGGAGCGAGGGACGGTGTGGAGGCTGTCCCGTCTCAGCCGGAGTGCCACAGCCGGGCAGAGAGCCAGCCGCCTCCTCCATCCCTCCCTCCGCCCTCCCCGGGGTTCAAAGTGCGGCCAGACACCCCGCCGCTTGGGGAAGGGCAGGGATCTAGCTTGGGTCTCGCCTTTCCCCTCCTGGCCACCCCCTTCCTACACAGCATGGTCTGCTTCCCGGCAAACACCGGAAACAAACGCGGCGGCAAGGGGCTTCAGCTCGAGTGTCTCCAACAAGAGCCTGCCTAGGGATTATTAGCGCGGCAGGGCGAGAGGGACACGCTGGGAAACGTTCCAGTTTTGCTCCCCTCGGGCACTAGCAGAAAGGAAGAGAGCATTTGTTGCACTAACAGCATTACACTTTTAACCTGCACTTTACAAAAGCACCCGGAATGCTGAAGAATCATAAAAACGTCTCATTAACGAAAGGCAGGCAGCGAAAGAAAACAAACAAAAAAATCTAACCTCAGCAGAACCCTAGACAGAGAAAACGCAAGCAAACAAGAAGCAATAATAGGGATTTAAGAACCGGGGGCGGTGTGGCGGGACAAGTGTTTTAGGCCATTTTTGAGGACAGAGAGATATAATGAGATGATTCCCGGGGGAAGCAAGTTTTGCACCGCTGCAGAACTAGACGCAGTTGCAGCATGTGAGACCTCGATGGCACGTTGCTGCGTGATGATTTGCTCAGGGCTATCAGCCACTCGACACACCGTGTCATTGACCTGGACATCGCAGGAGCGGCTAGCGATTTACCGGTCAGGAGAGTACGGAACAGGCACATTCACGAGGTAAGGTCCGTTCCTCTTCGGGAAACTCCACTTGGAATAAAATAATGTGTTTTGGACTGGAAAGAGCCTCCGCAGCCTAAAGCCTGGATCCCGTGAACGGAGATGAACTAGATTTAGAGAACCCACTCAGCAGCAGAGCTTAATCTGCAATTTATTGTGCAACAAGCAGAAGTAACTTCCTCCCCGAGTTCCTCTAAACATTTACAGACATAAAATCGAATTATGTTTTCATAAATACGACCTGTCCTTCCTGACCAAAGGATTAATGGTTCAACATAAAAAACAGGTAGGTAAACCAGAAGAGCATTGCACTCAACCCTTTCAGCAGGCACTGCCGCTCAGCCCGGTTTCGTTCGCAGTATTATCTCTAACCAGCCACGGTTTGACTTGGCCTTGGACCCCGCGGCTGCAGTCGCTGCACAAATACAATGGTCAAAAAATCAAAGTAAGTGGGTTTGGGGTTCGTCGTATTCGCGCTATTTGGCGTACGACCAGCTAGGTATGTAGCGGTGCGTTATAAGAAGCGAGCAGCTCCTGACACTCACCTCGCCAGGCAGCACCTCACTAGGAGGTGTCATTTTATAGCAAGATCCGTCTGCGGCTGCAGAGGAATATCATCGTAAGACCGCTGCCGGTTTCCCTAAGAATTGAAAGATGGCACGGCCCTTTGTCAGCTCAGCTTTCTTGGTGAATTGTTTAAATCCGTGATGCTTCTGTGCAAAGTGCAGCCAGACAGGGCCTCCTCCCACACACCCCTCTTCTGAAAAGGAACTTGCTTCATTCAACACACGACTTAGAAGTCAATTAAGAATTCCCAAACATAAGCAAAACCAACCACGTACCTCAGGACACCTGCAAGGTCCCCAAACCCTCACCGAGAGAGTAACGAAGCAAGGGCATTTCCTCTAGCACGGAGAGAAAAGCAGAGTGGACTAATGCTTGCTAGAGATAAACTCAACTTCTTAAATACAGGCCTGCAGTTTTGTTCCCTAAAGCACTACAGGACTCCAGGCAGACAGAAGAACGCCTTTAGAAATGCTGTTTATCTATCGCACGGCCATGTCCCACACGGTACTCTTCACCCAGACCGGCTCCTCCAGGCCAGCAACAGGAATATTGCTGTCCAGAGGTCTTCATACTCAAGGTTTGCCAAAAAGCACATCTTCATTTTGGTTTCTACCCGGCTTTTATCCACCAGTCTGTCCATGAGCAAAGCGGCCGCAGACTGGCAGAGAAGCCAGGCAATCATCTGGTCGGGTTTCAGGGTCTTGGACGCTAGAACGCTTTCACCCCAGAGGCTTAGGTGAAGCACGTTAGCGGCAACTCTAGCAGACAATCTCTGCAAAAGGAAGGAGAGGGAGGATTAGCTGATCCTGCTGCAATCCTGTCACATCGCTAGCATGTAGTATCTGCATTACTAAGAGTCCCTCAGGCCTCCTCTGAGGCACCACAGTACTCATGATTAAAAAAAAAAAAAAGCTCTTTGTGACTATTAATATCGGGCAACTGCACGTAACCCCCCCAATTCAAGGTCCAGTCCCCAATGCATCCGCTGAAGTCCCTGCAACTATTCTGTAACCCACGTGAGGCCGCACCGTACTTCAGCAAAGACCTTTGATCGTTATCTGGACTGCAATGATATCTTGATTACACTCCTGCACCCTCCAGGGCGAAATTCTCTACAAGCAGTACTCCCAAAGACCGGTTAGCTGACTTTGTCAAGACAAGAAGTTTCTTACCTTGTTGGGATCCCTCTGAAGTAGCATTTTTATCACTTGTTTCACCTCAAGGGGCACATGATCAGGCAGGCTTGGCAGCTGGTCTTCACGGTAACTTCTGCTTTCCAGAGTCGAGTCCCCGTGGCCGTAGAAAGGATTGGCCAGGCCAAGAATTTCGTAGGCGATTGCTCCGACAGCCCAAGCGTCAGCTTTACTGTAGTTGATCACTGTGCCCGGACCAGGCGATGCCGTGATCACCTGCCACAGAGACGGGGATGTTCAAATAAACAGCTCTAGCGCAGGCTCTGTGCTAAAACTAATTTTCAAGGGTCAAGTCAGTACTTCTGCTGTAATAAACAGAGAGACTGAGACCAAAGCTAGGTTGCGTCTAAATCTCTGGTGTAAATATTCCCTCTAAGCCTTTGGCACTGCTCGGCTCACCAGGACGCTGGGAGGAGTTTGGTCCTTGTGCCTAGGCTTTAATTGTTGCCCCCAACCAGTATTCAGAGTCCCGAGGGCTATTTCACTCTGGGATTTTGGATAGACAGGAGACGGGTGGATGACTGATCAAGACCGCACCAGCACTTAAGCAAGGCAAGGCAAGGTGCTCTAGGTCAAGCGGATGGTTAAGGGTGCCTTTGCTTTTATTATGGTTATCATCAGAGAAATAAAAAGGAAATGCAAAGAATTTCACAACCACCTTGAACTTCATCCCAAAAACTACTGTCGCTACACAAGGACTGCCGTATAAACATCTTTAATAGCTACACAGAAAGGGGCCTGAGAAAAGACCAAAAAGCAAACGTTTTTGTGGGAAAGGTCAATTCTGCCTCAAAACACCAACCTATTACATTTCACCTTTTCACACTCAAGGTCTCTGTTCAACAACTGCTCAGCACAGATCTGAAGAGAACTTCTTTTAGTAGCGTAGAGATGTTTAGCAAGCATAACGCAAGTTAGGACATGGACCTCCTATGCCACTTCAGGGGACACGGGTCTCCATGACAGAGCGTAGGGTGAGATTAGTTACGCAGTAACCAGCTACGGGCACTGCCTGGCATGACTGAGTTATGTCAGTAAACAGGAATGGGTAGAAAATGATCGATCTGATCGCAGAGGCTTTCGGCAGGTATTACTGTGACCACACACCAGCAGAGGCCACGTAAGTGTGCATGCTGTAAGTAATGGTGCATGCATGTGGGGGAAGGCTCAGGGACAAATCAGAGCAAGGGGATGTGCACGCACATCCTCCGCTGCTTCTAGACCTAATCCCATCCTTTCTCAAGCTCCTATCCCAGCCTGCACCGCAGCTGGGGCTGAAACATTTTAGTCCCGACAGCAGGACAAGCAGACAACCAGCAACACAAACCATGACTGCAGGGGGATTTACCTCGGGTGCCATCAGACAGCCGTTGCCGCCCCGATCCACGTAAGAGCTGGTGAAAGGCAGTCTCAAGCCGATGTTTTCATCTGCCAAACAGCAACCGAAGTCCGTGATCACCAGCCAGGGGCAGCCAGCTGCGAATGACATGAGGCTAGCAGAGTTAGCGTTCAGTTCGGGACGACCTGGCTGTATTAGACACCACGACACACAGACACCAGAGACAGTCTGCAGGAACAATCTCAAAACCCCCAGGAATCAGCACAACCACACGCTATTTTTCTGCTTCTCCTCTGTATTATTAGGTGAAATATGGGGTTTATTACAACAAAACTTGCTGTTCCGTTTCCTCTTTAGAAGATATTACGGCTCCCCATGGAACGTGTGTCTCACAAAATGTCATGGATACCATAAAACCAAAGACACGTAAGGTTAGAGACTCATCCGTGATGGAGGAACATATACTTCCCCCCCCGCTTTGTTTTTATCTACAGCAAAAGCTATTGACATATAGATATATACTTAGCTATAGCAAAAGGCTGGAGAAACTTTGCGTTAGTTAATAGTTCTTGTCTGGATGACAAATCAAACATTGCAAAGTAGAATCACTACTTCTCCAGACTCTGATATGGAAAAATCGATGCTTTAGATCATTCCTAACCACATTCAGCATCGCTCCAGAGCAGCTTTTCCATCAAGAGAGGAAGGATGGCATTAGTATGGCTGAAAACCTTCCACAGCTGCTGTACCGAGACCTTTAATTACACAGATCTGGCTGCCTGCTATTGTTTCCTGCCCATTCAAATCTCAATCACGCTGAAAAAGAGCTCAGGTAATTAAAATCTCAGTTAGAGATGCTGACAGGAGAACGAAACAATGAAAATGCTGCTTTTGGCTTTAACACCGTCGGTTCCCTTGCCTTCCAATGGATGTCTCATCATCCCAGGGTGCAGCACTATTAACCTGACCGAGAGGTGGGATTTTAAGAACCGCCCTGTGCTATCTGGCTACTGAGAGATGACAGAGCCAAGAGCCTGAAGCATCATCAATGTGCCGTTACTATATGCCCACCCGCTCCAGCCAACACTCGCCGTGCTCGTGCAATGCATCACCTTAGCACTACTCTGCGTCTCTCCATCTGATTACAGCGCAACGCTCCTTTCAAGTCCGTTTTAATGATCCCAAACCTGAGGCACACACAGACAGGATAAATTACTTCCCCAGTGCTGCACTGACAGCAAGCGGTATGCTAAAAACTAAACCGGAGATTCTTCAAAGGGTTTGACACTTGTCTTTCCCCCAAATGCCTGGGTAGGACTTCCCTGAATACTGACTGCATCACTGCTGTGCACGACTTAATTGGCATTTATACTCAGCAATCTACGTACCAGAATCAAATTCAACCAGGATGTTGTCAGACTTCAGGTCTCTGTGTGCTATTCCATGTCGAACGAGATGGTCCACGCCTTCCAAGAGCTGTAAAATCATCATTGTGGAGAGACAAACATCCGGACTGCTCTCCCTCAGATACTGGCGCAGGGTGCACGGATAACTAGGAAACAAGGAAAACCTCTGAATTAGCATCCTGGAAGCTTATCGCTTCCAGTTCAACCTCAGTGCCGTCTGGCTGGGGATACTGCACGCTTCTATGTGCCAAATTATTCCTGACCTCCGTGACGCCTTCCCACCTCCCAGCCTCAACCTGACGCTGCTCCCCTGTCTGCAGCTCTCAAATCCTCTGCTTTGCAACAACACCCACCACTGAATTTTTGGTGCTCTCACCTGAGTTCGACAACTGTGAATAAAATAAGCCCCTTAAACAGCATGGCAAAGGGCTCCAGCTATACAGGTTTTTATGTACCGGTGTTACATTTTGCATGAAAGAGGAGGCAGATTAATAATGCAGATCATACGAGCAAAATAAGATGTGCTAACCAGGAGAAAGAACATATTCTTGAAATACAGAGAGGACCGAGCACTTCTCCAGACGCAGGCAGGACAAAAGACTGGGAAACAGAACACACTTTTATGTCAGTGCCACAGCAATATCCATTCAAAACCAAAACTCAACTGAGAAAGCCAGAGATGCCGAGCACTACTAAATCTCATTAACGATTCTACTCCGTCTCTAGCGGCGTGTTCAGACTAGAGGTGTGAAGCTCAGACTTAGAAGGGCAGACAAATGGGGATAAGCTCCACGTTTCTTACTGTAATGTGGGGTGATTTTAAAATAAAGAACGGATTGTCTTCACTGTTGAACATGAGTTAAAATCTCAAGGACTTGGAACGGGCCTTAGGAGGCATTTCCAGGAGCATACTCTGCTTTTTGGCAGCAGCCCAGGCCAAATCGTTGCAAGGACCCATGCAGGAGCAGAAGACACGGTCCCGCTGGGCAGTGTTACAAAAAGCCCCAGTCACATTAACAAGCTTCTCTCTACCTACTTCTTCATCACCAAGAAGAGCGTGCGGCTGTGACCGATCCCTCTGGGATTCAGGCTTAATGGAAGAACATCAGGATAGTCTGCGAAGGCTCCGGGCAGCAAAGGGACAGAGGATGTGAACGCTCGGATCACCTGGATTATATTCGGATGAGGCTGCAACTTCTTCCTCCCAAAGACAGGCTTTCTGCACAAAAGTACAGATACCACAGATTACATCAGAACCAACGAGGAGACTGATGTATCACAGACACATCTCTGTTATTTCTGAAATTACTTTTCATTAATATGGCCCGTCTTCCCCACCAAAGAGTTCCAAAGCAATGTGCAAACACGTTTATTCTGCAGTGAAAACCTTATTAGAGAGAGCATTAAGGCTGCCCAGTACAGATTACAGGACTGCACACGAAGCAAATATTCAAATGTTCACATCCTGGAAACCATTCAGTTCGAAAGAGCGGGGACAGCAACCTCCCTGTCCTCACAATTTCCTAAGCGGTGCCTTGGCCCAGCGTTTCCCACGTTGATGCGGAGCACCCACAGCCTGAGCAGATCCACCGCGGCAGCAGGCAAGTCCCAGCACTTTCTCTGGACCTCAAAATCTACCCCAGCGCTTCCCGAATCATCATCAAGGCAGTGCCGTCTGCTGATACACCGGTGGAGTGTACACAGACCACGACTTTACCTGTGCTGCTAGAAGGACTGCGTTGCAACTGGATTTCCCTATATATGACGGTTGAACAGGAAATACTGGTGCTTTGCCTGTGCTGCAAATGAAGCTTTGCCGGAAACCTTTACACTTAACACGCAGCCTTTAATTTTATTCCAGCCCTACTAACCCTTCCATGATGCTAACAAAGGCAGAGCTAGTCACAGGCTGCTTCTCTGTTCAAAAAGACCTACAATGGCTTTAGAGAAAAAAAACCCAAACACAATTACTTTGTTAGACCTAAAATAAAGGTCAGCTTCACACTAGGCATATCAATTTAGACCCTCTATTTTACAGCACCGGCAGGAAGCACTCACTACAATGAAAGGCAGGTTACCTATCCGTATTTGCAAAACAGATCTCTCTTCCCCCCGAATGTCAAATACCCCTTTGGCTGCTCTGTTGCATTCTCAGCTAGCGATGTACCACACAGCATTCATTATTCATTTGTACCGGCAGCTGAGATGTATTTGAAATTTAAATCAGACAATCTGGACTGCGGACTCCATTGTTTCAAATCAAACAAAAAGGCACATTTCTTAACAAAAGCTCACTCGAGGTAATTTAAAAGTTTCTGTGCAATTTTCCACCTTCATGCTGTTTGCTCACTTCTCACTCGGGTGAAAAGGTGGGAACCGAGTCATTTTCCATTTTCTTTCTCGCCGCTTTCCCTGGACCAGAAGAGTTTCCACCTCCCTGCCCAGCACCCATTCTACAACCAAACCAGTTCTAAAACAGTACAGCCAAATTGCATTACAGATAAATTGTTTGATGTTTAATACAGTCAAGTTGTTACCGATTGTGGGTGTATATTTCTGTAATTAAAAAGCTCTGTGAGGCACAATTTAAACGATGTTTAATCAGAAGTAGCTCCTTCCAGCCTTTAACTCTGCAGACATCAACGCATTTTAGATGTGGGGACACTAAGGCATGGGGCACAGTCACCCATTGGACCCCAAATGGTCACAAATTTTTGGCATACCCTTCTGGACCATGCCATCCGAGCCGGTACAGCCTAGCTGTAGGTATTCCCTGCACGCCAACGAGCCGTGCCGCAATCTGCTCCTCAGAGTCAACAAGACTGTGTTAAATCACTATTTGAACAGCGGTATTGCTACGCAGTTTCCTAACTGTGCTGGAGAAAAGTACGCTGGAGAAAAACCCCCAAGGCAGCCAGCAGCCCGTCCCTGCGTGATGTTTGAGGTCTGCGGCACTTCTGAAGGCGCCGTTGTTTAGACAAAACACACGCACATGCCTCCTGAGCTATTAATAATTGCAAGGCTTTGGTTTTATCTCCTTTCAGGGACTATTACAGAAACCTCTGGCCATCTCCTTGACACTACAGACGTGCTGCAAAATTAACTGATGGATAAAATTAACGTGTCACCACTTTAGAACCACTGCGATTTCCATCGTGACCGTACCTGCGGCCAGAGACGGCTCCGTATTCTCCAGCCAAGGCAAGTCTTGTGGCTGGAACAAGCTCTCGGCCCATAGCATCAAGGATGGCTTCACTTGACGAACCAGCCTGCAACAGCAATCACACACCACAATGACTTGAGCTCCAAAACCATCCAGCCTCAACGCAAACTGAAAGCAGATAAATCCTGACGCTGGCACTGTATCTGGAGTTAGATTAACCAAGACTAGATCAACAGGACTCCCTTCTCTGCTTTGAAAATCGGGGAAGGCAATTAACTACTTAAAGAATTTACCAACAGATGTGGCAAAGCCTTTACTTGCAGAAAGAAATCCGTTTGTCTCTTCAGATGCATCCTCGACTGTTAGCACTCTGAGCTATTCGTTAACACTTATTTTCAACCTTAAAACCTGACTGGAAAAGCCCACACCCACATGCCAGAGTATTTCTGGAGCCCAAGGGATTTCCAATGCTGGCATTTTGGAAGACTCTCTTAGAATATCCACTTGTCACATTGAGTGCCACAAAACCTCTTCAATGGGAAAAGCCACGTGGGTTTTTTTTAAAATGTGGAATAGCCACATTGAGGAGTTGGATCAGCAGATCCTGGGCCGGGAAACACCAGCGCAGGTCTCACACATTCACTTCATGCAAAGGGACCCGGCACGCATGTTACTGCCCCACCCCGTGACCGCTGACTCGCACCTCGGCCGCACTTCGCAGAAGAAAATCGATCGCTGTCCTGACACTGACAAGGACACCGATTCCTAAAGCACTGGAGTGGCGGGTTTCCATTTCTTAGACCTTGCCATTACAGCCAGCTTCGGAAAAGCTTTTCTGCCAGAAACATCACGTCCATCACCACCACCAGCTCTCAATGCCAATTCCAGAGGAATGATGAACGCTAATTACCTTGCTCTGAGACTGCTCACTAACAATTGATGTCTCCAATGTCACATATCAACAGCTTTGTTTTCACACGCTCATCGTGCACTACATAATTAGCGCTTTCGACACTGAAGCATTAAACATTTCAGCCAAGCTTTCCAAGTGACAGACAAGGAGATTAAGAACCGACTCCTTACCGAAATGTTCCACATCATTTTGATAGCTAATGGGAAACCCTCTTTTGGTTGGTGTTTCTCTACGGGCTCCTCTTCAGCTGCCTGTGAAGCCGAGCCACGATCCCGCTGCACGGCTGGCTCCTGCCCTGCGAGACGGCTGCTTTCCGCACACCCCCGACGATCGTGAGAGAAAGGAATAGCTGCTTCGTACACAGCAGCGCTGCAGCCCTTCCCGATGGGTTGGCCAATGAGATACTCTTCCAGCTTGAAGCCCTGCCAACGGAACGAGCTCAGGGGATCTTTCTGTGGCTTGTTCTTTCCGACAAACACCGTCTGAAAGGAATAAGAAAAGACAACGATTAAAAAACTCTGCTCGGTTATTTGAGACTTCCCAAGGAAGGAGAAGTTGAAGCAGTATCATGCGTCCCGTCGGGTTGGTCCAACTTGAAAGCCACAATCGGGCTCTAACCATTATGGCTCAAATCACTGTAACCACAGGGAAAATAATTTGCAGACTGTATATCTTTGTCTGAAACAATTACCCTGAAAACAGTCTTTACCAAAGGTGCCCTTTCCGAGGGTGCTGTAGATGCAGGGGAAGAGGAGGAATGGGAAGGGGGAGTCGCTTGCTCATCAAAAATATGTTATGTAAAGACAAGTCTAACTAAATACTTCTAAAAAGATACGCACTATTACACTTTTCTCCCCCTCCATAAATAAACCAGGCAAATAGCATTTAAACCAAAATCCAATTAAGAACTACAACAGATGGAAAAACAATGCCCTGAGCTTTTGTGGCAGCCGAGTATGAGAGTTGGTCAGTTAGACAAAGAGTGAATCACTGATGGGAGAAAGATCTGGGGGAGGAAATTGAAACAAAGATGAGAGAAAACAAAGCACGGGAAGGCTGGAGTTCAACCACAGCGTTCACAATCCTACAGGTCTGGTGGTGCCACAGCTGTCACCTGGACCGATATAACCAAGCGCACTTCTCCACGAGCAACGACCCCAACGCACCAGTGACAGCCCTGGGGATGTGCCCCGTGGCAAAGGGACACAGATTCAGGAACAGTGGAAGGGGCAAGACAGCAGATTTAACTACCCAGCCAGGGCAAGGGAAAGTATCCTGAGAAACTTCAGAGAAAGGCAGAACCTCCATGGGAATGTGTTTGCCTGTTGGTTAGTGGGGCAGGTGACAGCTGGCTCTGAACACCGAAGGTCTATTTTTACCCATGAAACATGTGCAGTACCGTCCGTCCCCGGTGCCCTGCCAGCATGGCCTGGCCCAGCCGTGCAGGGCCCCGCCTGCCTCAGGGAGAGGGGACGGACCTGGGGGCTCGACGTCAGCGTCCTGGGACACAGGACCCCCGTCACCAGGGCCCTGACCCCCTTCCCTTTGTGGGGGACAGGGACTGAGGGGCTCCCCACAGTGCAGACCCCCCCAGTACCTGCTTTAGGGTGGTGAGGGGCTGCTAACTGAGAGAATTCCCCAGTGCCCTGTTTTTGGGGAGGAAGAGGTATCTGTGGGGCTGCCCGCAGCAGTCCCCCCTTTGGGGACGTGCCTGAGGGATGCTCATAGCAGTTCCCCCTGACTTCCTCGGGGGGAGATGGGGAGGTGGACCTGAGGGGCTCCCCACAGCAATGACCCCCTGTGCTCTTCATGAGGGATGTCTGAGGGACTCCCCACAGCAAGGATCCCCCCTTCACGGAGGGTTCCCGAAGGGGCTCCCCAGAACAAGGATCCCCCCTGCCTCCCCTTCACGGGAGGTGCCTGAGGGGCTCCCCAGCACAAGGATCCCCCCTCCCCTTCACAGGAGGTGCCTGAGGGGCTCCCCAGAACAAGGATCCCCCCTCCCCTTCACGGGAGGTGCCTGAGGGGCTCCCCAGAACAAGGATCCCCCCTCCCCTTCACGGAGGGTTCCCGAAGGGGCTCCCCAGAACAAGGATCCCCCCTCCCCTTCACAGAGGGTTCCCGAAGGGGCTCCCCAGAACAAGGATCCCCCCTGCCTCCCCTTCACGGGAGGTGCCTGAGGGGCTCCCCAGAACACGGATCCCCCCTCCCCTTCACAGGAGGTGCCTGAGGGGCTCCCCAGAACAAGGATCCCCCCTCCCCTTCACGGGAGGTGCCTGAGGGGCTCCCCAGAACAAGGATCCCCCCTCCCCTTCACGGGAGGTGCCTGAGGGGCTCCCCAGAACAAGGATCCCCCCTCCCCTTCACAGAGGGTTCCCGAAGGGGCTCCCCAGAACAAGGATCCCCCCTGCCTCCCCTTCACGGGAGGTGCCTGAGGGGCTCCCCAGAACACGGATCCCCCCTCCCCTTCACAGGAGGTGCCTGAGGGGCTCCCCAGAACAAGGATCCCCCCCTCCCCTTCACGGAGGGTTCCCGAAGGGGCTCCCCAGAACAAGGATCCCCCCCTCCCCTTCACAGAGGGTTCCCGAAGGGGCTCCCCAGAGGGAGGCCCGGGCCTGCGGGTCCCGCAGCAGCCCCCCCCGAGGGGACGCCGCACCTGGATGTGGCGGCACGCGGCCTCGGCCCGTCGCTGCTCCTCCAGGCGCGGCTCCACCAGCCCCAGCGCCACGGCCAGCGCCAAGCAGGCCCCGCCGCGGCCCCGCCGAACCACGGACGCCAGCCCGCAGGCCGGCCCGCGCAGGAAGAGGCGGCGGGCGGCCGGCAGCCAGGACAGCCACGGCCGCCACGGAGAGGCCGGCGGGTCGGGCCGGGGCTCGGGCCGGGGCTCGGGCCGGGGGGCGCGGGGCGGGCGGCAGCGCGGCAGCAGGCGCAGGGCCCGGGCCAGCAGCAGCCGCACCGCCATGGCCGCAACCGCCTCAGCGCGACGGGGCCGCTGCGGCTCAGGGGGCGGGGCCGCGGCGGGGCGTCACCCGCGCGCGGCGGGACGCCACGCCCCCACGCTGCGAGGCGCGCGGCGGGCACGAGCCGGGCAGGGCACGGGGGTGAACGGGGCGGGGAACGGGCGGGAGGCGGCTCGGTGCAATGATGGGTACGGTCCGGTGCAATGATGGGCACGGCCCGGTGCAATGATGGGTACGGCCCGGTGCAATGATGGGTATGGCCCGGTGCAATGATCGGTACGGCCCGGTGCAATGCTGGGCACGGCCCGGTGCAATGATCGGTACGGCCCGGTGCAATGATGGGTACGGCCCGGTGCAATGATGGGTACGGCCCGGTGCAATGCTGGGCACGGCCCGGTGCAATGATGGGCACGGTCCGGTGCAATGATGGGCACGGTCCGGTGCAATGATGGGTACGGCCCGGTGCAATGATGGGTATGGCCCGGTGCAATGCTGGGCACGGCCCGGTGCAATGCTGGGCACGGCCCGGTGCAATGATGGGTACGGCCCGGTGCAATGCTAGGTACGGCCCGGTGCAATGCTGGGTACGGCCCGGTGCAATGATTGGTACGGCCCGGTGCAATGATCAGTACAGCCCGGTGCAATGATCGGTACAGTCCAGTGCACAGCCCGGTGCAATGCTGGGCACGGCCCGGTGCAATGATCGGTACGGCCCGGTGCAATGATCAGTACAGCCCGGTGCAATGATCGGTACAGTCCGGTGCACAGCCCGGTGCAATGCTGCGTACGGCCTGGTGCACAGCCTGGTGCGATGCAGGGTACGGCCCGGTGCAATGCTGGGTGCAGCCCGGTGCAATGCTGGGTACAGCCTGGTGCAATGATCAGCATGGCCCGGTGCAGTGATGGGTACGGCCCGGTGCACAGCCCAGTGCAATGCTGGGCACGGCCAGGGACACGACCCAGTGCAATGCAAGACACGGCCCGGTGCACAGCCCGGTGCAATGCTGGGTACAGCCGGGGCACGGCCAGGGACACAGCTCAGTGCACAGGCAGGTGCACAGCAGGGCACAGCCAGGGCACAGCCCAGCGTGCAGCCTGGAGCAGTGCAGGGCACGGCCCGGTGCACGGCAGGGCACAGCCTGGGGATGGCCCAGTGCAATGCACGGTGCAGCCCGGTGCACGGCAGGGCACGGCCGGGGCACGGCCTGGGACACAGCTGGGCACGGCCAGGGTACAGCCCGGTGCAATGCAGGGTATGGCCCAGGGCATGGCCCGGGACACGGCAGGGTACGGCCCGGTGCACAGCCCGGAGCAATGCAGGGTACGGCCCGGTGCACAGCGGGGCACTACCCTGCGCGTGGCTTGTGCACAGCCCGGTGCACGGCCCGACGTGGAGCAGAGCCCTGCCCTGGGCACGGTTTGTGCACAGCCCGGCGCGCAGCAGGGCACGGAGCAGGGCAGAGCCCCGTGCGATGCAGGGCACAGCTGGGGGCACAGCTGGGGACACAGCTGGGGACACAGCTGGGGAGAGCAGGAGCGCGCTGGCCGTGCGGGCAGCTCTGCCCTGCCCAGGCTTTGCGCCGTGCAGCGTCCTGGTCGTGTCCTGCCCGCACGGCCAGCACCCTCCTGCCCTGCCTGGCAGCGGGGCAGCCCGGGGGCCCCGCTTCCCGTTCCCCGTGATTCATCATCTGCTGCAGCCTCAGGATGTGAACCAGGACTGCTTTTATTTTGCTTGGGCGTAGGCAGTAACACCCAACCCAGCGCTGTTTGGGAAGCGTAATGCATTCATTTTTCATTGTGCATAATTAAATTAATAGTACAATCGGCAAACGGCATTGCTCTGGAGACAGAAAACTCTCCAAAAAATTCCTTACCCTCTTCATCCCCGCAAACGGAATAAAAGCGAGAAAAACAAGCCAGAAATGAGAAAAAGACACGCTCAGCATGATAACCGTCCGGTTCCAGCAAATCACCTAATCTGAATTGGTTTATTGAGAATCTCGGGGGTCCATGGAGCCTTTCTTTTTTGCTGAAGAATTCAGCATTTTCCCAAGCAATGATTTTGCGATATTCGGGAGTGGTTTCTTTACCAACGAGCCTGAGCTTGAGCCGTGCATCAACCCCTTGCCTGTCTGTGAACTTCCCCCCCTCGACTACAGCGATATCTGGACGCTTTTTTCGCCTAAGAACAGGGAATTTCTATGATTCGATTTCGCCATTTCCCCAGGGTGAGGTGGGGCCAGCATCTGCAATCAGCGCTGAATCAGAAGATGAGCGAGAGGAACGGGTAACTTAACACTATAAATGCATTTCCCATCGCATCGTCCCCAAAAAGCCGCTTACACGCCAGGAAAATTGGGGAAAACCATCCTCCCCTGCCGCCAAAGGGCGAAGGCCGGCGATGGCCGCGCTGCTCACGCCTTCTTCAGGTCCTCGGGGCCGAAGGAGAGCGGCAGCAGCTCCTCCAGCCTCTTGACGATATAGGTGCCGTCCGCTTTGGTCAGGTAGACGTCCCAGTCCGTGCCGAACTGGGGGAGAAGAGGGGAGAGAAGTACCCGATGCAAAACCTGCGCTTCTTCCTTAAATTACTTAAATAATCCTTTTTTTTTTTTGGACCGGGTTTGCACCCCCCTTTATTACGTGTATTCTGGGGCGGCTTTTCAGCATCACCTCCCCCAGGGGTATTTGGGGCTCAGATCCTGTGGGTTTGCCCCCCCCCCCCAAGGGTGAGCCCCAGTGCTTCCGAACCTGCCAAACCCGGCCTTCCAGCCGAGCCCCGCGACCCGTTAAATATTAACCACCCAAAAAACGGTGCCAGGGTGCCCGCAGGGAGGAGGGAGGCGAGAGCAGGATGGCTCTGCAAGGACCTCGGCTTTTGCAGGAACCCCCCCCCACCACCACCCCGTTTTCAGGCTTGGACGACAGCTTTGGGGTCAAACTCTGCACCCGGCAGCTCCGGGGAGGAATAAAACCCCCCGGCGAGGGCGAGTTAATGGGTTACCGCCGGGCACAGGGAGGAACGTCCCTTTCCGGGTGGATAGCGCCATTCGAGGTGCCCGGAGCCAGCTCGGGATGGGGACGAGGGGGGTTGCAACCCTCCCCCCATCCCCCCCAACTTTGCACCTCTGGGTGTTTCGGGGGGAGATGCCGGAGGGTCAGGAGATGGGGGGGGGGGGTGTCAGGAAACACGGGGTCCCCACGTGAGCCATCACCTCTCTCATCACTTGTCTGCAGGCACCACAGGGTGTGATGAAGTGGTCCCCCATGTCACTGCCAAAGGAGAAGGGCACAGAGCTCAGTCTCAGGTTGGGGGACACACACCCCCCCCCCCCCAGAAGCCCTTCACGCGCCAATCAATAAAGAGTCACAACAGATTTTTTTTTTCCCCCTTAAATTCCTCCAAAAACACACGCAAAAACCC
The DNA here is from genome assembly GCF_028858705.1 of Grus americana. NCBI lineage: Eukaryota > Metazoa > Chordata > Aves > Gruiformes > Gruidae > Grus > Grus americana. The sequence continues at coordinate 2,630,862 of NC_072872.1, read as the reverse complement.
ACCTCCCCCCAAAAAAACCTCACCCCAACCTGCCCCTTGGGCACATGGGGGGGGGTTCCCATCGCCGTGCCCTTACCTGGCGATGGCCATGGCCCTGAAGCTGGTGTGCCCCTCCGAGATGGCTTTCTGGATGGCGGTGCGCTCGGCGCACACCCCCAGGCTGTAGCAGGCGTTCTCCACGTTGCACCCTGCGGGGAAGCACCCGGCACCCGCTCAGCCACCCCGAACCCCAGCCGGCTTCCCTCCGGGTGATTTTTTTGGGGAGCATTTAGCAAAGAAAAGCCATTCTCCACACGTGTTGCCCGATCCCGGGCTCTCATCAACACGTTCCCCACTTCCCCTATTTATTTTCCTGTGTTTTCCCATCCGCCGCGGTCTTTCGGCTCGCTCTGGGATGGCGGCTGCCAAGAAGCAGCCTGGGGTGGGGTGGGGGGAGGACCAGCACCCTATGCCAATCCCGCCGCACCCCCACGCATGGTCAAAAAGTTACAGGGGGGACCCCAAAAACCCAAGGCGGGGGGGGTCGCACAGCCCTGACTTACCGGAGAAGATCTCCCCACCGGCGGTGAGCAGCGCGGCGCCCACCGGGAAGCGGCTGTAGGGGCAATAGGCGCAGTTTTTGGCCTCCCGGCTACGGCGCAGCAGGAGCTGCAGGTGCTGACCCTGGGGGCGGCCCGGGAGGGCAGGGGGGACCGGGTGCTGCCCGTCACCCTCCATGCCTGCGCCTGCCCGCCCTGCCCGCTGACGCCGCGGTTAAATATTTCCTCGCCTGGAAAAATAGGTTGGCCGGCCCCGCTGGGATAACGCCCCGGTGCGTGGCCGAACCCCGGGAAGCATCCCTGGGGCAGCTCTGACCCCCCCACCGCATCGGGCCCACATCCCCTCCCCGCCTGCTGTCTCATTTTTCCCAACTTCTCCTTTTTTTGTTTTTTTGTTTTTTTGTTTTTTTTTTACCTCCTCCTTTCTCTTGTCCCGGCAGAATGTTTTTTTCCGCCACCGCCTCGGTGGTTTGTTTTTTTTTTTTTCTTCCCCACTTGAAAACTGGTTGTGCGGCTCCACGGGAAATTGTCATTAATTCACTCCTGGGGCGGGGGGGGGGGAAGGAAACGACAGCTCCTGATCAGTGAGATCAAAAGAAATAAATTAATTGCATTGAAAACACAAAAAAAAGAAATAAAACGCATTTTCCCAGGTCTTTTAACTACCAGCTGCTAGGCAGCAGGGAAAGTTGGATGAAAACAGGGGTGATAAAAGCTCGTTTCGGGATGCTCTCGTAGCACTCGAGCCCAAATTCGGTTCGGCCGGTGCTTCCGTGGGAATCGGCCCACGTGGGGTAAAGGGCTCCCGGGATGCTGGGCTGATCAGCAAATTGCTCTTTAATTAAAGATCTCTCTATTTTCCCCTTGCTGGAGGAGCTTACTGCCCCATTTTCCAGCTGAAGGAAGGATGTCACAGCCCCTGTTCACTTATCGCTGGGATTTTTGTCGTTTGCTGGATTTTGGGAGGATTTTGACCTTACCCACCAGTTTTGCCAGCAAATTTTGGCACCGGGTCGCGGCTGACGAGCCACGACAGGCTGGGACGCGGCACCTGAACTGGCTGCAGCCTCTGACGTGGTGTAAACGCCAGGAGCCGAGAAGGGAGCGAGAGGACCACAGGCACCCTGAGAAACCAAAGCCGGGATCAGTATTGTCCTGGGGGATAACCGGGCAACCCACCTCCCTTGTGCCGTGCGGGTGCTTGTTCACCCTGGAACCTAATGATGACAGTTCGCTACTTGCAAGAGCAGTCAGTCGAGGCGATAGGCAGCTAGAGGAGGGATTGGCAGCCCTGAATCAGCTCAGAACCCTTTTTTCAGCTTTCCAAGTGCAAATCCTGCTTGTTTTCCCATCTAAAATGAGCCGCGGACGCTCCTGTGCCCCCTCACCGCGTTACGTGGTGCAACCCCCTCCCCAAAACCTGCGAGAGAAAAGGAAAACCAGCCCCAGGGCAGCTGGTGGGAGGCACTGGGGGACCCTCCTCCTAAATAATGTGGGGTTTATAAATAAACGAGCTTTTGGGGAGGGTTTAAACCTGCCCCGTCGATATGAGCACCGAGCAATTAAATAAAGAGTCCTTACCTCTATCGATGAAAGCAAGAGCAGAGATAACGAGAGAGGGAGGCTGGTGTGGCTAGAAACCTTCCTCATTTGCACTAATTCACTAATTGCCATCTCCCCAAAACCATTCCTCGTGCCGGGAGCAAACCGCACATCCCAAGCCACAGCGGAAAAGCCGAAACCCACATCACCTCGCGCATTTTTTATTAATTTTGGCTGCAAAAACCTACGAGGCTGCCGAGGCCGCGACAGCGAGAGGAGCAGGGCCGGCGCTGCCTGCGCAGCAGCTATTTTAAGGTTGCAGTTGTTTCACTCAAACCATAGAAAATCTGGGAAGCTGCTGGGAAATGGCTTCCCGCTCCCTGCAACACCCCGCTCGGGTTTTCCTTCCCGAATGGATCGAAATCGGGGGCAAACGCTGTTATTTTACCCCTTTCTCCTCCCTGTTTTTCAATCCCGAGGCAGCCGGAGCATCTTTGTGGGTCCCCAAGCCTGGGGGGGGGGGGGTGTGGGTGTGTGTCTCCCTGCTGCACCCACAAGAAGCCCCAAGCGGTAAAAAAAAAAGTGGAAATTCGGGTTGGAGCCGAAGGAGCCGAATCCCAAACAGCCTCAGACTCCGCTGCGGGGCTGAAATCTCACAGGCACCCCCGCAGCGCTCCCCAAAAATCCCCGTACCCCCCCTCCAGGCTGTGCTGCTCAGAAATGGCATTTCATTTTCCCGGGAGAGAAGCCACCCCGGGGCCTCGGCCAGAGTTAAAAGCAACAGGTTAAAAGCCAAAAGTTCAGCCCAAGAGGGAGGACCTGGCTGGCTTGGAAATAATGGGGGAAAATGGGGTTTCTGGAGCAAAAAATGCCAGCAAAGCTGCAGGATCTGCAAACCCCAGCACACCCCCTTGTGCAACGCTCAGGTTTGGGGAAAAGACCCCTTATTTCCCCGGGCAAGGGTCAGGAGCCGATGTCCAACCCTCCCAAAAATCATTCCCCCAGTTCCTGCCTTAATTTCCCCCACCATGCGGGTGGGCTTTGGTGCTGGGGGTCTGCCCGGTGCTGGTGGTTTGAGTGCGGGGGGGGGGGGGCAGCTTTTATTTTACCGGCATCTTTATTTCTCTGAGCGTGAACCGAGCGCGCGTCCGCCGGCTGCTCCCCGCGTGCTCGGGACCGGGGCGACGCGGCGTCGCGGGGAGGTGGAGCAGCCCACGGAGAGCTGCATCCCCGCAGCAGCAGCAGCAGCCGCCGCCGCTCCCGCAGCAGGCGCAGGCGGCAGCCGGAACGCGGCGGCTTCTTCGGCCAAGCGGCTCCGCATCCTCCGTTGGCTGACGGCATCGGATACGGCAGCTGCATCCCGTCGTGCCGGGGTAGGGGCATCCCCCCCACCCCGGGTGGGGGGGTGCGGGGATATACACACACACACACCCCCCTCCCCAGCTAGCTTTTGGGGTTCAGGGTGGGGAGGGGGGAGCCGTCTGCTCGCAAAGGGGGTCGGCGGGGGACGTCGCGGCGGGGCCGGGATTAGCCGAAGCGCGCGGGGCGGCCGGGGGGGCCCCTCGGCGGAGCGGAGATGCTGCCCTGGCGCCGGAGCAAGTTCGTGCTGGTGGAAAATGAACGTAAGTGCAAAGGCAAGAGCCTGGGGCCGGGGCTGAGCTACGCCGCGCTGCTGGCCGGCTTCCTGCGCTCCTGCCCGGACCTCCTGCCCGACTGCCCGCTCGAACGGCTGGGCAGCGTCTTCCGCGGCAAACGCCAGAAAGTGGAGCTGAACAAGGAGGACCCGACATACACGGTGCGGTACCTGGGCAACGCCGTCACCCTGCACGCCAAGGGCGAGGGCTGCACCGAGGAGGCGGTGGGCAAGATCTGGGCTAAAAGCGACGCCGGGGCCTGCGGGGCCAAGATGAAGCTGACGTTGGGACCCCAAGGCATCCGTATGACCCCCTGCGAGAAGGGAGCCCGCCGGCCGGGCCACGCGTACCTCCTGCACCGCATCACCTACTGCGCCGCCGATCGCCGGCACCCCAAAGTCTTCGCCTGGGTTTACCGGCACCAGGTGAAGAACAAGGCGGTGGTGCTGCGCTGCCACGCCGTCCTGGTCTCCAAAGCCGACAAGGCGCGCGCCATGGCCCTGCTCCTCTACCAGACCTCCGCCTCCGCCTTCAACGAATTCAAGCGTCTCAAGAGGCAGAACGATTTCCGCCACGTCCAGCAGCAGCTCCTGGGCGACGCCATCGTCCCCTTGGTGCCTCTCCGCAGGCTGCTCAACACCAAGTGTCCCTACCGCCCGCCCGCGGAGAGGGCCCGCTGCGCCCCCCGCCTCAGCTCCATCCTGGAGGAGGAGGAGGAAGAGGCCTTCGGCACCGGGGCACCCCGGGGAGACGGCGGCCCCGGTGAGCGCGCTGCCGTGCTGCGGCTGGCCAGGGAGATGCGGGGGTGCAGCCTGCGCGGCCCCCGGCCCCCGGCGTGCTGAGCGGCGGCGGGTCACCCGATCAGCCTGTTTTGGGGATGAGGTGTCCTCCCTGCACCCCAAACCGAAGCCGGACCCTCCTCGGGGATGAATCCGGACGAGGCGATGGGAAAATCCCTGGGGGGGGGGGGGTGGGTTTGCACCTCGGGGACCCCCCCCGGCTCCTGCACATGAACCCGCTCTCGTGCCTCCTCCTCTGCGGCCATAATAAAGTTAATGTGTGTTTTCGGTGGTGTAACGGCGCCTGTGTCTCACCGGGACGGAGCCCTGGCAAACGGGAGAGGAAGAGTTAAGCTCGGTACTAAGGCAGTTTAGGGGGGGTTTATCCCCAGCAGGAGAGGGGGGGGTGCTGCGGGGTCCTGGGCACCCTCCCTGCGGCACCGAGGGCTGGCAGAGCTGCTCCGCGTAGTCATGGCAACTCGGTTTTTTAAATATAGAGCTGGGGGGGCGGCACAAGGCCGCAGCACGGGGGGGGGGCTGCGATGGGGGTTTGGTCCCTCAGACCCCCAGCGGGGAGCGGGGCTTGGCTGCAGCCCCCACTGCCCGCCCCAACAGCAGCGCCGAGGCCCTGAGCATCAATAATTCACCAAAAATTGCTATTTTTTCCTCCCCTTTTGCTGCTTTCCCAGAATATGCAACGGCAAGGGGATAGGTGGGGGGAGCAGGGTGGTGTGTTGTGTGTGTGTCCCCCCCCCCGGCACAGGGCTGACAGGGACCTGCCACCCTGCCCATGGCCCGGCACGGGGTGCGGGAGAAGGACCCTACAAAATGGGGCTGGGGGCTGCGTCCCCACGCTGAGCCGTGTCCTTGCAGTGGGGGGGGGGCCCCTTCGGGGCCGTGGGGTGTTGCTGCCCCACACCCTGGTGAGAGGGGGGAAATTCCCCCCCGCCCTCCCCAAGCGCTATAGGGCTGGGGTTTGGGCAGATCCCCGTCCCCCCAGCCCACCCAGGGGGATGGGCTTTGGCCTGACACCCCCCCAGCTTAGGGGGAGCTGGGATTTGGGCTGCGCCCGCCCCGCCCCGCCAAGGCCCTGGGAGGGCACTGGAGCTGCCCCCCCTCCCCGGGGCCCTGGGGGTATTAGGATGTGGGCCCCCCTACCGAGATCCTGGGGGGTGGCTGGGATTTGGGCTAATCCCCCCCCCCCCAGGGCCTTGGGGGGCCGGGGTTCAGGTTCCCCCAAGACCCCGGGGCGGGGGGGTGGGGGGCTGAGATCTGTCCTGCCCCCCCCGCAAGGGCCCCGGCTGGGATTTACCCCTTAAGGCCCTGTGAGGCCGGGATCCGGCCCGCCTTCCCCCTCCCAGGCCCCGTAGGGTTGGGATTTGCCCCTCCGGCCCCCCAACAAGGCCCTGGGGGGGTTCAGGGCCCTTCGTGCCGGGTTGCCCCCCTCCTCCCCCCCCCCCTCCCGTCTCCCCCCGCCCGGAGCGGCGGCCCTGGCGGACCGCGTCTCTATGGTCGCGGTTCCACTCGGCAGAGCGTCGCGGGTTACGTCATCACTCGGCGCCGGCGGGTTGTTGCCGCGGTAACGGCGCGGCAGCGGCGGCGATGGAGGGCGGCGGGCGGCCCTCGGTCGCGCAGGCCGCACTGCTGGCCGCCAGCACCGCCCTCACCGCCCTGGTCTACTCCGTCTACCGGCAGAAGACCCGTGTCGCCCGCGGCCTCGAGGTGGGTGCGAGGAACCCCGGGCGGCGCGTACGGGCCCAGGCCAGGCCAGCGGCCTGGTCCCGTCGGCTGAGCCGCGGCCTCCGTTTCCTCCCCGCAGGGCGCCAGGAGGGTCCGGCTGGATGGGGACCTGCGGGCGGTGCTGCTGGAGGCGCCGGGGCGCTGCGTTCCCTACGCGGTCATCGAAGGTAGGGACAGGGCCGAAAGTGGGAGCGGTGGGGGTGCATCCTAACCCCAACTGCCCCCTCGCTGGGTGGGTTTCATCCCCAGCCTCACGGTTCTGCTCCCATCAGCTCATCTCCCCCCTGTCAGGCGGTCACTGGCTACCCTGACGGCTCAAAACACGAGCTCTGGGGTCTACAGCCTCCCCGTCTTGTTCAGATACTGCTCGTACTTGCTGTACGCAATAAGAAACAGAGCAGAAAATTAACGAGCACCTCACACGCGCTTCGGGTTTGTCTTTCAGGCGTAGTGCGGTCCGTTAAGGAGACGCTGAGCAGCCAGTTTGTGGAGAACTGCAAGGGCGTCATTCAGAGGCTGACGCTGCAGGAGCATAAGATGGTGTGGAACCGAACCACCCACCTCTGGTACGTGCCCGGTCCCCACGAATGCCCGTCCGGGTTTCAGACCGGTCGAGGTGCCCTCGCAGGGCCTGACATGCTGAAATGACTTCAGGCATGGCCAGAGTGACCAACGTGCCCCAGACCTGGCCCCCACAGTGCACCACGGTCCCCTTACAGCTGCCAAAATGGGGCACGGTTGGCTGTTTTCAGGGCCGTATCCTTTCAGAGTTCGTGTGGGAGCTGTAGACGATGAGCACATACCCAATGTGGGCAGAGCATTTATCAGCAGCCCTACGTTGTGGTTATGGAGGTGGCCGCAGAACAGTATTTCCCGAGCAAAACGGCACCTTCAAAACAAAAATTCAGTTGGATTCGGGCGATACCCACACCCAAGGGACCTGAGGAAGGTCCCGAGAGCAGCCTGGCCCACCAGAGCTGCTGAAACGAGAGCACAGCGACGCTCTTTGAGCCTCGGCTAATCGGATAATGCTTATCAGATTTACGTGTGTGACAGGCAGCGCTTCTCGCTTGCAGGGTGGTTTCTGGCAGCTGGGAATGCCGTGGGGAGGTGAGGGGGAATTTGGTGGGCTGCAGCAGGGACTGCAGAAGAGTTGAGGCGAAGGCAGAGGGTGCTATGAGGGGAGAAGCGCCGCTCTCCAGCGGGTCCCACCCAGATAAACGTCCCGCAGGGTGACAACCAGCAGTACCCCAAAACAGCAAGTCACCCCACACGGTGTTACCTCGCTGGCCTCGGGGGGAATCGTTAACGCTCGCGTTTGCTTTATCTCCTTCTCCTTCCCCAGGAACGACTACGAGAAGATCATCCACCAGAGAACCAACACCACCCCCTTCGACCTGGTCCCTCTGGAGGAAGGTGCCGGTGTCACCGTCAGGGTGATGAAGCCGCTGGATGCCGCCGAGCTCAGCCTGGAGACAGTGTACGAAAAGTTTCACCCCTCCGTCCAGTCCTTCACTGACGTCATCGGCCATTACATCAGCGGAGAGCGCCCGAAGGGAATCCAGGAGACGGAGCAGATGCTGAAGGTGGGCACGGCGCTGACGGGGGTGGGAGAGCTCGTCCTGGATAACACCACGATCAAGCTGCAGCCCCCGAAGCAGGGCCTGCCCTACTACCTCAGCGGCGTGGATTTCGACTCCTTGCTGCAGAAACAAGAATCGAACGTCCGGTTCTGGAAAATCCTGACCGTCGTTTTCGGTTTTGCCACCTGCGCCGTCCTCTTCTTCATCCTACGGAAGCAGTACCAGCATCACCGAGAGAGGCGGCACCTCAAACAAATGCAGGATGAATTCCGGCAGGCCCAGGAGCGACTGATGCGTGAAATGAAGGCGGAAGGCGGAGAGACGCTCAAAAACGCCTGTGTCATCTGCTTGAGCAACACCAAATCCTGCGTCTTCCTGGAGTGCGGGCACGTTTGCTCATGCAGCGAGTGCTACCGGGCCCTCCCCGAGCCCAAATGGTGCCCGATCTGCCGGCAGGCCATCTCCCGGGTGGTTCCCTTGTACAACAGTTAAATTCCCGTGGCCGGGGGGAAGCTTTTGGCGTTAAAGCTGCCTCTCGCAGAGGGGTTTTCTTGCCTCGCTGCTTGGGCGCGTGATTTTGGGGAAGGGGAGGGAGTTTGAGCGAGTGGGGTGCTTCAACTGGGGTGCAGAGCCAGGTCTTAAAAGGCTGATCCGGGCTGACATCGTGCTCCGGAGGTTTTTGGGGGGAAACAAGGAGTTCTCGCAAAGGGCGTGGTGCTCAGCTGGGAGATGTAGCATCAGGCTCTTCCATTAAGAGTTGGACTCGGCGTTTGTGTTGTGGTTTACCGAAATAACTGGCTTATAAAAATGTTGTAGGGGAGAAAAAAAAAAGATGTATTATGGCTTCTCAGAGGCTGCAGAATTTGGGCAACGCTGCCACCTGGCTCCGGGGATGGAGGGAGCAGCGTGGGCTTTCAGAGAGCTCGTGTGGGGCTGCGTGTGAACACGAGCAATTTAGTGATCGTCTGCAAAGTCGGTGTGTGACCGTATCGCGCCAGGACGGGGAGGGGAAAACGCTGTGGCTGATTTCTGCACTTGGCTTGAGCCGGGATGGAAAATGGGATGTAAAGTAATAAAAGAGGATGAAAAGCATGTTTGTCTCGGATCATAATGTGACCCTGAGGGGGGTGACGGGATCTGCTGCCTTTCTGCAGCGGGTTCCAACGCTGGTAACGACAGACACCGCTGTCCCCGTGTCTGTGGCACAGGTGGTACCAAAACCCCAAACTTTCACATGGAAAATGAAAATTCCCTTCCCCGACTCTCCCATTTTGTCATAAATCGCATACGGTAACCGCACCCGAGAGGGTTAACGCATGCAATGCTTCAATTAACATTTGCTGCGCAGGGCACTGAGTTTTTAATTAGAGAAACCCAGGGGTGGGGTGGGGGAGCCCCTGTTTTGGGAGGCTGGAGGAGAAACAGTCGAAACCCTCAGGACTGCAGCAGCCCCTGGGATTTGGGGGAAGACCCCGCGCTCTGTCCGATGCCTGCGGGCAGGCAGAGCCGCTCGCGTCCCTGTGAGCTGGGAGGGCACGTTGGAAGAATAAATAGTTTACCATGGACTGGCAGGAAAAACAGTGAATTTAATGAGGAAACGGGTCATTTCCTCGTTAAACGTTAACCAGACTGGCCAGGCAGCGTCCGAAGGCCGCTCGGGTTGTGCGGCACAAACCCGACGGCTTAATTTCCCCGTGGGCCGGAGGAGCAGGGCCTTGGGCAGCCCCCGCGCTGGGAAGGGCCACATCCAGCCCGGCTGTAGATGGCGGTGGCTACCCGCCGCAGCAAGGCTGCCTGCCTGCGCGCTGCCTGCCTGCACGCTGCCTGCGCGCTGCCTGCCAGCAGGAAAAGCCAGAATCCCAGTGGGAAAAGCCAGGATCCGGCTGGCTGGCAGAGGCGTCCCTCCTCTCCCTGCGGTTCTTGCCCTGCCTTGCCCTTCGTGCCCTTCTGCTGCTGCCAGAAAAGAAAAATCCCTTTTTATAATCGGCTCAAAGTGCATCGTGGAAAAAAAAAAAAAAAACAACAAACAAGAAGAAACGGCCAAGACTTTCCCTGAGGGATCAGCTCTGCCAAATCATGCGCCAAACGCTGCCGTCTTCCCCACAGCGTGGATTTAAGGTCCGGACCAGCTGAGACCCCGACTCCTTTTCTTAAAAGCAATTTTCTGCTGTAAAAATCATATTTAGAGACTTTTTTTTTTTTGGCCGTTGCTGCCTATCACTCCCTGTACCATATCAGGCTTTGCCTTTCCCTCCCTGGCTGCAGGTTCCAGGGGACCAAGCACCCCAAAAAGCCTCGTCCCCTCAGTGGGGACAATGGGGAGGTGTTGTGTCCCCCCCCCCCAGGCAGATCGGAGCAGCCTCAGCATTTTTCCAGGGGAACAGAGCTGTCATGTGAAGCCTAAAAATACGCTTTTGGGGGGGCTGTGCTTTCCCCATTACCTTTCGCCTCCTGTTTTCAAGCTTTCCCCCGTGATATCTCGGGTGTAGACGCAACCTTATGTAAGGAGCTGACAGCTCGGGGGTGTGCGGGAGAGGGGCTGGCGCGGCTCCGGGAGCTGAGGGTCTCGGCAAACGAGGGGTTTGGAGATGGGAGCAGCCCCAGGACGGCATGTCCCATGGTGCCTCGTCCTTCCCGTGCCCCCATCCCCAAAACGAGCCAGGCTCCCACCTCCAAAGAAATCCCCTTCCAGAAACAACCCCTGGTTGTAACCCAGCCCTGTGCAAATGGGTTTTTTTTTGCTGCTGTCCCCGCTGTTCCCCCCCACTCCACTTTGCAGGGGATGCACCAGGGATGCCTGAACCCCCCCCCCCCCCCATACTTGTGGTCTTCCCCAAAACGATGCCCCCCACCCTTTCCATCGCCCCTTGGCCAGGCTAACTCGCTTTGCAGGGCGATAACCCTGATGACCCGCACTGCTGCATCATCGCTGTGGGAAAAACTCTATGGAAAGCTTGCAGCGACCCAAAAGCCCTCCCACAGCCCCGTCAGGAAAGGCTTGTGCAGGGACACCAGCTTGTCCAGACCGACTCCCCACATTGCAGCCCCCCACGAAGCACCAGAGGCCCCACGATGGCTCATTTCTGCTGGACTCTGCGGGGCAGACATGGGGCTGAGCCCACGCTCCCTGGGGTCAGGCGCTGGGCTCCCCAGGGATGCTGTGGGGCAGCCTGGGGCTCCCCAGATGTGGCTGTGGGGAAACCTAGGCTCCCCACAGATGCTGCGGGGCACCCTGGAGACGCTCTGGGGCAGCTCTGCGTTCACTGGGGGTTACTGTGGGGCAGCTCCAGCCTCTACAGAGATGCTCTGGGGCAGCTCTGCGTTCACTGGGGGTTACTGTGGGGCAGCTCCAGCCTCTACAGAGATGCTCTGGGGCAGCTCTGCGTTCACTGGGGGTTACTGTGGGGCAGCTCCAGCCTCTACAGAGATGCTCTGGGGCAGCTCCGGGCTCACTGGGGGTTACTGTGGGGCAGCTCCAGCCTCTACAGAGATGCTCTGGGGCAGCTCCGAGGTCCCCAGGGATGCTGCGGGGCAGCTCCGGGCCCCTTGGGATGCTCTGGGGCAGCTCCGGGCTCACTGGGGCTGCTGCGGGACACGCCGGTGGGGCGGCCCCGGGGATCCCCGGGGCGGTCGGGGCAGCCCGCCGGGGGCGGTGCCGCTGCCGGGGGCCGTGCCGCGCCCGCCCCGTCCCGCCCGGTCCCGCCCCCCGCTCCTCTATCGCCGCCGCCGCCGGAGCCGCCGCCGCAGCCGCGGAGCCGCCAGCAGCGCCGGGCCGGGCCGGGATGTGACGGGGCGGCCGCCCCGCGCCCCGCTCCGCCGCTGCCCCGGGCCCGCGGGCCCCGCGCCCCGGGAGGCTGTCGGGGGGCGGCGGCGGCGGCGGGCCCCCCCCCGCCGCCCCCATGTCGGAGGGGCCGCCCTACGGCGAGGGGCAGCTGGCGGGGGACGCGGCCGTGGGGCAGCTGCCCTTCCCCGTCCGTCTCCGCGGCCCCGACGGCCTCCTCGCCGGCGGGCAGGGCAAGCGGCCGCCCAAGCTGGGGCAGATCGGCCGCAGCAAGAGAGGTGGGTGCCGGCGGGGACGGGCGGGGACGGGGAGGGGGGGCACCGGGACCTTCCCCGGGGACGGGGCACCGGGAGAGCGGGAACGTCCCCGCGGACGGGGCGCGGCGCCCCGGGTACCCGGCGAGGTGTCGGGATGTCGCGCCCCGGGGCACCGAGTACCTTCCTGGGCTGCAGGGCGGCGGGAAGCATCCCCGGGGACAGGGCAGGGTGCAGCGGGTACCCCGTGGGATGTCGGCCGTCACGTCCCAGGGACCCTTCCCGGGGATGCAGGACACCGGAGACCGTCCCCGGGGACGGGGCACGATGCACCGGGCTCCCTGCGGGACCTTGCCCGGGGTGCTGGGTCGCGGGGAACCTTCTTTGGGGATGGCGCATCGTGCCCCGGGCACTTTGCCGGGGTGTAGGGCAGCAGGGACCTTCCCCAGGGACAGGGCATCGTGCCCCGGGGTGGAAGAGGTGAGGGGACCCTCCCTGGGGACAAGGCGCCGTGCCCCAGGCACTCTGCTGGGCTGTAGGTACCTTCCCCAGGGACGGACACCGTGCCAGGGCGGAGGGTACCGGGTGCCCTCCCAGGGACGGGGCACTGGTTACCCCATAGGACGTCAAGCACCGGTACCCCCCGGGGCTCTGCGCCAGCTTTGCCGCCAACCAGGGCTGCGGGACCCCCCCCAAACCCACCTCAGGGTGCCCACCGTCCTGGGGTGACCTTGGGCAAGGGGAGCACGGTGGCAGCGTATTCATCACCATTATGGTTTTTTCTGCTTTCCAGTGGTTATTGAAGATGATAGAATTGACGATGTGCTGCAAAATCTCTCGGAAAAGGCCCCTCCCGGCGTTTAAAGCCTCCCCGGAGACGCTCGGCTGAAGCTGGGGGGGGGGGGCCGGGGAGGGTCGGTTTACAACGGTGCAGGTTATCGGCAAAAAATAAAACCCCCCCAACACCGCAGCGACCGCGCCGAGCGAGCACTTGGAGAGCCGTCCTCGCCAGCCTGCAATCCCCACCGCACCGCAGCACGTCCTGCCCTCCAGCAGAAGCGCGGAGGGGAGGGCGGCAAGCGAGACAAAGCCCAGCGATAAATAAATAATAATAAAAAAATAATAATTGGAAAGATAATCACCCGCTCCAAAACCCCCAACCCACCGACACGAGGGATGAACGGAGGCATCGCGCCGCGGCTCTGAATGACGCGTGATTTCTTTTTCTCGGTCCGATGAACCTTGCGCCACGCTAGATCGGGGGGTAAGAGGGAAAGGGGGCAACAAAAGGGAGGGGGGGGCAGCCCCCGGGGTCTCCCCCTGGCCAGGGTTGTTCCCAGCGGGCACCTTGTTTACATTATTTAATCTTGCAAAAATGAATCCGTGCACTTGGATGTACCATGCTATCCCCTTCCTTATGATTTTTTATGTTGATGTCTTTGGATGTTGGAAAATGATATAAAATATATCTATATATTTCCTTTTAGTCATGTTTTAAGGTTCTCGAGGGGGAAAAAAACAAAACTTTTATAAAGGAAGGGCCCAGAGGAAGATTTGCTGGTTTATTTTTTAAAGCTTGTAGTTCTTGGTTGCTGTGAGCAAAGGGACAGATTTTATATGTACGGGGGGGGCGGGGGGACGCTCGGCTTTTCTAACTACCATGCAGTCTGTAGTGTGGGTGATCTTGGTTTGGGTTTTTTGTTTTTTTTTTTCTTATATTGTGGCAGTTTCCTCTCTTTAATAGTCTGTATTAAAAATATATATATATATAAAACAAATCTAATGTAATCACAAGAGTGCCAAACACTTGGAGATGCCGAAGGGCAGCGATTCCCTCCCCGAGTCAAGCAGCACTCGGGGCTTTCTGCTCTTTCTAGGGCTCGGTTGATCTCTTGTGGGGTTTTCTTTGACTTCTCTTTTCTAATCTTTCTTTTTAACTATTTTGCATGATGTGCATAAGGAAAAAAAAAAAAAGGGAAAAAAAAAAAGCGCCTCTTGCGTGAGGGCTTGGTTTCTTGTTTCTGTTTGCGACTCTGACTGACAGACCTCAAGGCAGGTTTTCTTTCCTCCTTTTTCTTAAATATTGTGTATGTTGCACTTTTATCCACTACACAGGGCTATTTCTGCGATGTCCAAATAAAAAGGAAAATGAAACAAAATGGAAAGAAAAAAAATTATAAATAAATGCGGATCTGCCGTACTTTCCCGCGTGCTGCCGGGGCCCAGCGCCGTGAGCATCCCTCCCCATCCACTTAAATAACACCAAAAATAACCAAGGAAAACCTAGCCGCTCTCCGGCACGGACACCCCCACCCCGACCAGGGTCATGCTGCGCCCTGAATAATTAATTATAATTAATATTTATTTATGGGATTTTTTTGTTTGATAGAAAACCACCTCCGGGGCACAAATTTCACGGAAAAATTCAACGCAAAGTCCCAAAAGCAGCTGCTGGGGACCCAAAAAGCTTCCGTCCCCTCCGCTGCTGGGAAAGCCTGCGGAAAATGGGGATTTTCATCCCCGCATCGCCTCCCTCCCCACCAAAACCCAAATCCCGGGCGATTCCCTGCGACCGCCGTCGTTAATCATTGCCCGGGAGCGGGGCGGCATTAATAAGAGCCGTTATCGCTCCCGCCTGCGCGGCCGAGGGCACGAGCAAACCTTTGTGCCGGGGGAAGAAAATGATTACGCCGAGGGAAACGGGTCCCCGGGACGGGGTTTTATTGCAAAGAAAACAACATCTTGCGATAGAAGCAGCACGAGCGGGGCCGGTGCTGCTTTGTATGGCGACGGCCTGGGGGAGCGGGGGGATTGATTAATTTGGGATGGGACAGGGCACAGGTGCTGCCCAAACATCCCCATTTTCAGGGCGCCAAGGCCACGAGAGTCTGCGCAGCGCTCCCCTCCCCAGCACCTTTGCTATTTATTTCTCCCTTTTTTAACCCACGCAGCCTCTCACGGGTCCAGGATGGGATGGGGGGGATTCGCTAAAGTGCTCCCTTGAAAAATCCCTAATTATTTTAAGTTTTCCCCCCCCCCCCATGGGTGCAGCTCCAAGGTCACGGCCACGTGGGTCAGGCTCAGTGGACACCACCAACCCTTTAGCCCCGGGATTTTCTATTCTGGGTGGCCCGATGCACCTACGAAGCACAAGATGGGCCCACGGGAGGGTTCCCCCCCCCACCCCAATCTAACGGGTTTTGCCCCAAAAGCATCTAGGGGTGAGCCCACGGCTTTGGGGGGAGCAGACGCAGCCCACGGAGGAGCAGAGCATCCTGCAGCGCCGGGTGGCTCGTAAGATGCATTGCCATGAGCTGGATGCGGCCATTGGCACCTGGTTAATTAGGTTTACCAAAAAGCTCCTGTTTTGCATGAAAACCTGATCTATGGGTCTGCCAGACCCAATTGCCCACTTTCTCCCGTGCATGAAAAAAAAAAAAACCCCTCCGCGCATTCAAAACCCCCTGAAACCCAGCTGCACCAGACCAGGTGCTCCGGGGATGGGGGGGGTCCATGCACAGCCCCAGGAGCTCCCCAAAACCCCTGGATGCCCAGGAGAAGCCAGGGATGAACCAGAGAAAGTCTGAAGCCCGAGGGGGAAGGGAGGCTGAAAGAAGAGGAGATTCTGCTAAATTATAAACCGCTCTTTTATATGCATCTTTCATGCACGACGCATAAATAATGGAGCAGGAGAGCCCGGCGTGCCGGCGAGCTCGCTTACGGGGAAGGACGCGGGATGGAGGGGCGAGAGGGTTGCGGGATGGATGCGGGGGGGGGGGGGAAAGATGTGCCCAAGAGGCCGAGCCGGGGATCCCCCGGCCGTGCATTGCCAGGAGATGATATTCTGAAGGAGGATTTAAGGATTAAGCTGGCCACGGGGCAGGAGTTTATTGCATACATTATTTAACAGATGGCCCAACGCAGGCAGCCGGCTGCCTACGGTCTCCCCGGTGACCTTGGCCGGGAGATGCCAGGCAGAGCTTGGTGCCACCGCCGGGCTCCGGTTACAGGGACCAGGGCGGGGGGGGGGGGGGAAAAACCAACACCCAAACAAAAACCCAACAAACCCCAGGGAGCGAGCACCCAGCAGCTCCAGTGCCAAATCCCCATGGAAACTGCAAAAAAACCCACCCAACCCTGGCCCATATGGGCTGCTTGTTTTGGCAGCGGTGGGGGGGGGGGGGGGGGGGGGAGAAAGAAGGAAAAAAAAATAAAAATAAAAGAGCCTTTTGCAGGTTTATTTACCAAAGGAAACTTGGCACCTTTGGAAGAAGCAGGGTGCCGCAGAGACGAGCGAGGTGCAAAGGTCCCGGTGGCACCCAGAGCACTTGCAAACCCCCCCCTCCCGCACCCAAATATGCACTTTAATCCCATTTCCAGGGGGATTTTGGCATTGGGAGAAGGTGCTAAAACACTTGCCCCCCGCCCCCAGCATAGCCAGCCCCTTGCACCCAAGACCCAGGGGGTATTTTTATCCATCTCTAAAACCATTCCGTTTTCTGGGGGCTTTAAATCCCAGAGCAATTGTGGCGTCAGCCCTTCGCATGGCATGACCCCCCCACCCCGGGGACGACACCAGCCCTGGGGGGCTCAGTGCAACGGGCGCCCATTTTGGGGCTGTATCAGTGCCCCCACCGCTCGTTTCCCACGTCACCGGAACAGTTTGCAATAACCCCCGGAAAAACACCCCAAAAATCAAGGGCAGTGGGTTGCAGCCGGGGTGAAGCAGAGCACGGGGCGAGCGGGCAAACCCCAAAAAGCACTTCCCCCAGAAGGACACCCATGTAGCAACTGCCCAAAATAAATACTCTTTTTTTTTTTCTTTTTTTTTTTTCCCCTCCTTTCACCAAAACTAGGGCATGTTAAACTAGGCCAGCACTCCCCTGCAAAGTAATTTATTTATCATGGGGGGAGCGAGGAGGGACGGCGCGGGACAGGGGGCTGCAGAGCAGCGTGTCTGGGGCAGGGATGCTCCATCCTGCCCCCAAATGCCGTGGTTTTGGGGAAGAAAATGGGGTCAGTCTTTTCTCTCGATTAAAAAAAAAAAAAAAAAAAAAAAAAAATCACAATTACTCAGAAGGGGGCAGTTTTAGTGACCTTTGGTGGGGAAGATATGAAACTGGTCATTTTAACGGGATCAAACCCCTTTTGATCCATTCGCTACTGTTCTCAGCCACGTGGGGTTCATGTTTTATATTGCGGCATTACCAACATAAAATATGCTTTAACAAAATGGATTAAAAAAAAAAAAAAAAGAAATTTTGCCCTGCAGAAAACCTCCATTTTTTCCCCCTACTTTTTCACACAGGAACGAGAAAAACCCAGCGGCTGCCCCCTCCCAGGGTCACCCATCCCTGCCGGGCGATGGGGCTGGCCGAGGGGGATGTAGGGTGCAGCACCCTCCCCCCTGGGTGCTCCCCCATTGAATGTGGCCTTGGGGCTTTTTTTTTTTTTTTTTTCTTCATTTCCCTTTGGGTTTCGCCCTGGAAAAAGGGCTTCTCCCAGCGTGGAGCTGAACTGTTGCTTGTTCAGGGAGTTTTGGGGGGATGCGGGTCCCCCATCCCCGGGCTCTTTGTCCCACAGCCACTAGAGGCCACTGAGGCTCTGTGATCCCACCCGGTTTATTCGCGTGGGACATTCGGACACCGACATTGGCACCCAAAAGGATAAAATACGGGGGAAGACAAATAAAAAAAAATGCACAGAGGCAGCAAAATTAGGGGAAAATGAGCCAGATTAGGGCTCCGTCCCAAGCTCCATCGGTATTTTTGGGCACCCCCCCTAAGCTAAACCTCTCCGGAGGACGGGGAAACGCTCCCAGCTCCCACTGCCCCACGTCCAGTTTCTCTCCTGAGCTGGTGCTCGGAGGAGCCAGGCTCACCGGGAATTTTTTTTTTGAAGGGATCAAGCAGCCGTTCCCAGGATGTGGCGTTTCCCACCTTGGGAGCATCCTGGGGAAAAAAAAAACCCCAAACAAACCCCAAAACAACCCACCACCAAATCCCTCCTGCTGCCTGCCTCAGGGAGCCTGAAAGCGGAGCTACCTGCCTCCCCAGGCTCCTTATTTTCTTTTAGCCTGGAGTTAAAATTTCTAGGATATTATAAACAGCTGTTCCCGCTAATGAGGACTAAGCGAAACATCAGACATCTTAATTTATACGTTGCTCAAGGTGTCAAACTGTTGCACTACAATAACAAGTGGGAGACACCTCACCAAAAAATGAGGGGGGGAAAAAAAAGTTTCATTCGGAGCTAAATGCAGAAGCAGATGCTCAAATAAAAACCAAGCCTGAGCAAAGCACCAGGCTTTGCAACCCTGCCAATAGTTAAATATTCAAGGTTTGGGGAGGATTATTTCTTTTTTGGGGGTGGGGATGCCTGCACAACCTCACATTCGTGCAACCCAAGAATATTTTCACGCCCTCGGCGGGCAGGTGAGGATCGCCGCCGCTTTCTCGGGGCTGCCCCAGTTCCCAGCCTCATCGGCCTCGGCAAAAGATTTCCTGATGGAGATTTTCCGCGACGGTTTCTCCCCTGGGTTTCGGCGGGATGTGCCTGCAATAGCAATCGCCCGGCCTCCCACCAGCGATGAGGTGCAGGGGATCCGAAGGAAACTGGAGGAATTAGGGCTCCCCTCCGTGCTGTGGCATTGCAATTATTAATATATATTATTTTTGCAGAGGTAGATGTGTGACACCCATACGAGCCCTTTGCTTTGAAGGCCTTGGTCTTCCCGGTGGCTTTTAGGCATCTTCCCATCCCGCTCATCCTTTCCCATGGAGCCGCTGTTGGTGAGCGAGTATGGAAAAAGGGGGGGGGGGGGCGGGCAAAGCAGCTGCCGGGAGCATCTCCCGGGGTCCCCGGAGCTTCATGTGCACGGCTCGGAGCATCAGCCCCTTCCCAGGGTGGGGGACAAGAGAAAATAAAGCAAAAATAATAATAATAAAAAAAAAAAATCACCAAACCACAAAAATAACCCCCCCCCCAAGCAAGCCACGTGATTTAACACCCCAAAATACCCGGCGGTGAGTCACGGCGCTGGGTGCCGAGATGGGGCCGATCCAGCTCTGAGTCAGCCCGGCGGGCAGCTGGCGCAGGCTGTGTTTGCCCCCCCCCCCCCACCCCCCCGCAGCTCCCTGTTTCCCATTTTTGCTCCAAACCCGCACAAATACAAACAAATACACCGTGACTCAGAGGCACGCAGCGGGGCTCAGCCCACGGCACCCCCTCCTACGCCCCCCGGCATCCCCAAATCCCCAGCCGTGCCACAACGACGGGGCCGGACGCACCAGCGTCTTGCACAAGCCAGGCCCGGGGAGCATTAAAGGGGCTTTTAAAAATGTGTATTTTTGGAGGGGGACACATACACAGGAGGTTCTCAGTGATGCCAATGCAAGGAAGCACTTAGGATTTTCCAACTAGCTCTAATTAATTAGCATTTCCTCAGCTTAGCGTCGTTTTAAACCTGAAGCACCAACTAATTCCCCTCGGTCACGGCCAGAGGAAGCGGATACGGAGCAGAGACCCTGCCCGGGGCCGGCTGAGGTGATGGGGTGAAGCCCCATACTGGGGACACCCACATTGTGGGGGCTGGTGGGTGCTGGCAAAGCTGGGACGTGGCTCAGCTCCCGGCTGGGTGCAATCCGGTCCCAGCCCTTCCTATAACATTCCCAGCGGGATGGAAACCAGGAGACACAGGGCTTATTCTGGAGGAGGTGCCTTCGGAAAGCTGCCCTGGGGTTATTTTCACCTGATCTGGACAAATACATGGGGGGGGGGGGAAAACCCCTTACAGCAAACAAATGCTGCGTGCTAGGACGAGCAGCGTGCAAGATCTAGCGCGGTGCAAAGCCGAGCTGTGAGCTGGGTTTAACCACTCGCAGGGGTTTAACCTCCTGGGATTCTCCCGGTCGGGTTAATCCCCAGCCTCATCGCCCAGGTTAACGTGCCGTCCCCATGCCGTGGGTTAAGGAAAGGCAGAAGAATGGTCGCCCCGCGCTGCGAGCAGGATGAGACCCTGGCAGCATCCTCAACTGGTTTCCATGGCAACTGGTTTAGCCCCAAATTGGCCGCCGGTGTGGGGAAGCAGGGGCGAGGAGGGGGCTCAAAAGGACACCTAGCACAGCTAAATAACAGGGTTTAATTAAAAAACCACACCAAAAACTTTGCACCTCGGTGCACCGGGAGCGGGTGCAAGGGGAGGCTGAGGCTGCAGCCCAGTGACACCCCCCAGTCCAGCCCCATCAGGGGGTTTGGGGAGGTGCCCCCCCCCCCCCATCCCATCGCCCCTGCACGCGAGTGTCGCTCAGCACAGATCCTGATCAGCCCATTTCGGGTGTATCAGCCTTCCCGGCTTAATTCCCAGCCTGGCTATAGCCTTTCCTGGCTCCAGCCAGGAGCAGACACCCACAGGACCCCAAAGGAAGGTGCGGGCAGGAGGGAGAGCCCAGGTGGGCTCACGGATGCTCCCGGGTGTACGGATGCCTCCGGGCCCCCGCAGCCGCCCACCCCTGCCGCCGTGCCTGCCGGCTGCAGCACTGTTACACAAGGCTCCCGGCGCTTGCATAAGCCGCAGCGGCGTGCACGGCTCCAAGGAAAGAGGAAGAGCGAGGAGGGACCACGGCCCCGGAGCTGCGCTGCGGGATGGGTCCTGTGGCCCGAGTACATCTTCCGCAGGGGAGTCCCGTGGGTCCCGCAGCGGGGACATCACACAGGCGGAGCCGTCCCTAAACGCGGTGGCGTGACCCCCTGCAGCGTGACTGACCCCATCCCTTCACCATCCCTGCTGGGGAGACCCAAAATTGGAGGAATTCAACCCACCGCAGCTCGAGCCCAGGAGAAAGGCTGCCAAAAACCCCAGAGCCAGCGAGCAGCACGCGCACCCTCGCCCCATAGCACCCACCACTTGCTTGCCCTCGGGCTGGGGGTGTCCCCAGGGGAAGACCTTTTTTTAAAAGCTTTTTAACCAAGCAAGAAGGGGTGCAGGATGGGTCAGCACTTTGCATGGCTCGGGCAGGCGGGAGCAGCATCGCCCGCTGTCGGGGAGCCTCTGCGGAGCAGCACATGCGTGAGCGAGCATCAGCCTTCGGGTGCCAGCCCCCGCCCCGGGAGGAACAGGCATTGCCTTTAAACCAGGGTCACATCAGCAACCCAGGGATGCATTTGGCCAAAACCCCCAGTAATTTTGCAGGGAGAGGGTCACCCTCTTTATGTACCTAAATACGTTGCTTCTACCCACCGCGGTGCTTCGGCATCGGCTCATCTCTTCGGCGCGCACAAGCGCGTGGCAGGAGAGAGCTGCGAGGAGCTGCAGCCCCAACCAGACCACCTCTTCCAAGGGATTTACACCCTGCAGCCCGGGCGATCGCGCTTCCCAGGGGCTGCGTCCCACCGCGTTGGGACTGATGCACGGTCGTGCCCCGACGCCTTCCCCCCCACCCAGACTCCCATAACCTCACCGCGTTACCCGCAGCCCTTCCTTTCCCGCCTTGTGCACGGAAAGGGTTAATAACAACAACAAAAAAAGCCAAGAAAGCCCCAATTCAGTGAGCAGGGAGGGAGGGGAAGCTCACAGACCCTTAGCTTAGCTTTGTGATACGTCTGCCATATCATACTGTGTGTTCAGGAGCTGTAATGATCTTAACAATTAAAGGGACCTCCTGAGAGGCTGCGCACGGAGGGGACAAGCACTTGCAGGACTCACACGTGCATCCCAGCCCAGTGCACGCTTCCCCTGGCAAAGGCGACTTCACAGGCGGCACAAAAAAAAAGAGAAAACCAGAAAAGACCGCTGCCCAGGTGGACCAATTCTCCTGGTTTAAATGTGAGCCCCAAAATCAATGCTGCAAAGCCATGGGCATCCCCAGAGCCGAAAGAAACACTCACCAGCACCCCTCAGGCAGCGATGCCAGCTCTTTGCAGCACAAAGGAACAAATTTTCATTCTCCTGCCCCACGTGAGCTAGGGAACAGCACTATCGGGGCTACAGCCACCCCAAAACCAGCAACAACCATCACTCCCCAGCAGGACCAGGCTCCCCAGAGCCCTAGGCATACACCTACCCTCTCCCAAATACTCAGCCTCAGGCCTTATATTGCCTTCAGGGTAAATAAATTACAGAAAACTCAGTACAGCTGTCCTTGGTGTGAGCAGGGGGGGGAAAAACCACCCCAAAAGGCCCAAACCCCACATGCTAAAGAGCTCCCAGCCCCCAGACGGGTGTTGGACCGGCTGATGGCCGCTAATACACATTAGTAAGGTGATGCCCAGCAAAGCGTGTGTGTGTGTCCACCAAAACCTCACCGAACTCTGTTTTCCTGCAAAGAGGAGCAGGGCCAGGGCGAAGCGGAGCTGCGGGAGGCGGCGAAGGCGGCGTGCGAAAACGTGGGGCGACCGGCAGCTATTTCTGCGCCGTGTCAGCACCCACTGACAGCAGCCGCAGTTTGCTTCTGCAATGCATCGCCGTGAGCGCCCCTGAGAACACAGCAAAGCGACAGGCGTATTTTTATATATGAAATCCACATACGTATATACGTATTTCTACGTTATCCCTGCAGTACACGGGATTGCAAGGCACGGAGCTTGCTGATTTTGGGTGCAAAGCTTGGGAGTTTGGGGTCAAAGCGAGCTGCTGGCAGGCACTAGGCTCCAGCAGCAGCATCCACCCCATGAGGTCTGCATTTAGGGGCTCCTGGGGCTCCCCATTTCCCCCTTATCTGATGGGCAGAAGCCTCTGGAAATCCCTTCTCCTTCCTTGCGCTCAGGGTCACTCTTTTTTTCCCCCCAATTTCTGGGACTCAGAGGTAGGGCCAGGCGAATGCAACCGATTGTGTAACATTTTGCTCAAAAAGCTTCTTAAGCAGCCACATATTTCTATTGGATTTCCCTTGCCCTTCGCTGCTGATTACGGGAGTATTTATATATAAATAGAAGCTGTCTTCCCCTTAATCTGCTCGTTTCTCCTAATTAACTCGGGGCTGCTCTCGTCGGGCTGCTCGGCCCCTGGGTTTTGGGGGTGCCAGGATCCAGCGGCACTCAGTGAGCCCAAATCTGCCAAGTTTCCTTCAGTGGCTGGAATCACTTTTTAGCTGGTTTTGAGGGAGCAAAGCCCTCCTGGCACCCGGTGGCTTGGAAAAAACCCCATTTCCAAACTTTACGTGCTCAATATCAGCCCCAGCATCCTCCCCATCCACCCAGCCCCCTGCTCGGGGAAGCGCTCAAACACAATTTCTTCACCGCACCTTCCTCCCTCCTCACAGAGCTTTCCCTTAATTTATGGAACGTCTCAATTTGTTAATTATTTTAATCATTATTACTCATCTTTCCCCTTCTTCCCCCCAAAAAAAACTTCATCCTGAGCCTGTCAATCACTTTAATAGCTGTTTACAACCTATCATCAAGTCTTGCATAACATCCACATGACTTCGCTCAGATGCCTCCGACACCCAAAAGCTGCCCCTGAGCTCTATTTTGGGAGCGATGAAGCCCACGGCACCAACCGGCTGCATCCCCCGCCGACGTGCCTGAGCCCCGGGATGGGGAAAATCAAAGGAAAAACCATCCCCAAAGCAAAACAATTTTGTAGTTAATATAAGAGAACCCCAGACTTCTCCCTGGGCCAGGTTTTGGGGGTGAGGGCTTGTTTGGGTGGCTGCTGACCCCCTCCTCAGCATCTCAGGTAGATGTTGCTCTGCTGCGTCTATTTGGAGAGATTGGGAGCAAAAAACATCCGGAGCAGCCCTGGACCACTTTGCAGGTGCTCTGCGGGGGCTACAGCTGCAACGGGGCCTCTGCCCCCTGCTCTCCTGGGCAGCAATGGGGGTCGGGGGGGGGGCACACACAAAGCACAGCAAACGCTGTTAAAAAGCTCATTTTCCAGCAAAGTTTTCCGCCCCGTGGCATCTCGGCGGCGGGTTGGCGGGCGGACGGGGGCAGAGGCGCAATCTGTGCTTGTACGGCTGCCGGCACGTTGCCAGCCCTTTTCGGCAGGCGATGGCTGGGTGGCGGGGCGGGGGGAGACACGAGGGCTCCTTTTTTAATCTCTCCCGTCCTCCCCCTCTCCCGCAGGTTTCATAACCCTTCAAAGCAAGGAAAGGCTCCTTCGCTTGGCGGCTAACGAGCCCCCGCGGAGGAGGAGCCGCGGCCCTGGCAGGCAGCGAAGTTCGGCAGCAAAATCTCCCCGCTGCGGCACATGTCGGGGCAGGGGGGATGCGGAGGGGTCTCTGTGGGGTCCCACCACCCGCCGCAACCCCCCAGGACCCACACCGGCAGCCCCAGGGGTGCAGTTTTCCACCAGGGCTGCCCCAATTTGGCCGGTTCTCACCCCAAAACGCCCCTTGGCACCGACTGTGGCACGATGCCACCCGGGGCTGGGAAACCTCTCCCTCCCCGTGCAGACGCTGTGTGCAAATATTTATTTACATAGTGTAAAGGGGCTTATTTATTAAGCTACGGCTGACAACTGTATCCAAACTAATTTCTCTTAATAAGGCGCTTGCAGTCACCCTGGCAACAGCATCGGAGCACCCTGGCTGAAGACAACAGCTTAACTGGGTGAAAATTCCCTTGGATGCAAAGGGGGATGCTGAGAGGGACCCTCCGGAGATGCTGCGGCCGGAGAGACCCATTCCCGCTCCTGGGGAGACCCACTCCGTCCCCGGAGAAGATGGCAGCTCCCAGCCTCTCCTAGCAGCCAGCCCTGCTCTCATTAGCGGCCCAATTAGCCAACTGAAGGGCAGCTAATAAATCAAGAGTTGCTGCAGCACAGCGGGCAGGCATGGCCGGGCACTTTTTTAGCACACGGCAGGTCCCTCGGGGCGAGATGCTGGGGAAAAGCAGCGTTTTCCATCCAGGCGGCTTTGCCAAGGGCGCGGCTGGAGCAGGGCGGAGAATTTTGGGAAGAGAAAGAGGATGAGGAAGCGATCACCACCCCCTGCCCCAGTGCCTTTCCCCGGTGGGTGCAGGCTGGGGGCTGGCAGAGGTGGGGGGACGAGACAGAAACAGCCACCCCTCTGCTCTGGTCCAGAGGGGGCAAACGGGGCCGTAACTATCTATTTTTTTAAAATATCTGTATATATACGTAGGTCACCAAAGGCAGGAGGGCATAGGAGCAGGTCCTTGCTTGCCAAGAGGAAAATAAGGGACGACATAGCTCCTACCTGCTGCTTCGGGCTGGAAAATGTGATGGCTGCTTTATAAATGCCTGTAATAATAACAACACTAATTAAGGAAGGTGTAGGATGAAAGCAGAAGGACTTCGGCATCCTTCTGATGGCCCAGGTGACAGGGTAAATGCTGAAAGCCCTGATACTAGACAGGGAGATGGTAGCGGAATTTCTCTGCTCCTCTCCTCTGCCTTGTAGAGGAATTAAAACCAACTGCCCCTGATTTTTCAAACCCCGTATCTGTCGGCTTACAAAGCGCTATGCAATTCAGGGTTTGCGAAACACAGCTCTTCAGAACCTGATGGAAGCTCCTTCCCCTCTGAAATCCAGATCTTAACTCATGTGCAAAAGCAGGATGGGATTTTTTTGGACAGCCCACGCAATGCTCCAGCCACCTGGGATGCCCCGGCGGAAGAGGGCAGGCACAGCCCTGGGAAACCCACCCCAAAACAAAGGACTCGTGCCGGGCAGTCAAGCAGGTCATGATTTACTGCGACAACAACACTTCTGCAACAGAGAACATGACTGCACCAAGGCGCCCGGCCGGCAAACCCGCATCGCCGCCAATCATCGCCACGCTGGGGACCCCGGAGAGGTGACACCGAGAGCAGAGAGCGGAGGGATGCTTGTGGTCCCTGGCGCTGGTTTCCCTCCCGTCTCCCCTCTCAGACACACAGACACAAAACAGAAACCTGCTGAAACACAGCAAGGCTGCTACACGCCAAGGGAGGGAGCGAAAGGCAACAGGTTTTGGACGGGCTCCACGGGGCATTGCAGCCACGCCGGAGGCAATGGCGTGCGATTCCCTCCGTAGGCACTTGATCCACAGAGCTGCCGCTGCAGAAAAGCCCATCCCGGGGGCTGTCCGGCAGGGCCCGACGCTGCCAGGGCCAGGCAGCGAGCTCGATGCCTCGGCAGAGAGTGAAGCGGGAGGCCCGGGGGTGAGGGCACCCAGCTCTCTGTGCAGGGCGCGAGGTAGCGACGGCGAGCATCCCCACGCCTGCTGGGGTGCCAGGCAGCAGGTTTGAGGAGACTCACCCCCTTCGTGTTCCGGCATGGACCATCCTGGAGCATCCTCCGACGCCGAGCTGGCCGCGGCAGCTGGGCAGAGGTGGCGTGCACAGCGCAGGTCGGGGCTGAAGAAGCGAGAGCAGCAGAGAGCGCGGCGTCGGGCTCCGAAATGGGCTCACCTGTTTCATCCTCTCTTCCTTCCCTGAAAGCCAAGGGGATGTAGGAAGGGCTGTGCGTGCAGAACAAGGGACCCGTTGACTCCAGGAGCCCCCAAAGTGGGGTGGACGCTCATTTTTCTGATGGGTCCAGATTAATAGAGCACTGGGAAGCTCCTGGGAGTCAGCCTGGGTCTTTTGGGAGAACCAAGGGATCAGAAACCAGCTCAGCAGTAACCCCAGGAGGGCTGAGATACACGTGCCCTGGGAATAAACCCTGCTCTGGTAAAGTCAGGGGGACCAGAACGGGTCGTGGTGGGCAGGGAGCTGAAGAAAGGCAGGAAACACGAGGTAGGTTTTACTCGTGAGCTGAAATACTCCCAATTTCCACCAGCTCTGCTCAGAAAAAAACCCCAAAAGATTTCGTGCAAAGCAGATTCTTGCTCATGACGCTTTGCTAGGGAATGGAGGGGATGCTTTCTTCCATGGGAAGGGTTCAAAGAAAAGATGCTTTGTCTAAGGAGGAAACACCCTTTCCCATATTCCCACATTTTCCCAGTTTCCCAACTCTCTGCAGCTGGACGGTTTCCAGCTCTTACACTCACATTCCCCTTCTTACCCATCCCTCCTCGGCAGAAGCGCCAAACCCCCTCTGCCTGTGAATCAACTGCGTTTCCTTTTATTTTTCTAAGCCCCCAGACAAAACCAGTCTAAGGGCAACCAGAACTGGGACCTTTCTCCAGCAGAAAATTAAAGATAAAAAATTAATGGAAAAAAAAACCCCCAAACCTGGAACTTGTATTTCCCCCTGGGAACGCTACTGACTTCTAGTAACAAGTGAGCTTTTGGTTGAAAAATGTCCACTCCCAGCTTCTTCTCCCTGTCTCGTCCTGTTCTTCACATCAGCTTCTGGAAGCCACAGTCCTCACGGTGCCTCCGGTGCCCTCAGTCTGCTATGAATTACGGTGGGTAACGAAGCTCCCAGCAATCGCCTGGGTATCGCTGGGCTGTGCTGGAGCTGGCGAAGGAACGTTGCTGCACGGTGGTGAAAGCTGCCCGTCACGGAGAGCTGTGGTACCCATGACGGGTCTGGGGATGCAATTTGTGTCCGGCCACCTCTTGGCTTTAAGCAGCACGAATGCAAGAAGCGGAGATGGGGAGAGCAAGAGGCTCTGCATCACCCCGGGGTTTGGCAGTGCTCTTCCCCTCTCTTCCCTTCAAGGGGGTTGAGGCAAGGGCAGGGCTGGCCATGGCTCTCGGGATAGATGCCGCAGGGGCCCCGGTGCAAGCCCACCAGCTCGGGTGGGGCATTTAGAGGGTCAGGCATCCTTGAGAGAGCAAGCCTCCAAGCCGCTGGATTCAAAGGCAGGTCCCTGCGGTTCAGATCAGTGCATGGGAGGCTCGTGCGCAGAAGGAAGGATGCAGTGTTTTGGCAGGGAATAAAATTCCTCCATTATTTTAATGCAGGGGAGCTCTATTTGGTGTCATTTGCAAGGGGCTGGTTTCCTTAGCCCGTCCCTTCCTTCAGTCCCGGGCACCCTTGCTCTGCCTTGCGAAGCTCCAATGGCACGCCGTTGGCTGCGAGGGGTCTTGCAGACCCCCTCTGGGATTGCAGAGGGGCTGGCGGGGCCCAGCACTGCCTGGATGTGATGGGGTTTGGTCCCAGCCTCCGACTGGCCCGGCTTGCCGGTGCGTCGCTGGGCTCGAGGCAAGGCAGCATCCTCCTGGCCGCAACAGCAGGGTTGTTCTTCAGACGGTCAGTCCCAGCCCGGATTTCCTTTGGTCCATGAGATGAGCGCCTCGTTAGATGTCCACCTTTGCCAAAAGACATCTGAGATGGCAGCAGCCAGGCAGGAGCCTCAGGAGAGCAGCGACTCGGGGCTGGAGGACCGCAGCGGGGGCTTGGCAGCGATTTGGGGCTGGGAAAAGGCAGCCAAGTGAGGACGGGGCAAGCTGAGCAGGAGACCTGCTCTGGGAACAGGGCTGGGAACCAGGAGAAACCAGGATCAGAGGGAACTGCTGAGGCTGGAGGTGCTGCTCCAGTTAAAAATAAATAGCATCCTGCTGCGGGCAGGCGGTAGGTACCCTCCTGGGGCAAAATACCAACCGCTGAGCACAGGATTTTGCCCGGGCTGCTTCCATTTGCAGGGCTTGCTCTAATAAACACACACTGTCCCTGCAGCAGAGGAGTTGAGCTCCTTGGAGGCGTTTCCCTGAGGACGAGTCCCTGCTCCTGCGCCCTCGGTAAGCTGCCCAAGCCTCTCTCCTCATCCTCTTTACACGCTGCTTGGGTTGTAGCACAGCAGGTTGAACTCCAGGTTTTCATCCCAGTGCCGGAGCAGGACAAAGAGCTGCTGGGCAGCGGCTTTCACCGTGGCCAGGCTGTATCCCTCCGGGAAGTCCTGTTCGCTCAGCCACAAGCTGGCCTTGGCAGCCACCAGCTCCCACTCGATGAAGTAGGAAGCTGAGCTGTGCTCCAGCCAGGCCAGGGCCACCGCCGTGGCCCACAGCATCCCCTCCGGCTCCGTCTGCTGCTGCAACTCGATGTCAAAGAGCAACGCCTGAACCTCGGAGTCGTCCGTCTCCGATCCCCGGCCACTGTCGGCTTGCCACTCGGCCGAGGCTGGCGTGCTCTCTGGAGAGGAGAAGCGTCGAATGGTGATGGCCGGTGGGGAGAGTTCCTTCTCGGCTTTCAGGGCTTTGGAGATGCTTTCCACTGCGCTGCCCGAGAAGTGGCGAAGGCGGCCGGTGTCCTCCACGTGCCTGCCGGATCCCTCCGGCACCGCGCACAGAGCAACGTCTCTGTTGGTAGGACTCTTTCCGTGCGTGCCATCGGGAACCAGGAGCTGCTGGCCAGAGCTGAGGGTTTTGTGGTCCCCAGAGGGACTGGCCTTCTTGGTGCTGTAGGAGCTGGAGGGGCTGAGGGCCAGGCGGTGGCAGGCAAAGGGAGATGTCCACTTCAGCTTCTCCATGGGGATGTTGATGGCATCGCAGAAGGCTGAGTTCATGAGAAAGGCACCGCAGGCCAGCTGCAGAGATGCCTGCAAGGATTGGCAGGAACACAGAGAAGCTCTGAGATACCAACCACTTCTGGGAAGTTCAGGACAAAGGCATGCATAGATGGAGCAGCTCTCTGTCTCTGAGCAGACCATCAGATACGGCCACCAGAGACAGCAAGAGGCAGGATCTGGGGGGGGGATCCTCCTGCCCTCTGCCCCCCTGCAGTGACCATGCAACCCCAGCAAGACCCGGGAATGAGCTGCTCACCAGGGGAAGGTAGTCTATGTTCTCATTATCGCCCTCGGAGCTGGCTTCGCTCACTCTGCTTGGAGATTTACTCATGAACCCTTTGGCAGCTCGAGTCAGCAGCCTGGTTTTATTGAGGGTCAGCCTGCAGGAGGACAAAAAGGTGGCCACAACCTCCGTGCCCCTCCTGATGCCCACCCTCCCCTCCAAAAACCATCCCTGGTCCCCAGGCATTGCCATCACGCTCGGTCCCAGCTCCGGATGCTAACCCTGGGGTGTCCCTCCTCTCCCCCTCACTTGTGTTTGCGTCGGACCCACGGAGGTGCAAGACATCTGCTAAGGTCAGAGGAAGGTTGAGCTGGCCCATACCTGGCAGCAAAGAGGCTCTCAATGGATTTTTGGGCTTGTGCAGAGGAAGCAGACAGGCTCTGTAATGGCCCTGGGAAGAAACACAAAGCTGGGGGTAAAACAAGGTGCTAGAGGAGAGCGAAAGAGAGCAGAGTCCGCACGCTGGGAGGTGGGGGGGGTCTTGTTCCACTGCTGAGTCTTTGGCAAAATCTTCCCTCTCCCCTTGCCTCGGTTTTTCTACATGGATAATGAAATTCCTGCACCTCTCAAAAAGGAACCTGGGGGAAATCTATACCAAAGGCCCCATCAGGCTCTGTCCTTTGCACCCCAGAAGGATTCAGGTCTTGTGCTCACAGGCCTAATTTTAGGTCATAAAGTTTTATAAAAACCCCCAAAACTCAGCAGAAGTATTTGGTGAAGAGCCCAAATCACGGACTCGATGCACCCGCACCCTGGCAAGTACCATCAGCTCTTTCCCCTACCTTCGGGGAGCCCGCAGCGCTCCCAGCCAGAGGAGGAAGGGGTGCTGCAGGGCGACAGGCTGCTCTCCTCTGCATCTGCAATGGAGGAACCACATCAGCAATGCCACCCAGCCGAAATCGCGGTCACGTCACCGTGCCGGGCTGCGGCACGGCTGTTCTCCCTCTCCGCGGGATTATCAGGTTAATGAGCCTGATCAGGGGCGATTTTAATTCAACTGCAGATCTGACAATGCCAGACAAGGTCCAATCCAACTCATCTTCATTAGCGGAGGATTTGGTGACAAGCAAGTGTCTCACATCCCCTTGCCTCTAATTACACCCGGTTTCATCCCTCATGTTATCTGTGCTACGGCTGCCAATTAACTTCCAAGCATTGTCAGCGGCCACTGCCTGCGATTTGGGATTTTCAGGAGAAATTGCAGCTTCTTCCCTATTTAAGGAGATGGAGTCCAGCCAGACACATGTCTGGTGAGCACCATATTCAAAGAGGAAGGCAGAAGAAAAAGAAAGATCAGAGAAGATGTCCCCTTCATAGACTAAACCACTGACAGACATAACACCAGAAAGGAGACAAACTCCCAGGGAATCTTACTCATGCCGTAAAATCCATCGTCTCCATTCTGGCCGCAAGCTGATTGCGGACGTCCTGGGGAAAAGCCACGATGCCTTCTGTTTCCCGAGCTCAGGCTCCTCTGGCTGCCTTGCTTGGATGCTGCCCCTTGGCACAAGAGAAGGGAATTGCCAGCGTTAGAGAGGGACTGACACGCACACGATGGCAACAAAACCCACAGATTGATGAGCTTGGGCAGCTCTGGGCATCCAGATTAAGAGCAGACCTTTTGCTCATGGGGAAGAAACCTTGCGTGAGGTTTCTCAGGTGACACCCTCCCTCCAAGGACAACGTTTCGCCCCTCCACTGGCCCCACGTTACCTGTGAGGGTGTACTCGATGACAGTGGGCAGGTAGGCGTTGGTGCTCAGGTCCACCGGCATGAACGCCGTGTACTTGCTGATGACGTTGCAGGCCTTGCTGGTGTGGACAGCATTGACCTGGTACCGCCGTCCAGACCCTGCCATGTGAGAGACACCAGGGTTAGAGCCCTTGTGCCCCGTGGGCTCCATCCACCCCTTGGACCCAGCTCCCAGACCCACCTCCATGCTTGGGCTCCCTGCCCAGCAGGGACTGTATCCCTCTAGACTCTGCCTACTGCTTCTTCTGCTCTTATTTTATGCACAGATGCACATCGTGGAGGAGAAGTTTGACAAAACCCAGGGACATGCACAGCCCAGAGCAGTGATGTGTGGCTGCTGTTGGACCCTCTGAATTTGATACCACCTCCCAGCTCCAGGTGACTAAGTCCTTAAAAATAATCACTGTCACCCAATGCGTGAAGCAGAGGAGCACGAAGGAGCACGAGCTAGAGCATGTTAAAGTGCAGTGAGGCTGCAGAAGCAGGAGAAAAGTGCAAGGCAGCTGGAGCGGGCTGTCATTTGGGAACTATGTGAGACATTCCCTAATATTTCACCACTGCCTGCCCTTGTATTAACTCGAGAGCTGCTGAAGCTGCTGCAGAGCCCACCCCGAGGCAGGGCAGGGTCCCAGCTTGCAGGCTGGCTGGGACCCACGCATTACCGTGCTCGATTTCACACTCCTTCTCGGCAAGCTGCTCAAAGTCCCGGATGACCGACTTGGCTGCCAGGTGGTGGAAGGTCTCACTCCACAGGTCTGCGTCGCTGTCCGCCCGGCTTTCCCGCTCTCGGAAGAGAGGGCGGATATCAAAGGCAACTTCCCACTGCACAGGCTCGTTGCTTCTTAGCCCCTTCACCACCACCTTGCAGAGGGTCCTGGGGGAGTGCGGGGAGCTGTGAGCAGCGCTGAAGTCCAAGTCCTGGGGCTCCCAGTCGGAGGAGGTCTCCGTTTCAAATGTGAAGGAAGGATGCTGGGCAGACTCTGCAGAGAAGGGAGAGGCGGATAATTAATCACATCTGTGGGAGCTGAATTCCCCACTGCCACCAAGAAACCATAATTAATACTTCCTAATTTTCACACAGTGCCACAGAATGCGATGCAACACCACCGAAACCCCGGCACGGGCCGGCGAGGCTGGCCATGCCCCCTCAGTTACCCAGATCCCCGGGGCTCCGGCTGTCTGACGAAGACCGCAGGCTGGCGTTGGCATCGAGTGGTCCCAAGCCCCTTCCCGGAGCCCCGTCTGGCACCAGTGGGGGGTCAGCATCGTAGCAGAAGGACATGCAGCTCCGGTGGAGCAGGGACGGCCGCCGAGCGCCCGCGCCGCGGATCCTCGTGGCAGAGACAAGCGAGCTGGCTGTGAAGGGCTGAGAGCCGAGCAAACGTTAGGGCTGGAGCTGGCTGCAGGACAGCAGGGACCTGCTCTGTCCCTCTTGATCCCGTTTGCTCCCTGCCCGATCCCAGCGTGAGATGCAATCGTGCAAACATGTGGGTCCCTCTCTGCTCAGCCCCGGCTAGGATCCATGCCCAGACAAAGCCCTCCATCAGACCTGCAGGGTGTCCCCAAGGGACCCCGGCTCCAGGGGCTCCTTCTCCAGACAGGCAGAGGTAAAATATGAGTTTCATGCCTCCAGACATTTTAATGACTTCACTTGGGAACCAAAGGAAAGAAGAGAGACAGAAAGATCAAGGACCAGTTGCTTAGTAACGAAAGGAGTGAGGCGCAGGGGATGGGGAGAAGGGAATTTTTATCTTCTTTTTTTTTTTTTTTTTTTTTTTACAAGATTGTTTCTCCACTTTTAGGAGACATGAATCCCCCTTCAGCATCTCTGGTGCCACATCCCGCACAGATGTCCCCTTCTGTGGCTAGCACAGACACTGAGCTCTGGCTGTTTCTATCCCCGTCCCCAGGGCTGTGGGAAGGTCCCCCTAAAACCAACAGTCTCTCTATCTTCCTAGCACAACACCAGCAAGGGACAGAGGTGGTAAAAAGTGGTGGATCGCAGTGACGGATGGAAAGATGCTTTCTCTGGGTGGCAGGCAAGAACATGGCCTCCATCATCACTGAATTTTTGACGCTCTGAAACCACTAGCAAAAATGGGAGGCAGACAGCTCCAGGAGCTATTTACCAAGCTAGGACTGAGATATTTAAAAGCAAGCTGGTCACAGAAGCCAGACCCTCTGCATTCAAAACCTGCTCCTTCTCCTGCCTGTACTCTCCTCCCAGCCAGAGGAAGCTGGCTGGGAACGGAGCTGGGGGTTTGAGCTGCCTATCGCAAGCGCTGACCTTTCCTTCCCAGCACGGTGCGCGTAGAGATGTGCTGAGGGCTCACATTCACACTTCTGAAAATGTCAAGCCCTGGTAGCCAGACTGGGAGAGCCGCTGGGAGCCCTCGCAGAACGCAGCACGAGGGATAGCAAAACCAGGCTGCAATTAATTAAGACCAAGATGTATGCTGTTAACCGTTTAGTGCCCTCCAGAAGGGAGCTGTCTCCATCTCTGCCTTCACGCTGAGCATCCTGTGGGCAGGAGGATGCTCTGTGGACATTCGCAGTGCAGCCAAGGTCACATGTACCCCTAAAACCCACTGCCCTTCGTCAAGCGATGCCGTTCACCACCCTCACTGCTGCAGCCGGAGGGCAGAGGTCTCATTCCTCCCTGTGAAGCACTGGCCCTTCTTCCCCTTCGCCCCCCATCTCACCTCCAGCCCCCCCTTCACCCAGCTGATCCCTAACCCACAGCAGGAGAGAAACGAAAGCCCCAGACATCGCTCTCCGAGTTTCCATGGGAACAAAAGTGCTGCTGGTCCTCCCAGCCCTGCAGATGCTGATTTCAGAGCAGAGCATCCTGGTGATGCCAAGGATGGGAGAAAACCATCTCTACCCTTCCACAGATCAGTTGAAAAAAATCTTCCTGAATTTCACCTGCTCTTTGCTGCAGGCAGGGGACATAACACTGTTCAGCAGATGTATTGTCACACAGGTCCGTGTCTCAGCCCAACGCTGCATATGGGCCATGGTTCCAGCTAGAGCAGCGGGGGATCTGCTCCGGGACTGACTTCTTTTTCCCTGCAGGGCACAGATGTGCCACAGCCATGTAGAGAGTTTGCATCACAAGGCCAAACTCCAGGGAAATAAGGAGGAAGCAGCAGCCTGGGGATCAGATGAGCAGAAGAAGGGGAGAAGCATTTAGGAAAGAAAAGCTGGGCTCCCGTGGGGAGGCACTGCTATGGGATATCAGGACAGCACCCTGTTCCCTGCTTGGCTTGTTTCCTACGTGTTTGTGATGTGCTGCAGCACAGAGCACAGCCACATCTCTGTGTGTGTGTCTATATCTATATCTATATCTCTATATCTATATCTATATCTATATCTATATCTATATCTATCTCAGGACTAGTGTGAGCCAGGCTCCTTCCCTTATGCATCTGAAATTTTCCTGCTGCTGCATGCTGGCCTCTGCCTGCAGGCAAAGCCTCTCCAGGGATCACGTACCTGGAAATCCATCTGCCAGGGCTCCAGGCTGACCTGCTGCAGGTCTTGCAGGTGGGTTTTCCGAAGGGGGTTTTTCACCAGGGCGGTGCCAGGATCGCTGGCCGTGGGCACCTTCTTGTAAGGCTCGTGGTCAGAGATTTGGGTGGTGCTGTACGCCCGTCTCCTGGAGGAAGCCTTCACGTCTATTCCTGCACAGTGGGAGAGAGGATCAGCTCTGCTGCAGAGCGGGACCGGCTGGCACCTTCCACCCTTGGCTCATGGTGGGCAGCAGAGAGCCCACCCCTGTGGTCCTCCCGGGGCCGAGGGGGTCACGTTCAGCCCTGCACGGTTTTAAGTGAAGCAATGAAACAAGGGAAGGAAATAAGAGCCTACACTCAAAACTCCTGGGGAAGTCGGGAGAGCAGACTGGGGAGGTTTTGTCTGAGCAGTTTTCAGCCAGAAAAATCCTGACTGCATTTCCCCAAACCTCCCTGGAGAAGACAAAGGGTTTACTAATGAAATTTCATTAGCGCAGACATTCTCCTGTCAGAGCAAGAGAAAAATTTCATTTGGAAAGGCATGATTTCGCATTGCTTTTGACAAGGCTGAGGGGATGCACAGTTCCTCTCTGAATATAAGGAAAGAACATCCTGTGAGTAACAGATGTTTCCTTGCAGCATGGAAATGCGACCAGCTCTGGAGCGCAACCACCCGCTTTATGCTGCGTGTTGCTGACACAAACACCCAGCCAAGCTGTGATGGCGAGGAGTGTCACGCTAGGGACGGGGCTTCGGATCCATTTCCCCCCTCTCCTCATCTCAAACTGCAATGTCAGGGTTTGCAGGGAAGTGACAGCTTTGCAGGTGCAGGGACAGTCTAGCCGGGCTACCCATTTGCTCGCTCCTCTCCTTCTCTGCACACCGGAGGGCAGCTTGGGAAGCTTGTAAATAATTATGTGGCCAAAGCTTGAGCTGCTTTGAAAATCTCCAGGGAAGCAGGTTCTCCAGGGCTTCCCGTTGATTTCCTGACAGGTTTGGATAAAACACCCAAACCAGACTCGCTCAAGCCTCGGGAGATCTGTCATCCCTCCTGCAAACTCCTCCGGCTCTTTGCAGAGATACAGCCAAAGAGACTTTTTTCTCAGACAAGCAAACTGGCAGAGCAGTGACGGAAGCTTGATTAGAAAGACAGGGGCATCACACCCACACTTGTACAGAGGAAAATCTGACCGGTGTCTGTGTCCGATTCTCCCCCGGGGTCTCTGCCCACCATCAGGTGATCGGGGGCACGCTCGGCGGGGCAGCAGCCCTCCGAGTCTCTGGAGTGGTTCCAGCTCTCCATGCCTGCTCCTTCCTCCTGGGAGTGAAAGAAAACAGAGCTACCCGACTCCTGGGACCGCATCATGCTGTAACGTCGCCTCTTGTCCTGGGGAGAAGCAGAGAGAGGGGATAGGTCCTACCACCACATCCATCAGCCGGCTCCCAGCTGGGAGGAGCCACTGCTTGTGCACCAGCACCTTTATCCGCTGAGTTCCTATTTCTCCCTGATGTCTCACCCACCATCTCCCTTGAGGACAGAGCGAGAAAGCAGGAGACGCCTCCTGACCACGCACAAAGAGCCAAGATGCCCGCTTGTGCACGTGCACACCAACGCTTGTGCACGTGCACACCAACACCCCCTGCTCCCAGGACAGCCCCTCCAGCCAGCACAGTGTTGGACTCACAGATCTGGGGTTAGAGATGTACGGGGAGGTGTCACAGATGATGCTGTAGCCAACCAGGTGGTCACCAGGGAAGAGGCAACTGGTGCTGACGGGGGAAACCAAGACCTCAGTGCTCTCGGGAAAGACCCACTCCACAGACACGTCACTCAGGACCGGTGCCATCGCCTTCTTCAGCGACTTGATCATCTGCGGCAGAAAGCAAAGGGGAGCGGTTATGCAGCAAGCGGATGTTGTGTGTGCCACGGTGTCTGTGCTGTGTACTGCAGGGGAAGGGGAAAATTTCTCCAAACAAATCCACCAGCTGATTCCTACCCTCTCCTGACCTGAGATGGGAGCCTGGTCCCTCTTAGACTGCTCTAACACCCATCCCAGTGCCCCCAGCCCCTGGCACAGTTACACCAAGGGCAGCAGAGCATGTGTCACAGAATCATAGAATCGTTTAGGTTGGAAAGGATCTTTAAGATCACCGAGTCCACCTGTAAACCCAACAAAGCACAGGGCTGATCTCACACTGTGTATTACCAGCCTGGAGCAAGGTAGGGGCTTGTGGCCAGAGGTATCTTGCTCCGGTGCGAGGCAGCACCCCCTGCTTCCCCCCAGCACCCAGGAAAAGCTGTTGACCTTCACTTGTCCAAACCCCGGCCCTGCCTCAAGCCCCAACACTCACACACCGACTGACAGCACTGTGATTTTTTGGTACAGATCCTTGCTGGCACAAGCCACCGCCAAAGATCAGCAATGCTCTGCCAATTACACATGTGGAGAAGACCAATAACCGTGAATATCTCATGGACAAACCTACCAGGGAGCCATCTACAAGAGCTTCCCTGCACACCAGGGGAAGTGAACACCAGATTTAGAGGCAGAACAGCTCAAATGTTCTCTATCGTTCACTGCTTTTTCACAGGCTCAGGAAGACACACCAGGCTGTGTTTTATAAGGCCATTAATTGATGCCTCAGACTGCTGAAGGCACCAAGCTGCACAGCCCGCAAAGCTCTTTATTAATAGCTCTATAAAAAAATCTCCTCTCCCTTCACCGTCTTTGCTTTTAATTTACATCAGAAATGCTGACGCCGTTCTGTCTTAGAGAGGTTTTTGTGTGCTCCAGGTTTCTGCAGAAGAGTGGACTGCTGAACTACTCCTTTGGAGATCAAGAACGTAGAAGCCAGCTTTTTAGAGATATTTAGGAGCTAAAGACCCAATTCTCTCTGGGTTTAGTCATCCAGCGGATGACAGGCTAGGCACCGCGCTTTCACCAGGGGACAGAGCCATTCTTACACCGTATTTGAGGCATATTGGTTCACTCAGTCTTCATGGGGAGAGTGGAAATGAAGAGGCTCCCCCCTTTGCTTTAAGGTTGGCTTAATAGGCAAATCTATCACAGCATATTCCTCTCCCTCAAACCCTGGATACTTCTCGCCTGAGCAACGCCAGGGCTGAGCCTGACTTCAAAACTAATTGGCTGCTTTGATGCCGGTTCCTCTGCCCTCGCCAGTGTCTGAGGCAGCAGCTACCTTTGAAGCCAAAGCTGCTGTATCGCAGCTATCGCTTCTCCCCATCCCTGCACAGAGGGTAAACACACCCTCCCACTCCCTCTGACAGCTGGAGATGAAGATGCTCTTTCATCCCCTCCCGCTCGCCCACCTGCTGCCGAGTGGGAGTTGGAAAGGCAGCACCAGGATGGGGAATAAGACCCGCTAGTGAGCTGTGGCCTCCCCCTCGCTGAACCAGAGCATCGTTAGAGCCTCACAGGGTGGTCCCCCGGGAGCGGGCAGCCGTACCTTGGGCTGCAGCCTCTCGCCCTCCGCCAGGAACTCGGCGATGCCCCTGGACACAGCAGCCAGCCCCCAAACCAGCCTCTTGCAGGCGTTTGGCCCGATGCCGAAGCTGTAGCACCTGCAAAGGAACGGGGACGGTCAGGATCCAGGGGACAAGCCATCCCAACCCCCAACCCCACACAGCTCACCCGCTCCCTGCAGACAGAAGACCCCCCCACTCCCAGCTTCATCCCACTGCTATGCAGTTGTCCGGCATGTCTGGAGGAAAATAAACCAGCTTCTCTTTTAGGTGGCTGGCAGGAGGGTCGGGAACCGTCAGCCCCCTCTGCTCAGCAGACCTCAATCCCTGGTGCTCAGGGTCTTCCCAGCAGGACCCCAAGCCCTTGCCTCCCCTGCAAACACAAACAAGCTGTTTTTCTGCCTGTTCAGCTCTTTTCCCTGCTGAGTGTCTGTGGTCAACAGCACTAAAGACCCAGTAATTATCTCTGCTCACAATTAAAATAAACGTTTTCTCAAGGAAGGAGGAACCAGCCAGGCGAGGCTGCTCCCCTGACTCCCAGCTCAATGAGTCAGGGTTTGGTTTTGGCTGAAGGCTGCAAACCCAGAGCCGACCTGGAGCCTGGGCCGGGGGGACAGGAGGTGGGGATGGACGCGGCAGGAAGCCAGGAGGTACAGGTGGGATACGGCGTTCGACCAGGGCAATGGATAGCTGAGGAAGAAACCACCTTCGGCAGCAAACTGTATCTGCACGAGGGGCTTTTAGAGGTTTTTAATCCCCAGCTGACTGCAAATCTTAGGCCAGCCTCACACCCTCTTAAATCAGGCTCTGATCCTCTCTTGAGACGGGGCCGCACACAGGACATGATGGTGGGCTGGGCAGGGTCACCTCAGACCACCCTCTAACTCCGATTGCATTTAGCCCACCACCGTGCCCCTGTAAGAGCGAGGGGTGGGCTGCCCTATACAGCTGGGAAGCAGCTGGACCTCCATATAGCAAAAAAAAGGACAGGGCAGCTTCCCTGATAAGCCCTGAAGTCTGAGGGGTGGAAGAGGAATAAGGTTTTCTGACGTTTTTCTTATGTTTCATGCCCTTAAAGAGGCAGAGGAGAAACCAGACCAGCCTGTCACCAGGGCTGGGGAGCCAGGCTGGGAGCTCGATGCACAAATTAGCTGCTTTTTACATTGCTCTCTTTCAGCATATTCAATTCTGCACAGCCCCATCCTGGAAGCAGCTGGGGCCAGACCCAGATGTGCTTTAAAAAAAAAATAAAAAAAAACCAACCCGGCAAGGAAGATTGTTCGTGTGTCAATCTCTCCTAGCAGGAAGCATCAGACGAGAGCCTGTGAAGTTGTCAGCCCAATTATCCTGCTTTTGATTGTTTAAAAAGCATCTGAACTTCTGGGATCTGTTCCAAACCCTTTGAGGTTCTCCCATGGCTCATATCAGCAATCTCTCCTGCCTCCCTCTCTGAAGCAGGGATGTCTGTGAGATGGAGCCATGTTCAAGGAGAATTGCATCCCCCACATCGTGCCGGGCTTTTGCCCCCGCAGCAGTGAGCCCCGCTGCTCTCTGTACCTGGTGGAGCAGGAGTGGTTTCGCAGCAGCTCCAGGACCTTCCCCGTGTTGCTGATGGCCCCGTCTGTCAGCAGAAAGAGCAGTCGGGGATGGCCCCTGTGGATGGGCTGCCGAATGACCCACTTCAAAGGTGATAAGATGTTGGTGCCACCCATATCAGCCCGGATCCTCTTGATGCTTTTGCAGGCGATGGCCAGGCTCTCCTGCCCAAAGGAGCAGCGGAATCATCAGCCTCTGCACCAGCGCCCTCCGAGCACCAAGGAAATGCGACTTCCCCTTTACCCACCTCGCAGTAAGTCTGGCTGGCAGGAAAGAGGGTCTTGAAGGTGGATCCAAACCCAATGACGTTGAAGAGACACGCTGGCATCAGGCTCTTGAGAATGACCAAGAGGGCATCCTGGGGAGTGGAAAGCAAGCAGACATCGGGCACGCCAGGTCTCTCCGTAAAAGCTCTGCCCAGACCCTACCTTGCCATCACACCTTACTCCCACCTGCATTTGGCTGCGTGCGTTTAATACTAAAACCGAGAAAGCCCTGCATATTATCCTGCTCTTTCCAAAGTCCCTTAATGATATTTGGGTCCCAAAGCAGTGAGGAAAATGGGGAGCCTTAAAAAAAAAAAAAAAAGAGCTGAACAAATTTTTCTGTTTGTTTTTAACTGATTAAATTTGTGCTTGCAATACGGTACTGCAGCATGGAGCTAGTGGGTGAGAAGCAGAGTGTGAAATTGAGAAGTGCGACACGCAATGCATTTCAATGTCCAAACTTGCAGAAAATAAACAAATAGCTTGAAGTTACACAAAAGGAAAAGCCTCCCCCATCCCCATTTCTCTTATATTTGTAGCTGGCATCAATTAAAATAACCGTAGAGACAGTTTTAAGCAATTTTCTTTACCAGAGGTGGTTATCTAACTTGCCTATTCCTGGTCTTTACATAAGGGAAGAGCAATTTAAATTGTCTCAGACATCTGTGATGGCTGTGAACAACTCCAGGACAGAGCTTGTGTTAGCAGCGACCAGGCAAGAGCTACCCAAGGAGCTCCTGAGCTTGCAGGGGCAGTGGGAACAATTAGCATGGCAGGAGAGGGAGGCCAATTTAAAGCAAAGTGCTGGCAGTGTTCAGGAGTTTGGTTCTTGCTGTTTATGTGCTGATAAAGGCAGACTCCTGCCAGTCTGCCTAGGGCAGCAGAAACCCTAGAGCCAGCCCCAAGAGAAAAGCTGCCAAGGTCAAACGAGCAAAAGCAGCCTCTTTGCTTTGTCATATGCGGTGGCAAAGACCGAGTGACCGCAGAGGGTGGGTGCTGGAGCTGCACGCAGAGAAACCCCCCACCTGGGAAGCGCTGCAGGGAGATGGGAGGCAGGCCAGTCCAGGTCCCGAACCCTGTAAGACTCAGTGGCAAGGCAGAGCCGGAGCACTGCGAATCAGTGAAATAACGTATGAGAATAGGGCTGCCCTTTAACAGGCTCCAGAGGACTTTAAACCAAGCTGTTGTCTCAAACCTACGAGGATATATTTATACTGCAGTTTCCCAGATGGCTCCTGGGATGCCGGCTTTTCCAAATCTCTATGCTGACATCCCATCTCAGAACTAATTATAAGGAAAAAACCCCCAGATTTCCAAATATTTTTCCCAAAGTGGGCAAGCGATGCCTGCTTTCTGTTTCAGCAAGCGGAAAGATTTATCGCTTCTTGTGGTAAATATTGATCTTGATCCTGTTGCACTCACTATCTATACGGCAGCTCAATAAGGAGAGATGTTTGCCTCCAGAGAAGTCAATTCCCAGTTATCAGCCTAGTTTTTGCCGGTGAGCCCACCCAATGCAGGCACCGTCACGGGCCTGGCTCTTCTCCTCGGCTGCATCAGGATGAGAAAGGAACCAGCTGCAGGAAACTTAAACCCCTGAACTTTCCACCCCAGCCACTTTGGCCGAGCGCCCTCCTGCTCGGCAGCGAAGCGCATCCTCCCTCCCGGCTGCACGCAGCCAGCCCACGCCACACCATCCCCTCCCCGTCTGCATCTCTGCGGCTCGGCTTTCCCCGCTGTGTGCGTGTCCGAGCCCTGCCACGCCGCTCACCCAGCAATTCTGAGGACGACGCAAATGTCTCCATCAAGCGTAACCCACCCAAACCCACTAAGAACAGCCCCGGCTGCGAGGAGGTCTCTGATATTTGCAAGTCATGAACAAGGATGGGGGGACTCAAAAGAGGGACAGTGGTTTTCTCCCTCGACGTATGTCCTCTGAAATCTCCAATATCTTCCCCCAAAATATTTTTCCAGAAGGGGAACGGCCTTTTTCCTGTTTTTACAGCCCTCCTGCAGATGGGAGTCCCAGTTCAGGACCTCTTGGAGAAGGTCCCCATCCCCGTGGGACAAACCAACCCCCCCAGAGGCTGCAGAGACCGCGGTGCCCAAAGCTGGCCACGCTGCGAGTCGGAAAATGAAAATCTGGCCTGAGGCAGAGATGCCGCCTGATTCCCAGGCTCCAAAACGTGCTGAGGGAAGGGGGCATGACCTTGGAGATATCCTGGCCCCTTTGGTGGATGCAGGGACAGGGAACAGCCTCCCTATCCCAGAGGAACTGTTGCAGCCGTCCTCGGGCTCCCCAGCATCCTGATCCTTGCTGCCAGAGGTGGCCATCCTCCGGCAGTTCCCATGGAAACCGGAGACAGATGGGTAAGGAGATGGGCTAGAAGATGCTCCCTGCAGAAGGGGGGTGCAGCCGTACCCAGGGGAGGGTTTGGGTCCAAATCTGGGTGGCATTTGTGTTAGGAAAGGGTGTGAGCAGGACACCTGGGGACACACCACCTCGGTGAACCTCTAAGACATCCAAATGCAACCAAACCCCTCGGATGAAGCTGCCTCTGCAATTCCCTCGCTGTTCTCAACAAAGACACGCGGGGCAGCGCAAACCCATGCCCCGCTCAGGAGCATACGATATTCATCAAGTTATTGGGCCTTACCTGGCCCCGAAAACCAAGACAGAAACTTTCCAAAAGAGCTTTTGCCAGAGACTGCAGCTTCTCACCGAGACCTGCCAGTTGGCAGGCGTCGGACACCAACCTGGCCTCCAAAGCGCGTTAGGCAGGGATAACGATAATTAAATAGTTATCGGAGTCATTTCCCCTTTGATGGGCAGAGTGGTCCCCAGTGGGCTCAGGGCAGGAACCTCTCCAGATCCTTCAGGCAGCAGCACAAAGCCAAGCCTGACTTTCACGGGGCAACCTGCAGCGGGGTAGGTTCTACAGCCCCTTTTCTATCCAGAGGTCTCAGCACGCCTCTCATAATCCTCCACCAGCCTGCAGGCATTCATTTGTGTTTAAAAAAGGGACGCATCATGGTCAAACAACTTCTCGGGGTGCACAGAGGCGCCCATCAGCAAAATGTCGCCTAATGCATGGTCAGCACATTGCCCTGAAATGTCCCTTGGAGCTCTCTGGAGGTTTCCCACCTAGGCTGCCATCGCCCCGAGCCTTCCTGCAGACAGGAAAAACTGGAGAAGGGATGCAGAACACAAGCAAGCTAGCAAAGAGGGGGAAAGAAAACAGTTTTGTATTTGATGTGCTGATAGGAAGAAGCGGAAGAGGAACAGAAAGGGGGAGAGTCAGCTTCGCTGCAGGTACCTCACAAGCCACACGGTTGAGATGACTAAAGCTACAGCATATAATTACCCCCCATCCCCTCATAATGAACACTCATCAGCACTCAGCAACCCCCACTGCTCTCTAATATTCATCCCTTGTTGGCACACAGGCACTTCCCCTCCTGCGTGG
Organism: Grus americana; assembly: GCF_028858705.1. NCBI lineage: Eukaryota > Metazoa > Chordata > Aves > Gruiformes > Gruidae > Grus > Grus americana. Next base: position 2,587,310 of record NC_072872.1, on the reverse strand, counting down.
TACCTTGACGCGGTTGATGTTCATGCCGCTCATGCTTCTACTGCGGTCTACGAGGAAGATAAACTCTCCTTGGGCTTTCCGGAGGTCTGGCTGGATGGTCCTCAGGTCAGGGCAGAAGTTGAGCATGACGACAGGGTGGTGGGGGATGTCCTTGTTCAGCCGCTTCCTGATAATTTCAGTCTGCAAGAGAGAAGGACAGAGCTCAAGATGTTGTTTTTTTCTGCCCCTTTTCATGTCGAGGGTAATCAGAGCAGGGCTGTGTGCCCAAAGATGTAAGAGCGTGGCCTTTTGTGGGCTGCTTCTGGCCTCAGTGGTGGCAGAACGCCTAAAACCAGAGACCCCCTGCACGCACAGATGAGAGCCTGGAGAAGAAATTAAAAGATCTGGCCCTACACAGCACCTTGCAAAACTGATTCTCCAAACATTTCATTAGATCCCTCCCAAAAACGTGGTTCATTAGCGCAGTTTAGTGTCACACAGAGGCACACCGGAGGTTTTATCTGTGGTCACTCAATAATGAAGTGCCAGACACAGCCCTCAGCGTGCTGTATTCACCGTTCCGATTCATTCCTGACGCCTCTGGTTTGCTGTTTTTTCTGCCCATTTCTTTTATCATTTTTCTTTGTACGGATTGAAACACTTTGCAAAGCCAAACCGGTCGCTCGGGACATCGTTTGACAGGAACCCGCGTGATGTATGTCTCTGTACTGCACATAGCTCTAACGGCTCTCTGCCTTCTGCCTCAGTCTATTTCAAGTATCAATCTTCATTAAAAACCTGATAGAATTAAGCTGAAAAAAACCTCTTGTGATGGGTTTATAATCTGCTGGTTTGTGTGTATAAAGCAGCCCTGGGTTCACGATCTCAGCTGCAGTGAGTCAGAGCATCGCTGCTTTCGAGGGAGGTCTGGGACCCCACATCAGCCCGGCCCGTGGCCTTTCATCTGCGGAAACATCCGCCGCAATAAGCAGCTCGGTCCTCAGGGGCTTTGGTTGCCTCTTTTTTCCTCTTTCAAAGGCCGCTGTTTCTTGCTGGTTTCAGCAGGAGTAAACTAGACCCCAAATAACCGGGCTTGTTTTTTTCCCAGCCATGAGTCATATTCCTAGATCTACGAGCTAACGACCAACCTTTATTTTACATAACTCGCTAAACTCAAGAGTCCCTGTGGATCAACACATAGACGCAGGTTTCGCTTTCGGCTCTGCTGCCCGAGTGCTGCTTCCCTGAGCCCTGGGAAAAGACGGTTCCCATTCACAGGAACAAGAGCATCGCTCTCACCCCAGCTCTCACTCATCCTCCTCCATTTCACTCTCATGCTTTGGAGTATAAATTAATCACTGGGAAGTGGAAGGGTTTTTCCATCCCCATTTTCCTCCAGCCATATGATATTAATTTGTTTAAGATCTTTCCCAGCACGGATGTTTATCAGATTTCAGATTAGAGGGATCCTTGCTGTCTCTCTGTCCAAGGATCGAACTGTGGCTCCGCATCTCCCCGCAGCACTCCCTGGGATGCTCTTGGGGACCCGAGACATAAAATCCCTGCGTGATGGGGATAAGCCCATAGCCTGGATTTCCCACTGACTTCAGAGTGAATTTTACCGACGAGGCTTCAGTAAACACCCTCAGAGCTGCTGCTACAGGTCAGCCAGAAAAGAAAGCATCTCATTTGTGCCGTCTCTTCTTCCCACCTCCCCTCCGTTCCCCTTCACCTGTTATCCAATTACAGTAAACTAATCAGATCTTGTTGACGAGAGTCGATTCCAGTGCGCATTTGTCCCCACCACCCTGCTAGCTGATGGGCATCCAAGGCTTTTGCATTACAAACCAAGGGAGGAGAATTAATTACCATTTACTGCTGAAATTTCTGGGCTCATTCATTTAAGCCGAGAGGTGCCCAGTGTCAGGCTCTGAGCAGCAGCATTTCTAGCCCATAATCTACCCCAGATATTCAGGGCATTTCCTCTGCTTCTTGGCCTTCTCCGTGCAGTTGCTTCCCAGTCCTCCTGGGGCAAAGAGGTGGGCTTCCCGCAGGGAAATGGCTCCGGAATGATTCCCCCGCCCTAGACAGTTTGACGTGCTAAAGACACAGAAATAATTAGAGAGCCATCTGAGCCGTAGCGTGGGAGTTTCATTTCGTTCCACCTGCCGCACGCTGAACACAATTAGAGGAGACGCCTGCTGTGCGAGCAAGCGCAGTCCTGATCCCTGCATCGCGCTGCAAGAGGAAGCGAAGGGCAAAGGAATGAGAAGAGGGTTGATGTGTCTCCGGTGAAAGGAGGAATCACGGCAGCGTGGGGAGGCACCTCTGCGGCAGGTTCGGGACGTGTGCCAAGCAGGGGCCCAGGCTCAGACACGTGGAGAATGAGTTTAAGGGGAAAGGAGCATCCCCGGTCACAAAGGAGAACAGTGGTGCGTGTAAAACAGGGAGCTGACGCAGTAAGCCCGGAGCTGTGGTTACACCAGTGCGACATGGTGAAGATGCTCACCCTGGAAATTCGGAGGGCTCTGACCACTCCACTCCTCTTCCCTGATCCCAGACAGACTGATGTGGCAGCTCAGAAGTGCAAGGCTGTCACTCATTGTTTCAGAACTGCTGAAAGACGAGGCACAAATCCCAGAGCAGATATTTTTTCTATTTGCTGATCAGCAGAACAAAGAGAAGTTTCTCCTACCTTGTCTTCAGTTCAGCTCATTATTCCAAGCAAAATCACTTATTTCTCTCTGACAGCTATCCAGAAACAGTAAACATTTACTGAGCAATTAAAAGAATATTTTATTCTATGTCATTGCAATAATTATAATACCCTTAATGCTATAACAATGTACCTATCTAATTATGCTATGCTAGACTAGTACTAATTATACACACAATAACCATCTCAGAGCTTCTTCCACGCTCAGTTTACCAGAAGCACTGCAGAATTTTCCCCTCTTCCTCCACATAAGCCCCTCTCTGAGGGAGGATGCTACAGAGCTTATTGGGCCACGGTAATATCTGGTACTGCAAGCAAGCATCAATCATTTACTTGCACAGCTCTGGTCCCAAGGAAAGCCTCAGCTAACACCTGCAGCTTTTGCTTCTCACCTTTTTCTCAGCACTGGGGTCTTTCTTAGTGCCTTTAATGAAATCATTCTTCCCCTTCAGGTGTCGTTCATACTCTGCAGGTGTCATATCACCTTCTTCCATTAAGACGTGAGGCATGTGGGGCTCTGGAAATGCAGAGAATCGGGTGAAGAACAGCCTTAGCTAAACTTGAGGTTTGGCAGAGACGAAGGCACCCTCGGTTGTGAAAACAGAGGAATATCTTTGAGCTTGGGCAGCATGGATAACCTTGAGAGGGTCCGGGATTATCTCCTAGGAAGCCTAACCCCTGACAATGTTTGCAAAACCAGAACTAATCCAGCTGTCTCCAGCACTACGGAGGGGGATCCCAGGAAGGGGCAAGCCCAGCAGAGAGGAAGCAGAGCCCACCTACCACTTGGATGGATCAAGATCTCCACGGGTCTGTCAAAGGTGTGTTTATTAGCCAGCGTGATCACGATGCACTTGGCGGAGCGAGCGGAGGGGTCGGCGTCTGCTCGGATCTCGTGTGTAGGGCTCTCGACGCCTGCCCGGGGAAACCGAGGTGTGGTTAGGGACTGGGGATGGGGAAGACCAGGGAGAAGAGATAGCAAGATGGCAGAGGACGGGAACCAAGCAGACTACGCGATGCTTCTGCCGTATCAACACCCCACGTTGACATCAGCACTGCACTGGTAAATCCACCCCAGCACAGTTAACTTGCCAAAACAGACTCCACATTGCGGGGGGGGGCAGAGAAGGAGGAAGAGTATGGATGTTGCCTTGAGGAGGTGACAAACCAGCCTGGCGCAGCGGGATGGCCCCGGTGCTCCTACCTGCCAGCAAGCACGGCCCCCGGATCTCCAGGTGAAAGCTGAACTCGTACTCGAAGGGGTTGGTGGCCTCACTCTCCAGCAGCTGAGCCAGGCAGAACCTGCTCCCTTGCTCTGGGCTCCCCGATCCACAGTAGTGCTTGTCCCTACCAGTGAGATGAACCCCGATCAACACTGTGCACATGTTATCTCCCCACCAGGAACTGCAGATCTGCTGGAGGTAAAGCCTGCAGCAGTTCTCCAGCCTCCTGCAGCAACGGCAGGCTTCTGCTCTGCCAGTCCCGCAGCCCCCCAGATCAGTCCCAGCCAGAATCCATCCCGTGGTTTTTCGTACGTTCGGAGCTGGTGGCTGGAAAGGCTGCTAGCATTCTCCAGGCTGGGCTGGGGGACCCTGGGGACACACACAGCTGGCAGAAGGACCCTCACAGCCCCACTGGGCAGTGTCTGCAGCTCAGAGGAGGTGCTGATGAAGATGGAGACGCTTTCCAGGGGAGGAATCATGCCCAGGTTAGCCACAAAAACAATCCTCTCCAAGTCCTCATCCATCATGATCCTTCCTGCACAGAAAGGACCACACCAGGGAGATGTGGTGTCACAACCATGGAAAATGCTCCTCCCCAGGCCTCCCACGACCACCGCAGCCCTGGATCAAACGCCCAAACCGGTCCTCACTGCACACATCAGCGTTTCTCTAAAGAACCCCAGCCCTCCGCACCACCCTATCCGCACTGTTGCTATCCAGAAGCAACAGTGCTTTCCAAAACGCATGAGACTGTCGCTTTGGGCAGACACCGTAGGAACACGAGGACCACAGCCCAAGGCTCAGCCTTTCAAAAGAAACCCCTTTGATGCCATGGCATACAACAGCCAGGCACCCCCTGCCACCTCCCCATTACTCTTCCCCTGTTTTTTCCCCCACGTTCACTAAAATGCCCCTGACCCCCTCACCGCTTCCGTCACAAGCTCTTCCGTCAGGGAGGCTGCAGCCATCAAAATACGTGTCACCTATCTTGGCTTTGTCTTTGATCTGTACTGTCACGGCACGCCGGGACACGGCCGCCTCAAACCCGACGACGGTGGTGCACTCATCCAAGGGGTAGACAAAGAGACCTGCCAGCCAGAAGGTTTTCTTAGCAACACCAAGCGCTTGCCTGGACCCACCATCCATGATCGCAGAGGTCAGCTCCCTCTTGGCACTTCCATGCGTGCTCCCGGGTTGTTTCACACTTCAAAAATTGTAGCCCCAGACTGTTGAGGACACAATACCCTTGGCTACTCTTCCAGCAAGGATCTAAAGGTTTAAGGCACGCACAGAAACCCAGCGCTGCGATATCCCTGGCTCTAAAGCTCCCATAGTAGCTCTTGCACTGGGAGCTTTGCTCCCCAAAACTTGCCTTCAAAAGCCTGGGCTTCTGGGTTGCGGTAGGTGAGCAAAGCTGTCATCCCGAAGGCATAGCCGCTGACACACGATGTCACCTCCGATGTGGAGAGGGGGAGCGGGGAGCGGGTCGTTCGGTTAATCAGCCCTGGCATCTTCCCGGGGGTCTGTCGGTGACGGTGGCGTCAGGGACTGCAGTGAGCTGGAGAGGCAGAAGAGCGAGAATGAATGAGGAGCCCCAAGCACCCAAAACACTTGCGTGTCCCCCATCACCTTATTTTGGCTTCTGCAGCCCTGAGGACAGAAAGGTGACTGACCCAGGATGGGACGAGAGCTGGGCTTGATGGCTCCACTGGTGGAGATGGGGATGGAGACAAGACGCTGGTGGGAAGAGGCAAGGCAAACACTTGCCCCAAACCCCCGCCGGCACAAGGGAGGAGGTTCAGATTCAACCTGCCTGGCTGGCGATGGGCAGCCTCAGAGGTCGACATCGCAGTGGTGGATCACACATCTCGCCAGCTCCCGCACCCACCTATTCCCTGCGTTCGGGCAGAAAGCGTTAACGTCTTTTTTTGGCTATCCTGCTTCTCATTATCCGCCAAACTGACAAGTTTCTCCAGGATAAGACTACGACCCTGAGAGTTTTCCTTTAGCCTGCAGGAAGGAGGAGCAGGCAGAGAGCGCCAGGCATCCTCCCCACCCTCCCACGTCCTCGGCAGCCCCTTCTCATCCTCCTCCTGGCTGTATTTTGGGGCGGTGGCATGGCTCTGCTGCCCCGCATCTCCAGATCCCTTCTGCAAAGGCTGACTCATCCCTCTGCTTTGCTCAGCGGAGACATTCAGATGCAAAGTGGCTACTTCTGCCAATTACATTTCAACCCTTTCCCCCTGCAGCAGGTTTTCCTCTGTTCCAGCTCATCTTCCCCAAGACAGAGGGTTTCAAAGGAGACCTTTCAGGTAGCTCTCGGGCCACATCCAGCTCCCCGGCGGCATGGGGAGAAGTTGCTAGGCAGCAGTTCTCCCTGGCTGGCTCTGCAATGCTTTATGCAATGATTTACAAGGCCCAGGAGGAGCCAGCAGCAGTGAAATACATCAGTTTCTCATTTCCTAGCAGTCCTGCCTTATTAAAACCACCTTTATATGCAAATACCATGGAAGACGCGAACGTGATCAAGGCCATGAGCTCGCCGAGCGTTTCGGGCAGGAAAATGGCACTAAGGAAGGAAAAAGGGAGAGCGAGGGAGGGTAAGCAGGGCTGGCCGGGATGGGGGGGAGCAGCCAGGGCACCCGAGCAAATAAAACAACAGCAGAGGAGATGATGGAGGGCAGTAAAGAGGGCCGTATCGCAAGGCACACTCCTGATTCCCAGCCGACAACCTCGGCCGTTCCCCATTTAATCCTCCTCTCCTTCCACCGCAAAGGCTGCTCACGCCAGGAGCTGCCCACGGGACTCAGGGGATGCATCCAGGGGGATGCAGGAGCGCGTCCAGCTCAGCTGCTCCGGCATGGGAGTCCTCCGTGAGCCCAGGGGAGAGGCCACGGCACACCGGGATGCTCCAAGCTGTGCTAACAGGGCTTGTGAAGTCAGGAGCTGGCAAGAGGTCACCTGCTACAGGGAGAGATAATGAAAGTCGTCTCGCTGCCGAGATGTGGCAGAAGCCATCAAGATATCAGGAAGTGATTAAATGCCAGGCGGGGGGAGAAGGAGGGGGGATTATTTTGCCTTAGGGAAGAAAGAAAGGAAGAAATAACAAGGGGAAGATGCTCTCCACCAGCTAGGCACAACGGGAATTCGTTATGGGGTTGCCAGAGAGGTGAATTCAGGCTCCAGGAGCGTGACTTCAGCCTGGCAGCTCTCTTGGTTGCGGTGACTTACAGCAGACCCACGGTTGAGATCCAAACCCCTCACCTCTCCTGCACCCATGGGAGGCTGGGGACGCGCCTCCCAGGGGAGCTGCTCTGCCAGCGGGGATTTCTGCATCACCCAGGCCAGCACAAGCGTTAAGGGACCCTTGGTGACACGCAGAGCCCCGTGCCACGTCCTGTATAAAGCATACCAGGAGAGTTGCACCTCTCCTGCAGCTCCAGCACTGCTCAGAGGAGCCCTGCACCGGTCCTGCCTGCTACGCCAGCTGCGAAAGCTGCCCCAGAAGGACAGGGAAGGCTCGGAGAGCTCTTGGGACAGGGCTGGAGGCAGCGGGCTGCTGCCAGCACAGCACAGGGGCTGCTCCGCACACATCGTGTCGCCAACGCCATCAAGTGACTGCAGCATGGAAAGGGGAGAGCAGGGAGGCTTGCATCTCCTGTGCCCCCCCAGAAGCTCGCCACCAAGCCCCCTTCCTGCTGCTCCACATCCTGCCTTTGCCACTTCAGGACCTGCGCTCGGTCTCTATCCAGGTCGTGGGGCTGGACCCTCAGGACGGGACCTGGCAGGACCCCACGTCCCAAAAATTACCACTAGCATCACTGCCGCAGAGAGCATCCCTGCATCCCTCCCGTCCTCAGCGTGTCCACTCACTACCTCCAAATGTGCCCTGCCTCCTGCGGCAGCAGGCGTGGGGCCACCCCACGGACCCAGCCAGATGCCTCCTGACCCACGGCCTCGCGCGGCATTCGGCATCCTGGGAGCAGAAGGGGAAAACATTGGCGCGTACCTTCAACCAGCTTGCTGTATCACCGAAAATACCCCACGCCCGTAATCCCATCAGCCAGGGACAGCTTGGGGCTAGGCACAGAAATTCTCCCTTTGCCAGCCACACTCAGGACCTGGCACAGCAGGATGCTACCATATTTTTCTTTTTTTTTTTTTTTTTTTCCTCCCTTGCTTTGTAAACACTCTCTCCTTGACAATCTGCTCCTCTTCACGGCCATGGAGGAGAGAGTGACGCTGGTAATGTGCTCGCCCTGCTGCAGGTTATACCCCCGGCCAATTTCTGTGCACGATTTACGGGGAAGGCAGCGATGCTGCACCGACGCCTGCGGACAGTCCCCATGACGTGCAGGGTGCGCAGGGCTTTGCGTCGGAGCGCAGATGGTACTGCGATGCGCAGGCTCGCCCAGAGCTTGCACCAGCCGCTCCACCTGGCTGCAGGCGCCTGCCCCGACACACAGGTGAGGCTTGGGGCTGGATTTTAAAGGACTGGGTTGGAAAGGGTGTTTATGTGCCCGAAAAAGGGGTGCAATGCCTGGAGCACTGCTCAGAGCTGCCTGAGTGCCCATCTGTGTCTCTAAGCACTGATATGCCCTCAAAAAATCTGGGTTTCGAGTGTGTGTAGTAAAGACAGAAGCAGAATAATGCTCTTCTAAGGTATATTTTCATGCATCAAACAGAAGAACAGAGCAAACCGTGACTGCCGTAGACATCAGCACGGAGCCTGGCTTCTGTGCAGCTCTGAAAACCAGGCTGGTGTCCCAGCAGTGCCACCACCACCGAGTCCCTGGCACCCACAGCCAACAGCAGGTCAGTGAGACCCAAACCAGAACTTGGCAGCTGGGATAAAACTGCGTGCTGCCTGCGGCACGTCCCCACCAGGCCCTGGTGTCCCAAAGGCAGATGTCCAGAGGCAGCCCCAGCTGCTTTTGCCCCCCAAGACATGAACGCAGTCCCATGAAGCCCACCCCCGGCGCCGCACGTTGCGACCGAGGCATTTTTGGGCTGCTGTAACCTCTTCTCCAGCCCCAAATGGGTTCCCTTGGAAATCTCACCTCCAGGTCCAAGCCAGACCTGGGTCATACCCACACTGCTCGGAGGACGACTGTTTTTCTGCAGCTGGGTAAAATATTCCTTCCACTTCATCTGTATCAATCAACACTGACATCCAGTGGCTTGTCAGGATGATTACAGCCGGCGTGCCTTGTGGGGATGTACAGATGCGCAGCCCTGGACCGACCACCCCGGCTGGTAGTGGGGTGCCTGCTGCACCACAACCCTTCATTAGCATCTCTGGAAGCTGCTGGGCAGCCTCCACGGGGAAGCAAACTCCCAGGAGAAGCCCTGTGCTTCCCAAACTTTTGGAGCTCTCAAGTAGAGCCAGTATTCAGTATTTCAGTATTTCCCCTGGCTTCACAGGGGCAGCACGGCTCAGGGAGCGGCCGGGACACCCCTGGCTTTGCTCACTTGGCCCACACCAGCCGCAGGTCACACAGAAGACACGCGGGACCCCTCCAGCCCCTCTCCCTCAAAGTACAGGGCTCAAACCTCACCAGGGGACTGGGATCAACCCTCCCAAAACATTTCTAGGAATCAGTAGGAGCAAATGGGGTCCAAAACGGCACATGCAGTGCTCTCCTGTCCAAGGTGGCTTTTCCCAAGCCCCGGCACGGGGCAGGGAGGGGAGTTTTTGCTGGTTGATGGCAGCACCTCCTGGAAGAGATGTGGATCCACCATGGGAACCTCTCATGAAAAGCTATGGGAGCCATTCTCCCATCTCCAGCTTCCCCTTGCCTCAAAACACAAGCGTGGGGGTATCCCGCCTGCTGGGAAAAGCAGCTGCTGCGTTTCACCCCAGAGCCACTGCGGGGTGACAGTGTGGTACCCCACTGCCAGAGTGGTGACAAAGGGGCACCTCAAGGCCTCGGATGAGGAGGCTGGGGGGAGGCGGGGGGAGCATGCTGCTCCTGCCAGCACCCTGCTGAGAGGGGCACCCAGTGAACATCACCCGGCTCCCCCTTCCTGGAGTGACGCAGGTTGAGAAGTGACCGACAGCCCCAGCAGAGCCAGGTTTTGGGGACTGTCAATCAAACCCCCGGCAGGTCTCTTGGGCCATCGGACCCAGGGCTGGGTCCCAAAGACTGTGATTCACATCCCAAGCCTGGTTTCTAGAGCTGTCAATCACATCCCTGCGCAGAGAGCATTTCTGATACGGGGCTCAGTTAACCCCTGCCTCGCTGGGCTCGCTGCTGCACCAGTGCTTGGAAAATCTCTGGGCTGAGCCAGAGAGGGAGGTTTTAGGTTTTAGCCCAGCCAAAGGGTATCTGGGCTAAAACCTAAAACCTCCCTCTCTGGCTCAGCCCAGAGATCTTCGGCTGGGCTAAAAGCTCCAGGCGGCCAGCCCCGTGCGTGGGATGCATCCGGAGTCAAGGATGCCGGGCCCCCAGGAGCAGCACAGCCCTTCTCCGTCCACTCCTGCCCTGCCCCAGCCAAGTGTGGCAAATGCAAGCCAGGTCCTCGGTGCTTTGACCCTTACCAGGGGGGATCAGAATCCCCCCTCACCCTGCCAAGGTCAGTCCTCCCTTCCCCCAACCCGGTGTGTCCACAGCTGGGACATCCCACCTAGCTGCCCAGGAGAGCAAAAGCCCATCACCCCCACCATCATCCCCCCTTCCAGCCTCCTTTGCTTTCCCTGTCCCCTGCCTGCCTGCAGGGAGATGGAGACGATCACTGTCAACGTCTGTACAATTTTGGGGAGGGGAGGGATGCTCAGGGGCTCACCATCCAGCTGGGAAAAGGCAAGGCAGGGAAGCAGCAGCTTGCAAAGTGTGGGCTTGTGCCTGCAGAAATATTATGACAGGGATCTCCTCACAGAGCGGCTTTGTGCTGAGATTGTGCACAGCCTTGGGAAGTAACAGCCCGCGCGCACACACACACACACACACACACGCACACCCCTGCAGAGCACACACAGCCCAGCCTGCAAAAAAGGTGCAGGAGCAACTGGAGAGTAGCCACTGCTTTTCTTACCTTGCCTGGAAGAAGAGAGAGGAGGAGGAAGAGGAGGAGGAGGAGGAGGAAGGGGATGGGGGGTTGGAGCAACTTCACCCACTCCTGCCAGCCTCTGCAACTGCCCGCAGCCGGGTTTGGGGGGCAGGAAGGGCAGAAGAAATCCCGAAGGCGGCAGGCACGGCTTCAGACTGCTTTTGTCTCTGAAAGACACGGAGAGACAGAGATAAGGAGAGAGAAAAAAAGGGAGGGAGAGAGGGAGAGAGAGCAAGCGCCAGGGCTTGGGGTGGGGGGAGCGCTGCACGCAGCCACCTCAGCAACCTGTGGCATTCGCCCCCCCGGAGCCTCCCCTGGGCCCTCGCCATCGAGCAGCGATGCTGGGTGGTCTACGGGGGTCTGCGACGGGGAAGGGGGCTTACCTAACCAACCGCAGCAACATGTGCCCCCGTGGCGAAGCTCTGCCCGGGAGCCAGGGAAGGCTTCTCGCTTCCCGGAGCGAGCACCCAGCTTCCCACTGGCAGCCAGCTGATGAGCGCACACTTTCCGGAGCTGTTTGGGTGACCATCATTAAGTGGAGCCATTTGTTTTGTCAGGGAGGTAACCATGACAATCACCCTGTACACACACCATTGGCTTCTCTGCGCCTCCTCCCCTCGCTCCCCTCCTGCTCCGGAGGGCTGCAGGGGAAGGGGCGAAGCCCACCCGGGCTGACGAGATGCCCTCGAGATGGGCGAGTTGGTAGAGAAGGGGGGGATACAAGCCGGCATCCGAACTCTTCTTACCGATCACTGCAACTTGCCTCCCCGGGGTGAGATTTTCCGCAGCAGCTGCTGGGAGGGGAATAAACCCCCTTTCCCCCATCGCCTTTCACTTCTGTCTTCCCCTTGGTCTTTAAAAAAAAAAAAAAAAAAAGGAAAGCATCCTAAAGCACCCCAAAATCAGGTCTTCTGCAGCCCTAGGCCAGATCTCCCCTCTTCCCCCCTTGCTGTTGTCTTCTCTGCCTATCCACCCTTTCCTCCCCAGGCACGTCCCAAAGCCCCTCGCTGAGCAGCCCCCCGGGCCACAGGGATGCTCCCCAGGGGTAAAGGGGAGCGACGCTGTTCCACCGGGATGCACCCGTGCTGGATACAGTCCCTGCACCGAGCAGCTTACACTAAAATGCAGGAAAAACGACCTGGAGATAAAAGGGGAAACCGAGGCAGCAGGAAGGGCACTGGCTCGGCCAAAGCAGAGCTGGACACCGGCCCTGGCTCAGAGCATGCAGATGGGTAAAGCTCCTCCTCACTGCTACCTAAATTTGGCGATAATGGCGCTGCTGCTGACAGATAGCTCACTAGCATTGAAAAAAATCATCATCTCCCTCAAGCAGAAAAGCTCTCCAATGCAGCAGTGATCTGCAGGACACAGGGTTCCCCCCCCCCACCTTGTCCTACGCAGAGACACGGATCCACCTGCAAATCTGCCTGCTGTGAGTGTCCCATCGCCGACCCGTCCCCGGCAGTAAATCCGCTCTGTGCTAAACCATCTCTTCCCTCTAACCCCCGCGTCTCCCTTTCCGTCTGCGTTCAGATGAACCCGCAGCATTTTCTTTCTCCCCCTCGTCTCCAAGCATACGTTAGCGTCGTAGGAGGACCAGGGTGACCAGATGTATGGCGTCCATAACGAACCATCTTGTCTTCACCGAGAAGGACGTGCTTTAGGGAAACGTTAAGAAACTCCGCGAGCAGACGCCTAGTCAAGAGCCTTTTCCCTAAGCCCAGCTTCCAGAGGCTGACTTAAGCCCCAAAGATTAAGAATTTATGGCTCTTGCTAGACAAATAAGTCAGCCACAGAGAAGCCCACGTCCCGTGTCTCCTGTGCCTGTTAAAATGTTTGCTTACGATGGCTTTTAGCTCCTACGAAGAAAATAACATATGTCAGGAAAAATCCTGGGATTCATACCAACAAATCTGGTAGCTGCGGCATATTTATTTATAAAACAGAGCAGGATCCAACATGGAGACCAAGGCAGATGTGAGACCTTGGGAGAACACAAAGAGTTGTTTTAGGGGGAACTAACACTGAAGGTGAGGCTGCATCAACGTGATGGCACCGCAGAGGAATAATTCCAGTTCTGTTTCATGCCTGGGACCAGTCCAGGTGAGTTATGGGACGAGCCGAAGGGCGCCCAGCTTCCAGGACCAGCTTCCCCAGCTTCTGGCCCGCTTGGTATTCAGCTCACTCATGCTTCAATGTTACACGAGCGTGTAACTGCAAATCTCTCATGTCTGCACGCTCTGAACACAGCCTGCGTCAATGGGCTGGGAGGTTTGGGCATGATTAAAATAAAACCAAACCAGAAAAAAACCCAACCCTAAACCAAACCTCCTGCTACATGGAGAGCAACGAGCAGTTCTCATTATCGCCAGGCGCTGCTCTGTATGTAAACGCAGTTTTCCTCAACCTGGAATGCTCTGAAGAAAAAAATAAATCACCCTGTTGGTAGATGGTGATGATAAAAAGTGATAACGCAGGGCCAAGCAGGGAATGGCTCCTCCTCTGAGCGAGTCAAGGAGCCTCCAAGCTGTTTGGTGGGGAAGGACCACAGTTAATTCCAATGAAATTCCATGGTGCAACATCTGCCCTCCCAAGATCTCTAGTTCTAGCACAGCCAAAGTCCACCGAGGAAGGGAATTAAGCATTTATTTAATGTTAAATTAATCTAAGTATTTATTTCATGTTTAAAAGAATAATTATCTAACTATTTGCCAGCAGAGTCCCTAACACGATCAAGGGCCCTGTACGGGTGGCTGAGCACAGACTCCATAACCCATCCCTGCCCCAGAAGCTGCTGGAGAAAAGTCTTTCTTCATGTACAGAACACCAACACAGAAACACCCGCGACCACCAGCACGATTGCACCTCACCGACGGTCCCCAGAGCCCTGAAAATCCCGACAAGTAACTGCAGCAGAGGCAGAGGATTAGAAAGGATGGCTGGAAAGATCTGCCCCTGGTTAACGCTGCCTAAGCACGGCAGCTCGTTTCCTACACCTCGATTTTCCCACCTCTAAAATGGGGCTAATCCCAGTTACGTGCGACTCTGCAAGAAAACACGACACTGGGAAGCACGAGCATCTTTCTTTCTGCAGCTGAAGTGCCCATCAGCCTCTGGGACTTCCCACGTTGCTTTTTCTTTTTACTCTAATTAATTAATTAACGTCTCAGATTTGCTTTCAGCTGCCTGCTCTGTTCCCATTGAAAATCTCCTCACGTTTCAGCTCCTGTGTTCAGCATCCTCCTGGGCGCTGCGATGGGTTGCCATGGAAAAAAGCCATGATGTCACCTCTACAAATAAAACCGCCAGACCCCAAAGTTCACGTCTGTGGCTGAAGGGGGAGGAAATCCCAACGTGCAGAGGGACGCGGGGCTCTTGCCTCTGAAGAGGAAACCGAATTAGATGGATGGGGGGAAAGCATCAGACGACAATACTTGATAATCATGGGTTTTAGTTGGAAGAAAAAAAAAAAAAATAAATCAGAGAGGGGTGTTTGAAGAGCAATGGTGAAGGGCCTGGTCCTGCCTGGGCTAATGCACCACTATCAGCAAAACTGCATGAGTGTGCACAGGATTTCTCGTGCACAGACAGAAATAACAGTTCAGATGGAAAGTTTCAGGGTGTGGGAGCAAAGTGGCTCTGTGTCTTCATTAAAAAGGAGGGTGAATATCGAGACAAGGAACTAACCACCATCATGGGAACTTCTGGCTGATGCCTACGGGCTTGGCCATTTTACTAGTCCTCCCATATATATAATAAAAACACAAATTCAGACCCTCCTCAAGGGCTGCTCCTTCCACGCAAGGTTGAAGGAAGCACAAACACTGTGCAGGGAACAGCAGCCAGGGAAGAAATCCTGCAGGCTCTTCCCACACTGCTTTCCACTTCCCCTTTTTCTCACCTTTTATTCCCGCAGCTTTAAAGAACAGGTTTGATATTAGGTCTAAGCCAGCTCCTGCCCTACAGCGAGAGACGGGACACAAACGACTTTTCCATGTTCTTGCCACTTCTACACCTCCGTGACTCATTCTACAACCTTGTTTTTCAGCTACATCTCTATTTTAGAGACAGCAAGAGCTGCGGCTCCCTCACAAATGTCACAGCCGCTGCGTGACTTCCCCTGCGCTTCTGCTCCCAAAGGGACTCCCTTACAGGGGAAACCCAAGCCCTGCTCCCGCACCATAGAGGGGGCCAGGCCCCACAGCAGGCAGAGCCAGACCTGACCCCCAGCCCCACACCGTACAGGGGGCCAGACCCCACACCAAGGCCAGGCCCTGACCCCTAGCCCCACACTGTACAAGAGGCCAGGCCCCACACCAGGCACAGCCAGCCCCTGAGCCCCAGCCCCACACCATGCAGGGGCCAGGCCCCGAGCCCCAGCCCCACACCGTACACAGGGCTAGGCCCCACAGCACGCAGCAGGGCAGGGCCTGACCCCAAGCCCCACATCATACAAGGGGCCAGACCCCACACCAAGGCCAGGCCCTGACCCTTAGCCCCACATTGTACAGGGGGCCAGGCCCTACACCAGGCAGAGGCAGGCCCTGCCCCCCAGCCCCACACCACGCAGGGGGCCTGGACCCCACACCAGGCAGCAAGGCAGCCCCTGACCCCCAGTTCCATATCATACAGGGGGCTTGACCCCATACCACGGCCAGGCCCTGACCCCCAGCCCCACACCGTACAGGGGGCCAGGCCCTGACCCCCAGCCGCACCCCAAGACCAGCCCAGGCCCCCCCCAGCACAGCCCTGGACGGACCAGCGACCCCTCAGCCATTTCTGTCCCCTCTTTATTGTCACCCCCCGGGCAGTGGGGGGCCGGAACGCGTCTCTCCCGGAACGCCGCCGCCAAGGCCGCGGTTGCCGCCGGGACGCTGAGGGCTGTGGGTGGGCGGGGATGGCGGTGACTGCGGGCGGCGCAAGCGCCCTTCCCGCGCCCGGCGCCATTGCGGCTGCTCACGGCGAGCCCGGCGCCAGCGCCCCCCGGCCCGGACATGGCCACCGACTCCTGGGCCCTGGCCGTGGACGAGCAGGAGGCGGCGGCCGAGTCGGTGAGTAGGGGAGCGGGGAGGAGGGCGGCCGCGGGGGATGTGGGGGGGGGAAACCTTGGCGGCGGCCCGGCCCTGAGGCGCGGGGCCCCCGGGGCTGCGCTGGCTCCGCCGCCTCCTTACATAAAACAGCGAGCGCCGGAAACCCCTTTTCTCCTCGTTTTCTTTTTCTGGCGCATTAAGAGGGGCAGGGAGGCCCCTGGCCTTCCCCATCGCGGCGGGGCCCTGCTGGCAGCACCGCCTCCGGGCGTCCCTGGGCCTGGGCTCGGGCTCTTCCTTCCAGGAGCAAAATGTACCCCTTTCTTTCTGTTTTTAAATGTCTTTCCTTTCTCCCTTCATTTTCTGAGTGTCAGAAGGGCAGGGAGGCCCCTCTCCTTCCCCCTCACCCCGTATCCAGACAGCCCTGTCAGCAGCACTGCTTCAGAGGTTATCACCTTCATCCAGAGGCCAAAAAAAATCCCCTTTTCTCTCCTTTTTTTTTTTTTTGTGACAAGATCTAGATTTGTTTGAGGCATTGGGTTTTTTTTATTTTTTCCTCCTGCTGAAGTGTGTGGGAAGACCCTCGGGGCGGTGGTAAAAGAAACCCTCAGGGAGAGGGGCTTGTCCTGGGACAGCCTGTGTCAGCACTGCCCTTGGCTCCATTTTCCATCCTGGAATGCAAATTTTCTCCCATTTTCCATCAGCAGAGCTATCAGGGAGCAGAGAGGCAGGCTCAGAAAACAGTCCCCTTCTCCGTGTTGTCATTACAGCTTCGAAGAAGTTGTATTTGCCTGAAAACTCGTGAAATCAAGTTAATCTCACTCACTTCACCTCCTTTGCCTTTGAGCGTGGGTTTTTGCTGGGGCCTGTGCAGTAGTTTTAGTGGTTGGTAAATCTGGAAGCCTTGACGAAAGCTGAGGTTTTCCAGGCCATCAGTAAAACATAGGTACGGTAGCCTTTGAGTGACTCCGATTTTGTGTTTTTCTTCACTTGTAGTTGAGCGGTTTACACCTGAAGGAAGAAAAAACCAAACCAGATGCCAATGGTGAGTTA
Organism: Grus americana; assembly: GCF_028858705.1. NCBI lineage: Eukaryota > Metazoa > Chordata > Aves > Gruiformes > Gruidae > Grus > Grus americana. The sequence goes on along the minus strand of NC_072872.1, from coordinate 2,570,262 downwards.
CAGCTGCTCTGACGGTCTCCGAAGGGGCGTGATGTTTTCCTGTTGGGTTTGGAGTACTGCTGCCAAAGTAAATTCCTGATTAGTTAAGAAATTCCAGAAAAGGGAAACATAAAGCTAAGTTTAAACAGCAGCGTAGACTAAATATCTGGGTCGAGTGCTTGTTCTGCTAGGCTAAGTTTTTAAAATTGTGTTTTGATGTATTAAAGGAGCTGTGTGGGCAAAATCTCTTGCTGTGGGTGATAAACTTCAATGTGGCCGTACAGAGCAAGCCATACCTTGGGTTTCTCCTGAGCAGGGTTCTCATCAGGAAAATGGGCTGTTTTGCAGCTTTTCCCACAATATTCAAACCCTAAAACTCTGCGGGCCTGACCTCACATCTGCCCCAAACTCATCTGTTTTAATTTAGGTGCTGTTGTCAAAGCAGACGACAATGTAGAGAAGACGGAGGATGAGGAGAAGGGTAAGTGCCTTCTTGAAAAAAACCTTTGGCAAGGAATGTTGAAAAGAAATTAATTTCATATATACTTAAAGTAAGTCTGCCTTATGTCTCAGGATGGATGATCTTGTGTCCTGCCCCAAGGACTTAATTGTAAGGCATGTCCTTCCTCCATAATACTTTTAAAGCTATTGCCCTGTAATAACTTGCGAGACTCCTGGATTAGAGTGGAGAGGAATAAGGGGATAGCAGTATTCTCAAAGGCAGGACTGGATACAGGAGCAGTTGGATAACCTGGAGCTGGAATTGCTGTCGCAACCAACATGTTGCGTTTATGAAATGGCTGTTGAGAGGTGGGTAACGGCTCTCAGTCCTTCAGAAGGTGGCTTAAGAGAAACTTGCTTTAGAAAACAGATTTATTAGCAAAACCCCCAAGTGCAGCAGTTCAGCCGGCTGTTTTAATCTCACTTAACCTCAGCCCTTGCTGCATTTCAGCCCTGGAATCTTTCAAAGTACCATTTGTCCTCAAACTTTCCTTAAAAAGAAAACCAAACAAACACCTGAAAGGTGTCTGCCCACACCTCAGATAATAACAGAGGCTTTTAACCCTGTCCCGCAGCCAGATGCTAAGCTATAATATCGTACATAAGCAGAGTCGTGTAGCTGTTAAGGTCCCCCTTAAAATAGCGCTTGCTCTGGTTTGTCTTCCTAAATATTACGTGTAACTCTCTGGGATATCCTGATAGATGTTTCATTCAGGAAGTTTCGGCTTTTTTAGGCATTGTTCTGTAATAGAGAATTTCAGTTTTTGGATGCATCTTATCCTCTTTAACTGGCTCAGTAGTGCAGTGTTTCAGTGGGAGCAACACCTGAAACAGGCTGTGATTTAATGGGGTTTTTTCTACCTCCTTTTTCAACAGAGGACAGAGCTGCCCAGTCCTTGTTGAACAAGCTAATCCGCAGTAACTTGGTTGACACAACAAATCAGGTGGAGGTGCTGCAGAGGGATCCCACGTCGCCTCTCTACTCTGTAAAGTCCTTTGAGGAACTGCGACTGTAAGTCCTGTTAGATTTTCTGGCTGTGTAGCAGATATCGCTTAAAAGTTCATGGGTTTCTGTTTCAAGTTACTGCAAATTTGTCATTAATAAATTAGTGAATTATTTAAATGCAAGGAGAATTATTTTATCTTGGTGTTTTCTGAAGGCTTCTATCTGAAATGAGTTCCTTTTAAGTCCAAGCTGGTAGGGAGCTAGCATTGCTTTCTATAATCAGCTCTAGCAATGGTATTCTGAATTTTAACTTACGGTTTTTGGTCTCTGAATGTGCAGCGGAGCTTGCGTGTGATAAGCTGGATGAACAGAGGAGGGAGGGTTGTCCTTCCATGGCCATCGTTACTTCGCCAGCAGGTCTCCAGTGAACGCAGGGAGGCTGGGAGCAGGTGTCCCAGCAGCACGGTGCTGTTTTGGAAAACACGAGATTTGTTTTATTGGCAGAAGTAATGAACACAACTGCCTTCTGTTCCTGGTCTCTGACAGTTGTTTGTGAAGGTCCATCAGCAGTGAATAGTACAAAGGGAAAAGCTTATCTTTTCTCTGCCAGCGATGTCGGATTTATGTACTGGAGAGACTACTAGTGTTAGTATTTTTTGACCCTTCCTGTAGAATACCTTTACCAGAGGAGCTTTCAAGCGACGATAGCTGTATTTAAGGCATGATAGATTTATGTATTTTTTTAATCTGCTAAAGAGGCTGTCTTGCTGGGATTGTTGTTGGCTATATTGATGGTCTCAGGTTTGTTGCCCTTCTGCAAGCTCCACGGGGAAATCGGAGCCGACGAGACTCCTCACCGTGAAATGTCAGGATGTCGTTTCACTTTGTTAACGTTAGTGGCTGAACGTCTATGAAAAAAGCTGAGGTCTTGTAGTGCCCATTAGACTAATTCCCATCTTTCAATAGCCAAACAATCCTAGTGAGTTAATGATGGGGGCAGCCGAACTAATTGAGTCTTCATTTTGTTATGACTTGGTGTATCCTTGGCAACTGTTGCAGAGCTGGGCTTTGTATGTCCTTGCTTCTGAGCAGCACGAGGTTACGTTTTCAAAGAGCTTTTGTTCCAGCCATCGTCTGAAAGGAATATATGATTTTTAAAAAGCATGTTGTGCTGAATGGGAAGTTATAACAGCAGGAAATGGTGGGCAGGAAACCTGTAACCTGCTTTGAAAGGAAAGCCCTTGCTTCTGAGCACCACTAACAGCACTCCAGTAGGCACTTGGAGGTCATCGGCTCAGAGTTCGCTAGCACCATAACCTGCATTTTAGGTTGTTCTTGGAGCTCCTTGTCTACACAAGTGTCTGCTAAGCCTAGAAAGCTACCTTGAGAAAAAGCAGTTGATGCACGTTTGACGACTAGCAGTGTCACTGCATGCTTCAGTTTGAGTGCTGGGTTATAACCACGGATCACTAGGTGTGGTCACGGCGAACTGGGCTGATGGGTCATTTACCAGTTTTGTGCAGTAAGCCAGTATCGCTCTGGTGTTAGGATGTCAGTTTGTATTACGGAATTCGTCACGACTTACTGAAGGCCTTGTCGTGTTTTTGTGACATTACACTTTACTCTGTTCCTCGTATACTGAGGTTGCGTTGTCCCATATTTGAGTCTTCAAGGAGTGATAATTTTGGTGCTGAGATTAGGTGTGGCCAAGGAAAAAGGATTGGCCTAAAGGACAGGATTAATGCTCTCTGCTCTGGGATTTCTGGGATTGTCTGAAAAGCTGCTTTAGAACAAGAAGCCCAGCGCTAGCCTTAGAGCTGTGACACAAGGTTTTCCCTGTAGCCATGAAAGGTTTTGAAAAACTTCTTTCCAGACTTTCTGCTGTTGCTTGTTGTAGCTTCCAGGCCCTGCTCGAGGTCACTTCACCGGTCTAATTATAGCAGGGACATGGAGGGGGGCAGCTCTAGGTCTGGTTGCAAGGCTTTTTCTCACCTTTTTATACACAAATGAAAACCAAATGTACTTTAATAGGTCACGGTATAAAACCTCTGTTTTCAGGAAACCACAGCTCCTGCAAGGTGTCTACGCCATGGGCTTCAACAGACCATCTAAGATACAAGAGAACGCCCTGCCCATGATGCTTGCTGAACCGTATGTACACGTACTTTCCACTCCCTTCCAGTATAGGAAGGATTTGAAAGATTTAGCTGAACTTTGGACGGGAAGATGGTGATGGGGGAGCTGTCTGGGCTGTGGTGAAAGGCTTCCCACAGTGTCATGGTGTTTCTGTGGTCACCAACTATGTGAAAGCAGCCCTGGATTTGTCCTCCTCCTCCTAGGGCAGGTACTGAACACACAGTGCCGCTGAGTTCAGCCAAGGTCAATCCAATTTTCCTGGTCAGTGTAGGGGAGAAATAATAAGGCTGCTGTGGAACATAGCTCCAGAAATCCATGGTGGGTGGGAGTAGTTGAGACGCTGCATTGCCTGCGTGGCTGGTTTTCCTCTCCGCACCCCTAAACTGAGTCGTATGAAGTGTTAAGACACTAGGGGGAGATGTGCAAAATAGAAAAGTACTGACAGATAATTGCAGTTTTCCTTCCAAATCTCCATAATCAAGAGGTGCTGAAAGAGATTGGTAGAGGGCAGAAGCGTAGCTGGTCAAGTTAGGCACCAGTCCGGAGCAGTGGTAAATCTAAAAGGTATTAAAATGCCACTTGCGTTTTCTTTATCATTCAACCCCACAAATACGTTGTCCAGGCGGTTCATCCGGTTGAGCTCATGCCTGCTGTATGTTCTGCAGCCCACAGAACTTGATCGCACAGTCTCAGTCCGGTACTGGCAAGACAGCTGCCTTTGTCCTGGCCATGCTCAGTCGGGTTGAACCTGGGAACAAGTATCCACAGGTAAAGTTTCAGGGACATGACTGTTTGGGGGGGGCGTTCGTGGTGGTGCAGTGCCACCTAGTGAAGAGGTTGGGCTTCTGTGGAGACCTTCAGTGGTAAATTTATAGTGTGGTGAACTCATCTCTGTGATGCTGTTTCTGTAAACTGCTTAGCAGGGGCTGGTGATTCGGGGACTCTATCAAAATGCCTTTAGTGCAAAGACGTGGATTTTGCTCATAGCTTGTTCCTTTCAGTCCCTGTCTTGCGTCACTCAGGACGCCATTGCTCTGTGGGGAGTTAAATCGGGGGGAGGGGGAATATCATTCCAGGAGAAATTAAATCAGAGAAATATTGCATGCTGAAGGGGGTTAAGTAAGTGGAATTTAGGATGGAAGAGAAGATATCTGTGACAACAGAGCAGAGAACTCCCAGAAAGAGGCTTTTTTAACCCAGTTTCCTTAAGAGTTGAGCACTGTTATCAAGGCTAGAATTCTTTCCTTAAAAAAATGCCATTCTTATCTCTTAGACTAACTGTAGGCGCTAGGTTACTTGTCACTACTGTCCACATATGTCCCCTAGCACAGCATCTGCACTCTCAAGCCTGAGGAGCAGTATTGAATGCAGAAAGCCAGTAGAAGGCAGAACTGAGGGGCTTTCAGAAACTGTTCAGCTGTTCACATGTTCATCTTCAGGAAAACTGCAATAATAAGGATTTTTAAAAGGAAGTGTGATAGTGTTGCCCAGGATGTTGGTCATCTCGAACACGTTATCCTTCTGTCCCTCCAGTGTTTGTGCCTTTCCCCAACGTACGAGCTGGCACTTCAAACAGGAAAAGTGATTGAACAGATGGGAAAGTTTTACCCGGAGCTGAAACTTGCGTACGCTGTCCGAGGCAATAAATGTGAGTAAGGTGAAATGTTGCCAGCAGCCTGTAAAAGAGAAAATTGATGTTCCTTGGGTGCGATACAGTAAACGAACAATAGAGTGGTCAGATGGTGAAAGCGGCTGGTTCAGAGAGGGGCAGAGTGTTTCACTGTTTGTACAGCCCTCTTAGGAAAGCTTTCCTTTCTGTCTCGGCAGTGGAGAGAGGTCAGAAGATCTCCGAGCAGATTGTAATCGGCACACCTGGCACGGTGCTGGACTGGTGTTCCAAACTGAAATTTATAGATCCCAAGAAAATCAAAGTGTTTGTCTTGGATGAGGCTGACGTGATGATAGCAACCCAGGGCCATCAGGACCAGAGCATCCGCATTCAGAGGTAAGGGCTCGGCGTACGTTGCCCGAGGTGATTTTTGTTTCTTTCGATTATAGCTCTTCCGTAACGTGGGGACAGCAGGGCTAGATTCTTGACTGGTTTCTTCACCAATAAAGTAACAAGATTAAAATGATATATTTAGCTCTAATCCAGATGGTTAATAGAGGCAGAATGTCAGGGGATGACAAGCAGTTTCATTTTCTTACAGAATAAAAAGCCTGTCCCTGGCGCAGGGTTTATTCATTTTTAAGAATGCAAGTCTGGATGCTACTGGTCCATGAGGGAACGATCAGGTGTTGGTAAGATTAGCATTAGTCTTTCCAGCCACTGAAATAACTGGTTCTGAGGTGACTGTTCTGCTTTGCCCGTAGCATTAATCCCATCAGGATATCAGGGGGGCGACAGTGTTGTGTGGGAACCCTGCCCATTTTGCTCTCTCTTGCAGAATGCTCCCCAGGGACTGCCAGATGCTTCTGTTTTCAGCCACTTTTGAGGATTCTGTGTGGAAGTTTGCTCAAAAAGTTGTTCCTGACCCAAACATTATCAAACTGAAGCGAGAGGAGGAGACACTGGACACTATTAAGCAGTATTACGTTCTGTGCAATAACAGAGATGAGAAGTTCCAGGCTCTCTGTAATATCTACGGCGCTATCACCATTGCCCAGGCCATGATCTTCTGCCATGTGAGTCCTTTTGGGGAACGTTAGTCTCAACAACCCTTTTAGTCTCTGCTAGTGCTAAAAACCTGGCCAGGCATGCTTTTCGGAAAGAAACCGAGAAAACAAATTGCCCTTTTCTTTGGCTTTTCTGGCTCCCTCTGAGTGGAATCTTGAGAGCCATGATGGCACTAGCTACTTTGTTTCTCTGGGTTTGTCCATCCAGGTCATTTTTGTTATTGAAGTCCTCTGAAGCAAAGATCAGAGGAACCCATAGTTTTCCAAAACAAAGTGTTACTCAGAACTACTGAAAAAAAACCCCAAAACAAAAGCAAAAATGTTTTGGGGTTGGAAAGTAGATAAAAATAGAGCAGAATGAGGGATGGGCAAGTCTTGTAGTTCTGCGGCTGATACATAGCTTTTCCTGGGACTCTATTTCCTTTGGGTAATTGGTGATACATCTCTGGGGTCTCCTGTGAATCGTACTGAGACTTCTTTTTTTCTGGAAACCACCATAACTTGTATTAAAAACCAATGTTGACAGCACCAGAACAGCCACGTAAAGCTAGCTCAGACAAGGCAAAACCTGTATTTGGGGTCTGCTGCAGAAGTCTGCTTTGATGCTCTTTTGAGATGTAATAATATCAGACATAACTGCAGCTCGGAAAACCATCATAATGGGAAACTGTTTAAATCAAGACTGCGCAGAGCTTCTGTTGGATTTCACAACTGCATTCAGCTCTAACCCTGCCATTTTCCAAGCTGAGTAGTTTTGTTTGCTTGACAATGGTCGTCAGTCTTTATCATACATAGGTAACCCCTCATAGAGTGAAAGCTGAGGAGCAGAGCACAAAGAAAATGCATATTTTTTCGTAAACAAGGCTCCTGCGGTGGCAGATGCATGTTTTCCTAGTTCTGACATGAGAGCTGGGGGCACAGTTTGTAATGCAGCAGGGGTAGGCACAGCACTTAGGAGCTGTTTCCTTTAGAGACACACAAACCGAGCAGCCATGGCACTCCCAGTTGATCCCAGAGACGTTTGTTCCCACTTTACAGCATTAAAACTTCCTCCCAAAGATAGGCCTCGCTTTGTGTTTCAGACTCGGAAGACAGCCGGCTGGCTGGCGGCGGAGCTCTCGAAGGAAGGCCATCAGGTGGCATTGCTCAGTGGGGAAATGATGGTGGAACAGAGAGCTGCGGTGATAGAGCGTTTCCGAGAGGGCAAAGAAAAGGTGCTAGTGACCACAAACGTCTGCGCCAGAGGTAGGGCATGGCAGAGCCGGGCCAGCGAGGGGCGGGATCGGTGGTTCCTAAGAACATTGGCCAGCTTGCAGAAAGAATTTGTATCCTCAAGTGTTCTAGTCTGGAGAAATTAGGGTCCTTAAAGTAATTCCTGGGCTGCTGGCTGTGTCTGTGCAGATAAAGGTGCCTGTGGGCAAAGCCAGGGTTCCTTGTAGGCTTCCTGCAACTTGAGAGGAAAAAATCCGTTCTGTGGGAATGTACAGCCTGGCTTGTACTGCTGACCCGTGGCGTTTAAAATAAACATGTTCCAAAATACGGAAATCTGCAAAATCTTGAACTCCAGTAGGAATTTGTGTTGCAATTGGACATCCTAGAACAGTTAAGACAACATAAAACTTGGAAAAAACCTTGAGGCCTTTACAGCTTTGGAGAGGAGAGTTTCCAAAACCTGTAAGTGCTGGTAAAAGCATCTCTGACTGCTTTTCTGTTAGCCATTTCAGTGGGATTCTCTGGTGTAAGAGCTAGATGTTTTTTTATTTCAAAGTATGCCATAAGGATATTGTGGGAAAGGTCCATTTTGGAGTTTGAGACTGGCTATTAACTCTTCGCTCGGTGTGGAGGCAGCCACGCAGCAGCTCTCTGAAAGCTGTTGGAAATTCTGCCGGTAACCAAGCTGCAGGCGGGTCAAGTGGTTTAAATGCAGCTGTGTAATCTGATGCTTTCTTTTTATCAGGGATCGATGTAGAGCAGGTCTCTGTTGTTATCAATTTTGACCTTCCTGTGGATAAAGACGGGAATCCAGATAACGAGACTTACCTGCACCGGATTGGCCGTACAGGTCGCTTTGGCAAGCGAGGACTGGCTATCAACATGGTGGACAGCAAGCACAGCATGAATATTCTCAACAGAATCCAGGAACATTTCAGTACGTACCCTCAGACTTCATCTCTAAAATCAGATGTTATTTCTGCAGAATTGTGACTAGCTGTTTACTGGGCAGATTGAACGGATAGTTGTTGAGCTTTAAACCGACTGCGGAAGAGCACGTCAGCTGCGTTTTGTGTAGCGTCACATAGGATTGTGACAGGAGCAGAAATAAGTTGAGTTGTCTGTTTGCTGGCTACCTGGATAGTCCTTAAAACGGATGGTTCCAGGAGATGGGTAAGAGCCAAGTACCTGGGTGGGCCTTTGATAAAAGCCCAAAGTTTTATGTTGTAGTTTTAAAACCTGACCGAACGTTTTATGGATAAACCCCTCAAGACCAGCTGAAGAAAACAGCTGTCCTTTCTCTGCTCTGTGTTACGAAATCTGACTTATTTCTCATCTTTCCCAGACAAAAAGATAAACAAATTGGATACTGACGACTTGGATGAAATTGAGAAGATAACTAACTGAAGTACAGCTGCTGGAACTGGTGTGTAACCCTGCTGTGGAAGCTCTCCCACTACAATTGGATCAGCGTTCAGATTGGCACGCCTCTCAGCTCATCCCGAAAAGGACTCTAAGATATGAGTACACAAAAATTACCTCATTTTAGAAATTGCAGTTGGACTTCAAATTGTGCAACTACGGGGAGGAAGAGAAAATGTTTACAGAAGCTTTTAACATTTCTTAGTTTAGCCTTAAAACGGGAAGATCTTTTGAATTCTAAGAAATACGCTTGCCAAAAAATGGGCAGTATGGAATTATCTAAAACAAATTTAAAAAAACCCAAGCTTTATTGCCTTTAATCGGAATAAAGGTCAGCATTAACCTGATCAGTTAAAATTCAGCAGCCAAATATATAATGGACATAAGTAAAGAAGAAGAAAAAACTCAAAAAAACCCAACAACAAACAAGGCAGCTGGTTTTTGGCTAAAAACTCAACTTGTACAAAATAGGATGTCATTCTCTTTGGCGCTCCCCTGAGCTCTTTAAAACTCATTTCTGGCTTTCTGATGGATTTGCCCTGCTTTTCCTTACATAAAATTTGTCCTAAGGATGTCTCCAGTAGCTCATACTTGCAAACACAGGTGCTGTGTTGCTTTTGCTGGGCAGTATTTTCTTTTAATTTGTCCTTGCTTTGTTAGAATGGCCACTATACATAAAGCAGTGCGGTGGTGACAGCGCTCAAGTACGGACTCGAGAAGTTCATCTGAAGCGTTTAAACCTCGCCAAGGTGTAGGTAGGTGGGTGGGCTGGGGAGGGAGGGGCAGTACGAAGGGAACTGTACAAATTAAGTTTCTGAATAAATTCACCTCCATAAAATGCTAATGTCTGTTGGAGTGGGGGTCAGTCACCTTTAGGCAGGTGGTGCCAGTTCTAAGATGCTGCTGTGAAGCTCCGCGTGAATAACGTACAGAACTGCTGGGCTTCACCGATGGGTAATAGGAATAAAAGAAAATAAAAAATCATGATAGCTGATATTGACCAAAAAAAATACCTTTCGAACACCAAATTTACCTGTTACAGTATGTTTCAGTACCAGAGTTTTGAGTTAAATTGCTCAGCCAAATTGCAGACGGGAAGCGCTCCACTTTCATTGTGCTCGTAAGTCATCGGTCCCTCGCCCCAGGGTGATCCTTGCCGGAGAAGGAAAGATTTACAACTTCTGTGCTCGGGCTTTTAGTGCGGTTGGGACCATTCTCATGCGCACAACTGAAAGCCTGTGGGTTGTTCCCCCAGCCCGGTTTCCAGGAGAAGGAGGCTCCTGAACTAGAACTTAGGGTGCACAGCTCTTTTTTGGGGAAAATGGGACATGCGTGAGCAGCCATCGGCCTGCTACTCGGTGCAGGAATCACTTCAAAACAAATGTATAAATTGTAAATTTAACTAGGAATTTTCTTTGCAATTTTGGCCATCATATTCTGTTCAAAGACAGGAACATGGATCCTTTTACCAAGTAAAAAAAGGCTCATTTAAAATGTACCTAAAATTTTAGGAAATTGTGCACCCTTTTATCAATTTGTATAAAGGCTTTAGTGAAAAGAAAAAAAAAAACCTGTTAAAATTAAACTTTTTGTATTCTGGGGTGTATCTATTTTTATTCTGTTGGAAACCTATTTAAAGTGGCAGGTGAGTGAGTGCTTGCGTGTCGAGTGGAAGACTTGTTTCAATCACCTACTTTAATAGTACAGCTGAATGACCTCGTGACAGCAGAGTATTGGGTTGAATTGTCATGAAAGCTGCTGCTGGTCCTGTGTGCTGTTTCTAATGTACTTTTAATTGGAATAAAGACCACATACTGAACCATGCCTCTGCTCGTTTCTTGCTTGAATACTTTTTGTTGTTGTTCCTAGCCAGGAGTTCTGATGAGTTTGCTATTTATGGCCTCAAAGCGTCCTGTGACAGACTGAACTTCACCTGATTTAATGCTGAAATTCTGAAAAGCTTCTTGCAAGGGAGCTTGTTAGATGATACCGTGCCGTAAATGAGGTCAGATTAATACTGTTCTTCCTCCGTGGTGCTTCCTGTGCCAGACTTGGCAGAGTTGCTGCCCAGACCCCCCCTCTGCATCCCCACAACACTTTTTTTGAAGGGAAGAGGAGGAGAATGGGGAGGAAAGAGGCATTTTCCCTGCACTGTGCTTGCCTCCATCAAGACTTTGACGTGGCTTTCAGAAAAGGGAATAATTAAAATGCACAGCTTTGGAGATGCTGGAGCCTGGGTGAGTTTGTTAGAGGACCAAACTCATTCAGCTTTATCTTGGATGGAGATTTTCCAGAGGAATATCCTCCAGCATGAGGAGTGCTGGCTGCTCTGATCCAAGTTCCTCCTGTTCTGTTCTGGGTTAAAGCACAGGTCCCTGTGCGCCCTCAAACCTGCGTGGTGGTCACCGTGTCTCTGGTTGTTGGCAGCGGGCAGTCACTCATCCGAAGGGCTTCCTTCTTTGCTGCAGTCTGGTGTTTAGTACCGGACAGAGATATAAACTCCAGGAAGGCATGGCAAGATGCTGTGGACGGCAGCTGACCATCCAAAGTCTGATTTGGATGGTCGTCAAGGTATTTGCCATCAAATTAATGGCGTTTCTTGTTTAAGAGGAGAGGCGATGGCTAAGCCTCTGCTTCACAAAAATCATTTTAAGTTCAAGTTTCAGCCTAGAAGGTTTTATTGATTGTACTACCACACAGTATGAAAACACTCTGAAACGTGGAAGTAACATAGCATACACAAAATCAGAAGAAGAGAATTAACCACCTAACACTGAATTAAACATGGAAAACAGGTCCTGTTCCTGAACCCAAGTGAAATACTTCCCTCCCCACTGAGGTTTGATTAAAAGCACCCATAACGTTTTGACACCCTGGTCTCCCTGAAGACACCGGGATTGCTGCTGTGCAATTACCATCACATGCAGCAGTGATTTCATCGGGTACCCGTTTCACAGAGCCGCTGGACCCCGAGCACTGGCTTTAGAATGAGCTACCTCTTGATCAACGCTGGCACCGGCTTTCTGCTACTGTCCTGGTTCTGCTACCGTTCTGAGTTGGTTAAACGCACAGTTGGGTTTACCTCAAAATATTAGAACTAGCTCATCTGTGTGGCAAGTGGTCCATTTTTTTAGTAGACTGAACCTTTGAACCATAAGAATTTCCATTACAAACCTGGATGATGATTTTTTAAAAATTTTTTTAAATTTTTTTTTTTTAAGCACAAGCACATTGTATTTATCTAAAACCTGCCAAGTTACACTACTGGCCTTTTTTAATGATGGTTTAGTAAAAGATGGTCTACTGCCTGAGCCAATTCCTCACTCAAATCCAATGAATGTATTTTTATTTAAAAATTCTCAAAGCCGCACTTGCTTTCTCAGGCTAACTCATTTCAGTGTAAAGGTGTTAAATGGAAGTATTCTGTAACATCCCATCTTAACTCTCCATCTATTCCTACCTATGGATCACACGAGTTGAATGAGAGAAGAATAACTACGTAGAAAATCCTGCTGCTCACCAATACAGCCAAAATAGTAACTATTTGTCCTCAAAAGGACGATGTAGTCACACTCTTAAAAGCTGCATTGAGGTTATCCAGAAAGAGCTGAGTCCTCACAGGTATATTACCATCATTTTTGCAATTTAATACTTCACAATAATCCATTAACTTGTTATCACTGTTTCTTCCAGATGGTTTTTGGGTTTGATCTTTTTTCAGTCACTCTCAAGAAGATGTTTAGGATGGTGATAACCTACTGAAGATGGTCCTCCAGAGTGGGACCTTCCTGAAGCATAGAAAAGGACAAGGGGAGAGGTCTCGGAAACTTCAGTCTTCAAAGAAGAAAATTGACAACTTCAAAAAAACCAAAAAAGTCAAAGGTTGGTGGCGCTCAGGAAGCGATTTGTGATGGCACACGTGAAAAACGATGCTATTTATGTAGCAGGTCTATCCCCTGAAAATACTATTTCAACACATAGACACAAGTCTGCTTCAAGGGGAAGCTTTGGGAAATGGCAAGATGAAGAAGTAGGCCCAGGAAACATCAGGCACTCAGTTTTTCGGAAGAAGTAACATCCCACTCAGTGAAACGACCCACGGCGGTGTCTCTGTGCGCCTACAGATCTGCATCGTGCTGATCTTTCTGTCGGATGCACAGCACAGACTTGTGGCTAATCCCACATTCGTGGAGGGACCTCGCAAGGTCAGAGAAACTCCTTCGGGGCACTTCCATCGTCTCGACGCTGCAGCATTTGTATTTGACTGACATTTTCTGTTCCGCCACAGCAAGGATGGTCTGGAGAGTGTCGGTGGGCTTGAAATGATGTTCAAATCTCAGACCAGAGGGAGATCGAATAGCGAGCAGCAATTGTGACTCTTCTTTCGGTGGCTCTTCCACACTTAAAATTGATGTCAAAGGGCTCTCTTGTCTCATTTTCCTTCCTGGCTTCTCAGGAGGACGCTGCGTGTGTGAGCCGTCTTCATCAGGGACATCAGTTTCTGACAATACGCCGGCAGATCCTTGTTTTCCAGTAAGAGTTTTGATTTTCGAATCGTCCTCCCCCTCCCCGCTCACGTTCAGCCGGTCGGTCTGTTCAGCTACAGCTTCCACAGCGCCGCTCCCTACGCCTTTCCAGCCGATGGAGGGGAGCACCCTGTACTTGTTCAGGGAAGAGGAGGTCCTCAAAGGCACTTGCTGCAGGAGCTCTGGGATTTCCTCAGGAGACACCTGGCCAGATGGGAATGCCGGTTTTATGGACGATGCTCTCCGGCTGTTCGCTAATTGGTGGGGAGCTGCCAGCGGCGGGGAAGGTGGCACTCGGCAAGAACAGGCTTCCATGCTCTGAGAGTAACTGAAGCTCGACCTCGTGCGTCCCTTGGCAGATTTTGGCCTGGTGACGTGCATGTCAGGGGCGTTTGTCCACAAGAAAGCGGCTGCTGTGCTTGAAGGGAAGCCGAGGTGAGATGGTGCTAAGTTCAGAAGAGCCGCTGTGGCCATTGCTTCTCAAGGCACCTGCGGGCGGGGTAGCAGAGGGAAAAGTTACAGGAATTGGACAGAAAGCTTCTAGAGAGCTTAATCTCCTTACAGCTCCCATTTTTGTGCTGCACGGCAGCTAGAAATAGCAATCGACCCGGTGTATCACCCCATAGGCAGGCGGCAATCCTACAGTTCACTAACGACCAACTCGGACAGTGGGATGTGTATATTTATAGGTGCTGACTTTGTCAGGGATTGTTTAAAGTTGACCTAGAGCATTGGGAAGTTGTGACCTTCCCAACTTAAAGAAAGTTTTTGATGGAAAGAACAGAAACATGTTTTTTTCTGAAGCTAGAAACTCAGTGAAAATGGGAGAGAAGTGAACTTCAAAGCACAGATCTGGCCTTTTTGCTGTTCCTGCAGTGACAGATCAAGTTCCCATTGCAGACTTTTGGGTAAGACTGACTACACTTTGCTTTTTAAAAAATCTCTGAAGACCTTTGAAATTGAATCTGTCTGATTCAATACAGAGAAACCCATTTTGACTTCTCCTGTGACCAAAAGCTGCTTAACAGAGATCCATATTAACTCCCTATAAAGACGAAGCCATGTTCTGCTGCATGTTCCCCAACTTAAGCTGTGCTCAGACCACTCGTGCTTTACCAGGACAAAGCAGTCTGAAAGCCCAGACAACCAGGCCACAACCTCACAACAACCTTTTGGAGAACTGGGGATGAGGTCACACACCTCTTCCTTTTCTGTGGTTTGTGCAGCGGGGGGGGGGGGGGGGGGGGGGGAAGGCAATTTTCATTGCTTGGCATTCTCCAGTAAGGATAAAGTCGGACTCGCCTGCTGCTCATCACCCCAAAACAAACAAGCCAAGAGAAGGGAACAGCCACTGTGGTTGTTCCTCAACATTTTGCCAGTGATGCATTATTTAAAGCTTGATTTCTCCTCCACCGCAGTGAAATCGAAATGCTCAGCAAACCAATGCTGAGCAAAGCCAAGCTGCTTGGAGACAGAGAGGTCTGTCCCTCTGTAAGCCTCGAGCGGAGCTACGGAAGGGACACGCCACCCAAGTGACTCCTCAGAGTTTCCTAGGAGCCTGGGTGGGTGGGGGTGTGCGCCTTTCATTTACTGCCTCTAACAAATAAAGTCCAAGGCAACAAGCTATAGTTCAGCATCCTCTGAAGAGGGACTTCTGAGCACATCAGAGCACTTACCACGTATCACCAGTTATATTGCCAGCTCAAAGGATTAAAAACCCCCAAAACAACCAACCTGCCGGAAGCCATGGTAGGACCCTCCTGAGCAAGGGTCTGTACTGCTTCAGCACAGCATACATTAGAGGTTTACCGT
Organism: Grus americana; assembly: GCF_028858705.1. Lineage (NCBI taxonomy): Eukaryota > Metazoa > Chordata > Aves > Gruiformes > Gruidae > Grus > Grus americana. The sequence goes on along the minus strand of NC_072872.1, from coordinate 2,555,052 downwards.
GAGGAGCTGTTTTAAATATGGCACATTTTACATTCGGGTGCCTCGGCGAGGGATTGGCATGGGGAACTGCAGTCAGGGAGGGCTCTGCCCACAGGTGGCCCAAAACACTGTGACCCCAGGGCCTGGGAGGACAGGCAGTCCTGAGCCCCTGGCCCTACGGCACAGCCCCGGCCCCACAGCATAGCCCAGCTCCCCAGAAGAGCCCTCAGCGCCACAGCCTGGCCCCAGCCCCACAGCTGACCCTAGTCCTGGCCCCACAGTCAGGCCCCGGCTCTATAACCCGGGCCCGGGCCCGGCCCGGCCCCGCCGCCCCTCACCTCACCTACCGCCCCGGGCCGCCCGCGCCCGCCGGCAAACACAGCCGCGTTGCTACGGCAACCGCCCCACTTCCGGTCCGGCCACAGGTCCCGCCCCGCAACCACCGAGACGATCCGGCCGGAGCGCCGCCGGTCGCGGTCCTCCAGCTGCCATGTCGGGCCCAGGGGCTGACCCGGACGGGGCCGGGCTGGGACCCCGCGTCCTCGCTCCGTGCCCCGGGGCTCTGGGAGCGCGGGGAGACCGGGACCCCGGTGGGCTGCTCGGTCCGTCTGCCCCGGCGCGGCAGCGGCCTGTGGGACGGGCCGGGGATGGCCGTGACAACCTGGTGCGGGTGTGAGGGATGTAACCAGGCTGGGGGACATAGACGGGCCAGGGGACGGGGGTGGCAGCTCCTCTCCCACACAACTGCCCCAAACCCCGTAGGTGAGGGCTGTGCTGAGGTTGTCCCCGTCCCTCCCGCCGGAGCTCTCGCTTCCTGCTGAATAAAACCAGACCAATAACCACCAAACTCATTAGTTTTGATGAGAACACCTTTAGAAAACTACACTTTATGCACAAGATCCAGGGACCTAAAACATCCTGGTGTGCACTGAGGGGAGTCCTGATCCCCCCAAGTCGGGTTTCCTTGTGGGAATGTACCCCGTAACGCTGCCATTTCCATCTCTCCCCATTAATCCCTTTTTAAACCTGCCTCTAGTTAACCAGATGCTTCTCCGGCTAACAGATGCCCACCAAAGGCAGCAAGGAACAAGCAATAAATAACTTCAGATAACTTATCTACCGTCACATTGGGGATCTCCACCCTGCAGGTGAGGGAAGATCAAGGTGTACCTGTGCCCTAAAAAAGGTAAGAAAATAGTTGCATATCAGCTCATCCCATCCACAGCATGTTCTGCCATATCGCGTGGCAGATGCACGCTTTGCAGATCAAAGCACCGGGCGTATTTACATTTCAGTAAGGCCCTGACCAAAGAGCTGGGCCGGTTGATACTCCTCTTTCTTTGCTCCATAGGAAGGCTGATCCCAATGTATGGGATAATCACTTCCATGGGTGGTTTTTAAGCCCTCGGGTTTGTGGCTCGATTGAAGAGGGTTTAGCTTCCTCCTAAGATCCCCCGCAGAGAAGGAAGGCTCAAAATGAGGGGATTTGGTTAAATCCACCAGTGGATCCCTAGTCTGCATGATCCCAGCCCTCTGGTCTCCCTTCAGGCCCCTGGATGGTGCCTTTCACACGGGTTTAGCCAAACTCTACAGCAAAAAGCCGGGAAGATCAGGGCCAGCTTTCCCCGTCAGGGCCAACCCAGCAACAAAACCTGCCCTGAAGGACAAGGACCTGCAACGCCGAAGCACATGAGCAGGAGCGGTGCAGATAATGACCCCCCATGACGGGGAAAACCTCTAATGGAAGTTTTTTTGGTGGATGAGGCGGGAAGGAGTTGCTTAATCGTCAGGGATGCCATGGCTTTTACGAGTCAGGTGGGGGATTTGGGCATCAGTTTGCATCACAAACAGTTTCTCATGCAGATGGTGAGTGGGGAGGCAGGCGAGCTGCTGCTCCCTATCCTTTCCATATTGGGCTTGGATGGCTGTTTATTCCACTCGGCAGCAGGAAATAAAAGGTTAGAGGGAAGGAAAGCCTGGGACAGACATCTCTGCCAGCTTTGAAGGACAGCCACGAGGTGACGTCCCTCCAGCGAGCAGCTTTGGCGGCTCTCAGGAAATGCCACAAGGGTTTTTCTTCTTGTATTACAAACCCCGGGGCCGTTTTCTTACAATCCCCCACCCAGAGTTCCCTTCCCTAGAAGTGTGGTTACTGAGGGTGGAGCCCTGCCTGATACCGTGCATTTGTGTGTGTGTTTGCTCTGGCCCCACGATTTTGCAGCACTGATAGCAGCTTTTGTTTCTTATCTCCTCTGGTTTTCTGCCTCCCTTGGTTTTTTGTATCATGTCTCAGTTATGGTGATTAAATAAACTGTATTCGAAAAGCATTCCCTGTCAGATTTCCATGGTGTTTCCAGCTTTTGCTGCTGCTGATTTAACTTCACAGACCCCTTGCCCATGCACTCCCGGGGTATCCCGTGCCCTGAGGGCAGGATGGGAAAACTACAGACCCACGAAATGAGACTGTGAAATGAGACTGTGGCATTCGCCGTCCTCCCTTCGCCTCCCTTTGTCGATTGGCAGGGCTGCATTTGGATGCAGACACGGATTTGAGGGGACACTTGCAAGGGAAAGACCCAAGAGGAACCATCTCAGAGCTTGCAGGGTGTGAGTTGGCAAAACCAAGCACTAACTGAATCCCGCGACTTTTAAAACCATGGCCGAGACCTCAGCTGGCCTCATCCCTTGAAGGCGCATCGGCCCGACATGGAGACAGCTTCGTGCCCAGCCGACAAGCAGAAGTGAGATGACGGAGGAACACAGGGAAATTCATGTTTCTTGTAAAGAGGAAGGATGGAAACCTCCTACTTTAGCGAGGGGCCACTCGGCGAGAGCTGCTCTGTGATGAATAGTGCAGATAGAGGAGGGGGTGGACCTCTGCCATCTATATAAAGCGAACCCGCGACGCCGGCAGTCTTGGAGCTGTGAAGTCCAGGCGGGGTAAGGAGAGAGGGGATTTTATTGCCCTCTTATTTGATTAGGCAGCTTGGGGGGCAGCAGTGGGAGGCTGCAGACGGTGAGCTTCTCCATCAGCCCCGGGCAGGACAACCACTGTGTCCCTGTACACATCCCTGCCAAGCGCTGCATCCCAACACCGGAGTCGGAAGGCCCCACTGGGAGTCAGCAGCGCTCTCGTGGGCACGGGATACCTTCACAATGCCGTATATCCACGGTGATGCTAATGTCACCGTGGGGTGCTGCCAGGGTGCACCCCACCGGCTCCGTGCCCTTGGCATGGGCGTGGGGGGGCAGCCACTTGTCCTAGCCCCGGGGTGCTGCTCATCACCCACCATTGCGGTTTCCTCCTCCAGGGCCAGCCTGAGGATGAAGAATCTCCTCTTTGCCGTGCTCTTGGCTTGTGGTAAGTGCCCCAGTTTCACCAGGCCAGGCTGGAATCATGTCTGCAAGGCAAAAAAAGACGTACAAACCCAGAGTCTTTGTGCATGATTCAGGTTTTTCTTTAAATTTTGCAGTTTAATGCTTCGTGTAGCACTGCTGTAGTCCTGGAGGTCTTTGTGACGGTGAGGCTTTGGGATACTCAGGTCCATAGTTATTTTAAGAGGTCCTGGAGCCTTTTGTCACCTGCTTTGCTGCCTGTGCCGAGCCTAGGGCTGATCCTGGCAATGTGGTGGTGCTGGTTGCAGGATGCAAGCGTGGCATAGCCCGTACAGAGCAATAATATCTTCTGCCAGACTGAATCAGGTAGCTGCAGAAACCAGACAGAATCCTGAGGGGGTTTTTGGGGGGGCTTCTTATGGTTCGCATGCCTGAAAGCATGTATTTCCAGCAATGCCAGACTTATTCAATTTCTCCACCCAGTGCGAGCCTGTCCCTCTGCCCCTCTGCAGGGCTGCTGCCAGCTCGCGGCAGTGTTTTGGAGCTGGAGCGGATGATCAAGTCGACGACAGGGAACAGCGCCCTGCTCTCCTACAGCTGGTATGGGTGTTTCTGTGGCATCGGTGGCAGAGGGACCCCGGTGGACTCCACTGACCAGTGAGTACCTGGAAAAACGTCCCCACTCACCACCCTGGTGCAGGGTGTGCGGGGTCCCTAAAAAGCTCCTCACTGGCAGCCAGCCGGTGCTGGCGTGCTCGGAGAGGGGTTTTTGTGCCGTTCTCCAGCCACGTCCTGCTGCTGCCTCTCATCCCCTCCTCCTGGTCACCCAAAATTGGAGGCTGGACCTTCCCTTTACCTTCCAAATGCGGTAGGGGAGCAGGGGCAGTGGTTCGAGATGTGTACCCCCCGGCAGGTGCTGCCATGCCCATGACTGCTGCTACAGGAAGCTGCGAGAGGGCAAGTGCAGACCCCTGATAACCCCGTACCACTTTGATGTCGCCGACGGAGACATCGTCTGCAGTGAGTACCGCCGAGCAGAGGGGGGGGGTCCCACAGAGGTGGAGAACCAGCAACTGCTCCTTGTGACACCCCAGCCCCGCAGGAGGGTACACAGGAGGGCATTTTCCCTCCCAGGGATGAAACCAGCTTGATGCCGGGTCGGGTTTGTACAGGAGGACGCAGCGTACAATAAATGGGCGCCACAAGGGATGCGGGCAGGTTGGAGAGGACAAGCACCGCAGCACGCTTCTCCATGTGCTTTGCCCAGGCAGCTCCAGGCATTGGGGGTGCTCAGAGGGGACCTCATCGCTGATGCCAGCTGGAAAAGCCACCACAGAGCACCGTGGTTTTTTTTTTTTTTTTCCCAACAGGTAACGAGCAGAGCTGGTGCAAGAGAGAGACCTGCCTATGCGACAAGGCGGTGGCTTCATGCTTCGCAAGCACTTTGCATTCCTACAATAAATCCTACCGCTTCTATTTCAAGCTGAAATGCCGAGGAAGTAAGCTCCAGTGCTGAGGAGGGGAAATCTGCACGCAAGGTCACAGATTTTGACTGGCTTTCCCAATGGCTGTGGCAGGAAAAGCCTGATGCGGGGGCTGAGCATAGCCGGAGCCAGCAAGGCTCCCTGCAAGGTGATGCGCAGGGTGAGGGAGGGCGCGCACACATTACGGGTGGAGATCCCCCAGCAGAAAGACACGTCAGCTTCCATTTTTTTGTCCCTTCCTCCTCTCTTTTCTCTTTTGATTTCATTTCCCACCAAAGATAATGAAATAAAAGTTATTCGAAATCATACTCCATGGTGGTTTTCTGTAAGAGTCACTGAGCTTGAGGCACTGCATCTGGGTTGCCAAGTTTGGGGAGCACTTTTGCATCATATTTTCACGGCCCCAACTGCAGCCCGAAAAAGCCGAAGGTCCGACGGGCAGCTGTAATTTGCAGCCAGTTATTTACTCCTTCCCTGGCCAGGTCTATCCTGCTGCGGAGCAATAGTGCTGCTGCTGGATCCCCAGCAGGAGAAATGGGGACAAATAAATGCCACCACGTAAAACTCGGGGGTTTGTCAACAAAATAATTCCCCAGCGGCGAGCCCAGATGGCAGCTGGGTTTTTTGGCTTCTCCCAACACCCCTTCCCACCAGCTGAACTCGCTCACAGAGCTAAAACAAAACGGTGCATTAAGGGGCAGGTGAGATATGGCCAAAAGGTGTTTTTAGAGGAATAATGGAAGTGGGAAAATGTGGGAGACAGTTTGAGACCCGCCTAAAGAAGAGTTCCCTGCAGAGGGGGGAAGATTCCAAAGCTCCGTCCATCCCAAGGCGGATGCTAATTTAGGAGGGCAGTTAAGGTGGTGACTAAATGGTTTCTCTGCATGGGGGTTGCAGTGAGGAGGTGGAAACATCATACAGAGAGAAATAAAGAGAAGTTTCATTCACTTATCCTAAAATACCCATTTTGTTTCATTCTCCTCTCATGGTAGGCGAGCGTTTAATCATCCAGTGTCTGCATAACCCCATGTTTCTGGGGACCGCACATTTAGAGATGCTTTTCTTGTTGTCCATACACTTTTCCCACAGAACCGATAGATAACTAGCTCTGAATCATCTTTGAGGCGTGGCAGAGGGACAGTTCTCAAACCATATGACTCCCTGAAAACCCCAAACTTGTTTCATTTGCGGTTGCCGGGATGCAAAAGCTGAATCAGGGTTATTATTTCCTCCCCCCCCTGGCCCCGATATGGCACTGTGGTGCTGGGGAGGGCAGAGAAAAAGGCCCTTGGACGTCTTCAGCTGGGGGTGGACAGCATTGGCTTCCTCCTCAGGATGGAAATGACGCTGCTTTGCCGACTCATCCCATCTGGCACTTGCCCTCACGCATGGGGTACGGAGCGGGGTGTTGGGGGAATTTCTTGCGTTCCTGTAAAGGGGAAGGATGGCACCTTTTCCTTCACAGAAAACCCAGTTGGCAAGGTGTGGGTGAAACAAGCATCCGACAGTGGGAGCAAACCCTATATAAAGGAAGCCCTGAGGGGTGCAGGGCCCTACAAGCAAGCGGCAGCTTTCCTGAGGTAAGCGGGGATGGAGGAACACTTTTCCTCTCTTTCTTCCTTTAACCAAAAGCTGCGGTACAGGCAGGGGGCGAGGTCCGTGCCGGGAAAGCAGGAGCAAAGGAGAAGCTACCTGAGATGCCAGCTCAGAGGCAGAGTGGCGGGGTGCAGCCCTCAAGGGCTGATCATTCCTCCAACTTTTCTTTCTTTCCCTTCATTTTGCTTTTTCCCACTCTGCCATCCAGTTCCCATTGCTTCCCATCCCCAATGCAGCAACACTTTGTGCCGAAGCGATGGCGATGGGCACGTTCTCACCCCCCCTCATCTCCCCTAATTCTCGGAGGTGAGGAGCATCTCTGTCCCCAGATGACGGGGGAAGTAAAAAAGAAAGTGTTTGATATACTGGGGAAATGGTTTGATTTCCTCTCACAGGGCGGTCAAAAAGATGAACTCTCTCCTCGCCTTCACTGTGCTCTTTGCTTTGGGTAAGTGTCCGTGCTCGCACGAGTCCCATGGCTCACCGTGCAGTTATATCCATGGAAATCAGGACCAGGTTGGTGATTTCTTAAACTTTCCTCATCACCACCTCTCCCAAACATGCAACAACTCTCCTGCACCGAGCTGGGAATAAGTTTCCTCTCTGTTGCATCTACTTACTCATTTTTAGGACATCACCAGCCTGTGATGTACCAGTTTGGGGGCTGGAGGAATAGGGATGCTGCTGGGGAGCCAGGCGTCGGCATGAGTCGCACCGATTTCCCCCCAGGCTTGTCCCCAGCTCGCGGGAGCCTCTGGGATCTGCACAAGCTGATCACGAAGGTGACGGGGAAAGATGCCTTGCTGCATTACTCCTTCTACGGCTGCTACTGTGGCTTGGGGGGCAAAGGGCAGCCCAAGGACGCCACGGACAAGTGAGCACCCACTTAAAAATCTCCCTGCCCGAGCACATCCTTGCATGGTTTCAAATTTGGAGGGTAGGGGGCAAAAAAACCCCAATTCCCAAAGCCTCGACCTCCCGTACAGATGCTGCCAGCTGCACGATACCTGCTACGACAGCCTCCTGAGATACCACTGCAACGCCAAGGTGCAGGGCTACCACTATGGCTGGCACGGCAGCAGCCCCTTCTGCAGTAAGTAGGACCCTTGCAAAGGGGGTGTCATCCCCTCCCCCAGCTGGGGCTGACCCTGGGCTCCGCTCTGCCCGCAGAAGGCAGCTCGTGGTGCGCCCGCCTTTCCTGCGAGTGTGACCGCAGCCTGGCACTTTGCCTGAAGCGAAGCATCGGGAGCTACAGCAAACGCTACCGCTTCTACCTCAAGCACTGGTGCTGGTGATGGAAGCCGGGACACAGGGCTGGAGCACGCGCCTGGGTTCTGCGTCCGGATCTCTCTACGTCCCTGCCTGCACGAACCACGTTAGTGCTGCTGTAAATTTAATCAATGTGAAAATAAACAATGTGCTTGAGCCATCCCGGTCCTCTGTGAGTTGCTGCTGGGCAGAGAGAGAAATCCCTGTAAATACTCAACATCATCGTCCCCAAACACACCCCAAACTTTGCAAAACCTCTGCCTCGGCCCCTGCGTCACTCCAGGCTGCAGCCCACGGGGAAAGGGGGGGGGTTTGGCCGGCGAGGAAAGGGGCGTAGCAAAAAGCATTTTTGGGACAGACAAGTCATTTCAGCGCTTCCAGTTTGGAACCCAGGGGCAGCACTTTCCCTGGGAGGACGGGCTGGCAGCAAGGAAGTGGAGCCGGAGCGATCCCGCGGTGAGGACTCCCACGTTCACCCCACTGCTGCGATGGGGCGGTTGCATTGCTGCCGCAGAAACAAAAATACGGGGGCAGGGGGGATGTTGGGAGGAGGCAGTAGGCGTGCTGCTTTCTGCTGTTTTCCATGCCTGTGGATAAAGTGTCATTGCTTTAAGGTAAAAACTCAGCCGGAAAGTTGCAGCCCTGGGGGGACAGCTGCTCTGCTGCTGCAAAATGATGCCCTGGGTGCTAAAAGAGATGGGACGGGAGGTGGGAGATGCTCGGGTGGTGGTACAGCTTCAGGAAGCGTTTGCTTTCGGCCAAGAGGCAGCAACACAGATGCAAAGGGGCATGGCTGCCTTCCTCCCTCCAAGTTTTGGGGCGATCTGACCTGATTTCAGAGGGACAAGGTTTGCAAGGCAGCGCCTGTCAGCTGGCCACGCTGCCTGGCTGAGTCTGTCCTCCATTTCTCCTCCCAGGCCTGGGTGAGAGGAACATGAAGGTCCTACTGATGCTGGTGGTGCTGCTCGCCTGCAGTAAGCACAGCCATTCCCCAACCCATGGATGGGAGCCAGGCTGCAGCCCCACATTGATGCCGGGAGCATCCCCAAACCCCCGTGCTCTCCCTGGGGAGGCCCCCAGCAAACCCCTCCTCTCCACCCTGGTTCCCCGGGCATTGTTTCTGCGTATAACTTGCAAAAATCACATTTTCTGGTCACTCTAGGTGCATTCACAGCTCGCGGGAAGCACCCGCGCAAGTTCGCACCGGGACTCGAGGGAAGCACCGTAGGAAATCTGACTGCCCACGGCTGTTACTCGGCATGGGGCAGCAGCGGCACACCGAAGGCTTCAATGGACCGGTACAGGCAGCACTGCCCGGGATGGCTAACACTGGCCCTGGGGTGGCTAATGCTGGCCCTGCGGTAACCCTGGGGCTCTTCCCACCCCGCTGGCAGAGCCCATTTCAGGTAGGTTAGAAGCATCCGCCACCGCGTTTCAGATGGGTCCAGGCTCTCCTTCTCACTGCAGGTGCTGCCTGCTCCGTGCCTGCTGCTACGCCAAGCTGGCTGCACGGCGGTGCCGCGTGGGACCGATCCAGCCCCCCTCGGTGCCCCAGGCAGGAATCCCCACCTGCAGTGAGTCCCCGCACTTGCGGTTCAGGATCTCTCTTTCCAGACCATCTCTGTCCTTTGTGGTGCCCTTTTTAGAGGCAGCTCCCTGGGGATGTTCCCAAAAAGGAGGTCTCAGGTGTGTTTTTTTCTCCGGTCCCTGCAGGGTCCGGGACCTGGTGCCAGAGAGGTGCCTGCAGATGTGAGCGGGCAGCCCAGCTCTGCCGGATGCGCAGCCGGGGGCTGCTCCGGCGTCGCAGCAAGTGCCGGGGACGAGCTGGGTGGTGTTGAAGCAAAAGGGCTCTTTGCAAAACCACGTCCAGGCTGATAAGCAGAGGGACGGTGCAGTGCCGGAAGCATTTCCCAGCCCTGGCAGGTCTCCTCGTCGGGGCTTTTTGGCTTTGACACGAGGACAACAACCCTCTCGTGAAGTTGCGTCATTATACACTGGATCCGAGGAGGAAGAGCAGCACAGATGCAATGTTTCAGCACAGAAAAACAAGGGAGGGGTGGACACCTGCGCCTTGTCGCTGTGAAGGGCGAGATGGAAACCAGCGCGAGCCTCTCTGCTAACACTCATTTCCCCTTGGCTCGAGCTCCCTGTGCAGCCTGTCAGCTCCCTCTGCTTTTTGCTTCACTGCAGATTCTCTTCTGTTGCTCCAAAATAAAACCAGAAAATGCAAAACATCAGGCCTCAGTGTGACGTGACTCAGCTGAGCCCAGCGACCACCCCTTGCAGGCAGCAGGGCGAAGCTAACCTCTCTGCTAGGTTTCCCATTGAAATACCCAGAAAAAAAAAAGACAACTGAGATGCGACACATCTCCCACCGATGCCCATCTGCACCCCTGAACTTCCCCTTGCTTAGCTCCGAGCCTTCAGGCTCTGAAAATTTGCAGTTGCCCTGAGATAGAGATATCAAAGCCGGTGCAAAGGGCTGCAGGCAGGCACGATGCTGCGGGAGGGCTGGGCGCTGGCAACCTTTGCTGCAACGGGGTGGCCGGGAGCTTGCTCTTGCCTAACACCCAGTGCAGAGCAAAACAAATTTCTCACCAGAAAAGAATGTTTTGGCCCAATTCTGAAAAAACCCCGAGCACGTCCCCTGGGAAAAGGCAGGTCAGGCTGTGGCTGCTTCCCCCCCCAAGCACCGCAGCATCCCCACGGCGCAGGTTTCCTGTCCTGCAGACCAATTCAGTAGGGTCGACCCCTCCAGGAGGTCTCAGCGCTGCAAACCCCCATGGGGATCAGCACTAAAATACAGCCACAGAAACAGCAACAAAACACTTCTTCCCTGGATATCAGCAGCTGTAATTCCTACCCTGGCTTGCCCCAGAAGTCAACAGCACCAGGAAATATCCCTTAAATCAGCAATGCTTCCCTGCGGTATAACCCAGGCATCAAGCTCTACCATCCTCATCCAGCAACATTTGGTCCTGGGGAAGACGAGGAGGAAGGAGCGGGCAGCCCTTTGCCCAACAGCTGCTGTTTGCAAGGCATAAATCAAGGATCAAATCCTCGCCAAGATGGGAGAGGGGCAATCAGGCAGACAGATTGCAGGCCAGGATGAGTTGAAACACAATCTCCCTGTTTAAATTTTGGGTGAATTTTAACTACCTATGTATTTGTCTGCTTGGACAGCTGGCTGTATGAATCCATTCATACGGAGGTCCAAGTGCTGATGTGTTGGCTCAGATACTGCACTCCCTCAGTACATTGCACGAAATTGAGCTGTAAAAGTGGTATTTTGCATATCACAAAAGAGAAACAAACTCCACATCCTCCCAGGGATGCGGGTTCAGCCCAGGGGGTGTGTGTTATTCCACTTTTGGAGAAGGGCTACTGCAAACCTGCCATGGGTAGAGGGGTTGGGGCGGGCGGTCTTTCACCTGGCAGCTCAGGCAGTTTGATGCACAAAAATAGACTTTATTCCCCAGTGATAAAAACTGGCTGCGGACTCAGAAAATATTGAATTATGGCAAGCTCTGGTTCACCTAATTAACTCACTGCCATCCCAAGGGTCTACGTAAATTGGTCCGGAGAGCTGATGAGGCAAACGGCATGTGCTAGATGGGGGAAGAGATTTTGCTGAGGCCCTGAGCCGAGTTCCCTTTTCTCACCATCTCTCCGATTTCCACCCAAGTTGCATCCTTGTTCCCTGCCTCAGTTTCCCTATCAGTGATGGGGGGGATTTCCTCTCCCTGGCTGGGTGCCTGCCTGCACCGGGGTTCCCCATAAAGTGGTGCAGAGCTGTATGCACCTCAATCTCTGCCAGAAGAAAACTGCTAAGGTGTTTGGCATCATCTATTTAATTAGAGATTCTCTCCAAGCAAACAACATGACTGTCCTCTTTTTTCACCCTTCCATTATATGCCACTAGCATTTATTTTTTTTTTCCCCCTCACTCTGCTGCTTGCCTTATTTTGCTTCAACATAAAGATGAATCAGAAACCTCGTGTGATGGTCCATGAGCGTTGCCTGCTCTGGTTTGAGAGCAAGACTATGCACAGCGCCCAGCAGGTATGGGGAAAGCGATGGAGCATCCCCACACGCAAGGAGCACCTGGGCGCTGACAAGCTCCTGCTAACAAGAAAACCGGCATACAGTGCTTTTACTCGATCCTACCTTCAGCCGCAGCCTGTTCTTGGCTCACGGTGCTGCATCTCATCCGCTTTGGTAAGTCAGGAGGGGAGGATGCTTTGTACTGGCTGCATTTTCTCCCTGCCCAGGTAAGTCACGATGGACACAGTAAGATATAGAATGGCATTTTCTAACCGAGACATCAAAAAACTAATAGTCACCCAGGAACAGAGCGGTTCCCATTCTCCCTCAAGTTGTCCCATTTTGTTCAGGGAGGTATTGGGATGCTGAGATACCCAGAGCCACACATGGATTCAACCCCAGTCTGTCCCACTCATCCCAGTCCACTGAAACCTCCCCGGGTGAAGGGCTCCCCCACCATAGGGCATCCTGCAGCCAGCGCCTCTGGCAACGCCGAGAGAGACTCGCACACAAAGCGGGACCGATATGGCGAGGATTGTCAATATTTGCCCACTTTGGGTTCTCCAAAGGAGGGGCCCCGTCGCATGGGTACAATGGCCATAAAAGCGACCAGCGGCACTTCGGGCTCACCCAAACACCGGAGCTGCCACCGCCAGGCATGAAGCTCTTCTGGCTGCTCCTCTGCCGTGAGTACCCCGCGCCAGCTCTCACCCCGCCAGATGATGCGGTGTGGGAAGCCCGGCACTCGCAATTTCTCCCCATAAACAATAAACTTGGGGAGGGTGAAAATACTCAGTTTTGGTACAGAAGGGTGGGATGAGAGGTTGCTTTTCCCAATGCTCCTAACCCTCTGTCTCCAGTCGCAGGGCTGGTCCCCGCCAGCTGCAACGTGTTACAGTTTGGTGCAATGATTAAATTCAAGACCAAGAAATTGCCGCTGTCCTACAATGGTTACGGCTGCTACTGTGGCTTGGGGGGATCCAAACAGCCGCTGGATGCGACTGACTGGTAAGTCAGAACCTGGAGCAGGCAGAGCGGGTGCGAAGGGAACGCTTGCTGCTGCTCTTGGGAGCTGCTGCACACCTGTGCACCTAACCTGGGCACAAACGCAAGATGTTTCTCATGGGGGCTGTGTACCACCAGATGTTCAGCACTGTGGTATTGTCCCCACCACCCCCCATCCTGCCCTGACCACAACTCTCGTGCTCCCAGGTGCTGCCATGCCCACGACTGCTGCTACAAGAAGTTGGCTTCCTCTAGCTGCAGTCCCAAACTGGTCACATACGAATACACCATCTCGGGAAGCCAGATAGTCTGTGGTAAGAGACAGCGCGGGGGCAGAGCCCTGAGGGGGAGGGCACAACCATCCACGCTCTCCTCCGAGATTTCCTTCACACCTTCCTGGCTTGGAAACCACATGCTGGGAAGGGGGTGGAAATGGGGGGAAAACACCAGGAATAGGATAAACATTTATTTGCTTGGACTATGGTGAAGTTTAGAGCTTGGAGACCTCCTGAAGAAGGGGGCTTGCTCTTCTCCAGGGGCCAAATATACAGGGTTTGAGGTGAGCCTCCCATCATGGATGGGGATCTGGCACTGCCACCCCACCTTCCCTAGAGCAAACCTGCTGTTTCAGGGTGAGTGGATTAAAACAAAGCACTTCACAGGGATCAAAGCAAATACGTACACATACACAGGCAGATAAAATAAATTAAACGGTCCATCCAGGGCCACGCATGGTTTGTAGCCAGGTAGCTCCATGCGCCAGAGGTAAAAGAACTACCTGAGACACCCCAAACTCAGCATGGGGGCTGTGCATGCCATGGGGAGGGTCCAAAAGTCACCCCGACTCTCACACCCTTCACCCCACTCCATCCACCCAAATTTTCTTCCAGGATCCAAGACTTGGTGCAAAAGACAGAGCTGTGAGTGCGACAGGCAGGCGGCAGAGTGCTTCCAAAAGACAGCCAGGACCTACCACAACCCTTACAAGAATTACCCATGGTTTCTGTGCAAGGGCAAAACTCCCTCCTGCTAGACATGTTGGGGTCAAAATTTGATGGAAACAGTCTAAATTGTGGGGGTTTTGCCTCCCCTGTGCCCAGGCTGGCGGCACCACAAAGACGTCTGGTGCCTTTCCCCACAGCCGGTGCACAGGGAAAGCCCGCTCCTCACCATTAAATAAATCATAAAAATGAGGGAATCCCTGCAAATAAAAATACGTTTTCAAAGGCAATTTGTAGAGCATGTTCAATGTCCTGTTTGCGTTTGGGAATTGACGGTGGAAGGGGTAGGAAACAGCATGGAGCATTCACGGCTGGTTTTCTGAAGTAAATATTTATGCCTGCATGCAGTTTTGCATCTTTTTCTTAAAAAAACCCATTTCCCAGAAGTGACATTTTAGCAGCCAACCAGTAAATCTTAAGAGCTTTGGAAGAAAAAAAATAAAATCACCAGAATCAGCGAGCAGCTGCCGCACCCTGACCCCAAACTCGGCCCCCCTCTGGGAGCTTGGCTGCAACACAGCCCCATCTGACTCCTAACAACTAATTAAACAATTAATATTCACTAAAGCCAAGGGGGACCGTAGTGGTGGTAGTCTCAAGGGTTTGGGGCGGGGGGGGCTCTTCCTTGCACCCCACCTCCAGGAGGGGCTGGAGCTGGCCAGGCAGGTCTCCTCAGGCCACAGCTCCCTCAGCCACCTCGTCCCTCCACTGCAGCTGCACTCAATGCACAATTAGACCTAACGAGCCAGGGCTGGCTCATCTCCAGAGAGGTCTTCTGCACACCTGCCCAGCGAGGGGGGGTGAAAGAAAAGTGCTTCAAGGGTATTTTCTTCCAGTTTCACCTCAGCCTTGAGGGCTCTGGCCTGACTCCATCAAGCACTTTGTCAGGAGCCACATCCCTGCCCCTTCCTCCTGTAATCCTGGCGTCTTTGTGACTCCAAAACACCCATTTTCTCCTTTTGCTCTTTTTCTGAGGGCTTTGGGATGAGGGGAGAGCTGGGCCACAGCTGATGAAGCCAGTGCTGCCCTCTAAGGTTTGTGCCTGCAAATGGGCTCTGCTCCAGGCAACAGCAAGGAACGATCACGATCACACCGCTCGACATGAACATAAACCATCTCCGTTTTATACGACGCTGGAATACGAACATGAAGACCCCCCCCAACTCTATTCACACCGTTCAGCTGGCACATCTTTGTAACCTTTATTGCATCCAAAACCCAGAAGTTTGGTAACAGAAATAGGTGCCCTGCTGAGTGTGCAAGGAGAAAACTCTGATGAACAGACTCCAGAAACAGAAGTCTTGCGGTTTCAATAGGCTAGGTACAGGTACACCAGAAACTGAGGAGTACAGACAGAAAAGCCCTCCTGGACTTTGTGAGGCCAAGATGTGCTTGTGGACGGCAGACAAAACCTGGGTAAATGCTTCAAACTTCCAGTTCAACTGAACTACTTACCTGCAGAGACAGGATTTGGGGAAAAGAAAAGTCTGGGGAAGAGGATGGCGGCACACAGGATCATGGAGGAAGGGTGTGGGCAGGAGCCCTGATTAAATCGGTAATAAACAGCAATCCTCCTCAAATAACAAGGGAATGCGGACTGCTCATTGTCCTATGACCGCATACCACGAAGCGGTTAGCTCCACCAAAGAGTAAACACGATCTATGAATCACAATGTTCTTCTTTTATTTCTCTTGTTTCTCGAGGCCCTTCCTCCTGCAAGGAAAATCCATGACCCGTTTACAAAGCAAATGCCCTGCCTACAAGTGAATTCCCCGAGGGGCCCTGCGTAATGATTCCCTAGAAAAAACACACGTTGTAAGGACAGATGGAAATTTCAATAGCTAAAGGAAAAATTGAACAGACAAAATGAAAGTTTTAACATCTTTGGATACAAAATGTTTGTGCAGGTACAAAGCTATCCTGGCAAAAATAAAGAGTTTGACTGGTCTAACAAGACTTATGAGCCCAGCACATAAAGAATGTTTTAATCACATTACACTTAGAAATGAAAGCATTTTCAGCCACATATTTGGTTACAGGTATCAGAGACTATGAGCTGAATGCCAGCGCCTCTCTGCTATTTCAGATGTGCCAGTGTTGCAGGCCTGCCCGTTTATCCTGGACACGGATGAGGTGAGGTTTTGCAGGTCCCTTCACGCCTACAGGAGCAGCTCAGCTGGATACAGGACAACTCCCTCCACAGCTCCCCAGGCTTCAAACAACAACAACCCTCTCATCTGCTCTGCCTCAGAAAAACAAAAAAGCAATTCATTCAGATCAATCATCTTATTCGTAGCATACAACTGCAAATTCTTCCCATCTTTTTAACCTTGCAGAACCCACCCATTTTGGCATAAAACGGATTTTGCCAAAGTAATTTTTCACGTTAAGAACAATACTGTGAATTCAAGGCTCATCTGTGCTCTTCCTACCTACAATATACTCCTCAGACTTCCCTCTGAGCAGTTACTCATGCCTACCACTGGCACTTAACATGCCGCCTCACTCACCAGACACTATGTCCCACCATAAAGTATTAGGAACTGCTTGGTATTACTTTTTATTTTCATCAAGCTCATTACAGGAACCAAAGTAACTTCTTCACCAGCATTAAAGCCTGTTTTCCTACACCACCAATACTTACAGTACAGCTCCTTTTTTTTTTTTAGTCTTCAAATGCTCTTGATGCACAGTAGCAGAACACACAAAGAAGTACTAGCTCAGATCTTGGCAGTTCAGTCAAAAAAGGCATTTATATTTCTGTGCTGATTTGGAAACTTCAAAGAACACATCGAATTCTTTCAAAAGCAGTTTTCCTTACTTTCAAAAAATCTATTTCGTCCTGCCCTGGCTGATAAGGTGTCTCCTGTTACCTATTGTGTGTGTAAGTGTGTGTGTGCTTTCTTCAAGCTTAGTCCTTGATATAAGTCCAAAAACCTGAGTGAAGCTGAAATGCTGCAAGCCATCAATTGAGGGCCAAGTCCCACAGTCCTTACACTTCAGCTCAGATTCCCAGTCCTACAGTGGAAAGTATCGCAGGATTCAAGCTGTGCGTTCTGCGGTACTTGGTGACCTTACCGAAGAGGAATTTAAGACGAAAAAAAATCCTACCCTGGAAAAAGCTTGATTTATGAAGCGCGAAGTAGGCAGGGTTCCCAGTGATCACTGCTACTTGGAAGCTTGTTTCCAGAACTCTTGATCCTTTGGCTACACCAATTTCATTTGGAGACTCACAACTATCAAGTTCCTGGCTTGTACTAAAGCTCTGGAGTAGC
This sequence comes from Grus americana, assembly GCF_028858705.1. NCBI lineage: Eukaryota > Metazoa > Chordata > Aves > Gruiformes > Gruidae > Grus > Grus americana. The sequence continues at coordinate 2,538,062 of NC_072872.1, read as the reverse complement.
CCAAAAGCTCCAGAGTATGGCAAAGGAGTGGAGATTCCAGATGTCCAAGTAACAACACTCAACAGAAGTCTCATGCCTGCTCATGTCACATTTTACTACCTCATTATACTTAGCAGATCGAATGAATCAGCTCTGCAGTCTCAGGAGTCCACTGGTATTATTATTGTTATTTTTTTAACTCAAAAGCCCTCAACAGCTAGCAAACAAGCTGATCTCAAACTTAAGCAAGCGTGGATGCAGTAATCCCATTCTCCCTTGATGTATTAATCACTTCTGAAACAGCCCAGTGCAACAACATAAGCAGTTCTAGTTAAATTAAAGCTTATCACTGCATTCTTGCATGGGGGGGGGGGGGGAAGAGAAAAAAGAAGAGGAATCTCACGTTTGATACAGTGTTGGCTGACACACTTAGCTTTGGAAAGGATTCTGGGATTCTGTTTCCTTATTTAAATTTAAATATAAAAAACCCACCCATGTTCCTGAGTTGAGAACTGTTAAGCTTTCCCTGACAGTAAGGTAAAATAAAGCTCCTCCAAGCATAACCAAATAAAAAGTTGTTATATAAAAAAAAATAAATCTAAGCACATCACGAGATGTCAAAGCAACTCTGACACTGCAATGTGAAGAGAAGGTTCTTGCCTTCATCTAATTCCAAAACTATAAACCCAAGTCTCTACTTTTTGTTAAGTTCAAACAACTCTTCTCACACACAGGTCGATGGATGCAGAATTATTGAATAATTGTTCGCTCACCAACCGAAGAAACAGGAAGTTCACGGGTGCTTAGAGGTCTCCGCAGAAACGGATTTTAAGATAACACTTGGTACTTGGAAATTTACTTTACGGGAGTTTTGTCTTCATCAGTTTTATTTGCTTTTCTCACCAGAGCACTGAGAACACGTTCAGTCATATGTTTAGAGCTGCCATGGCCTTCACCAAGGTGATGTGGTTGTTTGAGTCTGTTTCTCTCCTGCTGTTATCTGCACAGTTACTCTTGTTGGCCAAGACCTTTTGTCAGTGTCTGTCTTCCTGCCGCTTCTTCTTCTCTAGCCGCTGCTGTTCCTTCTTTTGTTTTTTAGATGCCTGAAAGGGAAGGATGAAAATACAAAGTTGAAAACACACATTTTCTCTTCAGTCAGGGAAAAATAATACACTGGAAAGGAGACAAGCCGCTATCAAAGCAGCTGCCAAAGAATGCCTATTCCAAACTACATATCCGGACTTTATTTTGTGCCATTTTGGGCAGAGTGACACACGTCACTATTAAATATTTGTATCTGACAAGTCACAGCTGTAGCAGCAACAAAATCCAGTAAGCGGAAGCTCCTTTTAATTCAAAGAAGATGATAGTTGCTGATTAAGCAATCCTAAGCATTCCCGTAATCATTAAAGGATGTGTAAATCACTGCCAAACCACCCTTCACATACCTTTGTGTTTCTGCTAGCTCGATTCTCTTCATTGGATCTAGCCTGCCCTTTGTTGTTTTCTATTTCATTCTGCTGCAAGCTCCCATTTCCAAAGATTCTTGAACCAGTTTCATTTTCTTCCTGCAGAGTTCTGCTACACAATTTCTGATCCTTGCTCTGGGGATCACGCTGCTCCTCAGCACCTACCAAAACCAGAGGTTTTTCTCAGACACACTCTACCCTGAAGCTGTCTCAGAGTCAGTTATTTCCTTCTTCCCGACTTTCTGGAAAAGAGTGGTTTTTTTTTCAGAAGCTGGATTGAATCTGCCCTCACTAATTAACCTTCCTGAGCACAGAAAGGCTGAGGCAGCAGCACAGCCAACAGCAAGCTTCCTGAATTGCTGATTACAGTGAACACTAAGGTCAGACAGCACTCTTCTGAAGCACCAGGTGACAAACTCCAGGTACTTACTGATTCTTTCCACTTCTTTCACTTGAAAGATGGCAAATATTGCAGATTCTATATTGTAGTCTTCCACTTCCAGAATCTGTCTTACTAAATCGATGTCCTGTCCACAAGAAGAGAAAGATAACACTGAAGAGTTTAAAGCACTGACATACATTCACTTAACAACCATCTGCACCACTGAGAGGGGGTTTCTGGCTGCTTTTATCACCTTTCAGTTAGCCTGTATTCCATTTCTGAAAAAGGTGAGGGAGAAAGCGTTAAAATCCTGAACATATAAGGAAAAAGGAATATGCTGTTTCACTCCTGACCCTTTCTGTTCTATGCACTTGCACAGTGCAAGCAGCAATCTGCAAGAAACTTGCAGGCTATCCAGTGACACCAGCGAAGACTCACAGAGTATCTAGTCATTTGAGATCTTCAACTACAGCTGTCCTCAAAGGATTTCAAATTTTACACAATTTATTGTTTCTAAGAGATTGCAAGACAAACCTTCCAAAATTATTAGGTATCCACACAGAGTATGTATTTCATCTGCATTTAAGGGTTGAGTCTAGGATGAAAACCATCCTGATTTGTGGCTGTGGTACTGAAATTGTCCGAGATGAATGCTTTTTAGAATTTTTCCCAAGCCTACTGTCACATATCAAGAAGGTTTGAACATTAAGCATAAAAAGGCTACTCAATACTTACTGAACATCCAGTCGCATTACACGCTTTTTGGATAGCATCTTCCATTTCAACTTCAATCTCATCTTCAGAGTCACTCTTCTGTGGCTTCACTTCTCCTTATTCAAATCATTTTTGCAAAGCATCTGCAAGAAAAGCAAAGCCCTGCAGATCCTACAAGCACATGCAGCAATTTCATCATATGCAGTAAAAAAAAAAAATCTGACATCATAATAAATTTATCATGGCACACTTTTCTCAGAAACATCCTGTGTCAAAGCATCTTGGAAATCATGTAACTCCATCATCACTGACACCGCTTCCCACGACTCATACACTACTGAGCAAACTCACACAGTATGAGATCATGCATACCAACAATCACTGGCTTTTGAAATGAAGTATTGCTTTTTTTTTACAATACCACCCATTATACAGTTGTGTGCAGAGGACCTCAAGGACAGCACAGCTTACTCCTTAACAGGAAAAAGCGAGATATGAAGGGGACTACTATATCCAGCTGCTGCATTTCCATCTCTTTTCTCCCTTCCCTTTGTTGTTGCATTCGAGGTGCACAAGTATGTAATTTAGATGTGGCTGCTTCAAGACATCTACAGCCCTCATCACAGCATCAGATTCGGGATTGATTTTCAGCCCAGTAATTTAAAGACTTCACAGCTTGTCTCAAGAGAGTAGGCAGCACTAGTTACAATGACCTTGGGGGCTTTTCCATCCCCAGCACGACACAGGGACTAGACTCTTTTCTCAATCTCAATGCAAATGAATGTTACCGGTTGGTTTCCTTTCTCATTTGCTTTATTTTATTTATCACCCACAGCTGACTCGGGTCATCCTATCATAACTGACCTCCATCTGAAGATATGCTGGAGCCTCAGAATCGTCATTGATTCTCCTCACACTGTTGTAGTGCTCTCCATAATGATATGCAATATGCAGTTCCCTCACATTGTTTTTGACCGTGCCCTGAATCTAAGTGAAACAAATAAATTACAAATGAGGATTTGGACTCAACTTTAGCATCATGTTATTTTTTTGAAGCGATGATAAACACCATGATCAGAAGCAAAGCACACAGCTACTGAAGAATCTTTAACAGGAAGAGTTCATCTAATAATCCAGATGTGCCTACAGTAACAACAGAGCTTCTGTCTCAAGGATAATGTTTGAAAACCAGAACACAATGTTGGGTTGGTTACGTCATAACAAAAGAAATCTAGTACGAAATATTTCAGTGGAAAGCTCAACACTATTTTCCACACTACACAGAAGCTATTAGTTTGCTGATCATCTTCTCAGAAGCAATTTCAGTGACAGCTCCCATTTAGTGTGCAATGTCTTTTGCCCCTCAAACAGGAGAAAAAAAGAATCCGTTCAAGTTATGGCCACAGTGGAAACAGTCATCCAGAATAAGTTTTGTTCTGCAGCTGGGACAAGATGCTGTTTTAACAGTTAGCATTTCAAACGGATATATTTTGTTTTTAAAAGAAAGACTAATAGAAATAAAGCCAATCCATGAAAATGTATTAACTCCATTCAGGAGCACTGTTAACAATCAAATGCTCCTTTGCTTTATCAGCACCAAGTACAGCAGCTTCTGTAGAAAATTCCTGCCCTGAGCATTATCTGTACTGATGCAAGAATAATTCCTACTCTAATCATCAGTGTCTCAAACTCTTAGCTAAAAGCTACATAGCATTCCAACTCTTGCAAGGAATGCAGAAAATTACACTGCATTTGCAGATCTCCTTTGCTTACCTGTCAAGCCAGAGTTCAAAGATCTGACAGCTTTCCTGGAGAAGTCATCAGTAAGCAAACGACAAGAAATGCTTGCTTTAGGGCTCCAGAATTTCCCAATCCTTTTACGTCTTTGAATCAGCTTATCCCACCTTACAGAATATACACCAAGTCACCTTTCAACCATGCCTGCGGTTTGTGTTGCACTAATGACTTCAGATTTCACAACAGATACTCTCCATTCATCTATTTTACACTTGTTCACCTTTAAGTTCCAACTCAACACTTGGTTATACTTAACTCCTGCCTTTTATCCTATTAAGTTATTCAACATATTGGAACTCAGTAAGATTTATTTTCAACATTTCTCCTCTGCCAGAGCCTTTTAAATAGGTACTTAACGAATCCCAAAGCTCTTGAAAGATTATTCTGAAAATTACCCAATTTAGCTCTCAGTATTGAAGCCTTTTTTTTGCAATACACTGGAACTGTAAGTAAAAGATAGATGCAGATAAAAAAAGGCAAAACCACTGCAAAATGGTAAGCAGTTATCCAGAAAGCCAATAAAATAAGCTGTACATCTGAGCTCAATGCTCCAAGCTCTACATTTATGGTCACTACCAAAAAAGGAAAAGGGTGTTTAAAGCCCTAAAAAGTCCATGCAGAGATGCCCACCTCCAAAGAGCTTTCAATTAGGCCAGAGTTTGAGAAACAGCTGGAGGTCCTGAACACTTCTACTCACATTTTTCCAGCTAGCTGCAGTGTATACAAATGGTTCTCTTAAAATTAAAGGATAACTCACCATCTGCTTTAGCGTTGGGACTAAAGGAGGTATTCACACCATCTGCTTTAAGCATCTTGCTGATCTGCCTCTCTGGAAGTGCTCTTTTTGGAATCTAATATAAAATTTTGCTGGGGCTCCAAAGCAGAGAGAGAAGTGGGGGAAAAATATGTAGATGTATAGAAAATTAAGAAAAATTGTGTCCTGGGTTAGTCAAGTCCAGCGACTTGCTCACATTGTCACCATGCTGTGATCCCCGACATTATCTGACGCCCCGATGTATCCTCTGTGCATGTAGGAGACTCCTTATGTTACAACTATTAACATCTTGCTCTACTTGCGCTACTCAAGAGCCTAAGACAACCTTTCACTAACACAGCTGCACTCAGGCAAAACAGAACCTCATCACAAACTCCGTATTTACAACCCTGGAAAGGTCAATGAATGAGGAAAAAAGAGTTTAAGGTTTTCAAGAGGATATACAAAATATCGATAAGAGTTAAGTACACTGAGGTGAGCATCCAGTTCAAAACAGTAACAAAACATGAACAGCACCCCCATGAACTCTCCTGCAGGGTCATTACCTCTGTACACTCTCACAGGTCAAGCAGTTGAGTGTTCCCACCATTTGTGTGGTTGTCAGGTACGTTTGTGGGGTTTTTTGAAATATGTAGCTTAGCTTTCTTACTGCCCATGGCTGCAATAATAAGAGTTTAAACTTGTTTGGGTCCAGGAATCCACCTGACACTGTTTCAAATGTATTTAAGGCACTACTGACAGCTTTCATTTGCTCTTTTACATTTATTGCCCTGTTTTATCTATATGCTTCATTGGTTCTGTCTGTAAATCTGGGCCAGAAACAATCCTGACTTGAAAACAGGTTCTCACTTGCTCAACGAATGGGCAGAGATCGAGCGTGAACCCATTCCGTTGTGGACTTGCCACAGAAAACCAACAACAAACAAACAAACAAAAAGAGCCGGAGGAACCTGATAGATTACTTGTTCCAGTGCCCCACTGTCAGAGGAAACCATACACACAGTCGTCTCCAGAAGCTGATCAAACACCGCCTTAAAGTTTTAAAACTCCTTCCCCTCTTCTGCCCAGTCCAGAACCTCATTTCTCCAACTGCCAGAAACCTCCTCATTCCAAACCCCACACAGAATTGATGGAGCTTCGTTCCAACACACTGCAGGGACTGCCCTGCTATACCTTCAATCCCATATTCCTGAACCTTATCGTACAGGTTTCCTTAAGCCTGGCTCAAATTCCTATCAGAAAAGTCACCTCGTACATAGCATGATCTTCAGGAGAGAGAAACATATCAGTGAAGCTAGCAGCTTAAAACCAAACTAAAACATGCTGCTCTGTCTCCACATACTTATCTTTCATGCATTCATTGTTTTCTTTCATTCCCTCTCCTCCTAGCTGAAATCTGGAGTGTTTTCCTTCCAGGCTGAAAAAGCAAGCACAGCTCTACACCATGGCCAGCTAACTACAGCTACCAACTGCTATCTTTTAATAAATCAGGAAGTTTCAACACTACTTGTACACATTAGCTAAAAATTAGGCCAAAATATAGAAGTTTTGTTTCTCACCTGCCACAGTGGAGCATTAAGCTGATAAATAACCACATTCATTTGATTGTTCCTTGCAAAGGCCACAATAGCATCGTTGCCAGTAAAGGTACCAGGCTTTGCCAAATTGGTAACTAAAGGAAAAAAAAAAATTCAGGAGAGTTGGAAACCCAGTTTCTGACACTTCCAAAAGCACTGGAGGGATAGTGAGTAACAAAATTTCAACACAAGCCCAAGAAATTCTGGAAAGGAAATCCCAACTGTGAAAGATTAACTGCTGAGGCAAGAATGTGGCAGCAACAGAAGTTAATGTATCTTAAAGGACCACAGAAACCTCTAGAAAAACCAGTACATCCATAGATTATGCAAGGCCATCAGCTCTGTGTTAGCTCAGAAGGAAGAGTGCCACATACTAATTGACCAAACTGCTTTCATGTGTCACCTGCACGGCACATCCTCGAAGCTGTTAGAACAAAGGCTGTATTGGTCTCTGCTTCGGGTCTTCCCCTGGGTTACCACTACAAAATATCAAGGGTCAAGGAGAAAAAGAAACCCAAAGAAATCAGCCACTCAACACACACCAGTATTCGCAGAGAGCTAGACAATTTTTCTAAGTTCCTTTTGAAAACACCAAATTTTTACTTCTTTTTTTGCCTCTCTTTTCTTCTCCAAGTTTCTCCTAAATTTAACAATTTCCAAAACAAATTTAATGCAAGTTTAATAGCTCATCTTTGCACAGAAACGTAACAGACAGAAATGTAAACTCAGTTTCTAAAAACCAGAGAGGAGCCCTACCATAGCTCTGGGATGAGGCAATGTTTAGTAAGAAGGTGCTCAAATGAGATGTAATCACATTACACAATAACCCCTTCCATTGGTGTCCTATGGAGACCATACCGTGCTTCTCAAAGAGCACATCATCCTCCACAAAAGGCTCAAAATCCTCCTGCTGCTTTATCATGTAATCCACCATTTCCTGGTGATGTCTGAGGTGGTTCTGCAAGTGCCCCTCAAGCTGGTCACTGAGGGCCCGAAACAAACAATTGCTACAGAAAGAGAAACCGCAAGTTAGTGTGTCTGAAACATAGCTAACAGATACACCATTAAATCAATGATCCTGGCGTAGCAGCAGAAAGAATATGGCATTAAAGGGAAAGAAAAAGAGCAGCACTCTGTCTGCCCAATAAGTTCAATGAGGATATGAATGTGAAGTAGCACCTGTTTCCTGTGTTTTGAATGGTTGCTGAAATTTTAGGAAATACTGGTAGGAACACCATGTTTTAAGCGAACACGTCATCAGCTCCAACAGAGTAAGTCAAGGGCGGCAACAGCGCTGGGCCAAAATGTCTTAAACTGACACTGACACAAATGACATAATGCAACAAAGGACAACCCAATCATCTATCAAGCAATTTCTCAGCAGAGGTGTCTAATTCCACTTTCTCCCAATACTTATGGACCTTCCTACCACTCAGCAGGCCAGCTGAGCCCTCAGCCCATGGGGATCAGGCCTGGGAGTTCCCAGGCCTTCCACTTCCACCTCCCCCTCAGCCCCAGTGTACAACAGGCCCCGCACAACCACAGAGCAGAGCCCCCGGATCCCTGTGGGGTACATGGGGGAAGCCTTCATGCCTGCAGAGCACTGGGCCCACTCAACCCCGAGGGAAAGCCTTCAGCCCCCGGGGACACAGACTCCCTACCACACGGGAGAGGGGAAAGCCTTCAGTCCCTGGGGGCAGGAGGCCCATGGAAGTGCCAGCACCAGGGGTGCTGGGGAGAGCAGGCGCGGTGCTCAGCCATCGCCTAGAGCCTCCCCCAGCCTGTGACTAAAAGCCCAGAGCTGACCGGCACTGCTGCCGCTGCCTGAGCTGGGATCGGGAGCTGATCTGGCGGAGGACTGCAGGGGGCGCCGCGCCTTCCTGGCTCAGGCAGCAGGCCGGGCCTGAGACACATGCTAGTGGGAAATCCGGCAAAGGCACTCAAAAGGGCTGACTGGCCTCAAACCTCCCTCAGCGGCCCTCGCATAGCCCCACTCACACTGGGGATGCGGGCTCGCATAGCTGAGCAAGGCCTCAACACAGCGCGTTACGTCCCTCTCGACCAAAATCAGCCTCCATCCTCAAAACTGTAAACGTCGAGGCCCTGCTCCCAGGACAAAGGTGCCAGCCCCAAAACGCATGCCTGGCCTCAAACCTCCCTCACCGGCCCACGCACAGCCACACTCACATTGGGGCTGCGGGCTCGGCTAGCCAAGCAAGGCCTCAAAATAGCGCTTTTACGCTTCGGGACCTGTAGGCTTTGTGGCTCTCTGAATGCTAACCCTAACCCTAACCCTAACCCTAACCCTAACCTTCCACAATGGCACCGTGGGGTTCTGGCTGAGGTCTCCAGCACCATGGCTATTCCCAGATTTGAATGGCATGTAGGAAGCTGTGTTGGTGCTCTGCCGTGTTCCCCTTGGCATGCCTTTTCCAGCCCCACGGCTTCTGGACCTGAAGGGTTTGTGGCTATCTCAACCCTAACCCTAACCCTAACCCTAAGCCGAATGCAGCTTTGGAGTCAGGCTGATGTCCACAGCCCCATGGGTATCCCGGATGAGAAAGGTGTGTAGGAAGCTTTGTTGGTGCTATGCCGTGTTCCCCTTGGCATGCCTTTTCCAGCCCCAAGGTCCCTGGAACTCTAGGCTTTGTGGCTATCTCAACCCTAACCCTAACCTTCCTTAATGCCACCGTAGGGTTCTGGCTGAGGTCTCCAACACCATGGCTATTCCCAGATTTGAATGGCAGGTAGGAAGCTGTGTTGCTGCTGTGCCGTGTTCCCCTTGGCATGCCTTTTCAGGCCCAGGTCTTCTGGACCTGTAGGCTTTGTGGCTATATCAACCCTAACCCTAACCCTAACCCTAAGCTAACCATGCAAGGGCTCAACATATAGTGTTAGATCCCTCTCGACCAAAATCAGCGTCCATCCTCAAAACTGTAAACGTCGAGGCCCTGCTCCCAGGACAAAGGTGCCAGCCCCAAAACGCATGCCTGCCCTCAAACCTCCCTCACCGGCCCACACACAGCCACACTCACATTGGGGCTGCGGGCTCGCCAAGCTGAGTAAGGGCTCAACATAGAGTCTTAGGACCCTCTCGACCAAAATCAGCGTCCATCCTCAAAACTGTAAACGTCGAGGCCCTGCTCCCAGGACAAAGGTGCCAGCCCCAAAACGCATGCCTGGCCTCAAACCTCCCTCACCGGCCCACACACAGCCACACTCACGTTGGGGTGCGGGCTCGTTTAGCTGTGCATGGCCTCAACATAGGGCTTTTAGGTCCCTCTTGACCAAAATCAGCGTCCATCCTCAAAACTGTAAACGTCGAGGCCCTGCTCCCAGGACAAAGGTGCCAGCCCCAAAACGCATGCCTGGCCTCAAACCTCCCTCACCGGCCCACGCACAGCCACACTCACATTGGGGCTGCGGGCTCGCCTAGCCGAGCAAGGCCTCAACATAGGGCTTTTACGTCCCTCTCGACCAAAATCAGCGTCCATCCTCAAAACTGTAAACGTCGAGGCCCTGCTCCCAGGACAAAGGTGCCAGCCCCAAAACGCATGCCTGGCCTCAAACCTCCCTCACCGGCCCACGCACAGCCACACTCACATTGGGGCTACGGGCTCGCCTAGACGAGCAAGGCCTCAACATAATGCTTTTATGTCACTCTCGAGCAAAATCAGTGTCCATCCTCAAAACTGTAAACGTCGAGGCCCTGCTCCCAGGACAAAGGTTCCAGCCCTAAAACACATGCCTGCCCTCAAACCTCCATCGCTGGCGCACGCACAGCCACACTCACACTGGGGCTGAGGGCTCGGCTAACCATGGAAGGACTCAACATAAAGTGTTAGAACCCTCTCGACCAAAATCAGCATCCATCCTCAAAACTGTAAACATCGAGGCCCTGCTCCCAGGACAAAGGTGCCAGCCCCAAAACGCATGCCTGGCCTCCAACCTGCCTCACCGGCCCACGCACAGCCACACTCACATTGGGGCTGCGGGCTCGCCTAGACGAGCAAGGCCTCAACATAGGGCTTTTACGTCCCTCTCGACCAAAATCAGCATCCATCCTCAAAACTGTAAACGTCGAGGCCCTGCTCCCAGGACAAACGTGCCAGCCCCAAAACGCATGCCTGGCCTCAAACCTCCCTCACCGGCCCACGCACAGCCACACTCACATTGGGGCTGCGGGCTCGCCTAGCCGAGCAAGGCCTCAACTTATAGTCTTACGTGGCTCTCGACCAAAATCAGCGTCCATCCTCAAAACTGTAAACGTCGAGGCCCTGCTCCCAGGACAAAGGTGCCAGCCCCAAAACGCATGCCTGGCCTCAAACCTCCCTCACCGGCCCACGCACAGCCACACTCACATTGGGGCTGCGGGCTCGCCTAGACGAGCAAGGCCTCAACATAGGGCTTTTACGTCCCTCTCGACCAAAATCAGCATCCATCCTCAAAACTGTAAACGTCGAGGCCCTGCTCCCAGGACAAAGGTGCCAGCCCCAAAACGCATGCCTGGCCTCAAACCTCCCTCACCGGCCCACGCACAGCCACACTCACATTGGGGCTGCGGGCTCGCCTAGCCGAGAAAGGACTCAACATAGGGCTTTTACGTCCCTCTCGACCAAAATCAGCATCCATCCTCAAAACTGTAAACGTCGAGGCCCTGCTCCCAGGACAAAGGTGCCAGCCCCAAAACGCATGCCTGGCCTCAAACCTCCCTCACCGGCCCACGCACAGCCACACTCACATTGGGGCTGCGGGCTCGCCTAGCCGAGCAAGGCCTCAACTTATAGTCTTACGTGGCTCTCGACCAAAATCAGCGTCCATCCTCAAAACTGTAAACATCGAGGCCCTGCTCCCAGGACAAAGGTGCCAGCCCCAAAACGCATGCCTGGCCTCAAACCTCCCTCACCGGCCCACGCACAGCCACACTCACATTGGGGCTGCGGGCTCGCCTTGACGAGCAAGGCCTCAACATAGGGCTTCTACGTCCCTCTCGACCAAAATCAGCATCCATCCTCAAAACTGTAAACGTCGAGGCCCTGCTCCCAGGACAAAGGTGCCAGCCCCAAAACGCATGCCTGGCCTCAAACCTCCCTCACCGGCCCACGCACAGCCACACTCACATTGGGGCTGCGGGCTCGCCTAGCCGAGCAAGGCCTCAACATAGGGCTTCTACGTCCCTCTTGACCAAAATCAGCATCCATCCTCAAAACTGTAAACGTCGAGGCCCTGCTCCCAGGACAAACGTGCCAGCCCCAAAACGCATGCCTGGCCTCAAACCTCCCTCACCGGCCCACGCACAGCCACACTCACATTGGGGCTGCGGGCTCGCCTAGACGAGCAAGGCCTCAACATAGGGCTTTTACGTCCCTCTCGACCAAAATCAGCATCCATCCTCAAAACTGTAAACGTCGAGGCCCTGCTCCCAGGACAAAGGTGCCAGCCCCAAAACGCATGCCTGGCCTCAAACCTCCCTCACCGGCCCACGCACAGCCACACTCACATTGGGGCTGCGGGCTCGCCTAGACGAGCAAGGCCTCAACATACAGTGTTAGGACCCTCTCGACCAAAATCAGCGTCCATCCTCAAAACTGTAAACGTCGAGGCCCTGCTCCCAGGACAAAGGTGCCAGCCCCAAAACGCATGCCTGGCCTCAAACCTCCCTCACCGGTCCACGCACAGTCACACTCACATTGGGGCAGCGGGCTCGCCTAGACGAGCAAGGATTCAACATAGCGCTTCTACGTCCCTCTCGACCAAAATCAGCGTCCATCCTCAAAACTGTAAACATCGAGGCCCTGCTCCCAGGACAAAGGTGCCAGCCCCAAAACGCATGCCTGGCCTCAAACCTCCCTCACCGGCCCACGCACAGCCACACTCACACTGGGGCTGCGGGCTCGCCTAGCCGAGCAAGGCCTCAACATAGGGCTTCTACGTCCCTCTCGACCAAAATCAGCATCCATCCTCAAAACTGTAAACGTCGAGGCCCTGCTCCCAGGACAAAGGTGCCAGCCCCAAAACGCATGCCTGCCCTCAAACCTCCCTCACCGGCCCACGCACAGCCACACTCACACTGGGGCTGCGGGCTCGCCTAGCCGAGCAAGGCCTCAACATAGGGCTTTTACGTCCCTCTCGACCAAAATCAGCGTCCATCCTCAAAACTGTAAACATCGAGGCCCTGCTCCCAGGACAAAGGTGCCAGCCCCAAAACGCATGCCTGGCCTCAAACCTCCCTCACCGGCCCACACACAGCCACACTCACATTGGGGCTGCGGGCTCGCCTAGACGAGCAAGGACTCAACATACGGTTTTTACGTCCCTCTCGACCAAAATCAGCATCCATCCTCAAAACTGTAAACGTCGAGGCCCTGCTCCCAGGACAAACGTGCCAGCCCCAAAACGCATGCCTGGCCTCAAACCTCCCTCACCGGCCCACGCACAGCCACACTCACATTGGGGCTGCGGGCTCGCCTAGCCGAGCAAGGCCTCAACATATAGTCTTACGTCCCTCTCGACCAAAATCAGCGTCCATCCTCAAAACTGTAAACATCGAGGCCCTGCTCCCAGGACAAAGGTGCCAGCCCCAAAACGCATGCCTGCCCTCAAACCTCCCTCACCGGCCCACGCACAGCCACACTCACATTGGGGCTGCGGGCTCGCCTAGCCGAGCAAGGCTTCACCATATAGTCTTACGTCCCTCTCGACCAAAATCAGCGTCCATCCTCAAAACTGTAAACATCGAGGCCCTGCTCCCAGGACAAAGGTGCCAGCCCCAAAACGCATGCCTGGCCTCAAACCTCCCTCACCGGCCCACGCACAGCCACACTCACATTGGGGCTGCGGGCTCGCCTAGCCGAGAAAGGCCTCAACATAGGGTTCTACGTCCCTCTCGACCAAAATCAGCATCCATCCTCAAAACTGTAAACGTCGAGGCCCTGCTCCCAGGACAAAGGTGCCAGCCCCAAAACGCATGCCTGCCCTCAAACCTCCCTCACCGGCCCACGCACAGCCACACTCACATTGGGGCTGCGGGCTCGCCTAGCCGAGCAAGGCCTCAACATAGGGCTTTTACGTCCCTCTCGACCAAAATCAGCGTCCATCCTCAAAACTGTAAACGTCGAGGCCCTGCTCCCAGGACAAAGGTGCCAGCCCCAAAACGCATGCCTGGCCTCAAACCTCCCTCACCGGCCCACGCACAGCCACACTCACATTGGGGCTACGGGCTCGCCTAGACGAGCAAGGCCTCAACATAATGCTTTTATGTCACTCTCGACCAAAATCAGTGTCCATCCTCAAAACTGTAAACGTCGAGGCCCTGCTCCCAGGACAAAGGTGCCAGCCCCAAAACGCATGCCTGCCCTCAAACCTCCATCGCTGGCCCACGCACAGCCACACTCACACTGGGGCTGAGGGCTCGGCTAACCATGGAAGGACTCAACATAAAGTGTTAGAACCCTCTCGACCAAAATCAGCATCCATCCTCAAAACTGTAAACATCGAGGCCCTGCTCCCAGGACAAAGGTGCCAGCCCCAAAACGCATGCCTGGCCTCAAACCTCCCTCACCGGCCCACGCACAGCCACACTCACATTGGGGCTGCGGGCTCGCCTAGACGAGCAAGGCCTCAACATAGCGCTTTTACGTCCCTCTCGACCAAAATCAGCATCCATCCTCAAAACTGTAAACGTCGAGGCCCTGCTCCCAGGACAAAGGTGCCAGCCCCAAAACGCATGCCTGGCCTCAAACCTCCCTCACCGGCCCACGCACAGCCACACTCACATTGGGGCTGCGGGCTCGCCTAGCCGAGCAAGGCCTCAACATAGGGCTTCTACGTCCCTCTCGACCAAAATCAGCATCCATCCTCAAAACTGTAAACGTCGAGGCCCTGCTCCCAGGACAAAGGTGCCAGCCCCAAAACGCATGCCTGCCCTCAAACCTCCCTCACCGGCCCACGCACAGCCACACTCACACTGGGGCTGCGGGCTCGCCTAGCCGAGCAAGGCCTCAACATAGGGCTTTTACGTCCCTCTCGACCAAAATCAGCATCCATCCTCAAAACTGTAAACGTCGAGGCCCTGCTCCCAGGACAAAGGTGCCAGCCCCAAAACGCATGCCTGGCCTCAAACCTCCCTCACCGGCCCACGCACAGCCACACTCACATTGGGGCTGCGGGCTCGCCTAGACGAGCAAGGCCTCAACATACGGCTTTTACGTCCCTCTCGACCAAAATCAGCATCCATCCTCAAAACTGTAAACGTCGAGGCCCTGCTCCCAGGACAAAGGTGCCAGCCCCAAAACGCATGCCTGGCCTCAAACCTCCCTCACCGGCCCACGCACAGCCACACTCACACTGGGGCTGCGGGCTCGCCTAGCCGAGCAAGGCCTCAACATATAGTCTTACGTCCCTCTCGACCAAAATCAGCGTCCATCCTCAAAACTGTAAACGTCGAGGCCCTGCTCCCAGGACAAAGGTGCCAGCCCCAAAACGCATGCCTGGCCTCAAACCTCCCTCACCGGCCCACGCACAGCCACACTCACATTGGGGCTGCGGGCTCGCCTAGACGAGCAAGGCCTCAACATAGGGCTTTTACGTCCCTCTCGACCAAAATCAGCATCCATCCTCAAAACTGTAAACGTCGAGGCCCTGCTCCCAGGACAAAGGTGCCAGCCCCAAAACGCATGCCTGGCCTCAAACCTCCCTCACCGGCCCACGCACAGCCACACTCACATTGGGGCTGCGGGCTCGCCTAGCCGAGCAAGGCCTCAACATAGCGCTTTTACGTCCCTCTCGACCAAAATCAGCATCCATCCTCAAAACTGTAAACGTCGAGGCCCTGCTCCCAGGACAAAGGTGCCAGCCCCAAAACGCATGCCTGGCCTCAAACCTCCCTCACCGGCCCACGCACAGCCACACTCACATTGGGGCTGCGGGCTCGCCTAGACGAGCAAGGCCTCAACATAGGGCTTCTACGTCCCTCTCGACCAAAATCAGCATCCATCCTCAAAACTGTAAACGTCGAGGCCCTGCTCCCAGGACAAAGGTGCCAGCCCCAAAACGCATGCCTGGCCTCAAACCTCCCTCACCGGCCCACGCACAGCCACACTCACATTGGGGCTGCGGGCTCGCCTAGCCGAGCAAGGCCTCAACATAGGGCTTTTACGTCCCTCTCGACCAAAATCAGCATCCATCCTCAAAACTGTAAACGTCGAGGCCCTGCTCCCAGGACAAAGGTGCCAGCCCCAAAACGCATGCCTGGCCTCAAACCTCCCTCACCGGCCCACGCACAGCCACACTCACATTGGGGCTGCGGGCTCGCCTAGACGAGCAAGGCCTCAACATAGGGCTTTTACGTCCCTCTCGACCAAAATCAGCATCCATCCTCAAAACTGTAAACGTCGAGGCCCTGCTCCCAGGACAAAGGTGCCAGCCCCAAAACGCATGCCTGCCCTCAAACCTCCCTCACCGGCCCACGCACAGCCACACTCACATTGGGGCTGCGGGCTCGCCTAGACGAGCAAGGCCTCAACATACAGTTTTACGTCCCTCTCGACCAAAATCAGCGTCCATCCTCAAAACTGTAAACGTCGAGGCCCTGCTCCCAGGACAAAGGTGCCAGCCCCAAAACGCATGCCTGGCCTCAAACCTCCCTCACCGGCCCACGCACAGCCACACTCACATTGGGGCTGCGGGCTCGCCTAGCCGAGCAAGGCCTCAACATAGCGCTTTTACGTCCCTCTCGACCAAAATCAGCATCCATCCTCAAAACTGTAAACGTCGAGGCCCTGCTCCCAGGACAAAGGTGCCAGCCCCAAAACGCATGCCTGGCCTCAAACCTCCCTCACCGGCCCACGCACAGCCACACTCACATTGGGGCTGCGGGCTCGCCTAGCCGAGCAAGGCCTCAACATAGGGCTTCTACGTCCCTCTCGACCAAAATCAGCATCCATCCTCAAAACTGTAAACGTCGAGGCCCTGCTCCCAGGACAAAGGTGCCAGCCCCAAAACGCATGCCTGGCCTCAAACCTCCCTCACCGGCCCACGCACAGCCACACTCACATTGGGGCTGCGGGCTCGCCTAGCCGAGCAAGGCCTCAACATAGGGCTTTTACGTCCCTCTCGACCAAAATCAGCATCCATCCTCAAAACTGTAAACGTCGAGGCCCTGCTCCCAGGACAAAGGTGCCAGCCCCAAAACGCATGCCTGGCCTCAAACCTCCCTCACCGGCCCACGCACAGCCACACTCACATTGGGGCTGCGGGCTCGCCTAGACGAGCAAGGCCTCAACATACGGCTTTTACGTCCCTCTCGACCAAAATCAGCATCCATCCTCAAAACTGTAAACGTCGAGGCCCTGCTCCCAGGACAAAGGTGCCAGCCCCAAAACGCATGCCTGGCCTCAAACCTCCCTCACCGGCCCACGCACAGCCACACTCACATTGGGGCTGCGGGCTCGCCTAGCCGAGCAAGGCTTCACCATATAGTCTTACGTCCCTCTCGACCAAAATCAGCGTCCATCCTCAAAACTGTAAACGTCGAGGCCCTGCTCCCAGGACAAAGGTGCCAGCCCCAAAACGCATGCCTGGCCTCAAACCTCCCTCACCGGCCCACGCACAGCCACACTCACATTGGGGCTGCGGGCTCGCCTAGACGAGCAAGGCCTCAACATAGCGCTTTTACGTCCCTCTCGACCAAAATCAGCGTCCATCCTCAAAACTGTAAACGTCGAGGCCCTGCTCCCAGGACAAAGGTGCCAGCCCCAAAACGCATGCCTGGCCTCAAACCTCCCTCACCGGCCCACGCACAGCCACACTCACATTGGGGCTGCGGGCTCGCCTAGACGAGCAAGGCCTCAACATAGCGCTTTTACGTCCCTCTCGACCAAAATCAGCATCCATCCTCAAAACTGTAAACGTCGAGGCCCTGCTCCCAGGACAAAGGTGCCAGCCCCAAAACGCATGCCTGGCCTCAAACCTCCCTCACCGGCCCACGCACAGCCACACTCACATTGGGGCTGCGGGCTCGCCTAGCTGAGCAAGGCCTCAACATAGCGCTTTTACGTCCCTCTCGACCAAAATCAGCGTCCATCCTCAAAACTGTAAACGTCGAGGCCCTGCTCCCAGGACAAAGGTGCCAGCCCCAAAACGCATGCCTGGCCTCAAACCTCCCTCACCGGCCCACGCACAGCCACACTCACATTGGGGCTGCGGGCTCGCCTAGACGAGCAAGGCCTCAACATAGGGCTTTTACGTCCCTCTCGACCAAAATCAGCATCCATCCTCAAAACTGTAAACGTCGAGGCCCTGCTCCCAGGACAAAGGTGCCAGCCCCAAAACGCATGCCTGGCCTCAAACCTCCCTCACCGGCCCACGCACAGCCACACTCACATTGGGGCTGCGGGCTCGCCTAGCTGAGCAAGGCCTCAACATAGGGCTTTTAGGTCCCTCTCGACCAAAATCAGCGTCCATCCTCAAAACTGTAAACGTCGAGGCCCTGCTCCCAGGACAAAGGTGCCAGCCCCAAAACGCATGCCTGGCCTCAAACCTCCCTCACCGGCCCACGCACAGCCACACTCACATTGGGGCTGCGGGCTCGCCTAGCCGAGCAAGGCCTCAACATAGGGCTTCTACGTCCCTCTCGACCAAAATCAGCATCCATCCTCAAAACTGTAAACGTCGAGGCCCTGCTCCCAGGACAAAGGTGCCAGCCCCAAAACGCATGCCTGGCCTCAAACCTCCCTCACCGGCCCACGCACAGCCACACTCACATTGGGGCTGCGGGCTCGCCTAGACGAGCAAGGCCTCAACATAGTGCTTTTACGTCCCTCTCGACCAAAATCAGCATCCATCCTCAAAACTGTAAACGTCGAGGCCCTGCTCCCAGGACAAAGGTGCCAGCCCCAAAACGCATGCCTGGCCTCAAACCTCCCTCACCGGCCCACGCACAGCCACACTCACACTGGGGCTGCGGGCTCGCCTAGCCGAGCAAGGCCTCAACATAGCGCTTTTACGTCCCTCTCGACCAAAATCAGCATCCATCCTCAAAACTGTAAACGTCGAGGCCCTGCTCCCAGGACAAAGGTGCCAGCCCCAAAACGCATGCCTGCCCTCAAACCTCCCTCACCGGCCCACGCACAGCCACACTCACATTGGGGCTGCGGGCTCGCCTAGCCGAGCAAGGCCTCAACATAGGGCTTTTACGTCCCTCTCGACCAAAATCAGCGTCCATCCTCAAAACTGTAAACGTCGAGGCCCTGCTCCCAGGACAAAGGTGTCAGCCCCAAAACGCATGCCTGGCCTCAAACCTCCCTCACCGGCCCACACACAGCCACACTCACATTGGGGCTGCGGGCTCGCCTAGATGAGCAAGGCCTCAACATATAGTCTTACGTCCCTCTCGACCAAAATCAGCATCCATCCTCAAAACTGTAAACGTCGAGGCCCTGCTCTCAGGACAAAGGTGCCAGCCCCAAAACGCATGCCTGGCCTCAAACCTCCCTCACCGGCCCACGCACAGCCACACTCACATTGGGGCTGAGGGCTCGCCTAGCCGAGCAAGGACTCAACATAGGGCTTCTACGTCCCTCTCGACCAAAATCAGCGTCCATCCTCAAAACTGTAAACATCGAGGCCCTGCTCCCAGGACAAAGGTGCCAGCCCCAAAACGCATGCCTGGCCTCAAACCTCCCTCACCGGCCCACACACAGCCACACTCACATTGGGGCTGCGGGCTCGCCTAGCCGAGAAAGGCCTCAACATAGGGCTTTTACGTCCCTCTCGACCAATATCAGCATCCATCCTCAAAACTGTAAACGTCGAGGCCCTGCTCCCAGGACAAAGGTGCCAGCCCCAAAACGCATGCCTGGCCTCAAACCTCCCTCACCGGCCCACGCACAGCCACACTCACATTGGGGCTGCGGGCTCGCCTAGACGAGCAAGGCCTCAACATAGCGCTTTTACGTCCATCTCGACCAAAATCAGCGTCCATCCTCAAAACTGTAAACGTCGAGGCCCTGCTCCCAGGACAAAGGTGCCAGCCCCAAAACGCATGCCTGGCCTCAAACCTCCCTCACCGGCCCACACACAGCCACACTCACATTGGGGCTGCGGGCTCGCCTAGCTGAGCAAGGCCTCAACTTACAGTCTTACGTGGCTCTCGACCAAAATCAGCGTCCATCCTCAAAACTGTAAACGTCGAGGCCCTGCTCCCAGGACAAAGGTGCCAGCCCCAAAACGCATGCCTGGCCTCAAACCTCCCTCACCGGCCCACGCACAGCCACACTCACATTGGGGCTGCGGGCTCGCCTAGACGAGCAAGGACTCAACATAGCGCTTTTACGTCCATCTCGACCAAAATCAGCATCCATCCTCAAAACTGTAAACGTCGAGGCCCTGCTCCCAGGACAAAGGTGCCAGCCCCAAAACGCATGCCTGGCCTCAAACCTCCCTCACCGGCCCACGCACAGCCACACTCACATTGGGGCTGCGGGCTCGCCTAGCCGAGCAAGGCCTCAACATAGGGCTTTTACGTCCCTCTCGACCAAAATCAGCATCCATCCTCAAAACTGTAAACGTCGAGGCCCTGCTCCCAGGACAAAGGTGCCAGCCCCAAAACGCATGCCTGGCCTCAAACCTCCCTCACCGGCCCACGCACAGCCACACTCACATTGGGGCTGCGGGCTCGCCTAGACGAGCAAGGACTCAACATAGCGCTTTTACGTCCCTCTCGACCAATATCAGCATCCATCCTCAAAACTGTAAACGTCGAGGCCCTGCTCCCAGGACAAAGGTGCCAGCCCCAAAACGCATGCCTGGCCTAAAACCTCCCTCACCGGCCCACGCACAGCCACACTCACACTGGGGCTGCGGGCTCGCCTAGACGAGTAAGGCCTCAACATAGAGTCTTAGGACCCTCTCGACCAAAATCAGCGTCCATCCTCAAAACTGTAAACGTCGAGGCCCTGCTCCCAGGACAAAGGTGTCAGCCCCAAAACGCATGCCTGGCCTCAAACCTCCCTCACCGGCCCACACACAGCCACACTCACATTGGGGCTGCGGGCTCGCCTAGCCGAGCAAGGCCTCACCATAGGGCTTCTACGTCCCTCTCGACCAATATCAGCATCCATCCTCAAAACTGTAAACGTCGAGGCCCTGCTCCCAGGACAAAGGTGCCAGCCCCAAAACGCATGCCTGGCCTCAAACCTCCCTCACCAGCCCACGCACAGCCACACTCACGTTGGGGCTGCGGGCTCGCCTAGCCGAGCAAGGCCTCAACTTATAGTCTTACGTGGCTCTCGACCAAAATCAGCGTCCATCCTCAAAACTGTAAACGTCGAGGCCCTACTCCGAGGACAAAGGTGCCAGCCCCAAAACGCATGCCTGGCCTCAAACCTCCCTCACCGGCCCATGCACAGCCACACTCACATTGGGGCTGCGGGCTCGACTAGACGAGCAAGGCCTCAACATAGGGCTTTTAGGTCCCTCTCGACCAAAATCAGCATCCATCCTCAAAACTGTAAACGTCGAGGCCCTGCTCCCAGGACAAAGGTGCCAGCCCCAAAATGCATGCCTGGCCTCAAACCTCCCTCACCGGCCCACACACAGCCACACTCACACTGGGGCTGCGGGCTCGCAAAGCTGAGCAAGGGCTCAACATAGAGTCTTAGGACCCTCTCGACCAAAATCAGCGTCCATCCTCAAAACTGTAAACGTCGAGGCCCTGCTCCCAGGACATAGGTGCCAGCCCCAAAACGCATGCCTGCCCTCAAACCTCCCTCACCGGCCCACGCACAGCCACACTCACATTGGGGCTGCGGGCTCGCCTAGCCGAGAAAGGCCTCAACATAGGGCTTCTACGTCCCTCTCGACCAATATCAGCATCCATCCTCAAAACTGTAAACGTCGAGGCCCTGCTCCCAGGACAAAGGTGCCAGCCCCAAAACGCATGCCTGGCCTCAAACCTCCCTCACCGGCCCACGCACAGCCACACTCACATTGGGGCTGCGGGCTCGCCTAGACGAGCAAGGCCTCAACATAGCGCTTTTACGTCCCTCTCGACCAAAATCAGCATCCATCCTCAAAACTGTAAACGTCGAGGCCCTGCTCCCAGGACAAAGATGCCAGCCCCAAAACGCATGCCTGCCCTCAAACCTCCCTCACCGGCCCACGCACAGCCACACTCACATTGGGGCTGCGGGCTCGCCTAGCCGAGCAAGGCCTCAACATAGGGCTTTTACGTCCCTCTCGACCAAAATCAGCGTCCATCCTCAAAACTGTAAACGTCGAGGCCCTGCTCCCAGGACAAAGGTGCCAGCCCCAAAACGCATGCCTGGCCTCAAACCTCCCTCACCGGCCCACGCACAGCCACACTCACATTGGGGCTGCGGGCTCGCCTAGCCGAGCAAGGCCTCAACATAGAGCTTTACGTCCCTCTCGACCAAAATCAGCATCCATCCTCAAAACTGTAAACGTCGAGGCCCTGCTCCCAGGACAAACGTGCCAGCCCCAAAACGCATGCCTGGCCTCAAACCTCCCTCACCGGCCCACGCACAGCCACACTCACATTGGGGCTGCGGGCTCGCCTAGACGAGCAAGGCCTCAACATAGCGCTTTTACGTCCCTCTCGACCAAAATCAGCATCCATCCTCAAAACTGTAAACGTCGAGGCCCTGCTCCCAGGACAAAGGTGCCAGCCCCAAAACGCATGCCTGGCCTTCAACCTCCCTCACCGGCCCACGCACAGCCACACTCACACTGGGGCTGCGGGCTCGCCTAGCCGAGCAAGGCCTCAACATAGCGCTTTTACGTCCCTCTCGACCAAAATCAGCATCCATCCTCAAAACTGTAAACGTCGAGGCCCTGCTCCCAGGACAAAGGTGCCAGCCCCAAAACGCATGCCTGCCCTCAAACCTCCCTCACTGGCCCACGCACAGCCACACTCACATTGGGGCTGAGGGCTCGCCTAGCCGAGCAAGGCCTCAACATAGCGCTTTTATGTCCCTCTCGACCAAAATCAGCATCCATCCTCAAAACTGTAAACGTCGAGGCCCTGCTCCCAGGACAAAGGTGCCAGCCCCAAAACGCATGCCTGGCCTCAAACCTCCCTCACCGGCCCACGCACAGCCACACTCACATTGGGGCTGCGGGCTCGCCTAGGCGAGCAAGGCCTCAACATAGCACCTTACGTCACTCTACCCTCGGCCAAAATCAGCACTCACCCTCAAAACTCCAAACGTCGAGGCCCTGCTCCCAGGACAAAGGTGCCAGACCCAAAACGCCTGCCTGGCCTCAAACCTCCCTCACCGGCCCACGCACAGCCACACTCACACTGGGGCTGCGGGCTCGCCTAGCCGAGCAAGGCCTCAACATAGCGCCTTACGTCCCTCTCGACCAAAATCAGCATCCACCCTCAAAACTCCAAACGTCGAGGCCCTGCTCCCAGGACAAAGGTGCCAGACCCAAAACGCATGCCTGGCCTCAAACCTCCCTCACCGGCCCTCGCACAGCCACACTCACATTGGGGCTGCGGGCTCGCCGAGACGAGCAAGGCCTCAACATAGCACCTTAGGTCACTCTACCCTCGGCCAAAATCAGCATCCACCCTCAAAACTGTAAACGTCGAGCCCCTGCTCCCAGGACAAAGGTGCCAGCCCCAAAACGCCTGCCTGGCCTCAAACCTCCCTCACCGGCCCACGCACAGCCACACTCACATTGGGGCTGCGGGCTCGCCTAGCCGAGCAAGGCCTCAACATAGAGTCTTACGTCCCTCTCGACCAAAATCAGCGTCCATCCTCAAAACTGTAAACGTCGAGGCCCTGCTCCCAGGACAAAGGTGCCAGCCCCAAAACGCATGCCTGGCCTCAAACCTCCCTCACCGGCCCACGCACAGCCACACTCACATTGGGGCTGCGGGCTCGCCTAGACGAGCAAGGCCTCAACATAGCGCTTTTACGTCCCTCTCGACCAAAATCAGCATCCATCCTCAAAACTGTAAACGTCGAGGCCCTGCTCCCAGGACAAAGGTGCCAGCCCCAAAACGCATGCCTGGCCTCAAACCTCCCTCACCGGCCCACGCACAGCCACACTCACATTGGGGCTGCGGGCTCGCCTAGCCGAGCAAGGCCTCAACATAGGGCTTTTACGTCCCTCTCGACCAAAATCAGCATCCATCCTCAAAACTGTAAACGTCGAGCCCCTGCTCCCAGGACAAAGGTGCCAGACCCAAAACGCATGCCTGGCCTCAAACCTCCCTCACCGGCCCTCGCACAGCCACACTCACATTGGGGCTGCGGGCTCGCCGAGACGAGCAAGGCCTCAACATATAGCCTTACGTCCCTCTCGACCAAAATCAGCATCCACCCTCAAAACTCCAAACGTCGAGGCCCTGCTCCCAGGACAAACGTGCCAGCCCCAAAACGCATGCCTGGCCTCAAACCTCCCTCACCGGCCCTCGCACAGCCACACTCACACTGGGGCTGCGGGCTCGCCGAGACGAGCAAGGCCTCGACATAGCACCTTACGTCACTCTACCCTCGGCCAAAATCAGCATCCACCCTCAAAACTGTAAACGTCGAGCCCCTGCTCCCAGGACAAAGGTGCCAGACCCAAAACGCATGCCTGGCCTCAAACCTCCCTTGGTGGCCCTCGCACAGCACCACTCACACTGGGGCTGCGGGCTCGCCTAGACGAGCAAGGCCTCAACATAGCACCTTACGTCACTCTACCCTCGGCCAAAATCAGCATTCACCCTCAAAACTGTAAACGTCGAGCCCCTGCTCCCAGGCCAAAGGTGCCAGACCCAAAACGCCTGCCTGGCCTCAAACCTCCCTTGGTGGCCCTCGCACAGCACCACTCACACTGGGGCTGCGGGCTCGCCGAGACGAGCAAGGCCTCGACATAGCGCCTTACGTCACTCTACCCTCGGCCAAAATCAGCATTCATCCTCAAAACTCCAAACGTCGAGCCCCTGCTCCCAGGCCAAAGGTGCCAGACCCAAAACGCCTGCCTGGCCTCAAACCTCCCTTGGTGGCCCTCGCACAGCCACACTCACACTGGGGCTGCGGGCTCGCCGAGACGAGCAAGGCCTCGACATAGCGCCTTACGTCACTCTACCCTCGGCCAAAATCAGCACTCACCCTCAAAACTCCAAACGTCGAGCCCCTGCTCCCAGGACAAAGGTGCCAGACCCAAAACGCCTGCCTGGCCTCAAACCTCCCTTGGTGGCCCTCGCACAGCACCACTCACATTGGGGCTGCGGGCTCGCCGAGACGAGCAAGGCCTCGACATAGCACCTTACGTCACTCTACCCTCGGCCAAAATCAGCATTCATCCTCAAAACTCCAAACGTCGAGCCCCTGCTCCCAGGACAAAGGTGCCAGACCCAAAACGCCTGCCTGGCCTCAAACCTCCCTTGGTGGCCCTCGCACAGCCACACTCACACTGGGGCTGCGGGTTCGCCTAGACGAGCAAGGCCTCGACATAGCACCTTACGTCACTCTACCCTCGGCCAAAATCAGCATTCACCCTCAAAACTCCAAACGTCGAGCCCCTGCTCCCAGGACAAAGGTGCCAGACCCAAAACGCCTGCCTGGCCTCAAACCTCCCTTGGTGGCCCTCGCACAGACCCACTCACACTGGGGCTGCGGGCTCGCCTAGACGAGCAAGGGCTCGACATAGCACCTTACGTCACTCTACCCTCGGCCAAAATCAGCATTCACCCTCAAAACTCCAAACGTCGAGCCCCTGCTCCCAGGACAAAGGTGCCAGACCCAAAACGCGTGCCTGCCCTCAAACCTCCCTTGGTGGCCCTCGCACAGCACCACTCACATTGGGGCTGCGGGCTCGCCGAGACGAGCAAGGCCTCGACATAGCACCTTACGTCACTCTACCCTCGACCAAAATCAGCATTCACCCTCAAAACTCCAAACGTCGAGCCCCTGCTCCCAGGCCAAAGGTGCCAGACCCAAAACGCCTGCCTGGCCTCAAACCTCCCTTGGTGGCCCTCGCACAGCACCACTCACACTGGGGCTGCGGGCTCGCCGAGACGAGCAAGGCCTCGACATAGCACCTTACGTCACTCTACCCTCGGCCAAAATCAGCATTCACCCTCAAAACTCCAAACGTCGAGCCCCTGCTCCCAGGCCAAAGGTGCCAGACCCAAAACGCGTGCCTGGCCTCAAACCTCCCTTGGTGGCCCTCGCACAGCACCACTCACACTGGGGCTGCGGGCTCGCCGAGACGAGCAAGGCCTCGACATAGCACCTTACGTCACTCTACCCTCGGCCAAAATCAGCATTCACCCTCAAAACTCCAAACGTCGAGCCCCTGCTCCCAGGCCAAAGGTGCCAGACCCAAAACGCCTGCCTGGCCTCAAACCTCCCTTGGTGGCCCTCGCACAGCACCACTCACACTGGGGCTGCGGGCTCGCCGAGACGAGCAAGGCCTCGACATAGCACCTTACGTCACTCTACCCTCGGCCAAAATCAGCATTCACCCTCAAAACTCCAAACGTCGAGCCCCTGCTCCCAGGCCAAAGGTGCCAGACCCAAAACGCCTGCCTGGCCTCAAACCTCCCTTGGTGGCCCTCGCACAGCACCACTCACACTGGGGCTGCGGGCTCGCCGAGACGAGCAAGGCCTCGACATAGCACCTTACGTCACTCTACCCTCGGCCAAAATCAGCATTCACCCTCAAAACTCCAAACGTCGAGCCCCTGCTCCCAGGCCAAAGGTGCCAGACCCAAAACGCCTGCCTGGCCTCAAACCTCCCTTGGTGGCCCTCGCACAGCACCACTCACACTGGGGCTGCGGGTTCGCCGAGACGAGCAAGGCCTCGACATAGCACCTTACGTCACTCTACCCTCGGCCAAAATCAGCATTCACCCTCAAAACTCCAAACGTCGAGCCCCTGCTCCCAGGCCAAAGGTGCCAGACCCAAAACGCCTGCCTGGCCTCAAACCTCCCTTGGTGGCCCTCGCACAGCACCACTCACACTGGGGCTGCGGGTTCGCCGAGACGAGCAAGGCCTCGACATAGCACCTTACGTCACTCTACCCTCGGCCAAAATCAGCATTCACCCTCAAAACTCCAAACGTCGAGCCCCTGCTCCCAGGCCAAAGGTGCCAGACCCAAAACGCCTGCCTGGCCTCAAACCTCCCTTGGTGGCCCTCGCACAGCACCACTCACACTGGGGCTGCGGGCTCGCCGAGACGAGCAAGGCCTCGACATAGCACCTTACGTCACTCTACCCTCGGCCAAAATCAGCATTCACCCTCAAAACTCCAAACGTCGAGCCCCTGCTCCCAGGCCAAAGGTGCCAGACCCAAAACGCCTGCCTGGCCTCAAACCTCCCTTGGTGGCCCTCGCACAGCACCACTCACATTGGGGCTGCGGGCTCGCCGAGACGAGCAAGGCCTCGACATAGCACCTTACGTCACTCTACCCTCGGCCAAAATCAGCATTCACCCTCAAAACTCCAAACGTCGAGCCCCTGCTCCCAGGCCAAAGGTGCCAGACCCAAAACGCCTGCCTGGCCTCAAACCTCCCTTGGTGGCCCTCGCACAGCACCACTCACACTGGGGCTGCGGGTTCGCCGAGACGAGCAAGGCCTCGACATAGCACCTTACGTCACTCTACCCTCGGCCAAAATCAGCATTCACCCTCAAAACTCCAAACGTCGAGCCCCTGCTCCCAGGCCAAAGGTGCCAGACCCAAAACGCCTGCCTGGCCTCAAACCTCCCTTGGTGGCCCTCGCACAGCACCACTCACACTGGGGCTGCGGGCTCGCCGAGACGAGCAAGGCCTCGACATAGCACCTTACGTCACTCTACCCTCGGCCAAAATCAGCATTCACCCTCAAAACTCCAAACGTCGAGCCCCTGCTCCCAGGCCAAAGGTGCCAGACCCAAAACGCCTGCCTGGCCTCAAACCTCCCTTGGTGGCCCTCGCACAGCACCACTCACACTGGGGCTGCGGGCTCGCCGAGACGAGCAAGGCCTCGACATAGCACCTTACGTCACTCTACTCTCGGCCAAAATCAGCATTCACCCTCAAAACTCCAAACGTCGAGCCCCTGCTCCCAGGCCAAAGGTGCCAGACCCAAAACGCCTGCCTGGCCTCAAACCTCCCTTGGTGGCCCTCGCACAGCACCACTCACACTGGGGCTGCGGGCTCGCCGAGACGAGCAAGGCCTCGACATAGCACCTTACGTCACTCTACCCTCGGCCAAAATCAGCATTCACCCTCAAAACTCCAAACGTCGAGCCCCTGCTCCCAGGCCAAAGGTGCCAGACCCAAAACGCCTGCCTGGCCTCAAACCTCCCTTGGTGGCCCTCGCACAGCACCATTCACACTGGGGCTGCGGGCTCGCCGAGACGAGCAAGGCCTCGACATAGCACCTTACGTCACTCTACCCTCGGCCAAAATCAGCATTCACCCTCAAAACTCCAAACGTCGAGCCCCTGCTCCCAGGCCAAAGGTGCCAGACCCAAAACGCCTGCCTGGCCTCAAACCTCCCTTGGTGGCCCTCGCACAGCACCACTCACACTGGGGCTGCGGGTTCGCCGAGACGAGCAAGGCCTCGACATAGCACCTTACGTCACTCTACCCTCGGCCAAAATCAGCATTCACCCTCAAAACTCCAAACGTCGAGCCCCTGCTCCCAGGCCAAAGGTGCCAGACCCAAAACGCCTGCCTGGCCTCAAACCTCCCTTGGTGGCCCTCGCACAGCACCACTCACACTGGGGCTGCGGGTTCGCCGAGACGAGCAAGGCCTCGACATAGCACCTTACGTCACTCTACCCTCGGCCAAAATCAGCATTCACCCTCAAAACTCCAAACGTCGAGCCCCTGCTCCCAGGCCAAAGGTGCCAGACCCAAAACGCCTGCCTGGCCTCAAACCTCCCTTGGTGGCCCTCGCACAGCACCACTCACACTGGGGCTGCGGGTTCGCCGAGACGAGCAAGGCCTCGACATAGCACCTTACGTCACTCTACCCTCGGCCAAAATCAGCATTCACCCTCAAAACTCCAAACGTCGAGCCCCTGCTCCCAGGCCAAAGGTGCCAGACCCAAAACGCCTGCCTGGCCTCAAACCTCCCTTGGTGGCCCTCGCACAGCACCACTCACACTGGGGCTGCGGGCTCGCCGAGACGAGCAAGGCCTCGACATAGCACCTTACGTCACTCTACCCTCGGCCAAAATCAGCATTCACCCTCAAAACTCCAAACGTCGAGCCCCTGCTCCCAGGCCAAAGGTGCCAGACCCAAAACGCCTGCCTGGCCTCAAACCTCCCTTGGTGGCCCTCGCACAGCACCACTCACACTGGGGCTGCGGGCTCGCCGAGACGAGCAAGGCCTCGACATAGCACCTTACGTCACTCTACCCTCGGCCAAAATCAGCATTCACCCTCAAAACTCCAAACGTCGAGCCCCTGCTCCCAGGCCAAAGGTGCCAGACCCAAAACGCCTGCCTGGCCTCAAACCTCCCTTGGTGGCCCTCGCACAGCACCACTCACACTGGGGCTGCGGGTTCGCCGAGACGAGCAAGGCCTCGACATAGCACCTTACGTCACTCTACCCTCGGCCAAAATCAGCATTCACCCTCAAAACTCCAAACGTCGAGCCCCTGCTCCCAGGCCAAAGGTGCCAGACCCAAAACGCCTGCCTGGCCTCAAACCTCCCTTGGTGGCCCTCGCACAGCACCACTCACAGTGGGGCTGCGGGCTCGCCGAGACGAGCAAGGCCTCGACATAGCACCTTACGTCACTCTACCCTCGGCCAAAATCAGCATTCACCCTCAAAACTCCAAACGTCGAGCCCCTGCTCCCAGGCCAAAGGTGCCAGACCCAAAACGCCTGCCTGGCCTCAAACCTCCCTTGGTGGCCCTCGCACAGCACCACTCACACTGGGGCTGCGGGCTCGCCGAGACGAGCAAGGCCTCGACATAGCACCTTACGTCACTCTACCCTCGGCCAAAATCAGCATTCACCCTCAAAACTCCAAACGTCGAGCCCCTGCTCCCAGGCCAAAGGTGCCAGACCCAAAACGCCTGCCTGGCCTCAAACCTCCCTTGGTGGCCCTCGCACAGCACCACTCACACTGGGGCTGCGGGCTCGCCGAGACGAGCAAGGCCTCGACATAGCACCTTACGTCACTCTACCCTCGGCCAAAATCAGCATTCACCCTCAAAACTCCAAACGTCGAGCCCCTGCTCCCAGGCCAAAGGTGCCAGACCCAAAACGCCTGCCTGGCCTCAAACCTCCCTTGGTGGCCCTCGCACAGCACCACTCACACTGGGGCTGCGGGCTCGCCGAGACGAGCAAGGCCTCGACATAGCACCTTACGTCACTCTACCCTCGGCCAAAATCAGCATTCACCCTCAAAACACCAAACGTCGAGCCCCTGCTCCCAGGCCAAAGGTGCCAGACCCAAAACGCCTGCCTGGCCTCAAACCTCCCTTGGTGGCCCTCGCACAGCACCACTCACACTGGGGCTGCGGGCTCGCCGAGACGAGCAAGGCCTCGACATAGCACCTTACGTCACTCTACCCTCGGCCAAAATCAGCATTCACCCTCAAAACTCCAAACGTCGAGCCCCTGCTCCCAGGCCAAAGGTGCCAGACCCAAAACGCCTGCCTGGCCTCAAACCTCCCTTGGTGGCCCTCGCACAGCACCACTCACACTGGGGCTGCGGGCTCGCCGAGACGAGCAAGGCCTCGACATAGCACCTTACGTCACTCTACCCTCGGCCAAAATCAGCATTCACCCTCAAAACTCCAAACGTCGAGCCCCTGCTCCCAGGCCAAAGGTGCCAGACCCAAAACGCCTGCCTGGCCTCAAACCTCCCTTGGTGGCCCTCGCACAGCACCACTCACACTGGGGCTGCGGGTTCGCCGAGACGAGCAAGGCCTCGACATAGCACCTTACGTCACTCTACCCTCGGCCAAAATCAGCATTCACCCTCAAAACTCCAAACGTCGAGCCCCTGCTCCCAGGCCAAAGGTGCCAGACCCAAAACGCCTGCCTGGCCTCAAACCTCCCTTGGTGGCCCTCGCACAGCACCACTCACACTGGGGCTGCGGGTTCGCCGAGACGAGCAAGGCCTCGACATAGCACCTTACGTCACTCTACCCTCGGCCAAAATCAGCATTCACCCTCAAAACTCCAAACGTCGAGCCCCTGCTCCCAGGCCAAAGGTGCCAGACCCAAAACGCCTGCCTGGCCTCAAACCTCCCTTGGTGGCCCTCGCACAGCACCACTCACACTGGGGCTGCGGGTTCGCCGAGACGAGCAAGGCCTCGACATAGCACCTTACGTCACTCTACCCTCGGCCAAAATCAGCATTCACCCTCAAAACTCCAAACGTCGAGCCCCTGCTCCCAGGCCAAAGGTGCCAGACCCAAAACGCCTGCCTGGCCTCAAACCTCCCTTGGTGGCCCTCGCACAGCACCACTCACACTGGGGCTGCGGGCTCGCCGAGACGAGCAAGGCCTCGACATAGCACCTTACGTCACTCTACCCTCGGCCAAAATCAGCATTCACCCTCAAAACTCCAAACGTCGAGCCCCTGCTCCCAGGCCAAAGGTGCCAGACCCAAAACGCCTGCCTGGCCTCAAACCTCCCTTGGTGGCCCTCGCACAGCACCACTCACACTGGGGCTGCGGGCTCGCCGAGACGAGCAAGGCCTCGACATAGCACCTTACGTCACTCTACCCTCGGCCAAAATCAGCATTCACCCTCAAAACTCCAAACGTCGAGCCCCTGCTCCCAGGCCAAAGGTGCCAGACCCAAAACGCGTGCCTGGCCTCAAACCTCCCTTGGTGGCCCTCGCACAGCACCACTCACACTGGGGCTGCGGGCTCGCCGAGACGAGCAAGGCCTCGACATAGCACCTTACGTCACTCTACCCTCGGCCAAAATCAGCATTCACCCTCAAAACTCCAAACGTCGAGCCCCTGCTCCCAGGCCAAAGGTGCCAGACCCAAAACGCCTGCCTGGCCTCAAACCTCCCTTGGTGGCCCTCGCACAGCACCACTCACACTGGGGCTGCGGGTTCGCCGAGACGAGCAAGGCCTCGACATAGCACCTTACGTCACTCTACCCTCGGCCAAAATCAGCATTCACCCTCAAAACTCCAAACGTCGAGCCCCTGCTCCCAGGCCAAAGGTGCCAGACCCAAAACGCCTGCCTGGCCTCAAACCTCCCTTGGTGGCCCTCGCACAGCACCACTCACACTGGGGCTGCGGGCTCGCCGAGACGAGCAAGGCCTCGACATAGCACCTTACGTCACTCTACCCTCGGCCAAAATCAGCATTCACCCTCAAAACTCCAAACGTCGAGCCCCTGCTCCCAGGCCAAAGGTGCCAGACCCAAAACGCCTGCCTGGCCTCAAACCTCCCTTGGTGGCCCTCGCACAGCACCACTCACACTGGGGCTGCGGGCTCGCCGAGACGAGCAAGGCCTCGACATAGCACCTTACGTCACTCTACCCTCGGCCAAAATCAGCATTCACCCTCAAAACTCCAAACGTCGAGCCCCTGCTCCCAGGCCAAAGGTGCCAGACCCAAAACGCCTGCCTGGCCTCAAACCTCCCTTGGTGGCCCTCGCACAGCACCACTCACACTGGGGCTGCGGGTTCGCCGAGACGAGCAAGGCCTCGACATAGCACCTTACGTCACTCTACCCTCGGCCAAAATCAGCATTCACCCTCAAAACTCCAAACGTCGAGCCCCTGCTCCCAGGCCAAAGGTGCCAGACCCAAAACGCCTGCCTGGCCTCAAACCTCCCTTGGTGGCCCTCGCACAGCACCACTCACACTGGGGCTGCGGGCTCGCCGAGACGAGCAAGGCCTCGACATAGCACCTTACGTCACTCTACCCTCGGCCAAAATCAGCATTCACCCTCAAAACTCCAAACGTCGAGCCCCTGCTCCCAGGCCAAAGGTGCCAGACCCAAAACGCCTGCCTGGCCTCAAACCTCCCTTGGTGGCCCTCGCACAGCACCACTCACACTGGGGCTGCGGGTTCGCCGAGACGAGCAAGGCCTCGACATAGCACCTTACGTCACTCTACCCTCGGCCAAAATCAGCATTCACCCTCAAAACTCCAAACGTCGAGCCCCTGCTCCCAGGCCAAAGGTGCCAGACCCAAAACGCCTGCCTGGCCTCAAACCTCCCTTGGTGGCCCTCGCACAGCACCACTCACACTGGGGCTGCGGGTTCGCCGAGACGAGCAAGGCCTCGACATAGCACCTTACGTCACTCTACCCTCGGCCAAAATCAGCATTCACCCTCAAAACTCCAAACGTCGAGCCCCTGCTCCCAGGCCAAAGGTGCCAGACCCAAAACGCCTGCCTGGCCTCAAACCTCCCTTGGTGGCCCTCGCACAGCACCACTCACACT
Source organism: Grus americana (assembly GCF_028858705.1). Classification (NCBI taxonomy): domain Eukaryota; kingdom Metazoa; phylum Chordata; class Aves; order Gruiformes; family Gruidae; genus Grus; species Grus americana. The sequence goes on along the minus strand of NC_072872.1, from coordinate 2,504,981 downwards.
GGGGCTGCGGGTTCGCCGAGACGAGCAAGGCCTCGACATAGCACCTTACGTCACTCTACCCTCGGCCAAAATCAGCATTCACCCTCAAAACTCCAAACGTCGAGCCCCTGCTCCCAGGCCAAAGGTGCCAGACCCAAAACGCCTGCCTGGCCTCAAACCTCCCTTGGTGGCCCTCGCACAGCACCACTCACACTGGGGCTGCGGGCTCGCCGAGACGAGCAAGGCCTCGACATAGCACCTTACGTCACTCTACCCTCGGCCAAAATCAGCATTCACCCTCAAAACTCCAAACGTCGAGCCCCTGCTCCCAGGCCAAAGGTGCCAGACCCAAAACGCCTGCCTGGCCTCAAACCTCCCTTGGTGGCCCTCGCACAGCACCACTCACACTGGGGCTGCGGGTTCGCCGAGACGAGCAAGGCCTCGACATAGCACCTTACGTCACTCTACCCTCGGCCAAAATCAGCATTCACCCTCAAAACTCCAAACGTCGAGCCCCTGCTCCCAGGCCAAAGGTGCCAGACCCAAAACGCCTGCCTGGCCTCAAACCTCCCTTGGTGGCCCTCGCACAGCACCACTCACACTGGGGCTGCGGGCTCGCCGAGACGAGCAAGGCCTCGACATAGCACCTTACGTCACTCTACCCTCGGCCAAAATCAGCATTCACCCTCAAAACTCCAAACGTCGAGCCCCTGCTCCCAGGCCAAAGGTGCCAGACCCAAAACGCCTGCCTGGCCTCAAACCTCCCTTGGTGGCCCTCGCACAGCACCACTCACACTGGGGCTGCGGGCTCGCCGAGACGAGCAAGGCCTCGACATAGCACCTTACGTCACTCTACCCTCGGCCAAAATCAGCATTCACCCTCAAAACTCCAAACGTCGAGCCCCTGCTCCCAGGCCAAAGGTGCCAGACCCAAAACGCCTGCCTGGCCTCAAACCTCCCTTGGTGGCCCTCGCACAGCACCACTCACACTGGGGCTGCGGGTTCGCCGAGACGAGCAAGGCCTCGACATAGCACCTTACGTCACTCTACCCTCGGCCAAAATCAGCATTCACCCTCAAAACTCCAAACGTCGAGCCCCTGCTCCCAGGCCAAAGGTGCCAGACCCAAAACGCCTGCCTGGCCTCAAACCTCCCTTGGTGGCCCTCGCACAGCACCACTCACACTGGGGCTGCGGGCTCGCCGAGACGAGCAAGGCCTCGACATAGCACCTTACGTCACTCTACCCTCGGCCAAAATCAGCATTCACCCTCAAAACTCCAAACGTCGAGCCCCTGCTCCCAGGCCAAAGGTGCCAGACCCAAAACGCCTGCCTGGCCTCAAACCTCCCTTGGTGGCCCTCGCACAGCACCACTCACACTGGGGCTGCGGGCTCGCCGAGACGAGCAAGGCCTCGACATAGCACCTTACGTCACTCTACCCTCGGCCAAAATCAGCATTCACCCTCAAAACTCCAAACGTCGAGCCCCTGCTCCCAGGCCAAAGGTGCCAGACCCAAAACGCCTGCCTGGCCTCAAACCTCCCTTGGTGGCCCTCGCACAGCACCACTCACACTGGGGCTGCGGGTTCGCCGAGACGAGCAAGGCCTCGACATAGCACCTTACGTCACTCTACCCTCGGCCAAAATCAGCATTCACCCTCAAAACTCCAAACGTCGAGCCCCTGCTCCCAGGCCAAAGGTGCCAGACCCAAAACGCCTGCCTGGCCTCAAACCTCCCTTGGTGGCCCTCGCACAGCACCACTCACACTGGGGCTGCGGGTTCGCCGAGACGAGCAAGGCCTCGACATAGCACCTTACGTCACTCTACCCTCGGCCAAAATCAGCATTCACCCTCAAAACTCCAAACGTCGAGCCCCTGCTCCCAGGCCAAAGGTGCCAGACCCAAAACGCCTGCCTGGCCTCAAACCTCCCTTGGTGGCCCTCGCACAGCACCACTCACACTGGGGCTGCGGGCTCGCCGAGACGAGCAAGGCCTCGACATAGCACCTTACGTCACTCTACCCTCGGCCAAAATCAGCATTCACCCTCAAAACTCCAAACGTCGAGCCCCTGCTCCCAGGCCAAAGGTGCCAGACCCAAAACGCCTGCCTGGCCTCAAACCTCCCTTGGTGGCCCTCGCACAGCACCACTCACACTGGGGCTGCGGGTTCGCCGAGACGAGCAAGGCCTCGACATAGCACCTTACGTCACTCTACCCTCGGCCAAAATCAGCATTCACCCTCAAAACTCCAAACGTCGAGCCCCTGCTCCCAGGCCAAAGGTGCCAGACCCAAAACGCCTGCCTGGCCTCAAACCTCCCTTGGTGGCCCTCGCACAGCACCACTCACACTGGGGCTGCGGGTTCGCCGAGACGAGCAAGGCCTCGACATAGCACCTTACGTCACTCTACCCTCGGCCAAAATCAGCATTCACCCTCAAAACTCCAAACGTCGAGCCCCTGCTCCCAGGCCAAAGGTGCCAGACCCAAAACGCCTGCCTGGCCTCAAACCTCCCTTGGTGGCCCTCGCACAGCACCACTCACACTGGGGCTGCGGGCTCGCCGAGACGAGCAAGGCCTCGACATAGCACCTTACGTCACTCTACCCTCGGCCAAAATCAGCATTCACCCTCAAAACTCCAAACGTCGAGCCCCTGCTCCCAGGCCAAAGGTGCCAGACCCAAAACGCCTGCCTGGCCTCAAACCTCCCTTGGTGGCCCTCGCACAGCACCACTCACACTGGGGCTGCGGGTTCGCCGAGACGAGCAAGGCCTCGACATAGCACCTTACGTCACTCTACCCTCGGCCAAAATCAGCATTCACCCTCAAAACTCCAAACGTCGAGCCCCTGCTCCCAGGCCAAAGGTGCCAGACCCAAAACGCCTGCCTGGCCTCAAACCTCCCTTGGTGGCCCTCGCACAGCACCACTCACACTGGGGCTGCGGGCTCGCCGAGACGAGCAAGGCCTCGACATAGCACCTTACGTCACTCTACCCTCGGCCAAAATCAGCAGTCACCCTCAAAACTCCAAACGTCGAGCCCCTGCTCCCAGGCCAAAGGTGCCAGACCCAAAACGCCTGCCTGGCCTCAAACCTCCCTTGGTGGCCCTCGCACAGCACCACTCACACTGGGGCTGCGGGCTCGCCGAGACGAGCAAGGCCTCGACATAGCACCTTACGTCACTCTACCCTCGGCCAAAATCAGCATTCACCCTCAAAACTCCAAACGTCGAGCCCCTGCTCCCAGGCCAAAGGTGCCAGACCCAAAACGCCTGCCTGGCCTCAAACCTCCCTTGGTGGCCCTCGCACAGCACCACTCACACTGGGGCTGCGGGCTCGCCGAGACGAGCAAGGCCTCGACATAGCACCTTACGTCACTCTACCCTCGGCCAAAATCAGCATTCACCCTCAAAACTCCAAACGTCGAGCCCCTGCTCCCAGGCCAAAGGTGCCAGACCCAAAACGCCTGCCTGGCCTCAAACCTCCCTTGGTGGCCCTCGCACAGCACCACTCACACTGGGGCTGCGGGTTCGCCGAGACGAGCAAGGCCTCGACATAGCACCTTACGTCACTCTACCCTCGGCCAAAATCAGCATTCACCCTCAAAACTCCAAACGTCGAGCCCCTGCTCCCAGGCCAAAGGTGCCAGACCCAAAACGCCTGCCTGGCCTCAAACCTCCCTTGGTGGCCCTCGCACAGCACCACTCACATTGGGGCTGCGGGCTCGCCGAGACGAGCAAGGCCTCGACATAGCACCTTACGTCACTCTACCCTCGGCCAAAATCAGCATTCACCCTCAAAACTCCAAACGTCGAGCCCCTGCTCCCAGGCCAAAGGTGCCAGACCCAAAACGCCTGCCTGGCCTCAAACCTCCCTTGGTGGCCCTCGCACAGCACCACTCACATTGGGGCTGCGGGCTCGCCGAGACGAGCAAGGCCTCGACATAGCACCTTACGTCACTCTACCCTCGGCCAAAATCAGCATTCACCCTCAAAACTCCAAACGTCGAGCCCCTGCTCCCAGGCCAAAGGTGCCAGACCCAAAACGCCTGCCTGGCCTCAAACCTCCCTTGGTGGCCCTCGCACAGCACCACTCACACTGGGGCTGCGGGCTCGCCGAGACGAGCAAGGCCTCGACATAGCACCTTACGTCACTCTACCCTCGGCCAAAATCAGCATTCACCCTCAAAACTCCAAACGTCGAGCCCCTGCTCCCAGGCCAAAGGTGCCAGACCCAAAACGCCTGCCTGGCCTCAAACCTCCCTTGGTGGCCCTCGCACAGCACCACTCACACTGGGGCTGCGGGCTCGCCGAGACGAGCAAGGCCTCGACATAGCACCTTACGTCACTCTACCCTCGGCCAAAATCAGCATTCACCCTCAAAACTCCAAACGTCGAGCCCCTGCTCCCAGGCCAAAGGTGCCAGACCCAAAACGCCTGCCTGGCCTCAAACCTCCCTTGGTGGCCCTCGCACAGCACCATTCACATTGGGGCTGCGGGCTCGCCGAGACGAGCAAGGCCTCGACATAGCACCTTACGTCACTCTACCCTCGGCCAAAATCAGCATTCACCCTCAAAACTCCAAACGTCGAGCCCCTGCTCCCAGGCCAAAGGTGCCAGACCCAAAACGCCTGCCTGGCCTCAAACCTCCCTTGGTGGCCCTCGCACAGCACCACTCACACTGGGGCTGCGGGTTCGCCGAGACGAGCAAGGCCTCGACATAGCACCTTACGTCACTCTACCCTCGGCCAAAATCAGCATTCACCCTCAAAACTCCAAACGTCGAGCCCCTGCTCCCAGGCCAAAGGTGCCAGACCCAAAACGCGTGCCTGGCCTCAAACCTCCCTTGGTGGCCCTCGCACAGCACCATTCACATTGGGGCTGCGGGCTCGCCGAGACGAGCAAGGCCTCGACATAGCACCTTACGTCACTCTACCCTCGGCCAAAATCAGCATTCACCCTCAAAACTCCAAACGTCGAGCCCCTGCTCCCAGGCCAAAGGTGCCAGACCCAAAACGCCTGCCTGGCCTCAAACCTCCCTTGGTGGCCCTCGCACAGCACCACTCACACTGGGGCTGCGGGCTCGCCGAGACGAGCAAGGCCTCGACATAGCACCTTACGTCACTCTACCCTCGGCCAAAATCAGCATTCACCCTCAAAACTCCAAACGTCGAGCCCCTGCTCCCAGGCCAAAGGTGCCAGACCCAAAACGCGTGCCTGGCCTCAAACCTCCCTTGGTGGCCCTCGCACAGCACCACTCACACTGGGGCTGCGGGTTCGCCGAGACGAGCAAGGCCTCGACATAGCACCTTACGTCACTCTACCCTCGGCCAAAATCAGCATTCACCCTCAAAACTCCAAACGTCGAGCCCCTGCTCCCAGGCCAAAGGTGCCAGACCCAAAACGCCTGCCTGGCCTCAAACCTCCCTTGGTGGCCCTCGCACAGCACCACTCACATTGGGGCTGCGGGCTCGCCGAGACGAGCAAGGCCTCGACATAGCACCTTACGTCACTCTACCCTCGGCCAAAATCAGCATTCACCCTCAAAACTCCAAACGTCGAGCCCCTGCTCCCAGGCCAAAGGTGCCAGACCCAAAACGCCTGCCTGGCCTCAAACCTCCCTTGGTGGCCCTCGCACAGCACCACTCACACTGGGGCTGCGGGCTCGCCGAGACGAGCAAGGCCTCGACATAGCACCTTACGTCACTCTACCCTCGGCCAAAATCAGCATTCACCCTCAAAACTCCAAACGTCGAGCCCCTGCTCCCAGGCCAAAGGTGCCAGACCCAAAACGCCTGCCTGGCCTCAAACCTCCCTTGGTGGCCCTCGCACAGCACCACTCACACTGGGGCTGCGGGCTCGCCGAGACGAGCAAGGCCTCGACATAGCACCTTACGTCACTCTACCCTCGGCCAAAATCAGCATTCACCCTCAAAACTCCAAACGTCGAGCCCCTGCTCCCAGGCCAAAGGTGCCAGACCCAAAACGCCTGCCTGGCCTCAAACCTCCCTTGGTGGCCCTCGCACAGCACCACTCACACTGGGGCTGCGGGCTCGCCGAGACGAGCAAGGCCTCGACATAGCACCTTACGTCACTCTACCCTCGGCCAAAATCAGCATTCACCCTCAAAACTCCAAACGTCGAGCCCCTGCTCCCAGGCCAAAGGTGCCAGACCCAAAACGCCTGCCTGGCCTCAAACCTCCCTTGGTGGCCCTCGCACAGCACCACTCACACTGGGGCTGCGGGTTCGCCGAGACGAGCAAGGCCTCGACATAGCACCTTACGTCACTCTACCCTCGGCCAAAATCAGCATTCACCCTCAAAACTCCAAACGTCGAGCCCCTGCTCCCAGGCCAAAGGTGCCAGACCCAAAACGCCTGCCTGGCCTCAAACCTCCCTTGGTGGCCCTCGCACAGCACCACTCACACTGGGGCTGCGGGTTCGCCGAGACGAGCAAGGCCTCGACATAGCACCTTACGTCACTCTACCCTCGGCCAAAATCAGCATTCACCCTCAAAACTCCAAACGTCGAGCCCCTGCTCCCAGGCCAAAGGTGCCAGACCCAAAACGCCTGCCTGGCCTCAAACCTCCCTTGGTGGCCCTCGCACAGCACCACTCACATTGGGGCTGCGGGCTCGCCGAGACGAGCAAGGCCTCGACATAGCACCTTACGTCACTCTACCCTCGGCCAAAATCAGCATTCACCCTCAAAACTCCAAACGTCGAGCCCCTGCTCCCAGGCCAAAGGTGCCAGACCCAAAACGCCTGCCTGGCCTCAAACCTCCCTTGGTGGCCCTCGCACAGCACCACTCACACTGGGGCTGCGGGTTCGCCGAGACGAGCAAGGCCTCGACATAGCACCTTACGTCACTCTACCCTCGGCCAAAATCAGCATTCACCCTCAAAACTCCAAACGTCGAGCCCCTGCTCCCAGGCCAAAGGTGCCAGACCCAAAACGCCTGCCTGGCCTCAAACCTCCCTTGGTGGCCCTCGCACAGCACCACTCACACTGGGGCTGCGGGCTCGCCGAGACGAGCAAGGCCTCGACATAGCACCTTACGTCACTCTACCCTCGGCCAAAATCAGCATTCACCCTCAAAACTCCAAACGTCGAGCCCCTGCTCCCAGGCCAAAGGTGCCAGACCCAAAACGCCTGCCTGGCCTCAAACCTCCCTTGGTGGCCCTCGCACAGCACCACTCACACTGGGGCTGCGGGCTCGCCGAGACGAGCAAGGCCTCGACATAGCACCTTACGTCACTCTACCCTCGGCCAAAATCAGCATTCACCCTCAAAACTCCAAACGTCGAGCCCCTGCTCCCAGGCCAAAGGTGCCAGACCCAAAACGCCTGCCTGGCCTCAAACCTCCCTTGGTGGCCCTCGCACAGCACCACTCACACTGGGGCTGCGGGCTCGCCGAGACGAGCAAGGCCTCGACATAGCACCTTACGTCACTCTACCCTCGGCCAAAATCAGCATTCACCCTCAAAACTCCAAACGTCGAGCCCCTGCTCCCAGGCCAAAGGTGCCAGACCCAAAACGCCTGCCTGGCCTCAAACCTCCCTTGGTGGCCCTCGCACAGCACCACTCACACTGGGGCTGCGGGCTCGCCGAGACGAGCAAGGCCTCGACATAGCACCTTACGTCACTCTACCCTCGGCCAAAATCAGCATTCACCCTCAAAACTCCAAACGTCGAGCCCCTGCTCCCAGGCCAAAGGTGCCAGACCCAAAACGCGTGCCTGGCCTCAAACCTCCCTTGGTGGCCCTCGCACAGCACCACTCACACTGGGGCTGCGGGCTCGCCGAGACGAGCAAGGCCTCGACATAGCACCTTACGTCACTCTACCCTCGGCCAAAATCAGCATTCACCCTCAAAACTCCAAACGTCGAGCCCCTGCTCCCAGGCCAAAGGTGCCAGACCCAAAACGCCTGCCTGGCCTCAAACCTCCCTTGGTGGCCCTCGCACAGCACCACTCACACTGGGGCTGCGGGCTCGCCGAGACGAGCAAGGCCTCGACATAGCACCTTACGTCACTCTACCCTCGGCCAAAATCAGCATTCACCCTCAAAACTCCAAACGTCGAGCCCCTGCTCCCAGGCCAAAGGTGCCAGACCCAAAACGCCTGCCTGGCCTCAAACCTCCCTTGGTGGCCCTCGCACAGCACCACTCACACTGGGGCTGCGGGCTCGCCGAGACGAGCAAGGCCTCGACATAGCACCTTACGTCACTCTACTCTCGGCCAAAATCAGCATTCACCCTCAAAACTCCAAACGTCGAGCCCCTGCTCCCAGGCCAAAGGTGCCAGACCCAAAACGCGTGCCTGGCCTCAAACCTCCCTTGGTGGCCCTCGCACAGCACCACTCACACTGGGGCTGCGGGCTCGCCGAGACGAGCAAGGCCTCGACATAGCACCTTACGTCACTCTACCCTCGGCCAAAATCAGCATTCACCCTCAAAACTCCAAACGTCGAGCCCCTGCTCCCAGGCCAAAGGTGCCAGACCCAAAACGCCTGCCTGGCCTCAAACCTCCCTTGGTGGCCCTCGCACAGCACCACTCACACTGGGGCTGCGGGCTCGCCGAGACGAGCAAGGCCTCGACATAGCACCTTACGTCACTCTACTCTCGGCCAAAATCAGCATTCACCCTCAAAACTCCAAACGTCGAGCCCCTGCTCCCAGGCCAAAGGTGCCAGACCCAAAACGCCTGCCTGGCCTCAAACCTCCCTTGGTGGCCCTCGCACAGCACCACTCACACTGGGGCTGCGGGTTCGCCGAGACGAGCAAGGCCTCGACATAGCACCTTACGTCACTCTACCCTCGGCCAAAATCAGCATTCACCCTCAAAACTCCAAACGTCGAGCCCCTGCTCCCAGGCCAAAGGTGCCAGACCCAAAACGCGTGCCTGGCCTCAAACCTCCCTTGGTGGCCCTCGCACAGCACCACTCACACTGGGGCTGCGGGCTCGCCGAGACGAGCAAGGCCTCGACATAGCACCTTACGTCACTCTACCCTCGGCCAAAATCAGCATTCACCCTCAAAACTCCAAACGTCGAGCCCCTGCTCCCAGGCCAAAGGTGCCAGACCCAAAACGCGTGCCTGGCCTCAAACCTCCCTTGGTGGCCCTCGCACAGCACCACTCACACTGGGGCTGCGGGCTCGCCGAGACGAGCAAGGCCTCGACATAGCACCTTACGTCACTCTACCCTCGGCCAAAATCAGCATTCACCCTCAAAACTCCAAACGTCGAGCCCCTGCTCCCAGGCCAAAGGTGCCAGACCCAAAACGCGTGCCTGGCCTCAAACCTCCCTTGGTGGCCCTCGCACAGCCCCATTCACATTGGGGCTGCGGGCTCGCCGAGACGAGCAAGGCCTCGACATAGCACCTTACGTCACTCTACCCTCGGCCAAAATCAGCATTCACCCTCAAAACTCCAAACGTCGAGCCCCTGCTCCCAGGCCAAAGGTGCCAGACCCAAAACGCCTGCCTGGCCTCAAACCTCCCTTGGTGGCCCTCGCACAGCACCACTCACACTGGGGCTGCGGGCTCGCCGAGACGAGCAAGGCCTCGACATAGCACCTTACGTCACTCTACCCTCGGCCAAAATCAGCATTCACCCTCAAAACTCCAAACGTCGAGCCCCTGCTCCCAGGCCAAAGGTGCCAGACCCAAAACGCGTGCCTGGCCTCAAACCTCCCTTGGTGGCCCTCGCACAGCACCACTCACACTGGGGCTGCGGGCTCGCCGAGACGAGCAAGGCCTCGACATAGCACCTTACGTCACTCTACCCTCGGCCAAAATCAGCATTCACCCTCAAAACTCCAAACGTCGAGCCCCTGCTCCCAGGCCAAAGGTGCCAGACCCAAAACGCCTGCCTGGCCTCAAACCTCCCTTGGTGGCCCTCGCACAGCACCACTCACACTGGGGCTGCGGGCTCGCCGAGACGAGCAAGGCCTCGACATAGCACCTTACGTCACTCTACCCTCGGCCAAAATCAGCATTCACCCTCAAAACTCCAAACGTCGAGCCCCTGCTCCCAGGCCAAAGGTGCCAGACCCAAAACGCCTGCCTGGCCTCAAACCTCCCTTGGTGGCCCTCGCACAGCACCATTCACACTGGGGATGCGGGCTCGCCGAGACGAGCAAGGCCTCGACATAGCACCTTACGTCACTCTACCCTCGGCCAAAATCAGCATTCACCCTCAAAACTCCAAACGTCGAGCCCCTGCTCCCAGGCCAAAGGTGCCAGACCCAAAACGCCTGCCTGGCCTCAAACCTCCCTTGGTGGCCCTCGCACAGCACCATTCACACTGGGGCTGCGGGCTCGCCGAGACGAGCAAGGCCTCGACATAGCACCTTACGTCACTCTACTCTCGGCCAAAATCAGCATTCACCCTCAAAACTCCAAACGTCGAGCCCCTGCTCCCAGGCCAAAGGTGCCAGACCCAAAACGCCTGCCTGGCCTCAAACCTCCCTTGGTGGCCCTCGCACAGCACCACTCACATTGGGGCTGCGGGCTCGCCGAGACGAGCAAGGCCTCGACATAGCACCTTACGTCACTCTACCCTCGGCCAAAATCAGCATTCACCCTCAAAACTCCAAACGTCGAGCCCCTGCTCCCAGGCCAAAGGTGCCAGACCCAAAACGCCTGCCTGGCCTCAAACCTCCCTTGGTGGCCCTCGCACAGCACCATTCACATTGGGGCTGCGGGCTCGCCGAGACGAGCAAGGCCTCGACATAGCACCTTACGTCACTCTACCCTCGGCCAAAATCAGCATTCACCCTCAAAACTCCAAACGTCGAGCCCCTGCTCCCAGGCCAAAGGTGCCAGACCCAAAACGCCTGCCTGGCCTCAAACCTCCCTTGGTGGCCCTCGCACAGCACCACTCACACTGGGGCTGCGGGCTCGCCGAGACGAGCAAGGCCTCGACATAGCACCTTACGTCACTCTACCCTCGGCCAAAATCAGCATTCACCCTCAAAACTCCAAACGTCGAGCCCCTGCTCCCAGGCCAAAGGTGCCAGACCCAAAACGCCTGCCTGGCCTCAAACCTCCCTTGGTGGCCCTCGCACAGCACCATTCACACTGGGGCTGCGGGTTCGCCGAGACGAGCAAGGCCTCGACATAGCACCTTACGTCACTCTACCCTCGGCCAAAATCAGCATTCACCCTCAAAACTCCAAACGTCGAGCCCCTGCTCCCAGGCCAAAGGTGCCAGACCCAAAACGCGTGCCTGGCCTCAAACCTCCCTTGGTGGCCCTCGCACAGCACCACTCACATTGGGGCTGCGGGCTCGCCGAGACGAGCAAGGCCTCGACATAGCACCTTACGTCACTCTACCCTCGGCCAAAATCAGCATTCACCCTCAAAACTCCAAACGTCGAGCCCCTGCTCCCAGGCCAAAGGTGCCAGACCCAAAACGCCTGCCTGGCCTCAAACCTCCCTTGGTGGCCCTCGCACAGCACCACTCACACTGGGGCTGCGGGCTCGCCGAGACGAGCAAGGCCTCGACATAGCACCTTACGTCACTCTACCCTCGGCCAAAATCAGCATTCACCCTCAAAACTCCAAACGTCGAGCCCCTGCTCCCAGGCCAAAGGTGCCAGACCCAAAACGCCTGCCTGGCCTCAAACCTCCCTTGGTGGCCCTCGCACAGCACCACTCACACTGGGGCTGCGGGTTCGCCGAGACGAGCAAGGCCTCGACATAGCACCTTACGTCACTCTACCCTCGGCCAAAATCAGCATTCACCCTCAAAACTCCAAACGTCGAGCCCCTGCTCCCAGGCCAAAGGTGCCAGACCCAAAACGCCTGCCTGGCCTCAAACCTCCCTTGGTGGCCCTCGCACAGCCCCACTCACACTGGGGCTGCGGGCTCGCCGAGACGAGCAAGGCCTCGACATAGCACCTTACGTCACTCTACCCTCGGCCAAAATCAGCATTCACCCTCAAAACTCCAAACGTCGAGCCCCTGCTCCCAGGCCAAAGGTGCCAGACCCAAAACGCCTGCCTGGCCTCAAACCTCCCTTGGTGGCCCTCGCACAGCACCACTCACACTGGGGCTGCGGGCTCGCCGAGACGAGCAAGGCCTCGACATAGCACCTTACGTCACTCTACCCTCGGCCAAAATCAGCATTCACCCTCAAAACTCCAAACGTCGAGCCCCTGCTCCCAGGCCAAAGGTGCCAGACCCAAAACGCCTGCCTGGCCTCAAACCTCCCTTGGTGGCCCTCGCACAGCACCATTCACACTGGGGCTGCGGGTTCGCCGAGACGAGCAAGGCCTCGACATAGCACCTTACGTCACTCTACCCTCGGCCAAAATCAGCATTCACCCTCAAAACTCCAAACGTCGAGCCCCTGCTCCCAGGCCAAAGGTGCCAGACCCAAAACGCCTGCCTGGCCTCAAACCTCCCTTGGTGGCCCTCGCACAGCACCACTCACACTGGGGCTGCGGGCTCGCCGAGACGAGCAAGGCCTCGACATAGCACCTTACGTCACTCTACCCTCGGCCAAAATCAGCATTCACCCTCAAAACTCCAAACGTCGAGCCCCTGCTCCCAGGCCAAAGGTGCCAGACCCAAAACGCCTGCCTGGCCTCAAACCTCCCTTGGTGGCCCTCGCACAGCACCACTCACACTGGGGCTGCGGGCTCGCCGAGACGAGCAAGGCCTCGACATAGCACCTTACGTCACTCTACCCTCGGCCAAAATCAGCATTCACCCTCAAAACTCCAAACGTCGAGCCCCTGCTCCCAGGCCAAAGGTGCCAGACCCAAAACGCCTGCCTGGCCTCAAACCTCCCTTGGTGGCCCTCGCACAGCACCACTCACACTGGGGCTGCGGGTTCGCCGAGACGAGCAAGGCCTCGACATAGCACCTTACGTCACTCTACCCTCGGCCAAAATCAGCATTCACCCTCAAAACTCCAAACGTCGAGCCCCTGCTCCCAGGCCAAAGGTGCCAGACCCAAAACGCCTGCCTGGCCTCAAACCTCCCTTGGTGGCCCTCGCACAGCACCACTCACACTGGGGCTGCGGGCTCGCCGAGACGAGCAAGGCCTCGACATAGCACCTTACGTCACTCTACCCTCGGCCAAAATCAGCATTCACCCTCAAAACTCCAAACGTCGAGCCCCTGCTCCCAGGCCAAAGGTGCCAGACCCAAAACGCCTGCCTGGCCTCAAACCTCCCTTGGTGGCCCTCGCACAGCACCACTCACACTGGGGCTGCGGGCTCGCCGAGACGAGCAAGGCCTCGACATAGCACCTTACGTCACTCTACCCTCGGCCAAAATCAGCATTCACCCTCAAAACTCCAAACGTCGAGCCCCTGCTCCCAGGCCAAAGGTGCCAGACCCAAAACGCCTGCCTGGCCTCAAACCTCCCTTGGTGGCCCTCGCACAGCACCACTCACACTGGGGCTGCGGGTTCGCCGAGACGAGCAAGGCCTCGACATAGCACCTTACGTCACTCTACCCTCGGCCAAAATCAGCATTCACCCTCAAAACTCCAAACGTCGAGCCCCTGCTCCCAGGCCAAAGGTGCCAGACCCAAAACGCCTGCCTGGCCTCAAACCTCCCTTGGTGGCCCTCGCACAGCACCACTCACACTGGGGCTGCGGGTTCGCCGAGACGAGCAAGGCCTCGACATAGCACCTTACGTCACTCTACCCTCGGCCAAAATCAGCATTCACCCTCAAAACTCCAAACGTCGAGCCCCTGCTCCCAGGCCAAAGGTGCCAGACCCAAAACGCCTGCCTGGCCTCAAACCTCCCTTGGTGGCCCTCGCACAGCACCACTCACATTGGGGCTGCGGGCTCGCCGAGACGAGCAAGGCCTCGACATAGCACCTTACGTCACTCTACCCTCGGCCAAAATCAGCATTCACCCTCAAAACTCCAAACGTCGAGCCCCTGCTCCCAGGCCAAAGGTGCCAGACCCAAAACGCCTGCCTGGCCTCAAACCTCCCTTGGTGGCCCTCGCACAGCACCACTCACACTGGGGCTGCGGGTTCGCCGAGACGAGCAAGGCCTCGACATAGCACCTTACGTCACTCTACCCTCGGCCAAAATCAGCATTCACCCTCAAAACTCCAAACGTCGAGCCCCTGCTCCCAGGCCAAAGGTGCCAGACCCAAAACGCCTGCCTGGCCTCAAACCTCCCTTGGTGGCCCTCGCACAGCACCACTCACACTGGGGCTGCGGGCTCGCCGAGACGAGCAAGGCCTCGACATAGCACCTTACGTCACTCTACCCTCGGCCAAAATCAGCATTCACCCTCAAAACTCCAAACGTCGAGCCCCTGCTCCCAGGCCAAAGGTGCCAGACCCAAAACGCCTGCCTGGCCTCAAACCTCCCTTGGTGGCCCTCGCACAGCACCACTCACACTGGGGCTGCGGGCTCGCCGAGACGAGCAAGGCCTCGACATAGCACCTTACGTCACTCTACCCTCGGCCAAAATCAGCATTCACCCTCAAAACTCCAAACGTCGAGCCCCTGCTCCCAGGCCAAAGGTGCCAGACCCAAAACGCCTGCCTGGCCTCAAACCTCCCTTGGTGGCCCTCGCACAGCACCACTCACACTGGGGCTGCGGGCTCGCCGAGACGAGCAAGGCCTCGACATAGCACCTTACGTCACTCTACCCTCGGCCAAAATCAGCATTCACCCTCAAAACTCCAAACGTCGAGCCCCTGCTCCCAGGCCAAAGGTGCCAGACCCAAAACGCCTGCCTGGCCTCAAACCTCCCTTGGTGGCCCTCGCACAGCACCACTCACACTGGGGCTGCGGGTTCGCCGAGACGAGCAAGGCCTCGACATAGCACCTTACGTCACTCTACCCTCGGCCAAAATCAGCATTCACCCTCAAAACTCCAAACGTCGAGCCCCTGCTCCCAGGCCAAAGGTGCCAGACCCAAAACGCCTGCCTGGCCTCAAACCTCCCTTGGTGGCCCTCGCACAGCACCACTCACACTGGGGCTGCGGGCTCGCCGAGACGAGCAAGGCCTCGACATAGCACCTTACGTCACTCTACCCTCGGCCAAAATCAGCATTCACCCTCAAAACTCCAAACGTCGAGCCCCTGCTCCCAGGCCAAAGGTGCCAGACCCAAAACGCCTGCCTGGCCTCAAACCTCCCTTGGTGGCCCTCGCACAGCACCACTCACACTGGGGCTGCGGGCTCGCCGAGACGAGCAAGGCCTCGACATAGCACCTTACGTCACTCTACCCTCGGCCAAAATCAGCATTCACCCTCAAAACTCCAAACGTCGAGCCCCTGCTCCCAGGCCAAAGGTGCCAGACCCAAAACGCCTGCCTGGCCTCAAACCTCCCTTGGTGGCCCTCGCACAGCACCACTCACACTGGGGCTGCGGGTTCGCCGAGACGAGCAAGGCCTCGACATAGCACCTTACGTCACTCTACCCTCGGCCAAAATCAGCATTCACCCTCAAAACTCCAAACGTCGAGCCCCTGCTCCCAGGCCAAAGGTGCCAGACCCAAAACGCCTGCCTGGCCTCAAACCTCCCTTGGTGGCCCTCGCACAGCACCACTCACACTGGGGCTGCGGGTTCGCCGAGACGAGCAAGGCCTCGACATAGCACCTTACGTCACTCTACCCTCGGCCAAAATCAGCATTCACCCTCAAAACTCCAAACGTCGAGCCCCTGCTCCCAGGCCAAAGGTGCCAGACCCAAAACGCCTGCCTGGCCTCAAACCTCCCTTGGTGGCCCTCGCACAGCACCACTCACACTGGGGCTGCGGGTTCGCCGAGACGAGCAAGGCCTCGACATAGCACCTTACGTCACTCTACCCTCGGCCAAAATCAGCATTCACCCTCAAAACTCCAAACGTCGAGCCCCTGCTCCCAGGCCAAAGGTGCCAGACCCAAAACGCCTGCCTGGCCTCAAACCTCCCTTGGTGGCCCTCGCACAGCACCACTCACACTGGGGCTGCGGGCTCGCCGAGCCGAGCAAGGCCTCGACATAGCACCTTACGTCACTCTACCCTCGGCCAAAATCAGCATTCACCCTCAAAACTCCAAACGTCGAGCCCCTGCTCCCAGGCCAAAGGTGCCAGACCCAAAACGCCTGCCTGGCCTCAAACCTCCCTTGGTGGCCCTCGCACAGCACCACTCACACTGGGGCTGCGGGCTCGCCGAGACGAGCAAGGCCTCGACATAGCACCTTACGTCACTCTACCCTCGGCCAAAATCAGCATTCACCCTCAAAACTCCAAACGTCGAGCCCCTGCTCCCAGGCCAAAGGTGCCAGACCCAAAACGCCTGCCTGGCCTCAAACCTCCCTTGGTGGCCCTCGCACAGCACCACTCACACTGGGGCTGCGGGTTCGCCGAGACGAGCAAGGCCTCGACATAGCACCTTACGTCACTCTACCCTCGGCCAAAATCAGCATTCACCCTCAAAACTCCAAACGTCGAGCCCCTGCTCCCAGGCCAAAGGTGCCAGACCCAAAACGCCTGCCTGGCCTCAAACCTCCCTTGGTGGCCCTCGCACAGCACCACTCACACTGGGGCTGCGGGCTCGCCGAGACGAGCAAGGCCTCGACATAGCACCTTACGTCACTCTACCCTCGGCCAAAATCAGCATTCACCCTCAAAACTCCAAACGTCGAGCCCCTGCTCCCAGGCCAAAGGTGCCAGACCCAAAACGCCTGCCTGGCCTCAAACCTCCCTTGGTGGCCCTCGCACAGCACCACTCACACTGGGGCTGCGGGTTCGCCGAGACGAGCAAGGCCTCGACATAGCACCTTACGTCACTCTACCCTCGGCCAAAATCAGCATTCACCCTCAAAACTCCAAACGTCGAGCCCCTGCTCCCAGGCCAAAGGTGCCAGACCCAAAACGCCTGCCTGGCCTCAAACCTCCCTTGGTGGCCCTCGCACAGCACCACTCACACTGGGGCTGCGGGTTCGCCGAGACGAGCAAGGCCTCGACATAGCACCTTACGTCACTCTACCCTCGGCCAAAATCAGCATTCACCCTCAAAACTCCAAACGTCGAGCCCCTGCTCCCAGGCCAAAGGTGCCAGACCCAAAACGCCTGCCTGGCCTCAAACCTCCCTTGGTGGCCCTCGCACAGCACCACTCACACTGGGGCTGCGGGCTCGCCGAGACGAGCAAGGCCTCGACATAGCACCTTACGTCACTCTACCCTCGGCCAAAATCAGCATTCACCCTCAAAACTCCAAACGTCGAGCCCCTGCTCCCAGGCCAAAGGTGCCAGACCCAAAACGCCTGCCTGGCCTCAAACCTCCCTTGGTGGCCCTCGCACAGCACCACTCACACTGGGGCTGCGGGTTCGCCGAGACGAGCAAGGCCTCGACATAGCACCTTACGTCACTCTACCCTCGGCCAAAATCAGCATTCACCCTCAAAACTCCAAACGTCGAGCCCCTGCTCCCAGGCCAAAGGTGCCAGACCCAAAACGCCTGCCTGGCCTCAAACCTCCCTTGGTGGCCCTCGCACAGCACCACTCACACTGGGGCTGCGGGTTCGCCGAGACGAGCAAGGCCTCGACATAGCACCTTACGTCACTCTACCCTCGGCCAAAATCAGCATTCACCCTCAAAACTCCAAACGTCGAGCCCCTGCTCCCAGGCCAAAGGTGCCAGACCCAAAACGCCTGCCTGGCCTCAAACCTCCCTTGGTGGCCCTCGCACAGCACCATTCACACTGGGGCTGCGGGCTCGCCGAGACGAGCAAGGCCTCGACATAGCACCTTACGTCACTCTACCCTCGGCCAAAATCAGCATTCACCCTCAAAACTCCAAACGTCGAGCCCCTGCTCCCAGGCCAAAGGTGCCAGACCCAAAACGCCTGCCTGGCCTCAAACCTCCCTTGGTGGCCCTCGCACAGCACCACTCACACTGGGGCTGCGGGTTCGCCGAGACGAGCAAGGCCTCGACATAGCACCTTACGTCACTCTACCCTCGGCCAAAATCAGCATTCACCCTCAAAACTCCAAACGTCGAGCCCCTGCTCCCAGGCCAAAGGTGCCAGACCCAAAACGCCTGCCTGGCCTCAAACCTCCCTTGGTGGCCCTCGCACAGCACCACTCACACTGGGGCTGCGGGTTCGCCGAGACGAGCAAGGCCTCGACATAGCACCTTACGTCACTCTACCCTCGGCCAAAATCAGCATTCACCCTCAAAACTCCAAACGTCGAGCCCCTGCTCCCAGGCCAAAGGTGCCAGACCCAAAACGCCTGCCTGGCCTCAAACCTCCCTTGGTGGCCCTCGCACAGCACCACTCACACTGGGGCTGCGGGCTCGCCGAGACGAGCAAGGCCTCGACATAGCACCTTACGTCACTCTACCCTCGGCCAAAATCAGCATTCACCCTCAAAACTCCAAACGTCGAGCCCCTGCTCCCAGGCCAAAGGTGCCAGACCCAAAACGCCTGCCTGGCCTCAAACCTCCCTTGGTGGCCCTCGCACAGCACCACTCACACTGGGGCTGCGGGTTCGCCGAGACGAGCAAGGCCTCGACATAGCACCTTACGTCACTCTACCCTCGGCCAAAATCAGCATTCACCCTCAAAACTCCAAACGTCGAGCCCCTGCTCCCAGGCCAAAGGTGCCAGACCCAAAACGCCTGCCTGGCCTCAAACCTCCCTTGGTGGCCCTCGCACAGCACCACTCACACTGGGGCTGCGGGTTCGCCGAGACGAGCAAGGCCTCGACATAGCACCTTACGTCACTCTACCCTCGGCCAAAATCAGCATTCACCCTCAAAACTCCAAACGTCGAGCCCCTGCTCCCAGGCCAAAGGTGCCAGACCCAAAACGCCTGCCTGGCCTCAAACCTCCCTTGGTG